>NC_044601.1:28120851-28720851 GCF_901933205.1 Camarhynchus parvulus | reverse complement strand
GCCATTTTTCTGACAAATAGGTGTTTGTTGTCTTTGGTTGATTTTATTAGAGGAATAATGGTTACTTACTTGATTTTCAGTGTATCTTCCTTAATTTAGTTCTTTATAAGCATCTGTTGTCAGTTGAAATTTTAAACAACTCTTACTTTGTTGTTTTTGGTATTTGTTTATCTCTTTGGCTGCAAACACATTGATGGATCAGATTTGCAACCATTTTTTAGCTAAATTTAACAGCTTCCTTCCTTTCCTTCATGGTTCAGGATTCTAATGCAGTAAATTAATTTTTATAAAAATTCCAAATCTAAGAAATGTATAAGAGAAAATACTGAAATAAGACCTTATATTAAAATGTCATTGTATTCAACCCTGGTATTAAACACATGTCTAGTAAATGAGATTTTTAAGATATTTGGCAAACCAAGATTGAATGGCTCTTGTTGTTTGTGGTGATCGCTTTGTGTGTGGGAAATTATTTTTAATATGTTTAACATTCTAATAGTATTTATGTCTTACAAATTTTCCTGTCAAGGAAGTTAATTCCTGTGACAGCTGGGAGGGGGTGGTGTTTTATGTTCGTCATTTTATTCTTCAGATTGAAATGACAGAAGATGTTACCAAAATTTGTGTGAAGGGGTGTGGGACCTAGTTTTGAGTCACTCAGTCACTTAGACTTCAACTTCATTGCTATTTCTCCTGTCTTAAATAAAATCCTTCTTTTCTTCATTATGCCTTTCACTAATGACAAGTAAGACAGAAATTTTGAACATCTTTGCTGTTTTGACAATTTACTGCAGGGCCTGTTTCATTTTCTCTGGACACATGTTTTGTGAGGAAGTACCAGATAGATCAGCCTCTCATTGTACCATAAAAGAAAATATGTGATGTGAATAAAGAGTAGATGGGTAGAGATTTAATGCTTCTGTGTCCTGATTGTTGCTTCTACTTTTATCTCAAACATTTGTGTCAGACTTTACATATAATTTATTATCAGTACTGTCTTTTAATTTACATTGAAATGAATGAACTGTGTGTAAAAGTGAGTGTGTTTTGCTTTGGGGTGAACTTTTTTTAAGCCACCTTAATGCAACTATTAGTAATGTTGTGAATATATTTTGAGTAGTTTTTCTTTAACCAGTTAGTCAAGTCTTCTCGAAAAAAGAGCCAGGTTCTCTTGAATTCTCACCAGTAATAGGTGAAAGAAATAAGTACTACATGGTCACTTTCAAGGATGTTTTCATGAAAGTCGTGTAATCATGCCACTTCTTTGTTTTTGTGGTGTTATCACACCACTTATTTCTTTTTTGATGACTTCTTTTATTATCTGATAGCTGGTGTTACCATTAATCATGATCCAAGTTCTCTAAAATAACATGGCAAACTTAATTACAAATAAGTTTGCTAAAATCCCATTATTTGTACTTTGGTTGACTTGTCAGCTCTTTGTCTTTTGATCATGGTGAAGTGGGAATTGGCTAGTGAAGAGTAAGAACTTCTAGAGTAAAAATCTGTCTAGCATAAAGCTCATCAATGAATCAGCCTCTTGGGTAGCGGTATTGAAGATCAAGTTATACTTCCTATGTATCGGAAATTTTACCACAGAAATGTTCAGATAGAGTTTATTTGAGTTGCCAGCTGGTTGCTGGGAGGGAGAAAAAACCATTTCACTCATTTGTTTAGTTCCAAAAGCAAGACTGGAGATGAAAAAAAAAAAACCAACAAAATCTAAACAGCTTTTTCAGTTATCAACTTACACAGTCACTTTAAAACTAGGATCATAGGATTTGCTTTGTAAAAAATTTTCTCCCGTATTTTTGTGGCAATAGTAATGCTCTTGTATAAATTAGAAATTTTAATATGTCTGTATCGAGGATGTTTTTACTTGCTGTGTGCCAAAGAAGGTGGGGATTTTGTCCTTGGTTTGTTTTCTGGGTTTTTTCCCCCTTTTTTGATTTCCTCTAAACTGGACTTGAAATAAATAAACTTAGACTGAGGGAGTATTGCAGGGAGAAAAATGTGATAGCCTAGAGCTTTAAGTACTGCTCCAGTTTTTCTTCTCCTATCACCTCTTTTGCTTAGTTGTGTTCTCAGGGTTTGTGAATGTGTTTGGTAAGCATTGTTCTTGGAAGCAGTTACCTCTGACACAAGCATGCACTAATACGAGTTACGGGGAAGTATTCCATGACTTTTCTTCGTCTTATAAAGTTATCCCTGCTAAAGAAAGTTCCTAGTTTATTAAGGAACAGTGAAATGTCCCAGCATCCCCATCCGCTTTGTCCTTCTGAAGTACTGGAATACGTAAAAACAAAATAGATGCGGATGTTAGCCTGGAGTAGGAAGGCATGGTGATTTTTCTTCCTAATCACTTCATGAAAGGTAAATGCATTCTCATAACTTTTATATAGGCCTTGTACTGACCTAGTTTTTAATCTTGATTGACTGACCTGATCTCCTTCAGTGATAAGGTGACCCGCTTAGTGAATGAGGGAAGGGTGTATCTTGTTTATATGAACTTTAGTAGAGCCTTTGGCATAATTTCCCACAATATTCAGTAGAAACTGGCTGCTTAGGGCTCGGACAAGTGCACTCTTTGCTGAGTAAAAAGCTCTCTGGATGGCCAGGCCTAGAGACTGGTGGGAAATGGAATTAAATCCATCTGGTCATTGGTCACAGGTGGTGTTCCCAAGGGCTCAGTACTGGGGCTGGTTCTATTTAATGATTTTATCAACAACCTGTGTCAGGGGATTAAGTGCTGCTTCAATCAGCCTGCAGTTAACACCAAATTGGGCAGGAGTGTTGATCTGGAGGGCAGGAAGGCTCTACAGGGTTATCTGGACAGGATGGATTGGTAGGCTGAGGCCAGTGATACGAAACTGAACAAGGCCCAGTGCCATGTCCTGCCCTTGGATCAAAACAACCCCATACAGTGCTACAGGTTGGGGGCAAAGTGGTTGGAAAACTTTCCAGCTGAAAAGGAGCTGGGGATGCTGGTCAACAGCAACTGAACGTGAGCCTGGAGTGTGTCCAAGTGGCTAAGAAGGCCAATGGCATCCTGGCCTGTATCAGCAATAGTGTGGTCAGCAGGACCAGGGCAGTGATTGTTTCCCTGTACTCATCATTCGTGAGGCCACACCTCGAGTTCTTGTTCAGTTCTGGGCCCCTCCTGACAGGAAGGACATTGAAGTGCTGGACCAAGTCCAGAGAAGGGAAAAGGAGCTGGTGAAAGAGTCTGGAGTGCAAGTCCTGTGAAGAGCCACTGAGGGAGTTCAGGTTGTTTAGTCTGGAGAAAAGGAGGCTTGGGTAGACCTTCTCAGTCTCCACCTGAGAGGAGGCTGAACCCGGGTAGGGGTCAGTCTCTTCTCCCAGGAAGCAAGTGATATAAGAAGAGGAAGTGGCCTCAAACAATGCCAGATGAGGGTTAGACTGGATATTCGGAAATATTTCTGTGCTGAAATAGTGGTCAGGCATCAAACCAGGCTGTCCAGGGCAGTGTTGGAACCCTGAAGGTGTTTAAAAGATGTGTAGATGTGGCATTAAGGGACATGGTTTAGTGATGTGCTTGGCTGAATCTGTAGTTTATAGTGCCAGCAATTATAGTAAAGTGAGTGAGCGCTACTGACAAGCCAGCCAAGCTTACCAGCATGGACAGGCATGTGTGTCTCATAAGGGGGAGATGGGAGGAACTGACTGTTGGGGTGATCAAGTGAGTCTGGATGGCTTCCAGGGACACAGTAGGATCTGGAAGTCTCCATCATGAAAGTGATGGTGAATGTGTTGTTTTAATTTATTTTTTTTTCTGTTTCAGAGCAATCCTGTTTTTTTTCTGTGCTCAGTTATTAAAATACAGCTGCTGCTTTATTGAAGGTAGGGTACTGGTGCCATCTGGTGGTGTTAGGACATTCCCTGAAATGAGAAAAACCACTTGTGAGGAATTCCACTGAGATGTGAAAAATTGCTGGCATGATACTAAAAAAAGTACATGGATATATTTTCTGCCTTAGCATGTAATTATTTGCTTGAATTAAGTAATAAAAATCTGCACATGTGCTCATAACTAAGCTTGCTACAGCAAATTTAATCTGTTACCTTCTGCTCAACAGAAAGGTTTGTTTCTAGTAGTATTTTTTATGAAACATTGCTTTACAAACACAACATAAAAGAGTTTTATTGGAACTTACAACATTTTAAAACTAATTTTAAAAGACAAAATATTTTCTGGTACACCATTTTGCTAAACCCAGCACAAACTTCTCACTGCTAATGTTTGAAGTCACTGTGCTCTTTTATAAGTCGCTTATATGTTGTTTCAAAGTAAAAGTTCAACAACATACAACTGACAACAGTTGAAATAAAAAACCTTGGTATCTGAAGCAAAAGAAATCACAGTGCTGTTTTCTTTGTCTGTCCATCTGTTGAAATCATATCCTGTACCTTAAGTTGCTTACCTATGGTAATATCCTCATCCTTCTTCAGAATACTGTATTGACTGTATTGACATTTCTAGCAGTGGAAGTAGGACTGTGACTGCTTCTCCAGTTTTCTTGAAGTAAATGTCTGACTGATAAGTATCTTGCCCTAGAGTAGAAAAACTTGTAAAAGAGAAAGGTACTTTATTTTAAGCTGGTGAGGCTTTTTAATTAATTTCATTTAGCTGTTACTCTTCATTTGTTGTGGGTCACCATATTATTTGAATAAGTTAATTTTAAATAAATTTCCTTATGGAACAGAGGTCTGTTTGTTCAGTCATTAACTACTTCTATCTTTCTATTGCAACTGATTGGAAAAACAGACTATTTTTGTTTTAATCCAGGTAGTTGAAAAAGACAAATTCTGTGCTTGTATCTCTTCATAATCTCTGACCTCATGACCATACAACACTTTACTTGCATTGTGATGGAAGTGTGAATTAGACTTAGTTCTAATAACTAATTGCATTAGTTCTCTTATTACATGGTTGTGCTCACAATATCAGGAGCCATTTTTTAATTCTGTCTTTATGGAATAAGGTGTTTCCAGGCCTGTTCAGCTAGTATAGTTTGTGGAATTAGATAGAAACAGTTATTAAAATTGAACGCGTATAATAGTACTTAAGAATTTAATGTTAATAATTAAATTAATAGTTAAGATGTTAATTTATCAATATTTGTTGGTCAGCTTTGAGAATAATGAAACTGATTGCAATAGCAAGGTTAATTCAGCTTGTTGAAGATCTAGGTTTAACTAATGAGTGAGATGTGTGACTCTCATGATCTCACAAAAGTGAGATGCTTATGCCCGGCGTAAGCCACACAATCATAACATCAGATTTGAAATTCTTAGTTTTGAATCTGAGCAAAGTTTATTGTTACAGTGCTTTGTTCTTAGAGCTGTGACTTTCACCTTAAATACACTGTCCTTGTGAGTTGAGGTACACCTCTTGCTTCCAGTACAGTTGTCATTCAGCTTTCAGTGCTGTATGACTTTAGTACCTTTCAGCAAAATTATTCAGCTAAACTTATTATTTACTACATATAGTTGTTTTCCTCAGGGTTCCCCCACTGTGAGCATTATCCTCCTGGTTTTTAACGAATTAACATTATTGTGCTATGCTTCAGCGAAAGAAAAATACGTATGCTTATTCTGTTTAAATAGAGAAAAGTTGTAATGGTTTGTAAATCTGCCATTCTCTTCAGTTCTGAATTTGTACCTGGTAAGAATAACTTCCTGTCTTGTTGTACCACAAAGCTAGATGGTACAAACTACAGTTAGTTTGATAATCTGACAAGTTGTTAATAGCAATCCCAGCGCTTAAAAAATCCTTTAAAGAAAATATTAGTACTTACTTCTCACTTATTACAAGATCAGTACAATGATCCACTTGCCCAGTCTCAGCAACCATCTAGATCTAAAAATGAACTGAATTTCCCTGTTGTTAGTTTTCAGAGTGCATCACTATCACCCTGTAACTAGAACTGGAATAATATAGTGATGATTTAGAACTAATTTGATTGTCGTTTTTTTTCCTCACAATTTGAGTGCCACTTCCTTTTTCAAGCTGAACCAAAGTGTAACCTTGTCCTCTTCCAGCAGTAGTGAGGGTAGATGTTTGACAAGGCCTTTTGGAAGACTGGTTACTTAAGTTCATGTTGTGATGTGCTTTTGGAGTTGTGATAAGCCTCTGAGCTGGTTTCTTTAGAAGCAGTGACTGCTCTCCACATTTTGCTGGAAAAATAGATATTTTAAATAACAAAATCTTAGGGAGTTTATTCTACTGCATGAGAGGCTTTGTGTCCTCAATGGGGATCTTTTTTGTGGATTCCAAAAAAAAGAGCATCTCCTGCAACTCTGCATTGCTTTCAGTTAATAGTAATTTTTTATTTTGAATTCAGTCAAAGAAGTTCACAGTGGAACTGCAAAGAGATTTTCATTGGCATTGTTCTGAAGTTTTTGTCAAGTGCTATCATTAACAGCTTGTTTTGTCATTGTTTTCATAATTCCCTTAGCAAAATAACAGAAAATCAGTAACTACAGGCTATGCCTTTGATTTTTTGGAGCAAGAAGAAGGAACTAGTAGTACTCTTTATCCATCACTGTAACAGCTGAATCTTCTCTGTGTGAATGAATAAGAAAAATTGCTTCTTCTGTCAAACTTACCTATTCACGTGAGATTGTTTCACTTTTAGCCAAAGAATAAAGATCTTATTTTTTATTCTTTTTAAAAATATCATTTTATTCTGGCAAATAGCTAGAAATTCTGGAAATACTAGTTATTTCCTTGAAAGAATTTTGGAAGATTAAGATACAAAGAGCAGATTACTTGAAAACATAGCTTGAAAACTGAGAAGGCTGCTCGTCTAAATGTACATCTTCAATTCAAAATGGTTTCTTTTCTTCCAGACTTTCTAGTCCATAGGTTGTTGTTAAAGAAATCTGCTTATTTATTTGGTTGTTTTCTCTGTCACTTTTGAAGATAATGAATTTATTTTTATTTTTCCATCACATGATAACAGGACTTCATAGAACTTCTTTTTTGAGCAATTTTCCTTGTCTAGTAGGAGATTGTGTTAAACCTTATTTTTCCTTATTTTTCCTGAGGATCAATTTTTCCCCCCTTTTCTTGCTTACAAGTGCTTCTGCCCCACTGTTCTCTTAAATTACCTAAATACTTAGCTGAATTTAGTGATCTGAGTATTTCTTTGCGCCACCTGTATTTTGAGGAATTTTGGATGTTAACTTTCAGACTATTTTTCTGTCTTTTCAGGTCTCTGGATGGCAGACTCTGAAAAGAAATGCTGTTTTAAGAGGTATGCCTCATGTAGGCCAAAATATTCTGGACTGGTTTCTGTATAAATGATAAGGCTGTACTTCTGAGGAGTCCCTCTGCTGATCCTCTGTAATCTTTGCATGAGTAATAGTTTCAGTGCTGACATCTCTCTGCAATGTGAAAGCTTGTGCTAAGATATGCAGGCTTGTCATATCAATTTTAGTGGAGAGGTCTGTAATATGTTGCTTAACTTTTTGCTTGATCATCTTAGGAGAACACTGCCTTAATGGACAAAGGGGATGATGCACAAACAAAACCAGTCTACTTTCTGAAATGTTCATGCCCCCTTTCAGCCACTCATGACTTTGTGTGTGTATGGGTTCGTTTGTTTGCCTTTTTTTTAATTGGGAATATAGTCTGGATTTTGTAAATGCCCTCACTCCCTTTTTTGTGTTTTGTAAGACATCCAGACAGTGAGAGGCTGAGACTGTGCCAGCAGTGTGGTTTAAAATAATGTCGGTTGGATCCAAGATGAAGAAATACTAATCTTTTTGCAAATGATCTTTTTTTCATGTTAGCTGAATGTTTGGAACATTTTCTGTGTTTGTTTGGGGTTTCATGTTCCAGCACTGAAAGTAAGTTTCTCTTCTCTCTCCATTGTTGGTATGTTGGTTTTGAATAATTCATCGCTTGGCAGCTGTTAAGAAAACTGTCTCTTCAAAATGGAATTCTTCTACCAGGTCTTCCATCCATTTCAAGCAGATGTGGTGGCATATGTTAGAAAAGTAGGCTTTGTCTTTTTAAGAGGAAGATTGGTGTGAGTGTTTTCTTCTTTTAGCTTTTTTAAACAGGATCTCTCAATTCTTTTTAAGCACCTCGGAGGGCTTCCTATTTCTCTAAAGCAGTGCAATGATGATTTGTTCTGCCTCCAAAATAATAACCAGGATGAAGTACTAACAACTTGGGTTAAGAGTGGCTCTTCAGCTATTGAGTAAGATCTTGGTGTTGCTCTTTTTTATGCAGTGTTTACAAAACTCCTAAAGAAAGTGATGCTGTGAATTAGGGAAGATGTTATTGCTATTTTCTACATAACCTGTGGACAGAAATCAAGATGAGGTGCGCCTCCACTAGTCTTGGAGGTGCACACTTGTAGGATGAGAGGCATTATATCCAAGTTACAATGCAGGAGATTCCTAGAGACAGTAAGAACTTTTTTTGCCAGTGAGGGTGGTTGGGCACTGGAAAAGGCTGCCGAAAGAGGCTGTGGAATCTTAATTGTTGAACATTTTCTGAGTTAAGCCAGAATAGCCCACTGTAACTATTTAAGTGGGCCTGCTTTGAGTGCGAGGTTGGATTAGAGAAACTTGAAGAGGTTACTTCGTTATATCCATAACATTATCTTATGAATCTGTGTAACATGTTGAAGGGACACTTTTTATGAATTTTACATTTCCTGTAAAAAAAGTTAAACAGTTGAGGCTCAGGTTGGTGTTTTCTGTGTCTTTTTTTAGATGGGTTTTTGTTTTCTGGGGATTTTTTTAGTTGGGGGGGGGGGGGGGGGTTTGTTTTTGTTTTGCTTTGCTTTGTTTTTTGTTTTGGGTTTTTTTGGTGGGTTGGTTATTTTTTGGTTGGTTGGTTGGTGAGTTAAGTAGAGTTTCGTGATTAAAGAACTGAGGAGTGACTTCTTACTATCCTGGAAACATGGTTTTGAGGGAGAAGTGTGGAAACCCAGGGCACCATGAATATTTCTCCGTCTGCTCTGGGGTGCCCTGACCCCCAGGGGACCACTGACTTTGACCCTCATTCATGGAGAAAGTTTCCTAGACTTCAAGATAAACTAGAATCTACAAAAGTGTGAAATAGATTATAGAAAGTAGTGTAGGTGTATCACATGGTGAGAAATTTAGGTTTTGGGATTTTTAGTATGTTGTGGATGGAAGCAAGATGGAGGGCACAGGGTGTTGTCCTGGATTTCTTCATGCTGCTTTTCTTCTTCATGGGTTTGAGTGGCATTTTGTAATTGGGCAGAAAAGTCTGCATTGCGGGCTCTTTGGGATCAGTTACTGGGTTAAAAGGGAAAATAATCTAGGTGTCAGTTCTTAATTGGATAGTCTTAAAATACCTTGTAACAAGAAATGGTGAGCCATTTTGTGCCTTCTAATGAAAAGCTGCTGAACTCATAGTAATGAGACTGTTTTACTGATAAGAAATAATGAACACTTGAGTCCAAACACAAATTACGGTCTCAAGTGCCTTCAATCTTGACCCATAAAAACTGACAACTGGTACCTCCACAGAGAAGAACTGTGTTTGGCTCCTGTGTTCATTTGTTGACTAAGTACAGAACAAGACTTTAAATTTGTTTAATGAAGTGTCACGGTTCAGTCAGCGGATTGAATGTTTCAAGGTTATCTATAGTTCTTAAAGTTTGAGATTGCTTGCTGTCCAAGGTTACTATTTGAAGAGCTAAATCTCAGAAGAACTAACAATTTAATTTAGAAGAACCTAAGAATTTATGTTTTACAGAGATTTGGCTTTCTTGGCTTTGACTTTCTTAAAACTAAATTAAGGTGTGGTATTTTCTCTTGTCTGCTAACCGCCGTGGGGGTTTAGTGGGAGCCTGAGGTTCACAGTGTTCAAATGAGCTGTTAGGTTTGGAAAATGATAGTGTAAATGTTCAGAATTTGGTCTGTCCTCTAAATTTACCTGTTTTTATATTGGATGGTAGCTTTCTGTGAAACTTTTGCTTATGAACTTGAGTGTGATCCTGTGATCCATGCTCAAGAAGCTCTTGAGCACGTGTCTTCTACAGTGCCTGATGGGTCACATTACAAAAGAAGGCAAATGTAAATGGTGTCTTTTAGAGCTTTGCTACGCCTACTAAATCCTGCACAGTCTAGCACAGTCTAGTGAATCTCTGTAAAAAAAAAAAAAAAAAAAAACAAGTGTCAATTGGGGGATAATGCTTTTGGTCTGATTTTTTTTACTATATATATGTTTTTAGGCAAGAAGGTATCAGCCTGGGTTGCGCTTTGGAAAAGTAAGCTTATCTCCTATTATTGGTTCAAGCTGGTGTGCATGACTTAAATGTCGACGTGATTCTGTGTGTTTTCTTTTTGCAGCAGCCAGGTTTATATGTTGTGCTCATGCTAACTTCATTGAGTTGGCGTCTCTAGGATTTTCTAATGGTCATCAGCAGCTTGAGATCAGTCAATATAGTAAGAACTTCAGCTTGCTTAATACATGGATAGGCAGAGGTAGTAAATTCATGGGGTCATATGATGATTGAGGTTAGAAAAAGATCATGTCTTGCATGTAAGGTGGTTACCTGTAATAGGATGTCAGGGAATGGCATGACTTGTGTCAGCAAAGATTTAAGTTCGGTATTAGGGAAAGGTTCTTCCCTCAGAGGGTGGTTGGGCACTGGAATAGGCTCCCCAGGGAAGTGGTCACAGCACCAACCCTGACAGAGCTCAAGAAGTGTTCAGACGATACACTCAGGCACATGAGAGACGTTAGGGATGCCCTGTGCAGGGCAGGATTTGGACTTGATTCCATGGGTCTCTTCCAATTTAGGATATTTTAAATAATCCAGCTGCTCAAACAAGAGTAGGCTGAGGTCAGACCAAGTGGATCAGTGTGTTATCCAGATATTTGTCTGTGCTTTTAAGCTGCGCTGTTTCTTGGGAATATGTATTTACATTTGTGTGGTTTTTGTTTTTAAGGTTAGATTACTTGTTTTGGAGGTATGTGAATTCATTTTTAGCATTCTTTTCAGTATATAACTGTTTGAGAGATGGGAAGATGAGTTCTGTGAAAGAGGTCATCTGGAATTCAGGTTTTAAAAAATACCCCTTTTTCAAAGGGAAGTTGTTTAAGGGAGACCTGGATTTGTCTGGAAAATAGAAAAATTGCTTGTGTGATTCTTAGTCAGACTTGATGTTTAGGATTTTGTGTAGTCTTGCTGTTTAGTTCAAGTTTGTATGAGATTACTGGCATAGATTTTGGTGGGGTGATAACAACTTGGCTGTCTTGTATGATAAAAGTGGTGCTTAACTTTTGTTTGGCACTAGGCTGTAGAAACATGGGCATCTTGGGATGCCTTCCCAAGAGCAGATGTGTGGTTCAAGTAGTGCTAGTACCCCTTCTGAACTGGTAGTGTATTCCAGATAGGAACATGAAAGACATTCTGTATTAGCCGCCTATCCACATGGAGTGTTTATTCTTAAGCATTGTGAGTAGTAGCCTAACTTTGTATTTCCTAGTATGACTTTGTATGATCTTCAAATGCAATAACAATAAGAAAAAAAGTAGTTGATGATGAAACCTGCAATTATGTTATTTACTTCCCTCTGAAGTGATACAGAACAGACAGGTGATTAATGTGGAATTACTTACATAATTTGGAATTACTTTATGTTTTTAATTAGTTACTATGATTAGTGAATTTAATTTCTTATATGAGGTTGTAACATTAGCGTCTCTATTTTTCTTTATGTGTGTCCTTAGTTCTGCTAATTTTTTTTTCTATTTCCCTCTAGGAAGCAATTCAAGTTTTCTGCAAAGTCTGAGCATTTATGTTATCTGACTGAACTGACATCTTGGTAATATGCCGTTTTTTGCGAGCTCCTCTCTACCTTTCTAAATAGATATGAAGTGGTCTGGCCTTTTTTAAATTTTATTTTTATCAATTTTTAAATTTTTAGTAAGTCCTCTTGTTGTAACAAGTTGTTAACTGTTTTGAAAAGCAAGAGAGACATTCTGAGTTCTTTGTTTTCCCAAGACTAGAGGATGTGGGTCACAATTGTAGAAGACACAGGTTTAAATAAAGTCTGACACTGGTAGCTTGCTTACAAAGCCAGTTACATCAAAAGCTGTGTTGTTTATTGGAGATTCAAGGTGTGCTGAAGCAACCATGGACTCTGCATAAGCAGAGGAGAGATCCTTCTCCTGTTTTAGTAGCTGCAAGAAAGCAGCATGGGACAGGCCCTCTGGAGAAATGTCCTTCTGTAGGTTTTATCACCTTTTGAGGTGTCTGCTGCCCTGGAAAGACCTCTTACCTTTCTGTTGCTTCTTCCAATAGTTCTTATTTTCAGTCCTTCAGACATCTAATGAGAGTGACTTTCTGTGCTCCTTCAAAAAACCAAATTTTTGTAAGGTTTATTTGATAGGCTTGCTCTTGATATTCTAGAAGATACTCATTTTTCCAGTGCCAAAATGTGTATGATTTTTTTCCTGTTAGGTTGGAAAAGTATGTATTATTCTTGATATCCTCTTTTTTTTTCTTGATATCCTCTTTTTTTATTACTATTTTGTATTATTTTTGCCTTTGTTGTATGGTTCAGTCAGTGTTCTCATAATATTATACTCCATCTGATTTTTTTGTTTGTTTATTGATGGTTCTTCTAGTGGCAGCATTTATGCTGCTGTTCTAGAAAAAAAAACAAACAATTTCTTTGCTTCAGATTTCACTGTTAAGTCTTTGGCTCTTTTGCCTTAGAAGTGCTTGGATTTCTGCCTGTGGTTATCCTGAACACCTTCTTCTGAATTCCTGTCTAGACAATCAACTAGTTGTATTGGTACTGCCTTTTTCAGGATCTGTGTAGGCTAATTTCTCTTTTGTCCATCATGAACTGTGTTTTTTAGCATGCCCACTTTCATATTAACTGGTGGCTTGATGCCATCCCTTGAGCTCTTCTTGAAGAGTGATGTTGAATAGTTCTTCCTCAGCACCACAGAAACCTACATACCTCATGTAGTAGTGTTTAACTGATGACCTCATGCACTCACCTGAAAGGATTTAATGTGTGTCTGGTTTGCAGAGGGTTAAAAATAATTCTAAAATTAGGAAAGTAATTCAGGTTCTAAGTAAATGTTTTTCACCTATTTTGTCTACGCAAAACCGAGCTGTTCTTTTATTCTTCTTTAATGGGAGGTTACTAGGTTTATAACTAAATCTCAAATACTATAAAATAATACCGATTTTTTTTCTCCCATTGTTTACTTCTTAACCATGAGAACTAGAAATCTTCCTAGTCTTTTTTGTATAGGACAGTGCAGATTTGAATAGGTGAGTGTTAGATATGTTTCTCCACAGTTCACAGTGGAACATTTCGTACTTCTCTGCACTGGAATAGTTCAGATTGGTGTGGAAGTTTGCCATTTGATAGTTCTTTTTTCTTAGTACCACTTCACTGAACATAGGGAAAAAAAAGATGACAAAATTGAAGATCAGACAACCTTGTTGCAATATTTCAGTGTGAAACTTAGGGAACATGTGTCACCATTCAAATTCTGAAATGTTTTCCAAACTGAGCTAGATGAAAACCAGTATTTGTGAGCCAGGGACAGTAAAATCACTTTAAAGGAAAACAGTGTAATTTGGTGACTTGTGCAGTACGAGAACCAAATACAGTAGGTTGTAAGCAAGTATAGCCTGGTCTATTAATTGACTAGAATGCTGGTCAAGTTCTGGTAATAGTACAATTTTCAAAATGTTTTGAAAAATTAACAGCTGTGTTTAAAATGTAACAGTTTATTTGTAAAGGCATGGGCTTTGTGTGGTGTTTTCTCTCTAAGCAATTGGGATTACTGCAAAAAAAATTAAATGAGCTTTTTCATTTTTGATTTCTAACTTTTTTTTCCTTTTAAAGATGTTTATGCAATCCCATGCTCAAAAGAAAGGAAAAATGTTTAGTTCAAGTTTTAGCACAACCAGCTGCTCCTCTGCCAATGAAATTACTTTAATCTGTAATGTAGTGTTCAATTAACTTCTGTTTAAATAAAAGGGATTTCAGAAGGTTTACTTGCCAGCCCCATTGAGAAACACACTGAAAAAATGCTTTAATAGAGTGACACAAGGCAAACACTTAAAAGTGTGGTTAAACTGAACCGTTGCTTTGACTTTTCAATTGCCAAAACACTTTTGAATCTGAAAGTCACCTACTCTGAGGATTTTCTTCTTTCATATTTTGTGCGTTTTCCATCATAACTAGATGGAATATGATGACTCAAGCTACCAGGATCATGGGGTTTCGTCTTAAATCTGAGTCTGTTGGTTGGTAAAGGAACTTATTAGTAGACATTTTCTATGCAGTTGCAGTACTGACTTGCAAAATAGTGTGGAGTTTACATTGTTTAGTTTCTGTGAAGTGGCATAAAAGTTGGTGCCGCCACTGTGCACGCACATCTGTGTACATTGTGCAAAAGTCTGAAGCTGGGTTAACACAAGTTAATCATTTATTCCCAAATGACTACAGCTGTGTTACTTTATGATACATCTCTTCCACAGACGCCAAAGATGCTAACAAGGAAGATTAAGCTTTGGGACATTAATGCCCATATAACCTGTCGTCTGTGCAATGGATACCTGATCGATGCTACTACTGTAACAGAATGCTTGCATACTTGTAAGTAGAAGTATAATTAAGTTAAAGTTGCTGACTTGGTTTCTGTTTGTTTCTGGTTTTGGTTTTGGTTTGTTTTTTTTAATAATTGAAAAGCAAGTAAAACATATTGTATGGTTTTCAGTTGAAATTTCAAATAGCTATTGTGCATCAGCCAAAAAAGCATATGCTTTACTAGACTGCTTTTCTTTAACAGTTGATTTGCTTTTTTAACAAAGCAAATGGAGGGAACATTAAAGCTGTTCTGCATAAACTTGAAGCCATATACAATTAGTGGTAATGTAACTATTCAAGAATGCAGTCTGTCTTCATGTTAAAGGAATGTGGAATACCTAGTTCTCTCTTCTGTGACAGTTGATGTAGCGCATGTTCTCCACCTGGAGCCTTTCAGATGTCTCTTTCTCTCCTGTTCCTCTGCAGAAAACAGAGTAGTTTATCGATAAAGAATAAGTATGTTGTATTGTATCCTAGAAATAAGCTCGTATTCCAAAACATTGTGATAAAGTAGTTGTTTGTTGATGAGTTACTCCGTGAATTTCTATTTTCATGTCAGCTAAGGATGACTTAAAACCTTGCAACCTATCCCATGTTTTAAAATTTTTTTGCCACAATATTTGTGTTTATTCTGATAAAGTTAGTAGGTTGTTTAATTAGCTTATTGACTTAGTCCTATATTTTCTTGGAAGGCAATTATTTTGTGACTGTGTCTTTAACATAAAACAAAAAGTGTCGGCAGACTTCACCTTTTATATCTGACAAGGGAGAAAGGCAATGTTCATGATCTGTCAGAGATTTTTTTTATTGTATTCCATTTAGAAGCTCTGTTTATCAGCTGTGATGAATTTGTTGCACTTGTCACACTTCATGTTGTTCTGAATATCCTCATAGAGTCTAGGATAATAGAAGGGTTTGTTCTAGTAGAATAGTAGAATCACAGAATGGTTCTAGAATCTATATTCAGTTGCCTGGCCATGGGCAGGGTCAGCATCTACTGGATCAGGTTGCTCAAAGACCCATATAACCTGGCCTTGAATGCTTCCAGTGATGGTACGTCCACAGCTTCTTCGGGCAACCTGTGCCAGTTACCCTCACAGTAAATAATTTCTTTCTAATATCTAATTTGAACCTATCTTCCTTCAGTTTGAAGCCATTCCCCCTTGTCCTGACAGTACATGCTCCTGTTCAAAGTTCATCTCCATCTCTCTTGTAATGCCGTTCAACTTTTGGAAGACTGCTTTAAGGTCTCTCCAGAGCCTTCTTGCTTCCTGCCTCAATTTCCATACTATTGTTTTCACAGCTAGGCTACTTAGTTTTGCCCAAATTTCTTTACTGCTGCTAGTTAGAAGAGTCTATCCAAAATGAGTATTATAACAAGTTAACATGGCTAACAGAGAGCTAGAGAGAGGTCATTTTTTATTGTTTTTTAAAAATAAAGCAGAGCCTCAAAAATACCTCTCAGCTGATACCATCTGCACCATCTCTTATATTTGCTTATGGAGGAAATACATGGATCCACAGCTCTATGGCGCTTGCTGCAAAAGTCAGGAAATGCACCTTACTACCTTTTCCTGCTGCTTTTTCTGGGGTTTTCTTTGGCTTGTTTCTCCCTTATTTTGACAATTTATATTTTATGAGTGTTACTTCGCTCTGTGCCCTGTATAATTAGTTTTGTGGGAAGAGGCACAGAGTCCTTCCTATGTTTTTAACAAAACTTCATACATGTTTGCATTGTTTGTATTGTGTAAGATAATGCTAGTGATACATGTTCCTGGAAAAGCATCCTTGCAAAATTCTATCATGAAATTACCCTGTCTGTTGAGATAGTGAATTCTCTTCTAAATTACACTACCTTGAAATTTTCATTGTCTTCTACTCAGAACTGCGCATTTTTCTTACCTTTTCAACTGTTCTCTAATTTACTGATCTTTAGCCATTCAAAGACTCTTTAGTAGTAAATGAAGGTCTTGGGTCCTTTAGTGAAAATAATTTGGAGGATCAAGGCCAGCCCTCTGGAAGAACAGGGCAAATCTTTGTAAAACTGAATTTAGGAGAAAGCAAAGTGTTTTCACTTTCTTTCCTACTTACTTCTCTGCTGTGGTTTTAGTTGTCGGTGACAGGTACGCCGCTAAGTCAGTTGCTTTAAATTTCATTAGTAGTAACTAAAAAAAAAGTCCAGTCCTTTTTTAGTTTGTATCTGTTCCTTGATTAACTTTCTAGGCTAAATGATACATGCAAGTCTTGTTAAACTTTGTGGTTATAATATCAGTTTTGTTAGTGTTTACATATGAAACATGTAAACACTTACAAAACTGACATTATAACCACAAAGTTCATAATGTTTCTATGTTTTGAAAAGGAAAACCTCACATTATGAAACGTATCATCTTCTGAATGCATCAGGATGAAGGTCAACTTTAACTAGATACTGAAATGAAAAAAGTCAAGGGAAGTGAAACTGTTGAAATAAAAAAAGTGAACATTAGCCTTGTCTGTTCCTGTTCTGATGAAACCTCTCTGATGTCTATAAGAAATCAGAAAATGTACAGCTCAGTTCATGTCCACAATCAATGCCTGTATATCTGGGTAAACTGAGATCAGAGATACTGGAAAACCAAAGTAATGCAAAAATCTAGAAGTAATATTGTTTCAGACCACAGAATGATTTCCATGTTGCCTGTCTATTACTCCAAAGACTTCTAGTTTCAGGAGAGTTTATAATCCCAACCTGACCCCAGAAAAAAAGAAGCTAGATGGCTGCAAGCACCCTTCATAAGCCATCTAGTGGCATTTATTTGGATGCTGTGCTCAGACTGAAACCTGCCAGAACATTAGGTAACTTGTGACCAGTTCATTTTAGGAGTTAGTGTTTACCTAGTCCAAGCTGGAAGATGTACTAACGTGGGATGATATTTTAGATATCACAGAATGCTTTGGGTTGGAAGGGAACTATAAAAGTCACCTAATGCATCACCACAGCAATGGGCAGGGGCATCTTCAGCGGCATCAAGTTGCTCAGAGTCCTTGGTGAAGCTGTGCTGGCTGTCTGGAGTCACCTCCCTGTCCTTCATGTGCCTTAGCACACCTTCTAGTACTCCATGATCTTCCCAGGGACAGAGTTAAGGTAGACGGGTTGGTGATTTCCAGATCTCTCCCTTTCTAACACTTCCTAAAAGTGGAAGCAATGTTTCCCTTTTCCTGGTCCCCGTGGATTTCACCTGACTGTCAGGACTGTCGCTGTTAGTGGCTTGGCAACTACATCAGCCAACTCAAGACCCTGGGACACATCTCGTCAGGTCCCAGAGACTTGCGTGTATTCTCATTCCCAGGTGTTCGTGAGCCTGATCTTTTCACACAGTAGAAGGGACTTTACACCCCCAGTGCCTCCTTTGCAGTTCATCTATGCAAGAGCTGTGGGAGGAGAAATTGCTAGAGAAGACTGGGGCAGAAAAATTGAATACCTCAGGCTTCTTCTTGTCCATTGTTACTAATTTGCCAGTCATTTTTATCTGGGGGTTACACATTCTTTGACCTTTTTGTGACATACTTACAGAAACCCTTATAATGCTTCATATCCATTGCCAAGTTCAGCTTCAGCTGTGATTTGGCTTTTCTGACCCTTCCCTACCCAAGTTAGCAACATCCCTATATTCTTTCCAGGATACCTGTCCCTGCTTCCTCTGTCAGATTCTCTTTTTATTGACTTGGTAGGAATGGAGTTTGGCTTCATTTTTGCAAATGGATCTACTGTTCTCGCACTCTGCTGGAGCAAACTGCTGTGCGAGATGAGGTTTTGTCTAACCTCTGACACCAACAGTGCTGTCATCCTGGGTGTGTAAATGCAAAACACAGTGCAAAGTTATAGTACTTCATTTACTGTTACTTTCTTTTTAGTCAACGGGTGTTTATGTAATTGTACTGTCTTCTTGTTTGAGAGGTAGATGGTACTATAGTTACAGAAATCCTTTTGTTTTGTGTGAAAAGTGCATTAATACCAAGACTACATGAACTAGTGCACTTCAAAACCTCCCTTCTTTTCTCCATACCTTTTCAGTTGTAACTTCAAGTGAGTGAGGATATAATTTAGTAGTGTGTTTTATGAGTACTGTTTTGGGGCAGGAGAGTGGTGTATAAATAGTTTACTTTGAAAAAAATGGATGATTGTGTGTATGCATATAGAAACATGCAACCTGATAGTGAATCACTACTTAGCAACCCCTAGCAGGACATTTTACTAATAATGAAAGTCTGTGACAATGTAATTTTTTTTTCTGGTGGAAGTTCAGCTGTAGTATACTCTGTGAAAGTTAGAATTAAAACAACACCAAGATATCCACTTTCCTGCTTTGGAATTCTTTTTGTGTGCTGCCACCACACACACTTGTTCTGTAGGTGGCCATGGTTAAAGCAAATATGTTTTGTTTAGTATCTCAATGCCAAATAGTTCCTGTAATGTCATCCATGCAAGGTGAATGTTGACCTGCTAGAAATTGTTCTAGTAAATTTTGAAGTGAGATTTTGTGTTGTGTACTGTGTTAAGGTTTTTGATAGATATAGATGCTCTAATTCTAGTGCATCCTTTCCCTGTATCAGGAAAATTTATGAAAGGTACTTGAAACTGTGTTCTGCAAGATTAGACATGGTGCACATATGATGCAGAAAAATGAACTTCTGTTCTGCTACTTTTATTCCTTTTTAATTGTGAATGTCTTTTTTACTAGTCTGTAGAAGCTGCCTAGTGAAATATTTGGAGGAAAACAACACCTGTCCAACCTGTAGGATTGTTATACATCAGAGCCACCCATTACAGTATATTGGGTAAGTATTAAAGCAGAAGTTCATTCTAGTCTGGTTCATCCCCTTTGATACAGTACAGCTTCTCTCGGAATTTTCGTTCTTGCTTATCAGCATGTTAAACATTGAAAAAGAATTATGAAGGCGACTGAGAAGGAGATACAGAATGAAACTTCTGCTATGAGTTTGCAAGGCCTTAGCATGGCAGCTTGTTCCAGACTTACAAACAAGTGAACTATACACTCAAATGTTTAATTTCTGTGTGATTTTTAATGGGATATAGTAATTCCTAATTTTGTATGCTTGGGTTGTAAAAATTATATATACGAAACATTTATAGGAATTACATTTTACAAAATTATCAAAAATTAGCCTCATTTGAACAGTGCTTTTCTGTGTGACAGTAATAAGAGAAATAATTTTCAGCTTTATTGTTCAGTTAATCTTTCAAAGGTCTGCTTAGGTTGTAGGAACGATAAGAATGTCATAGAATCATCATAAAATGGTTTGGGTTGGAAGGAACCTTTGAGATCATCTAGTTCAGGTTTCTCAAAGTTCCATGAAGCCTGGACTGACCCCCCTGCCCCGCCTCCTTTCTGGGGGTGGGGTATGCACAACTACTCTGGACAACCTCTTCCAGCCTTGCCACTCTCACTGAAGAATTTCTACCTATTATGTAACCTATATCTGTCATCTTTTAGTTTAAAACCATTCCCCCTTGTCCTGTGACTACATGCTTGTCTAAAAAGTCTATTTCCAGCCTTCTTTTGGGTTCCCTGCACATACTGGAAGGCTGCTCTATCAGCGTGTCTTCACATGAGAGGAGGTCATTTTCATGGCTCTCGTCATTTTCATGGCTCACCTCTGGACTCACTCCAACAGGTCCACCTCCTTTGGGGGCCCCAGAGCTGAAAGCACTGGTCTAGGTGGGGGCTTTTGCAGGCAGAGTAGAAGGATAGAATCACCTGCTTCAATCTGCTGCCGAGTTTCTTTTGATGCAGCCTAGGTTGCAGTTGGCTTTCTGGACTGCAAGTGCACGTTGCCAGGTCATGTTGATTTTTCCATTTGCTAATATCCCCAAGTCCTTCCCCTCAGAGCTGCTCTCAGTCACTTCTCTGCCCAGCCTATATTTGTGCTTGGGATTACCCCAGTCCAGGTGCAGGACCTTTTACTTGGCCTTGTTGAACTTTGAGCTTCACATGGACCCACCTCCTAAGCATTGCTTCCTTCCAGCATGTCTACTGCCCCACACAGCTTGGTGTTGCTGGCAAATTTGCTGAGGGTGCCCTCAATCCCACTGTCACTGACAAAGATGTTAAACAGCATTGATCTCATTACTGACCCCTGAGGGACAGCACTTGTGACTGGTCTCCTCTTGGATATTGAACTGTTGATCACAACTCTTTTGAGTGCAACCATCCAGCCAATTCCTTATGCACCAAGTGCTGCATTAGTCAAATCCAGATCTCTCCAATTAGGGACAAGGATGTTGTGCAGGACAGCATCAAGTGCTTTGCACAAGTCCAGGTAGATGCCATGACTCACCCTTTCCTCATCCACTGTCTCTGTAACCTCATCATAGAAGACCACCAAATTTGTCAGACATGGTTTGCTCATAGTGAAAGCCATGTTGGCTGTTGCCAGTCACCTCCTTATTTTCCATCTGCATTTGCATAGTCAAATTACATGTTCATTAAGTATTTTTGTTGGGTTTTTTCCTCCTTTTCTTGTCAGAAAAGACATTCTTTTTCTTTCTTTCCATTTTACTCCTGCTGATGAAAATACATTGTAATGGTGTGTCTGCATTAGCTGTTGCATATCAAGTAGTGTTTCCATTATAAAAAACTTGTGTTTGTTCATAGCACTTTTCAACATGCCTTTCTCACTTCTGTAACAATTTTGGAAGCAATGGTTTTAGCAAATGAGTCTGATAGCACTTTTACAGAAAACTCAATGTTCTGTACACCCTTACGTTGCTCAAGCTCATCCTCATTCAGGAGCCTGTAACTAAGTATGCTGTCTCCACATTTATAATATACACTCATACTCCTGTATGAGTGTATAATTAAAGGGACAGGTACATGCAAATAGGCAAGAATGAATAAATGACACGTAAGACAACATGTTTGCCTTGGTTCTGAAACCTGGGTTTTGTGCAAAAAGGGGCAGGAAACAGCATGATATTGAAAGCAGCTAGAAGGCAATTTGTTATTTGTTTTTTATTGTTAAATACGCTTCAGTTAAGTAAGCTGCTTAAATTAGTTGTAAAATATTGCCCATTGAAACTGAAACAGACTTTGTCCAGCTTACTTTCGGATATATTTATTTACTTTTTTTAAAAAATAATTGACAGTCCGGAGTATCACAAGGTGTTTGAAAATGGAGATTTAAACTCCTATTCATCTCTGTCTGAAAAATGGTAAACCAAATGTGTCTCCTTGTTTACATTTCTAAATACTGTTAAATAGCATCACAGAGTCTTAAATTCTTTGGTACCTTAAAGATCATCTGTATGATTTAGTTCCAACCCCCAAATTGTTGCCTCTGATTTAATGGTGGTGTCATACTTATATATTTTTGTTCAAATAATTTTGGCAATGTGTTTGCAGTCCATTAATGACACTTCATAATCTCAGCCTGTACAAACGGGATTGCTGCTGGTGAAAATGACATGAATTTAGGATAAGTGATATTCTGAATCTTGTAGTGCTACTTAGAATATTGTAATTACTGCTTGTAAATGTCTTGATTTGTCACCATTTCTGTACTTGCTTACTGATCTCCACTGCTGTGGAGTGCTCATGTCAGGTGATGAGAAGCCTGAGACTACTGTTGTAAGCTGTTTCTGTTCAAATCCAATTCAGGACTTTATATTGCAGACACTTTTGAGATTATGACATTGCAGCAGCCAAGGCAGACACTTGAAATGCTTCTTATACTATTTCTTAATTGGAATTTAATGTAATACTTAATTTCTTTGAATTTCTTTGAGACCATAACTTATTTGAGATTAGAACAGGATTTTTCTAGGTGAGCTGGGGATTAAAGTTTAGAATCTTAACTGGCCCCACTGTCCTGCAGTGGGATTGTTGACTTTTTGTCATTTGAGCCACACTACCTCTACAGGCTACTTAGCTAAATAATGTTTCTCACAGTTACTTTGTCCTTTTAAGAAAAAAGTAAAATTTAGTTTGTTGTGGTCTTTTTCTGTGAACTTCTCTCATGCATTTTCAAAGATCCTAGTAAAGATAACTAATCTAGAAATGTGAGAAATTAGTCTATAGGTGTGAGAAACAAGCTATTATTGATTCTTTTGTAATAAAAATGAGTTTATCTCTAAGTTGGAAAAGCGTTTTAGGTTATTACTGTCATACTTGTCTGGATGCAGAAGGACATACTCGGTGGGGTGAATTCTTCTACAGACTAGTTTTTCTCAAACTTTCATTTGTTTTCTTTCTTAGCTTGTACTTTTTCATAGTTGCTTTTGTATTGCTGTTCTTTCTGGTTTGATAGAAATACTGATTGAGAAGTAAAATTCTTCTTAGGTGAATTTAGAGATTTTTGCATATGGTTAGTACTGGAACTTAAACAGAAATGTTTTCAATTAAGATCATGAACTTAAGCTTTTGATTTTGTTTTTTTGGTTTTTTTTTTGGTTTGTTTTTGTTTTTGTTTTTGTTTTTCCTTGCTAGTCATGACAGAACAATGCAAGATATTGTTTACAAACTTGTGCCAGGCCTCCAAGAAGGTAAGTTGCGGTGTGACCTTTTTAAAGGTCAGTTTGCACATACTTCTTGACATTAAAGTTAAAAGAAAGTTTCAGGTGATGAAAAGAGGGGCTGGGGGTGGGGGGCAACTGAGAAAAAAATACAGTGGAAAACAAGACTCTTTCACTTGTGTAATTTTTAGCAATTAATTTAATTTCGTACCTGTACTAGCAGCAACTGAGTGTGGGGGTGGTGGGAGGCAACGTGGGATGTTTCTTCCAAAAGCAGTATTATGTAAAGCAGAATAGTCATTCAGTTTTCAAATGTTGCCATACCATAACTCTAATTTGTTTTTGTTACACCTGTTGTGCAAGCTTTCTAGAATTCTCAGAGGTAAAATGCAATTTTAAAATGCTTTTAGTTTCTGCTATTTTTCAGAGATCTTTTTTGTTAGAGAACTTTCAATTACTGTTTTCATAATCCTCTTTGACGCTAGATCTGTTGAACTAAAGAAATACTTTATAAATATTGCTCAGTGGTTTTTTTTTGGTCTTAATCTATGTTAAAGTTTTCATTTAAATAGAGTGTTTTAATCTATTGAAGCTGCTTTTCCAAATTGGCATTTCCAAATGTCAGTGTGATTAAATAGATACTTTAAAAATTATTTCTGGGATATTGAAAACCATAACTACGAATAAAAATTCAAAACCAATGTTTTGACTGAAATATAGTCATATTCAAAATGGGGGATATTTAAAATTAGCTACAGTATTTTAAATTCCATCTCATTCTAGCAGTAATAGTATAGTAGTAACTCTACAGATAACTTTATGCTTTTCTAATTCTGAAAAATAAGATTAGGCATAACTTGATGCAATAGGAGAGATAGAAGACAGGAAATAATGACACCACTGCCACTTGTTTGCAATCCTATAGTGGGAAGGGATTTGGAATAACTTCATAAATATTGCATTAGAACTTTATTACAGGAATTAATATTTGCAATTTTAAACAGCGGAAATGAAAAAACAAAGGGAGTTTTATCACAAACTGGGCATGGAAGTTCCAGGGGATATCAAAGGGGAGACGTGTTCTACAAAACAGCACCTAGATTCTCATCGAAATGGTAAATAGTCCTTTATTTATTCTGTCTTTGGTGGGTGACATATAGTAAATTGATGAACAGATCTGTTGGAAGTATGTGCCCAGGGGGTATATTACAATCATTGTTTCATAACAGCAAGGAATAGAGTCAGCATAGGATTATTGCCTTGTTCCTTATTTCTGCACAGAATTTTTTGTTTTAGCTGTTAATACCATGTTGCTTGTGGCAAAGTTGGTCTCCACAGTAGTGCCTACATGGGGACTGTGAAATTACCCAGCTTCTGGGCCGCTAGCAGCTGAACTCCATAGGTGTTCTCCTCTTTCATGTCACGGGCTGTTGGCTGGAAGTGTTGCTTGAGCCAATAAGCACAATTTGGGAATAGCAAAGCTTATTCTGTTCTGCAGTCCTGAAACTTGCTGTTTTAATTGTATTAGTGCTATAAGATGCTGCTGAGTATATGTGGAGTTTATATATGATAATAATATATATGTATGCCATATATCTGGGTTTTTTTATCTAAGGTGAAACTAAAGCAGATGAAAATATAAATAAAGAAACTTCAGAAGAAAAACAGGAAGAAGATAATGACTACCACCGAAGTGATGAACAGGTGGGCTCATAGGGCATGCTCTAGTTTTATCTTGTGTTTTAGCTGTTGTGGCTTGGTAAGGTAACTTTGATAATCTAACAGAGAAGAAAGTAAGTTTATTTCAAGCTACTTCTTCTGTTCTCTGATACAAACACGATGCAGTTTGGGCAATGCTTTTTTGTAAGCATGAGGTTTTACCTTTGGGTTTTGGCAGGAATGGAGAATACATTCAAATCTTCCTGCAAATATCTTTATAGTTTTGACTGTTTATGAGTCTTCAAAGTTTGCTGTCAAAACAAATTAATGTAATTTTCTGCTTTCTACAGGAGTGTACCCCAGTGTTAGTTACCATCATACATTAAGCTGAATGTGTATTGGTAATTATGAATTAAACCTCTGGCACTGTTAACACATTCAGTGCAGGTAGCTCAGAGTGCAGTTGCAATGAGAGCTGCAGGCTGAGCTCTGGATGGGAGCCCAAGGCAAGAGGCCATGAACTGCCAACCCTTGGCACAGGAAGGGGCACAGGGACCTGTGGCACCAGCCTGGGGACTGGACACTGAGACACAGAAGCAGCTGAGACCCCCAGACTTTGGTGCTGTGAGGGTATGAAAGCCCAGGGGTTCCTTTGTTCTGGGCCCCTTCTCAGAGGCACCAGCTGGAGCTGTTGTTATTTAGTTACTGCACCACGATTAAGCTGTTTGAAAGACTTGGATGTCTGAGACTCTGCTATGGGGTTGAGCTGGTAAGGAATCCTGGTCTGAATGTGAGTGTGAGGGGTGTAGCTGTGAAGGGGCTTTATTCCCAGCTTAGGTGGTGGGAATGTGACTGCCAGAGTGATTCCTGGATGGGCAGACAGGTTTCCTTAACAGCACTCTTACTAACTTATTACATATTTTGTTTTCAACCTTTAATACTAATACAGTATTAGCCCTGTATCATAAAAATATCATATCAGGGAATCCCACTCTTAAGTTTAGACCACAAAGCATGTTTGAAGGTGAAACTTCCCTTTGGTATAAACAAGCCATGTCTTTTATGTTTTCTGGTTATGCAAGTCCAGAGTAACTTTAGCTTGGGTTAATTTTCTTCCCAGTTGCCATGTAAGGGATTGTACTTGTTACTAGATCCTCCTAGTGCAATACAAGCATACCATTACAAAGAGTTTAGACTGTAATGAATAGCTGGATGGGAGAAAAAGTGAGAATTTGAAATATTTGTCATATCATTTGTATTCATTCTTTTTAAACATGTTAAAATTAAGCTAGATCAGCAGTTGCATTGACAACAAGAAATTATGTTAGAAGCAATCATTAAGAATTGACCATGGTTTTCTTACTGTTTTCTTGCTGTAGCTTTTAACATATGGCCCTCTTAAGCTATTGACAACCTATGAATTTGGACTGAAGCAGCCTTGTTCCGACATCAAAAATTACTACTTGAACATATTTGTCTTTTTATTTACCACTCAGCTTATGAAATCTTAGAAAATGCGGTTTTCTTAATAGGTGTTTCAGTTTAAAGAGCACTAGTACTGTACTTTACTGTACTGGATTAATAAAAATTGCATGTGGAATACATAAGACTGCAGAAAATTGTTGCAGCCAACAACTTTTTGCCTTTTTCCTGAAGGTAAGCATCTGCTTGGAGTGCAATAGCAGCAAACTGCGTGGATTGAAACGAAAATGGATTCGTTGCTCTGCACAAGCAACAGTCTTGCATCTAAAGAAGTTCATTGCCAAAAAACTCAACCTTTCTTCTTTTAATGAGGTAATATTTTAATTTTTAAAAATAAGTCTACAGATACAAAAACTTGAAAGGGGTGGGTTTGTTCCTTTGCAAAAGGATGTCTTTTATTTTGATTTTCTTTTCAGAAAACAGAAGCGTACACTGCTTCTTGAATTATATGTTATATAGCAATTTTCTTGTCCTTTCTTGGGTCTGTACAGGACTTTCCACTTAGTTTGCAGTGCATCTTTTCATGTGCATTTATAAATAGTTGAGCAAAAAGGCTTGGTTATGTGCTTCCACATGTGTTTAAATGGACTCTGGCAAGATTATTTGTTTGATATATTGTAGTTGAGTTTATCTCCAACATTTTAGGAAGTCTGCACTCTACAGGGGCCAGACAGAAACACTTCAACAGTGAAGCCCCATTGAAGAGAAAGCACCACAAATATCTTGTTCTTTTCTGTGCTCTTAGTGAAGCTCAATCTGAAGTTGCTGCCTACCATAACCAGTGTTATCACATGCCTACTTTTCCCTATCTTTACAGGATATCATGAGAAGAATTTAAGTTGAAAGGTACAGAAAGAAAGGCAATACTTTGATCTTCTCCTAGACTAGATTCGAAAATTAAAAGTGGCAAACTATGAATGCAGCCCCTATTTATCACCTACCACAACCAGTGTTATCACATGCCTACTTTTCCCTATCTTTACAGGGTATCATGAGAAGAATTTAAGTTGAAAGGTACAGAAAGAAAGGCAATACTTTGAACTTCTCCTAGACTAGATTTGAAAATTAAAAGTGGCAAACTATGAATGCAGCCCCTATTTATCACTTGGCTGGATCTTGGTAACAGTTTCTGGACATCTCAGCTGACTCTCAGCTTGACATCTCTCAAATCCGTATTATGACACGGATTCACTGAATTTCATTAAGACATTTCATACAAATCAAATAATCTGCTTTCCAGCCCAGTGTGTCAACACCTTGCTGCTCGATCTTGTCAACAGCACCTCTCCAATTTGCATCTCTATCACTTTTCCTCCATAGCTTCTGTACACTTCAGACTAACACTCTCTCTCTGTTATGGTTCAAGTATATCCCCAAACTCTGCCAGTCTTCCTGAAACAAAACCATGTATCCTGTCTTGTTCTCAGCTGGCTCAGAGGTGGTTGACTCCTGGCTTTAGCCCAGCAGCTACGTAGCTACAAGGATACAAGGATTGTTCAAAAGGGGTTTTTTTAATATATTCTTTTGGTATATGCATGTGTAAGCCCTCCAATGCAGTGTGCCAAGATGTGACTTAAGAATCTACTTGGTTTCTACTGGAAGAAAAACTTTTCTGGAGTACTGTTTATTTTTTTGTTATCCCTTTCTGCCTTCTTAAAAAATACATAAATGGTCATGTAATCATTGTACTAGTACTAAGTCATATAGAAGTAGAATTTGAGCACGTGGTTACTTGGTTGCTTGATACAGACTATTTCAGGTTTGAGTTACTGCTATGTAAGTGGACTGCATGCACATTCAAGCCTTCCTGGGCTATGGGGTAAAACATTGTAACATAAGCCACCTTGGTGGAACTTGTTGTTTTCATACATGTTCCCTGGTTTTAGTTCATGTTCAGATATTGTAGTTCAGCTGACTAGTAGTCATATGATCCTCATACTTTTATGTTGAGATCCTCCCTATTTCTAATATCAAGATTTTTAAAAATAGAGATAGAAAACAAAAAATACCTGTTAAGTATCTGTAAAACCCCTATAAGTATAGCATATAAGTATATGGCAGACAGTGTTTTTAAAAAAAAAAAAACCTCTGCCCTTGTAACAATGCCACCTGACTGGTGTTAGGTAAAAAAAAATTTATAGTATGCTGAATAACACCTCTCTTTGAGATTTCTGTCCACTTGTTTATGTATTCAAGCTTTTTAGAAGCATGTAAAGCTTTCAGGAAAGGACCTTAGTACTGCTTGGGAAGATAAATCAAACATTAAATCCATATCATACTATATTTCTTAGGCAGGCATTGACATGGTCTTTCAGTACTTTATGTTGAGAGCAGATTTTACCTTTACTTTCCTGGTATGATTTTTGTCTGCAGGGCAACTTCAGGATTACCAGTTCCAGTGTCTTCAGAGAAAAAAAGTCTTGTCAAATGTATAGTAATATGTGAAATATATTGTTTGGTGCATTGGGTCCCAATGAATTAACTGTCACCATTATTTTGTCAGCTGGACATATTATGCAATGAAGAGATTCTTGGCAAGGACCATACGCTGAAGTTTGTAGTTGTTACTAGATGGAGATTTAAGGTATGACATAATGATTCAATGTAAATCATGAAATGGCCAAACAAAATGTTTATAAAATAGTGATAATTTGGAACTGTACTGCAGTATAGCATAGAAGGTACTTTCTTGTAAATATCTAGTACAATATTCTTAGACACCAAGTATTTATTTGTTTCCACTAAATGAAGGAAAGGAGAATTAAATATTCATTGGAAGAGAAAAGGGAACACTGTATTAGTTGTCAAATTGTTATCAAGTCTGTCAGAGGAAGTAGAAGCTGCAAAAAGTATTATTTTTAACCCCTTCAGGCAGTAAGAATGCGTAGCAAAACAGAACAATTAGGAGGGAAGTCAGTATATGTACACACAGAGTTATTGGAACAAGAAGTTTGTATTTGTAATGCAAAAGCAACACATTCTGAGCATACAGTGTACCCTAAGGTGAAATAACTTGATGGCTTTGGATGCATATCTAGAAGAGGTCCATGTGGGAGTTGAGAAGCATTTTTCTGTCTTGGAATTACAAAATAATTGACCTGTGTAAGAGTCACAGGATAAAGTCAATGGTCAGTGTTAAAACTGCAGAGATGTCACAAGTGGAATCCTGCTGGAATCTGTTTCTTATGGTGTTTCTGAATGACCTGGAAATGGTCTTTACAGTTCTGAGTGACAGGTGATTAACAAACACCTGAAGTTGAATATAGGTATAGATAAAAGGATACAATGCAAACATTAGGGTTTTGTGGTGTAGCAGAGAGAACCAAACAGGAGCATCAAATTGATGTGCATCTATACAGTCTACTCTTCACCTGTGAGAGATCTGTGTTATTGTGAGTCATGTGGAAAGCAGAACTGTAAACTGCCCTCCCAAGTGAAAGAAGTGGTGGATGTAAAATGGAACTGAGACACAGAAGGTCCAGAACAAACAAGCTGAAGTAATTGTTTTTATGAGACACAGAAAGTCCATGGTGCAGGATGTTGTGGTTGTAAAAGTTTGCCTATTCATAAAAAAAAATCAACTGATGCTTTCACAGAAGAGGAATAAAGTGAGAGCTATTATATGTGAAGTACCACATACTCTAATTTCTGCTTTCTGGACGTCCCTTACTTCAGAGGGTTTTCCAAGATAAACAAATCTGCTTCCTGAAATAAAGGGGAAAGGGTTCTTTATCACTTGTTTGAGCCCCACAGATGATGTTGCACCTTGTCTTTGTCTTGGTGAATTTTTGACAGATCAGATAGCTGCTCTTGTCTTTAATTGAAGCTTTAGTTTATGACACAGAAGTTTTTCCTACTGAACAGATTAGTTCTGGATTTGTTTCTTAACATTGGTATTTCTGTCTTGCAGAAAGCACCTCTACTGCTACATTATAGACCCAAAATGGACTTGCTGTAAGGGAACTTAAGTGTCCTTCTGGACAGAGCTTTTTGCAGAGACTATCATCTGGCACCTTCTTAGTGCATCACTAATCACATGACACAAACCAGCTGAATAATTTTGGAAGACTGGAGGGCTTTCATAGTGGGCTGTCCTGAATATTTCTTCTAGGGATGTGTTACCTAGACTTCTGGGCAGACAATATTTATACTTTTTTTGTATGGAAGAAAGAAGTTTCAACTCAGCAAGACACTACCAGCATTAAGTTTACAGATACTGAAAACACTTCACAGTTCCATGTAGCTCAGCCTGATTTGTCTCTTACAGTTACACACAGAAAACAAGTTTGAGTGTTGTGGGGTGATATAAATATGTTGCTTTTGACACCAAGTTGCTTTAGTTACTTCTTGCATTCTAAATCTTTAAAAACTATATTTTTGCAAAGTGTTATTGTCTTATATAGTGTGCCTGATTGCATTGGCTTTATTCAAGTTATTCTGTAGAGCACTGAACATACCTGATAATACAGTGACTGGTGATAATTTATTATGCTGCATTGAAAACTTAAGAAAATCTGGGAAACCAGTAAATTTGTCATTTTTGCCCAGTTATTGCTCTCCCTCACCTTGTGTTTTAATAAAGTTTTGATACTTCTGTATACGTGTTAATTTGGTAAGACTAATAGAAATAAGTTCAGTTGATTTTAATGTGCTGTGATATATATTTTGCTATGGTATAAATTGCACCACATAATGACAAATACTCACAAGTACTAGATTTGTGAATTTCTTAAAAAATAAACATTTCTTATGTATTTGTGGCTTGCAGAAATCAGTTTTTAATTTAGAGAGAATTTGCTATCACTAGCCATTGAAACAGTGGCTCTTGGACAACTGTGAGAGTATTGCAGATTTTTCACTTCACTGATTAAAACTTACAGGCAGCTTTAAATTTCTTTAGCTGTTTTCTTATGAAACCATAGTGATAATGGGACCCCAGAAAATGCTAAAGATAGATTCTGAAAATGTTAGGCTTTGTGTTTTCTCAGATCACTGCACCTGCATAAGCAGTATGATAAATGATATAATTGTTAGATGTGATGATTGTTTATAATTAAATATAATTATTATATAATCATAGGAAGAATCATGAGAAACTATGTTGGAAACTTAAGGGGCTATGCTTAGCTAAAAATCTGTGTATACAATAGAACAATATAAGTTTAATAATTAACATGGAAGTTATATAACGATAGAATATAAAAACCCATTCCTCTCGAATGTATGGCGGAATCAGATCTGAGGTGAAAAGCACTCCTGATTCTCAGAGCTCTTAATAAAAGCACCTACATCTAATTGCCTATGTGATTATATGTTTTCGAACGCTAACAATAGCATTTTCTGTACTGCAATTCCAGACTTATATGGGGTGGGGAGGAAGGGGGAGTCAAGACAAGATTATTTTAGCACCTTTTGGCCTTAACTAGTAATTTTGCTTGCATCAGCCTTAATGGATGCAAGGTAATACACATTCATGTATGTATGGGTACATACATCTATATACACATATAAGTATATATGTTATAGAAAGCACCCTCAATGGCACTTAGCAGGGCTCACTGCACTTTTTGTAAGGTTTTTGCAAATAATTGGGTTTTTAAAAAACTGTGGTTGAAAGTGATTTCTGCAAGCTATATCCACTATGTATCATCCATAGTACAATTGTGAGAACATTTGTCTGGCGCAGGTGTGAAGTCACTGAAAACGGTGTATGCCCTACTATAGCCAGCTGGAAATAGTTAACCTAATTTTTGGAAGAGTTTTCCTGTCAGCTGAAAATGTTAGTCGCTATTCCTATTATTAAACCCTGTTATTTTTTGATAAATTGTCTTTTGATAAGAAGCCCTGCTTCCTCTTGCTGTGCTCCTTTGCTTCTTCTGCTAGAAGGCATTACTTAGTAACCGGAAGCTGATACTGCAAGAGATTTATCTAAGCATTTTAAATATTCTTCCTCTTGAGTTTTCAAAGTGCTACATTCCTCAGCACATTTCCCTTAATTTCCCTCTCTGGAGTCTTCAGTTCTCCTTTCCCAGCTCTGCTGCTGCTTGTGCTTACCTTTGACAACAGGGCTCCTTATTTTGATTACAGTCACAGATGTGAGTAGGAAGGAAATGAAAAAGAAATTACGTGAGCAGAGAATGAAAGGGAGCCTCCTGAATTGTGGAGATGGAAAGGAGAGCCACACAAAGGCCAGAACATGCTGCTGTCCATGCAGGTGAAAGTGTTCAGATAGCTGCATTTGAATGTTTAGGTCACACAGAACTCCACATCTGGTTCTTGTGTAGTGTTTGTGCATGTCTGTGATTCATGCAATCAAATTTGGCTCTGATTTTGTCTTGCTGTTTGTGTATTTTCAGCTTTTCTTCTGTCTTTAGCATTACTTGATCTGGCAGAAAAGAACAAACAAGATCATATGTCTACCATTTTTAAAACGTTCCATGAAAGCAGTCAATGCAGGTGGTATGGATGTGTACACAAGCTGACATACTGGGCCTCTCTGGGGCTGTTTCTTACATGATTGTTACTGTTCTAGTGTGAATAGGAGGCTGGCTTTGCCACTGAGGCCCTGAGAATGTGAACAGGATTGTACGGATCCCAGCTGTTTGCACTCAGAGTATACACACAGTGGCTGTACCTGATGTAGACATTAAACTAAAGCTGCCAGACAGCATTCTGATTAACCACCTTAATCACAATATATATATATATATTTATATATATATATACACACAAACAAAAAAATATATATACATATACACATATAAATGAGATCTGTCTACCTCAAGTGTGTGTACTGCAGGAAACTTTTGTATGACTAGATATTGATGCAGTGCTGTTAAAGTACATTGGGATTTCATTTCTTCCTTGTGTACTTGAGCAACTGAGAAATTAATTACAAACAGGCAAATTCAGAAGCCTTTCAAATCTGTCTCTTGCTGTAACAACTTACAACAGAAAACTTATAACTTCCTAATCATCTTTAAAATCACTTGAATTTGTTATGGTGCTATCAGTATATAGAAAATTCTGTTTATATGGATACATAAATTCAAGCCAGTATTAATACCTATAGCTGGGGTTTTTGCTTGTAATTGTGTGTAACTGCTTTTGCAATGTGTTTAATCTGATAAAACTGCACCATTAAAAAAAAAAAAACAAAAAACAAAAAAACCAAAACAACAAAAAAAAACCAAACAAAGAAAACCAAACAAAAAACCCCCAAACCAACAAAAAAAACTCCAGAGCTACTCAGTTGTTTTTCTAAATCACATGTGATAACATCTTCACTTCAAAAATTGCCCTCAGGAGTGGTGTGACTCTGTCTGTACCATATGTTAGTCTCACTAAAAGACTACACTGTAGAGCAAGGTCTTCTTTGGGTCTGAGCCTTGTTTAATTTCTGTGACACTTAAGAGACAATTTATATCAAGCTTATATTGGGTAAAGTAACCCTGATACTGTTGAAAGTTGAACTAAAATTTGGACACGGCCATACATATTTCTTAGTCCTGATGAGATCATGGTAGGTGATTTTGGCTTTTGTGAAGATGCCATTACTGTGAAGTAGTTTTTGTAATTTCTTACGCTGGTAAATAGTTGCAGTAAGGAAGTATCTTGTTGCATTATCCTCAGCAGCAGTGAGACTGATGAATCACCTGGGCTTAGAGTCTCATTAAGTATACTTTCATTAAAAATAAAGAATTCAGATAGAATATATAATATTGAATTTAAATAAGATTGGGGGTTTAAATTTTAACTTTATAAAATTATTTATTCTATTTTAAGCCTTCTGTCTTATTTTACCATCCAAGTATGTTTGGTTTTAGTGGTCCAGCTTTATTTACGGGCATATAAATTGAAATTGTAAGATGTTTTTACAAGCTTCTTCCTTTTACATTGAGTTTGAGTAGCTTTCATCTGTATGTTTTTGTTTTGTATGGATAAAGAGCATTACTTATGCTTTTGTGCAATAGGTTTGAAACATGCATTTATTAGGCTTATGTTTAAATTGTAAATGTAGCATCTACTTACCATTATGTTTAAAAGGAATGTAGATGGCTTTTCACACTTGTTCAAATGGAGTTTTATTTGGGGCTGTTATTTGGGGGTGGACGTGTGTGTTTTATGCTTTGTTCCATTTTTTATTTTATGAGTGAAATGGGGGATTTAAAATTTCTGTAAGTACAAGAACTATCTGTCAGCAATATTTTAAAATAAACGATCTTGCAAGAAACCTTAATGTGAATTGTGGAAGCAATTGACAAGACTTGCAGCCTATCTGAAAATGTTTTGTGCCATTGTTAGGTCTGGTATATTCGTGTACCATCACACCTGGGAATATTTTTTTCTATGGTTGTGCAATAGTATACACAACACTGTCACTCAGGAGATATGGGACCGTAAAAAATATCAGACTACAGTTATGATGGTGCTATTTTTTCCAGTAGGCTATGAGCCTTTGAAAGCTTATCTGGCTCTTATTGTCTTTATAACAACACAGTCCTAGGGGATATACAGATTTTTTTTTTTCTACTAGATGATAAATATAACTTGCTGTTTTACAGCATTCTGCATATTACATTGAGATAAAAATAATAGGAAAAAGCCAACCAGTCTGTACATCAGTGAGATGAATCTTAGGTACACATTTTGTACAGAAGGTTTACTGAACTGAAAAATCAAGTTTCCGCTTTTCCTCAGGTAATCACTTCAGTTTGGATGTTTCACTGAAAACATTAATGCAACTTTAGTTAGTCTGCCTAAAGTTGGTAACAAAAATTGTTCCTCACACGAATCTCCCTACATAAGATACAATTAGATGTTACTTGGGTCTTGAGATCCATTTTTGAATAAAAAGTTGCAGAGAACAATACTAAAGAACATGGAACAATACTTCAATCTCTGCTCTCATCAAAACTTGCAGTCAGGACAAAAATTACCTAGGAACTTGGGTCTTGTGGCAAATCAACAGGTCATGTTTTACCTGTTTATTTATATACAAATTAAAGGTATGACTCTACTATTTGTTCCATATTTTATCCTACTTAAAGAGTTTTTTGGAAATCTTTTGAAGCCACAATGACCTGTCCATGTCCTGGTCGTAGGGTAGGAACTACATGTCCAATTCTATGAACATTTACATTGGTAACTTTAGTAATAACCTGGATGGTTCCACAGAAACCAGTGGGATCATTCATTCAAACAGAGGTATGGCTGAAGGAAGAAGTCCTGAGTTTTGAGTACTGATATTCCACTATTTTTGTTATTTCTGTTTGAAATGGAAAGTATTGGTTTGATGGACTCTTTAATTCAAGTGACTTATCTGGACAAAAGGAAAGTTTGTTCTTTCCTTCTGCAAACAGGATCATTTTGCAGTTAAGGGACAATTAGCCAGTGCAACCACTAAGCCTTTTATCCTCATATGTGGCATAATAAAGATTCTGGAACTGTCAAGAGTGTAAAACCATATTTTTGGCTTAGCTTCATTTAAAAGTTTACAATTTTTTATGCTTTGTGTTGCTGTGTAATTTCTGTACTACTGGTGGCTAGTTTTGTCTGAATAAGCCTTTTGGGGATTAATGCTTAATGTTTTGATTTTATGATAGTGAAGCTTGTATCCAGTGTTTTGCCAATGAATATTATATGCTTGTTAATAAAAGCACAGAAACTAACTGAAATGCTGTGAGGCTGAAAGTTTTTGTCCCATTCTCTTGAAGGAACATAAGGAGCTAGCAGTCATCGTAGCACTGAATAAATGGAGTGTGACTGAAACAGAGGTGGTGTGGCATTGCATTGTCATAAAATCTGTCTTTTACTCAAAACAGAAGGATGGCTTAAAGTATTACTCCACTGGCAGTATGTCTGTGACAAGTGTGGGTCAAGTAACTACCAGATAGGTAATTAAACGGCTTCAGTCACTGAGAGGGAAAAGAGCATTATCCTGGTGTCTTTCTGTACCTGGATAAAAAGGTATTTTCCTGACCTGTATGTGTTCCTTTCAACCTTACCCCTTACAACCTTACCCTGGTTGAGATATTAACAATGCAAAACAGATGCTACAGTAGGTGAATTTCTTTCAGCACCTGCATTACATGTAATGCAGATATATAGCTTGTGAACTGCTCTACATGCTGAGTACCTTTCTTTATACTCTTGGCTTGTTAGGAACTGCCAGCAATTCCAGGCTCCTTTGAAGTCAGTTTTATTCATACACACATTTCTTATTTGCACTGATATTACCCATACACAGTTGTCCTAAGGCATTTGCCACTTACTATCTTCATTTAAATATCAGTATGAGGGACTAACTGCAGAAAAGTCCCTTTGCCTGTGTATAGTCACTTAAAATTGAATGAAAATTAGCACTAATTCAGCAAGTGTTACTCTTTGGAAGTCTTCGCGCCTTTATTATAAGTGGTTTTAATAATTACCTGAACTTTGTACTACTGGTTGTTTCCATCTAGCTGTGAAGTAACCAGTGATGGGCCTGGCTCCATCCCTTTCCTGAACACAGTGTTATTCTAATAAATACGGCGTTAAAATTTCTCCTGTTTGACTGAAATTCCCAAGCATCACAAAAAGAAATTGTGCTAACAGTTGTGTTTGCTAGCCCTGAAAGCATAAACCTGCCCTGCAGCCAGTAGGAGCTAACTACGTTTTTTTCCCCAGAAGAAATAACAATATGAAAAAGTTTTACTGGTATTTCTTACTTTATATGTAACTGATATTTTCTTATTTTGCTGATTGACTATTCTGCTATTAAAAAAAATCATTACTTTGAGTGCACTACCTCTTTTTGTGCAATAACTTCTTCCTTGGGATTAGAGCAGTCAGAGAAAAAAATCCGTATCAAGTCAATATGTGCATTTAAGATAAATAAATTCAGCTGTTTAAACCCAGGTATAGATGTAGTCACTCAGGATTCAATTGGTCACAACTCAAGTTAGGCTAATCCAGGGCTGCATATGAATAGAGGTATACTGCAGTGCAAATCCCTAGTACCTCCATAGTCCCTGCACATCTTTAATTTCCAACATAATCCTTGTTTAGCTGTTTATATTCCTGATTTTTTTAGGCTTTCTTTTGATTAGTTTTTCTGTGAGAAAGTCAAGCAATGATCTGGCATTAGTGGAAAAAGGTTTACAAGAGTAGTCTGAGAGATTCGACTACTAAAAGGAAGATGTGGTCCACATCTGTATGAATATGTCTAGTCTTTCACATGGCAATACACTTGCACTTGTTACTGTGTAGAGGTGTTTTACTGAAGGGCTTGAATTGGACATGTCTGTGCTTTGTGTGTTTTGTGTAATGACTGCATGTTGATGTGTCCATGATCTGTCCAACAAGAACAGAACAAAAATGAAAGCCACTGGCTTTAGTCCAAAGACTGATTGGGGGATTTCCATGAGGAGACGTTGCCATTAAAGCCTTGTTTATCGTTTCCTGCCCCTGTTTGGAGTTTGCAATTGTTTCTTCAAATACCTAAAGAAAGTGAAACTTCATTCTCTTAATTAATTCAACTCTCTCATTCAACTTAAATGAAAATTTTAAGGCTATTTGTTTATTTGTTTTCTCCTTTGATTCAAAGTTCACTGTCCCTTGCCTGAACCCTTATTCAAAAAGAGCACAAAGGCTTTGATTGTGGGTGCTCCAAGGCTGCACCATATGACAGTTTCCATTACTGTTGGGAACAGAACTGACTGCTGATGCAGCAAATAATGTCTCTACTTCTGCTATTTTCTACTGATTCTCAGCAGGGTGCAGAGCAGAAGTTCTGCTTTGGTGTATTTTGTAATCCAATGTATTGTCCAAATGCCTCTGCTTTCCCATTTAAGCAATACCTTTGTAACTAGCTGCAATGGATTGTATTAGCATTACTTGGATTATTGTTCAAATGCATTTTGCTGTTTTACAGAAGTGCCTGGAAAGAGAGTACACTAGTGAATTTGGACGTCAGGTTGAATGTATCTCTTAGGCTGCTCTCACGCCTCTGGAAAAGATTCCTTTCTCTGCTTTGTGTCAGTGTTACGGACTGCAGCTGCAACATCTGAGACTTGATGATTTCAACTGAAATGCTCAGCTTTGAGGGTCTCTCTGGATTTTACTGCAGCCATTGCAGTGGGCATTGCTTAAAAATGGTCAATGCTGATTTGAAGCACAGATGATGAGTTGTTTTCTGGATCCTCTGCCACTGGCACCTCAACAGATGCTCTGTGTTGTGACTCAAGAAAAAACAGGCTTCTTATTCTGATGTCCGTCTTCTCTTTCCCTAGGAAATAAGCAGTCCCATGTCTGTGCATTCTGATATGACAGGGACTGCTTCACCATTTCCCTCTGCAAGAGCTTTTTGAGATTAGAGTATCCTTTACAGACAAGGTTGTCTATTCAGGCTCAGAAGCTCTCACAAGCAACTTTGCTAGTTTTAATCAGAATGGCTGGAGGCTAAGCAGCTGCAAAGAGTTGTTCTCAGGGCTGTGATGGGCACCTGGTGTACCTCACATTGCCTTCAGGAAAGTTCTCAGATCTGAGATAGTAGATAGGTCCCACCTTCAGCATTTTCATAGCTGATTGGCATCTTGGTACTGTTTGTCTGATCTCTGAGGGTCCTTCTTAAGAAAATATGCTTTCAACTTGCCTTGGGCTTCATCCTCTTGCTTCATTGGCTTTGGTGGGTTGACTGCCTTTGTTGCTGCAGTGTGGGAGCTGTTCCTGCTGGATATGACAAGGCCTCATCTCTCCCTCTTTCCCTGTTCAGTTACTCTGATCTGTGTGGCCCATTTGATGTTGCACATCGTGTTGTAGGTGGTGCAGGTGATAGTTCAGCTTCCTGCTTCATGCTGGGAGCAGGAGCCAGTTCTGTTGGTGCTGTTACAGTCCACCCCAACCATGGAGGAGCAAAGAAAACTCTCTGTGAATAAAGCAGGATGAACTCAAAGGTTCAGTTATTCCCAGAAACAAGAATAAAACCAAAATGAGGTTAAACAATGATACCAAAAATTTTGATGTATTTTATTTAACAGTAAAACAGGCAAGGAGAAAGAAAAGTAGAGAAAAGTTAGATAAAGCTAAGGTTACTTTAAAAAGTACAGTATTACTTACCACCACACTGTTGCTACCTTTTTTTGTCACTGATACCACGTCGGGGTGAAGCATTTTGGGCTTTTTTTTTTGTTATTTTTTGCCATTTGAAGTGTCTTATCTGCCTTCTCCAATCTCAGGAGCAGCTTAGGTGGAAAGCAGGCACCATTCCCCTGAAATGCAGGCATGGTGCCTGATCCCTGTGGTCAAGCTCTCACCACAGAAGGCAGGAGGAGTGAGATGGGGGGTTTCCACAGCTCACTTGTGACTTGGATCCAAGGAAGAAGGATCGGAGGGTTCTCCTCGAGCTGGCAGCATCAGATCCCAGAGGCCCTGGGGTGTCTCACAGCAGGCGGTGGTGGGTGAGGGAAGGCAAAGGTCAGAGATTCTGCCCTTCTCTTTCTTCTCCACATTTTGCACAGGTTTTGCCTTCCTTTTTATGGATCTCAAGCTGGGCTGTTCACAATCCATCCTGCACATAGTTTTCAGGTGTTCAGAAGAGATTTTGGCACGCAGACATAACGATGAAGCACTTTTTGTAGCCTTTCTCTTAATATTAGGTTCTGCAGGCAGAAAAATTGTCTACCGTTTTCTGGATTTTGTGCTGGAATTGGAGAGAAGGCTGATTTTATTACTAATCAATCATTATCCATAATTCATGGAAGAGGTAAGAACTGTGTAAACTAACACTAAGTGCCTGGAACATACAAAACGTAATTATTGTGGCTGTGGATCTGAAAGGACAGCCACTGTTACATAATTGATGATAGACTTAATTTAAAGTCAAAGAAAATACTGGAATTCTGCAGGAGATTTTGAAGGTCGTCAGGAAGGGTGAGCTGACTGTGAAACAGTGAAGTCTGTGCCTATACAACGGAAAAAATACAGCCTTCACAGGGGTTACTTGGGATGTCTGAGGAGTCTATAAACTTCTGGGCGCAAAGTAATTGGAAAAAGACACAATGGAAAAGAGAGATAAGTTGGGAGATGCCTGTTTCAGTACATGAGGTTGCTTTGGATTTTGTGTCACATACCACTTAATGTCTTGTTGCGTGTTGGAAGTGCTGGGCTGGTGTCCCTGCACACTTCCTGGTGACCCAGCAGCCCCAGTGCAGAAGCTGTGCATGAAGGCCTTTACTGAGTCCTGTGGCTGTGAGGGAGTCAGGTCCTTGGTTAGAAAGGAGGCTCTGAGATGGCCAGTCACAGCTAGGGGGGAAGAAACTGTCCTGGGGTCTTCCAGGGCCATTTGACCACCTCTGAGGTGGTCAAACAGCCAGTGGGAGAGGTAAGCCCTGGAAGTAACAAGAGGGGTATCCAAAGACAAGCATGTAGCTTTATGGACAGCTACCAGCCAGCCAGCCAGCCTCAGGGAAAAGAAGGTATATATTTGAGGGAATGGGTGTGCCACACCATCAAAGTGACAGCTAGGGTGCAGTCATTAACTGGGAAGTCAATTGTCCACCTATCATCCATCTGCCCTCCCACAGATCAGTTTTATCAGAGATACATGCAGCTGTTTTAAACTGATCCAGAGCCAATGTCAGCTAGATCCCACCCATCTGCTGGCAGGTGCTCACAGGAGCTATAAGAGCACATGTCTGCAAGATTTCAACATGAAAGCAGGCACAACTTGGCATTCCAAGTCCTCAAAGGTTTATACCATGTTCAGGCTCTTTGCTCATTCCACTTCTGTAAGTCTTGGTCTTGGAGTCCAGAAACGGTTCTGTTTATTTTACAACTGGATTTTCCTGATTTTGCTGCAGTTTATCCTTCTTTATCAAAGAGCTCTTTACTTGGTTTTCCCTTACTTCTTTTGTTTCACTTTAGGGCATCTTGTATCACACTGTGGCAGCACCTTTCCAAGTGTTTTTTTGGTCTGGTTCATTCAGTGATTATTAATGGTAGAAGGGAAGTGTTGGACTGCTCAGCTGACCACCCTCGAAGCAAACAATTGGGCCAAGGCAATGGTGGATCCATTCTCTGAATTGCAGCATAGAAACAGTTAGAAATCCCCTTGTAACTACAGGGTCTAGAGATCTGCAGATCTCAGAGGAGTGGATGGGGTAGATGATGGCTGCAGGTAATATGATACACTAGGGACAGCTGACTTTGTTACTGTACCCTGGGCTGTATGCTAACACATCTCTTTTAACATTAAAATTGTAATTCAGGAAGCCTCTTGGTTTTATTCTCCACTGTGTATAAACCCAACTTCTTGATAATAGACATGAAAGCTGAGTTAGATGGGCATTCCTTGACACTCATGCATCTGTTTTTTGTCTTACTGTGCAATGGGTCTATTTGAAAACTGTGTTCCTTGCTAGCCATTTGCAGATTGTTTCAAAGCAGCCAAAGCCACGCATAACATTAAAAAAACCAAGTGCTGAACAGCACACAGCTCAAAAACTGCATTTGTTAGGGAAGAGCAAAGTTTTGAGGGAAGAAAAAGGCACTTTTGTCTAGAAACCAAAGACAAAACAAAAGCTCAGAACTGGCACCAGCAGCAGAACATGTGGACTGCACGTGCTTGTGTGTGTGTGTGTGTATGCTGGGGCCTCTGAGCTTCAGCTGTAGTCTGTCACAGAAAGCATTTACTCAGTACAAGGTGGACTGGATTCAGTCCCCAGTCCGTCCGATAGCTGGACACCAAATCCCAGTCTCCCCAGTTGCTTTTGTTTGGACATACATGCCTTGGAGGGCACAGCTCCATTCCAGTTCCTGGTACCGACCATCACATACATATCACTCACCATCCTCCAGACATCTGCACCATAACTGAGTGCCTCTCATGCAGGAAGGGGGTGGAAAGGAGTTCACTGTGAAAGATGAGACAGATGCACACCAGGTAGGTACACGCCACAGTAAGACATAGGTACTGACGAGCTGACTATTTACACAAACCTAGTCCTTGTAAATCCCTTTACAGCTCTGTTTTCCTATGGGTTTCTTCATGCCTCCACTCACCTAAGCCTCTACCTTTTCCTGCCTTTGATTCTGCCCCATAATAATGGTATGCAGTCCTGTGCCATCCAGAACTGCTTTTCCCCTGCATTTCATAAAACATCTCATAGCCCTAAGCAGCAAACCCCCTCAGACACCTGATCTGGAGAGCTGCTCCTGAATGAGGGTGGGTATGACACCTGAACATTGGGCTGATGGTTCTCCTGGGACAGCCCTCAGAGGGACCGAACAAGACTCCTCAAGAGTCCTTGATTTTCCTGCCATTGTCCCTGTGTCAGAATTAGATGAAGGCTAAAAATAAATCATCCTGGTGCAAAAGTTATTCAGTTTTGCTGCTGTGGGCATGCAGAGTGGCAGGAGGGGTAGTAGACAAGAGCTGGTTGCAGATCTTGCTCACTTTTCTTTTTGGAGACACTGGACAGGATGCCCAGTGCTGCAAGCTATCCTTAAAGGACAATGAGGCACATCTCAGCTCAGCTGCAGGCAGACTTTGTGTGTTTATGAATTTTCCAAGGCACTGTGAATAAACTCTCTTTAAAGCCCACCATTACTTTGTAGAAGAGAAGAAGCAGCCTATTACTTTTAATACTATCAAGCATGCCTATGGTTAATACTTCCCATTGTTGCCGTGCAGAAGTCTGAGCCCGGCTTGCTCCACAGGAGGCACGCCAAGAGCCTGTGTCTGACAACTGTGTGGCCACTCAGCCCTGGCTCCAGGCAGGAGGCAGGCGGGGTGTACAGTTGCCTAAGGCGCTCTCCCTCGCAGCGTGGCAGGGAATGCAGCACCTTGAGAGGCAAGGCAGACAGCGGCAGCAACGAAGCGCAGGCACAAAGAGAGGCAAAGGAGGCAGACAGTTCTCCCCAGCAGGTTGAGATTTACTGAGGCGAGAGGAAGGCTGCAAGAACTGTCCAGAGGGACGAGGCGAACAGAACTTATAAATGATATCAGAAGGGAGGAGCAACCCACCCCCTGGCCAGTCACAGAACATAATAGGATGATTGATACAATGAGACAACAAATGGGGGAATTGTTGGGGAGGGGAAACCACTCCTGATCCAATCACTCCCTGCCCAGTGTAGAAGGTTCTAGGGAGAGGGTGTGGGAAGAGAGGTTACCAGGGAAACCAAGGAGGGGACAAGGGAGAAACCATAGATACAAGGGAGGGGACAAATGATTGACTTAGGGGGTTGGGGCAGTCTCTGAGCAACCAGGGAGAGAGACAGGGCAGTGGCGGGAAAAGGGAGCTCAGGCGGAACCATTATAACAGAAACATAGGGGGAACATGGAGTGAACCAACTGTAAATAACATGAACATTAAAATATAACCTGAACACTAAACTTACATAAAACAAAACTGTGAACAAAAAAGCGGCCATGCCACAACATCCCATATCTTGCACTGTGGTGGCAGTGCTCACCTTTGCAGGAAAAAACATTCTTCCTGGAAAGCCTGTGTAGGTGATCATCATGAGGTTTTGTACGTGCTTCGCACAGATTCCTCTCCTCGTGTGTTCAGCCTTGCTGGGGATGGAATATATATCTTCAGGGCAAGAATAAAGGATTATAGCTGGCAAAGTAAAGTACAAGCTGAGCTGCCCACAGGCTTTGAGTGCACTAACAGCAGTGTGGCATCTACCTGATGGCTTTTCAAAGCAATAGGCTTTCTAGACAGGCTGGAAGTGGGGTCACAGTCAGAGGTGGGCTGTTGTGAAATGTTGCACAAAGGAGGACTGACATTTACAGAGCACTTAAAGTAATGGCTTATTTTATGCTATGCCTCCTCCTGGCTTACATTTTAGGGGTACGTCTATACTCGCGCTTTCAAAAGTCTATTTTCTTGAGCTAATTGCAGTTTCTGCTGAGCACATCTTAGTCCAGGGAGTGCAAAAAAAGCTGAGTTTAGTTTAATGTGCTATTTGATGTCTTCTCTTCATCCTGGTCAGCCTTGCTTTTCTCTAACCATTTTGTAAAACTTCCCTCATCCAGCCATGATTTTTATGTGCAGTCTGTGGGCGTGAAGGTACTTTAATAGATTTAGCTCACTGATAAAAGTATTGGACTACTGGACAAAATGACGGGGCCTGGGGACAGGACAAGCAGAGCTCTCTCGGTGCGCTTGGCAGTAAGTTTGGAAGTACTTTGGTAAAGATGACCTTTCCAGGTTTGCAATAGAAACAGATTGTGAGTCTAAGTCAGGTTAGTCCTGGAGGTCTGGATCATTTTGGAGGTCCTTCCAGGCTTTCATCTGCTTTCTGGAACATAACCTAAGGCTCCTGTTTGCAGAACAATTCTTTCAACTGCTTTGCGCCAGAGGGAACCAGCAGTGTATGCAGAATATTATATGCTGACATAATGAAATATTTCAAGGGCACCTCAGATGGCTGGGCTGGTTATAAATAGTACTGGAGGAAAGCTGCATGAGAGTCACATCCAACCACTCCTAAAAATCTCTGCAGGGAGGTATTTTTAAAACCCACCCACTGCAGTTTCATTAGCACCACCTGTCTTACATTTGGAGAAAGAAAGAGATGATGTTCTCCAAATATTTGTGGTACCATAAAAAGCAATGTGTGCAAGTGATTAAATATTCATAGTGTCTCTTCATATTCAAATGTTTCTTTTTTAAGCCTGCAGCTGACCATTGCGTGCCTTAGAGAGACACTTGAGGACTGCAGGATTCTGTGAGATTTCATAGCTAATATCTGAAGCAAATTAACTGTTGGCCCTAAGAAACTTCCATTTGAGATGTCTGCAATAAACTCGGCTATGGGAAAACAGCAGAAATTCCTGTGTATTTCATAGTTGCAAATTTTATTTAACTTTCCAAAGGAATATTTGAAATGAAGAGAAGATAGTAGAAATGCATAAAATTCAGGGGGCTAATCGGGTAATGCTTTTTGAGAGTACAAAGTCTCCCATCTGTTCCAGGGAGCTAGCAGGGGACATTTGAAGCATACTGTAGCTTGGTGGCTGCTCTGCAGATTTAGTTAGGACAAGTAAATGGAAGATTTGAGACCAGTCTAACTGGTCCCAAAAGAGTTACTGAAATTTTCCTCAAGATACGAACAAACTTTATCAGACTTCCTCCTGCTGCAATCTAGGACTTCAACGTCTTACAGTAATGCAAGATATTCCTGGAGCAATTCCTTTCTATGGCATGTCTAGTCCACATCCCAGCTTTCCTTATAAGTGAAGAACTGCAGTGGTTTAGTTAAACCGGGAAGTGGCAGTGTTTGAAAGGAATGAGGAGTCAAGCCTGCTCTGCAGCTCCCAGAAAGGCAAATTCACAAGGAGATGGATAATCGGGTGGGACAGTGGGATGGAGTGTCTGACCAGACCACCAAGGCTGTGAGTAACCTTTATGTGTCACCACATCACTCTGAACCCTCTGCAGGGGTCACCTTTGTTCAAGCAAAGACATGTAATGGCAGAAATAAAGAATCACTGGTTGCTTTGCTTCTTGCCCTTCAGACCCTCTACTAGAACACAGATAATTCAGCAGGTTCCTTCTTGCAATGCCTATGTCTTTTAATGTTTCAGAAGGTATAACACAGAGAAGACATACAAGCCCAGGTTGTTCTCTTAAGGCATCACATGTCTTCTGGAAAGCCTTTTCTTCTTTGAAAAAAAAAATCAGAAATGCTACTGAGAGATTGCCACCTGCAAAATTAAAGACATGTCTCATGTTTTGCATGGTGATCTGGTGGTGCTGCTGTTCAGTACTATTACCTGTGAGACAAAAGAGAGCACCTGAAAATTTTCAAGGCATAAGACACTGATTTAACTCTTAGAAGATGTGTTTCCTTCTGAGAGAGAAGAGGAAGAGTCTCTCTGCCCTGGAAAGCATTTATTTCACAGCTTCTCCTCTTGTGGGCCACTGATGTAAACCTTAGCATTTTCAAAAGTGATCAAACACCAAAAATTGATGTCCATAGTTGCCTCAGTGTACTGCTGTTTGGTCTCTTCCTGTAGCTTAATGGCAAAGAACTGACACTTGTCTGCTAGAAGGAGGACACCAGCAGGTTGGCCATTGTGCAGCATTTGAACTTTGGAGTCATCAGCTGTATTTCTCTGAGACTAAATTTACAGCAGCAACTTTTGGAACTGATTGAAATTCACTACATTGTAGAAAAAATGTCCTTTTCCTTTTTTCTCCTTGCCTTGTCGTTTGTACAAATAAGCTCTAGGTAATGCCATGCTTTGATAAACTGACTGATATGCATCTCCCTTAGGTTTTCAGAAGGAAACAGTTCCTTGATTTGAGTGTCTGTGCAGTTACCCAGCAGCATGGTGCCATCGTGTGCCAATGTCACCATGCAGAGCTCCGGGGCCTGGCCAGTGGGAAGGTGCAGGCTGGTGAAAAACTGAGTAAAACTCCTCCTCTGCCATGGCAGAGATTTGCATCCTTATTCCATGCTGACTGTCTGCGTTTTTCACACTGTGGCTGCAAAGATTTAGGGGTGCATCAGTCAGAGCCTCTAACAGCAGTGACCTGGGAGAGGAGTATGTGCATGGACACTGCTGGTGGTTTTCTCTTGTGACCCTGTCAAGACTGGTTAGCATTGCTCTCTAGGTAGGTAGAAGTAGAAAGGTAAAGCAGTCTTGAAGACTGAGGTGCTGTCATGAACAGCTTTTTCTGATCTTGGTTTCTAGGTAATTTAATTCATTCAAATCTGCTGTAGTATTGTCATGGGTTATTTGAACAAAAATTTGTGTTAGATTTCTTTTAGGGAGGCAGCTGAAACAGCTAGCTCACCACCCAAACATTTTCAGTGTTAATATTTCTTCCACATTCCCCGACCTGCCAATATAAACTGCTACTGAGGATCTCCTAGAAGAGCTGTAGTAGTAAATATATAATTCTTTTGGCAGTCTGTAGCTGTTTTATAAATTTAGACAAACTAAAATATATAAGCATTTCTGAGTAATATATTGATGTTTCAAAAAATGATTCATCTATTTTGGATCACTTTTTTACTAAATAAAACATCTTTTATTAAGCAAAAAGGTGATCCAAAAGAGAAAGTTTATCATTTAGCTTTTAGTTATGTCAAAAATCTTCAATGTTTCTTTCTACATATCCATCTCATAGAGTTCTTGTGAGAATACTCATATCTCCTCTTGGGAGAGTTCTGTATTTAATTAAATACATGTGTAATGGTAGTGCAGTGACTCAGATTTAACCTTTTGCTCCCAAATAACCTACTTTGGCTAATGCCTTTTCAGTGCATGAGGCTTTTAATATTTCTGGTCTAGGCATATTTTTATACAGGAATTGCTATATCTGGTCCTGGGGAAACCTGTGGTGTTAGACTTTCCCCTCAGTGCTGGAACAGGATTGCTTTCTCACAAGGTTCCTCTCTCAAGTGAGACCAGGGCTGGTGAGGGGTCTGAGCCACAGGTCTTACAAGGAGAATCTGAGGGAGCTGTGTGTGTTTTACCTGGAGAAAAAGAGGCTTAGGCCCGACCTTATCACTCTCTACAACACCCTGAAAAGAGGCTGTAGCCAGGTGGGGACCAGCCTCTTCTCCCAGGCAACTAGTGACTGGACAAGAGGTTATAATCTTAAGCTGCACCAGTGGATGTTTAGGTTTGGACATTAGGAGGAGTCTCTTCATAGAAAGGGTGATTCGACATTAGAATGGACTGCCCAGGAAGGTGGTGCAATCACCATCTCTGGAGGTGTTTGAGCTAAAACTGGATGTGGCACCCAGTCAAAACAGTCTTGATTGGTCAAAAGGCTGGGCTTGATGATCTCAGAGATGGTCTTTTCCAACCTAATCAGTTCTGTGATTCTGTGCCTGTGCTGCACCACCCATCCCCAACAACCTCACTGGGCTACCATAAAATTTACTTTTGACAAAATCAAGGTATTTTCTTGGCATTTTGACACGCCAGACCAGCCCCTTCCCACTGTGAAGAGCGAGCATGAAGCTGTTGACAGGGAAGATCGAGGCCCTGTGAGGGCAACTGGACGCTCTGGTGTCCTTGGCTAAGGCCACGAGCCAGTGCAGCTGGCAGGATTGCCCAAAGTACATTAGCAAAACTACTTTGGCACCGATCAATGCCTTTGCCCCTCACTTAAATTCCATTACTCAATTTTGGAGGCCACAGCCTGAAAGTCAAACTGCAGTAATGGAATTTGGGTGGATAATAAAAAAGGAAAAGGCAAAACCACTCTTAGTGGTCAATATAGTCAAGAAACATCTATTTTGCATAATGATATGGGATATGTTGTAATACCTCTTAATTCAATTCAGAATAAAGTTTATTAATCTAGGTTTATTTTCCTGGTTGTGTATCCACCAAGCCATTGTCTATTCCTTTATTAATGAGTATGTCACTGCATGTTTCCCAGCTATCTTCTTTAGTCTGACTCCTTTATACCTTCGCTTTGCTTAGTCTAGCTCCACACATCAGGTCAAAAAAGAGAATTACAGTTGCCCCAGGAGAGACAGTTTCTATCTTAAAATTAATGGTAAAATGAGTTTTCTGCAAGTGGTCTGATAAGTATGTTCTTTTTTAATTAAACTGTTTAGCCTATCAAGACCAAGGAAGTCAAGCTGGTGATTTAGTACAGGGGAAAGTACCACTGCATATTTTGATACTTGCACTTCTTATTTCTCTATGATTTATTGCTGTAATATACCTTAGAAGGACTGAGAATCAGAATAGATAGTTTTTATTGTACTTCCAGGCTGTAAGAAATGGATAAAAATACCTGGTTTTGTTTAAGAAAAGTTACACTGGACTCTAAAATATTGTTCATGGATTTACAGGTAAGATTTTTCTCTCTGGTTAGGAATAGTGCTTCTCTTCAGTGTTCTTCTATGGAATTTGCAATAGAGTGGATGGGATCCTCACATCGTCTTCATTTCTACCTGGACAAGAGACAAAAAAAGAAGCTCAGAGATGGGAAGAACAAATCATTTCAGTTTTTGATTGTCAGAATATTTTGGGACAGACACAATCACTGCTTACAGAGTTTACTGTACTAGGTAGTATGAGTAAAGAAGAAGAGTTTTGAGTTCTTTTGTTTGGAGCCTTGTTCTCTCACAAGAGAAATGAGTAAAAGATTTGGTCATAGTCAGGATTAAATGGGGGATAAGTGTGGGACTCCTGACAGCTCTCTGCTGGGGGAAGAGAGAGCACTGCTATGACAGACTAATTATAAAAATTATGGGGAAGTGATACCCCTGTAACACACCTGGATGCAAGTTCCCTTGAATAGTACTATGATTTTACAGATTGAGTCCAATCATGTAGCATGGCTCTAAGTGAAATATTGTATTTCACACTTTTTAGTTATTGCTTGATGGATCCTTGTCTTACGGCATCTGAAATCCCAACACAGCTTTTGACTAGGAGAACAATTCATGTTTGACTTGGCTGAGCAGTGTAGCCAAACCTGCAGCAATCTGGAACACGCCAGCACAAACCAGGAAGGTTGTTTTCATATCATTCATACCAGAGGGGATCGAAAATACCTGGGGAGAGCTGGGGAGGAACATCCTCCACAGAACCTTTGTCACAAATAAATTGTATCCATTTGGCATGGTGCAGAATGAAATCTCTCCAACGCCTGCAGGCTGGCAGACAAAGATTTGGACACTAATGCTCCACTGAGCTCTGGCTGGCTTTAAATTTCACCTTCCCTTTGGCTCCCTCCTCCCCCACATGCTGCTGATGTTGCTGTTGTAGGATGTTAATTAACATCTTCTACAGAAGCAGCCATTTCCACCTGATGGACACATGTCTGCCATTGTTATTCCTTAGGTCTGCAGGATCAGGTCTGAGCTAGAGGCTAGGAAGAGGTTTCTGAGGACCTGTCCCAAGGCCTGCCTGCCAGCTTCTCTGCCTCGTTAGGTAACAGATTGAACACTCTTCAAAAGAAGAGTTAACAGCAAAGTAACCTAGAGTGATACTCAGTAAGCAGCCCAGCAGTTGGAGGTACAAACTGTATGATCCCTCTTGCAAACATTTTGGTTAGTCACCAGCAGTTCTGATCTGCATGTGTGAGATTCCTGAGGCCATGAAGTTGGAGAGGGCTGCCTGGGATGGCTCTCCTGGAGCTGTGCAGGGGCAGGTGGAGAGAAAGCTACTTGGAAATCTTGATAGCCATGCCAACAAGGAAGAATTTTATTTAGCAAAACCAAGAAACTATTCTTCCCTTCTTGACAAGGACCCTAATGCAGCAATCTCAGATTCACTGCACAGTGTGTGTTCAGGGCACTTTATGGATGAGGGCAAATAGCTACACATTTCACCGATAACTCTGCAGGGTGCTTCAGAAGATTGGCCATTTCAGGCTTCTGATTCTTCTTTCTGATAACTGAATTTGATTTGCCATCACACTCATGACATCTGCTTGAATGTGCTTCCCTCCCACCTTGGGAAAGTAGAAACTCTGAGAGGGAGAAAAGGCAATTTTCCTAGTTCAGCTAAAGTCAAGATTTCAGCCTCTGTCATGCTATGATATGTGCTGTGATTGGTCCATCACTGCTAACACAAGGCAGCTTAAAGTGCACCTGAAAATGGAAATAAGAGACAGAGAGACGCCTTAGGACCTCAGCTGCTCACAGCATCCACTTCTGCTTTAAGCCTGTCTCTGGCCACAAACTGAAACAATCTAAGTGTAGAACTTTGAAACTTCTAGTGAAAATGGGGTGCATAGCAAGGGGGAAGATATTTTGGTTTATGATCATGCAACAGAAGTTACCTTTAACACATGGGAACTGTGAATTTTGAGGTTATATGGGAATGCACTTTTTTTCTTTAGAGGAAAGTATAGGTAAGAGGAAAATAGCATTACTTTATTGGAGCAGTAGCAAAACTTAGAAATTGGCTATAGCTTAGCTAGGATGTTGATGAACCCACTGGAGCAGCTCTGTTCTGGTTTGTTTCCTACAGTGTTGCCAGAGCCAGCTCTTGGCAGGATTATAATTATATTGTTTTTAATTATGTCCACCTTTTGACATTATTGATTTTGTAAGGTGCAACTATTCCAGCATGCTAGGCTTTATAACCTATAATTAGATAGGTTTGCATATAGGCTGCAAAGAGTGACCACAGTCACCGAGAGTTATTTAACCTGGAAACACCTCCTTCCTTCAGGTATTAATTCTACTTCCTTCATGTCCTGTACTGCTGTCTCCAAGATGCTGTGCTGTGCTGGTGCATAAGGAATAAATTCAACGATGATAGTTAACAGATCAGGGAAGCAAGTTGTGGTTTATATCTGGACTAGAGTTATGTAGTTACATACGTACCTAACTACAGGTCTATAGTTCCAGTGAGCTGTCATGGCAACCTGTGCAGGGAACTCAGGATTTATTCACCTATAAGGGAAGATAATAATTATGTTCTCTATAGTGTCTTCCACTACTTGTGTAATAAATCTGAGAATGTGAAAATCTTGACTACTGCTGGGTACAGAACTGGTGGTTTTGGTGTATTATTGACTAAGATACAATTCCTGAGGGATAACTATTAGCTCAGGTACCATCATTTTATATATTAAGTTGATAGCAGTATTTTCCCCACCCATGTGCATAATTTTATGCTTACCCACATAGAATTTAATCTGCTCTTTTATTGTCAAGTCACTTGATATTACCAGATACATATGCAAAGTCAGCTCTTGTCTGGATAACTGTGATTAGGTTAGTGAAGTTTCTGCCCTCCCTGCTTCTCTTCTGACCTTTTACAAGCTTATTTGAGACTGTGTTGAACAGCAAAAGTGACAGATACACACCTCTCTTGAGATTTTCCTCTGCTGAAATAAACCCCCACTTTCTCCTGTTCTTTATCTTTTCTCCTTTAACCATTTATAGGAGGGCTTTAGCCTGCCATCCCATGGTACAGCTGTATCTCTTGAGGGCTGTGTTGAAAGCCATCAGAACTGTTTCAAGTTGGCATGTTTGCCAGGCCATCCCAAGAGCACAAATAAATTAGTAAAGCACATTTTTCCTTCACAAACATGATTGTGACCTGTTCTTAGTGCCTGCAGTTTATCCATGTGCCTCCAAGCTCTGTTGATTAGAAGACTCTGTGAATTTGCCAAATATAGACAGAATGTTTGCAGGCCTGTGACTCCCCAGGTCTCATGGCTCTGGCTTATGGTGACCTGGTTGTCTCTAGAGAGTTTCCCAGTCAGCAGCAGAGTCTGGACATGTTAATCAGGTCAGATAAATATAGATTTGCCCAAGAATATGCTGGCAAGAAAAGCAGAGGGAGAGGTGACCACATAGGGCCTTCATTGTCCTTTAGAGCTCTGGACAAAAAGGAACAGAGAAGCTTTCAACTCTCTGCCATGAGTGGCAGAAGAGTGAAGACAAAAGTTGTGTGAAGGAAGTTAGGTGAGGAATAAAAAGACGTTCAGGGATAATGGGAGAACTGACAGAATGTTGCTTTTTGGGAAGTGCACACAGGTATCTCCATTCTGATTTTTGGCTGAAGTGGAGAAATGAGAAGAATTTCCATCTCCTTGTTAATGATTTACAAATAAAATAATAATAAATATAAATAAAAGAAGTAGCAACATAAAAAAAATCAGGTCATGTTTGTTAATTTTCAAATCAAAGTCAGTTGCTACAGCAGAGGAGAATTGATGACAGACTCACAGTGGTATGGATATTTATCCCTGGTTGTCGTGGTGTTTCATGGGTGCCAAACTATTCTGGCAGATAGAAAAAATGATCCATGGTAGTGCAAGCTTCTTTTTGTGTAGCTAATTCTCTCCCAGTATACAAGCAAAAAATGCTTGGGAGAAATAACTTGGCTACCTGATTGCTGAGCTGCATCCAGAGTAGTTTTCTACAGTCACCTTTGGCCATCATGACTGCTTATCCCATCTGCCCTAGACTGCCTCAGTTGTTCCTGCCTTCCTGACTGCCTCCAGCAGTTTCTGCGCAGGACACAATACCCCTTGTGTGAAACCTTCCTGTTTCCATTCTTTCTTTCCTTTCTTGCCCCAGTTATCACATGTTAAACTTTTCTCATAGCACAGAACCATGTCAAAAGCCTAGTGCAATAATCAGTAGTAATAGCAGAAAGTTATCATTTTAGGTGTGACTAATATAGTGAAGAATAGAGTGAAGGATTCATTACAGTAAAGGCCTTGCAGACAGGAAAAAGTAATTATTGTCACCTTGGAAAGCTTATGGCCTAGGGATGCATTTAGTGTTCAACACCTTGTGATTGTTTCTCTGTTGATATAATAATAGTAACCTTGGCTTCAGATCATAAAGGCTTCTGAACTTCCAAAAAGTAGAGCTGTGAATTCCACCCTCTCCAAAGTTATTACAGTGATTTCATAATTTTCTGTTCAGTTTTCAGTAGTGTTGGTCTCACAGTAACAAAGTCATTTTCTTTTAGGTTATTGAAAAAGAGCTGCAAGAGCACCACAGATCTTTCCTGTCCTCTGCATACTCCTTAAAAGACCAGTGTACACATACAGACATATCAATATCTCCAACCCTCCCCCAAAACCATAGCTCAATATGTGGATTTCAAGGTAATTTTTTGTGTTCTTTCATGGCAGAGCTGGCTTTCCCTAAAGATGTTGAATGGTTAGCGATGCTGATAAGATGAATTCACAGTCACAGCATTTTCATGACAGCATCTCCTCTTTTGCAACTCCCAAACCTCTGAGGGTTAATAAGCCAAACCACAGTCACTCCTGGGCACCTCTGTGATGCCAGTCAAGCTCATGGGTTTCTATTACTCCACCTGTGACATGGCCCTGTGACATCCAGGAAACAGAATTGCACTTGGCTGGGCACGCCTCTGCATCTCCCTCCTGCTCTGTGCTGGTTTGAATTATCGGGTGTGTGATTCAGAATGACCTGCTTGCTGTTCTTGCAGTGCTCACGTGGCAGTGTAGAGCAGGCTCTGTGGATTGTCGTGACACAAAGAAAAGGGAAAGTGAGGCAGAGGTGAAAAGATATAATAAAGAAAAGCTGCTGTGGTACATGCACCAGCAAGTGAGATCTGTGAACTGGAGAAGAGGATTATAAGCCCTTTCAAAGATGCACCATCTAATAGTTAGGAAAAAAGTAAAGGGACAGTTTCTAACCTCTTCTGTGCTTTAATCAAATGGAATCTGGGAATCATTGAAACCATAGGAAGAAAGCCAAGCAAAGTGCAAAACCCGTGCATGCACAAGAGAGTCATAGAATAGGAGTTTACCTGTGGAGAAATATTCTTTTCTTTTTGATCATGCCATGGCTTATCTGACTTAGGAAAAAAAGCAGTGGAAAAGTTGTTTTGGAACAAAATAAATCCTTTCAGCCATTATGTACATATGGTAAAAATATATGTACTTGCCAAAGCTTTCTGGAGTTCACATAAACCATCTGAGTGAAATGTTAGAGGGGTCTTTGAACTTACTTCTGTTGTAGGTAAAACCCAGATGCTGATGGATGATATGCATCAAATTTCTGCAAAGCACGGGAAAATTCTTCTTCAGAAGCTTCATTGTGTCTAGATGCTTGGAGCTGGAGTCTTTCCGGTGTCTGAAAACTGTGAACCAGGAGTTGTCAGGTTGTACCATGGGAGGAACACCCCACAAGCATGAAGATTTCTAGTGATCTTTTGGCTCTCTTTAAATATATTTTGTCTCTCTGTTGACAGAACTTTGCACAGTGTAGAAACAAATGCCATCTCCTGGCCCTGGCTGTAATAACCCTCTTGACATGCCTTGTCTATTTGCTCAGCTTGCTTGATTATATGTGAGAAGAAAAAAGTATTTGCTAAATTCAGGTTTTATTGCCTTAAAACAGAACTTTCCCAGCTGATGGGCAGTAAGGGCTCCATAAGAGTTTTGGCATGCAGATGATAGAGGAAACTGGATAAACTTAGAAGGACCAGGGACAAAGACACAGACATTTCTGGGGACTTTGTGGGACTGTTTTATCTCAAGAAGCAACTGAAAGTAGTTGGGAACATGGCTGGAGAAAGTGTTTGCAAATGCTTTATTTCAGTCTGTTTTCTCTGGCAGATTTTTTCTCTGTTAGAGAATTGCTTAGTTCATTGTTTTTCTGTTCCAGTAGCAGAACAGAGAAAGCTGGCATCCAAGGATGCTCACTAGCAAGACATGAGCACTACTTCCTGTGAGGTTTTTGCTCCTTCAGGACTGCATTATGGCCTGCAACACATCATTTCCTGGGAAATGCCCTTGATCAGGTATCCTCCCATGTGTCCATTGCCTGTGAGGACTGTGGGAGAACCTTTGGAGAGGAGGGAGAGCAATGGGTTGACATGCTCTGCTCAGGCAGCTGTTTCCCAGCTGCTGTGTTTGAGGAAGAATGCGCAGCTTGGCAACCACTGTCTGAGTCATGGCCAAACCCCTGTACTTGTAAAGGCTTTAAGTCAGCGAGTGCAAAGCAGCAAATGAGCTCATTGGGTTTGTCATCTGGGCAGTGCCTCCATGAAAGAACTGAGACTGAGAGTTTCTGCTCTTGCAGGTGGGAGGACTTGGATAGTCACAATCCATGTGCAATGTGTGCTTGTGTCCATCTCTGGCCAGTGTTGCTTCTTTCAAGCCATGCTGAGTAAGTGCTCCAGAGCCAATGCCATCTCTGAACAATGTGGCAATAAGCGGCTCTTGATGCAGTTTCTGAGCCTGAGGAGAGCTTGGAAGGCCAAAGCCGATTGTGATTTAGAATAGTTTTGCATACTCAAATTTTGATACAATCCAAAGTCTAGCTTTCTAATTTTTGTCCTGCAAAATTTCTGTCTGTTGCATTGTAAATGAATCAATATCTTGTGAAGAATGTTTTTTGAAATGAGAGAATAAGGAAGCAAAAATGAGACACTTGTTGTGTCCATGATATTTTCCGGGAAACAAGCTTAACTCCACTTGCAAGTGAAAACCTGCTCTCTGTTGTTTTTTTTTTCCCCTCGGGTAATATAAACAGCTTAACTTGTCAGCAGTGACATCATGACATCAGTTGTACACAGAAGTGCTTGTGTGGGTTTTGTGTATAGCAGATTTCTTTATTTGGAGTTATTTCAGCGAAACATTTCCCCCTTTCCCTATGTCACCAAAGGATGTTTTGAGACTACAGTGTTTTCTAATCAATTAGATTTTCTAACCTGCTGTTCTGCTCTTTACCAATCCATGCAACTGATTTTAGATGGGGTAGTTCAAGCCGGCCTGCCTGCTATGGGGCTTTTGCACATTGCAACAACCTGCAATGAACATAGTGTAATGTGGTCAGGGAGGAAAGCTTCTGAAGGTCAGGGCTGCAGCAGTCTGTGGGGAGGGAGAGTGACCTAAAATAGTGCCACAGGAAAAGTTATGGGGATGATCTCCTAGGGGCTTGAGGAAGGGTGAGGTCGCTCTGTGTCTACCTCAAAAGATGGTGTTCTGTAACACCTTTTTTCTTCTTTTTTCTTTTTCTGCCTTGTGGAAATGTTCACTGCTTTATTTTATTATTCCCTCCTGATTCAGAACAAAAGGTTAGGTCTAAAAATAAACCGTGGACTGGAAGCAGGAAAAGAGAAACCACCAGCCTACACACACACACACACACACACACACACACACTCTTGCCCAAATTTCAAAAGAAGGGAGTTAAGTACCAAAGTCAAATTACAAATATTTTTAAAACAAAGAAAATTATAAAGTTCATCTTTTCTTGACAGTTTTTGGGGACCATTGTGTTTATGGGCAGAAAAATGAGCTTTTACAACCAGCTGCAGGCTGATGACTGTTTTGGGTTGTGTTTACCCTTCTGATCCCAAGGGACTTGCTCTGTAGTACTTATCCTTTGGGTGGTTGATGCAGTTGTCCATTCATCTGCAATTGGTCTTCCTTGAGACTTGCACCAATTGGGAATTGAATCAGGATTTGAAGATATTCCCCCCCATCCTCATCACCGGCAATGATTCGTTTTTTAGTTTTTCACTGAATTTTATGTTTTGGGTGGTTCTGCCTTTTGCCATGTGTGTGTGCAGATTGGGAAGGTACTGCCTTCTTTCCCAGCCGCCTCTTCCATGCTGTCTTGGGAACACACAACCTGTTTTATTTTCATTCATTTGCTTTTCATATCCAGGTTTGTTTTCTTAGAGAGCTTCCAGCCTCACCAAGACTCTTCTCATTTCTCACCACACAGACACAGTGGTGACTCCCAAAGGAGAATTTCAGTGGTGTTGAGATGCCACGGTGAGCCAGGGTAAGTTGCACAGGAGAGGTACATGCCCCTTTCTGTTGAGATTTCCAGGCTGTCTCCTGCCAACTGGCATCAAGCCTCCTCCTCTGCAGCTCACACCACAGTGAAGCATTGTCTCCAGGAAGCATTTTTGATGGTGAAAGCTTTTCACCATCATTAGCAGAGGCCCAGGATAATAAGTTTTCTCTGCAGTGCCCTCTCCAGTGGGCAGATGGCCCCGAGGTACAGCGCTGTGACAGAGGCATTACACTCAGTTATGTGGTCCCTGTTTCCACATCTAGATTTTTGAGTGACCTTGCACTGGTGAGACAATTCCTGCCTTTATCATCAAATTCTGTCCCTCTTGGCTCAACCCCTTTACAGCCAGGAACAAAGTGCAAGTGGTTCTTCCTGACCCCAAAATGTACATTCCTCTCTCACCGTTTTTGAAACATTTTTTCTGTTAGATGTAGCTGAAAGAAGACAGCACCTGTGAATACCTGCTGTGTCTTTCATCATGTATTACATGCAAAAGAAGATGAAGAATTTGTACAAAGAATCTTAAGGAGTAGTCCAGAGTTTTCCACAGGGAATTAATTGTGAATTATTCTGGTAATATTTTATTCAGAGCCTCTAGGAATTTAGGGGTTAAAGGGAAGTTAGAACATGTGTAAAGTTGTCCATTCTCATTCAATTCAAGTTCTGGAGCTTGATACTTGGCAGAGAATATGTGAAGGAGAATTTTCACAGCACCCCAGCAGGTCAAATTTTATGCAGGAGCAGAGTGAACAATATGCAATTTTCTAAATCCATTTTCTATGTGCTTGGTAAGAAATGTTACTTTTGTTTTGTGATTTCTCTGTTAAGAAACATTTGGAAAAAAATATGTACCACCACAAATAGAACACTTTGATTCCTATAGAAAAGGGAAGAGAAGAATGGTGTTTTTTCTTCTTGTTCAAAGGTTGTTTTCTGAAACTCAGTAGTATCAGCTGACTCCTTGTAGATGAGATTTGCTATAAACTGGAGGCTGCAACATTTTATGGACAGTCAGGGAAGATTTTGGCAAATTAGAGTACCTTAGTAAACATAATTTTACTGTCTATTGCTTATTACAATATGCACCACAGCATTTAGTGTGCTTTAATGCTGATGTGTGTCTCTCAGTACGATCTGATATTTAAACTTTGATTACTTCTTATGCAATCTAATTTATATTGCAGCAAAACTTCTGTCAGTGCTTGGGCTCATAACTCAACAGTTTGAAAGATGTAACCCATTAATTTCCAAATAAAATGTAACAAATCTTGTCAGAATCAACACAGCTAACTAATGGTCATGAAGAGAGCGTTGTGTACCATTTGCTTCACAATGTGTACCATTTGCTCACTCTGGAAACTAAAGGAAGAAAATAATTACAAGTTACTAATGGGTTGGTGTACTCTATTCAAAGCCCTGCCCAGGTGTCTGTGTGCATGGTCTGTCATGAAGGATTCTGTTGTAAAAAGGAAAGTATTTTCTTTTTGAAAATAAGATTTTGACAGTCTGGAAGATGCGATTTCTTTGTCTTCCTCCAGTTCAGTCTCCCTTGTTTGTGTGCCAAGTATCTTAGACAGCATTTGGTAGGTGTGGATAAGAGATGGAGTTGAGCTTGAATTCATAATAAGTTTGAATCTGAAAATAGATTTTTGAAGGGAATTGAATTTTTTTCTAATCCAGAAATATGCCAAAGAAGATTTGCTGGAAATTGTCAAGGCTTGCAGCACTAAAATGAATGAAGATGAAAGTCTAAATCTATAATAGAAAATATTCTTTTAAGCAGTCAAATCTCTGAGAAAGGATGGTTCTAGTGTGGTACATGGCATGTAACCAGTATTTGCATCTGCAGATCTCCTGCCCATTGAGCAAAGTGTGTCCCAGTTCCTTACCTCTACAAATTAGTGCAGTCTTGTGAAGAACAGATTATCTTCTCAAAGTCTGACCACATCTGGTTCTCTCCTGATTCGCAGGCTCAGCCGGCTAGTGAGTTTCTCCATGGCCTTTTCCATGGAAAAGATACAGGCATGGATCCACATGTCAACAAGTGCCTTGTGGAACAGGACTCAAGCAGCCTCAAGTCTGCTGCAAAGGCCTGACTTCTGCTTTGGGACTTCAGTTTGGGACAGAAACACACATATTTGTAATTCAACAGTTCAGAGTGGCTTGGTAAACAGAAGTACATAGTCCATTGCTTGGTCTATGAATATATTAAAATATTTCCCCTAAGGAAGATAACCTGATTCTGTTGTAAGGACGAACACCTCTCTAAGTAGAAAAATGCATTTTGCAGAATAAAGCAAACTGAGGGTGGGGTGCGGGGGTGGGGAGGAAGTATTCTGTGCATAGAAAGGAAGTTAAAAAACAGGTTCTACAACCACAGCAAAGTACAAAACTTTCCCTTGCTTCGACTAAGTCTTCAGTTTATCAGAGATTAAAGTGTATGTCACTGCTGAGTACTCTGTCCTTGAATTTTTTTGCCCTCAGGCCAGTCTGACCTGTTCCCAGGAATGGCACAGACATCTTCAGGGGGTCGGGAGCTGTGCTCATATATAAATAAGCTGATCTTTCTGATGTGAAATCTCACAGCAACTACTGATTTCCTTTTATCTGAAAGTACACTGGAGAGAAAAAATAAAAACTTTGTCTTGTGGATTTGTTCTTCATTGGACTTTTATTATGTGTGAAGACACAGTTTCTATTTCAAAGGCATTAGAAAAGAATTTTTCTTTAACCCAGCAGACTCTGGACTGCAAAGCCTTCTCTTTATCTCCTTTCTGATGATTTCTGAAGCCAAATTTGAGGCAGTGAATAAGAAAATTGTAGATGTGTTGATTTAATAAAAGTATCATCTAATGATGCACTTCTAGATTTTTAAACTCTGGATTTAACAAAGCAATTCAAGGAAGTGTTCTGGATAAAAGTTCGTAACAGGAATAGAAACAGGAATTTTTAAAGCCTGTCCTTCATTAGCTGGCATAAGCATAAGCATTCATAGTTGAGGTTTCATACCCATGGAGCCCTAAGTCCCCAGCTTTTCCCATGTGAGCTCTTACCTTCCAATGTATCCTATGGACGACAGGATCCACAGCCAGAGAGAGATGGAAGTGAAGGAGCAATTCAGACCTCAGTGTTTTCTTATTGTGGTATCATTATTGAAGCCAGTGTATGAAGGCAGTGTATGAATAGCTGCAGCTTAGCAAACTTTCTGTTCAGTCAATTGCACACTGTGAAAAGTATACTAATTATGTGAATTTCCTTTTTATGGTCCCATTAGTGATCTCAGATTTGTTGAAAAGATATAGGAGAACTAAAAACTTTGCATTTGAAACATGCTAGAAAGTGATATAGCTTGTATGGAAGTAGAATTTAGAAGCAGCTGTGAGCAGATTTCTTATCTCAGACCACCTTGGGAATGAAATGCATCAGAAGATTTCAGCCCAAATAAACGTGAGACATTTAAAAATTCCAGTGAAAACAGCATGTGGTACTAGTAATTGAAAAGTGACATTGCCCAATCCCAAGTCCTGTAGTTAAATGCAAAGCAACTTGAATAACTCAAATTAAACAAATAACTCAAATTGACCAGCCCAGCAGGAAGGCTAGACTGTATGAACTCTTGCATTCACCTGTAACCATGCTTTTAAAGACTGTGAAGGGCTTAGTAGCCTCTTGTTATTTGTGCTTCAGAAAAATTTCCATAAATATGATGCTTGCTAAGAAGTAGGTAACTACTTGAAAGTAGAGTAGTGCCAAGGTCAGATTTGGAACAGTAGTTACTCAGTCCTTTGGGGGCTTTAAATCTTCACAAGCTTAGTAAGTTTGGGTTAAAAATGTTATAATCCATGCTGATGAAGGAAGGTATATAGACTGAGCACAGCTGATTTGTTTCTAGAAGATGCTGTGGGGCATTTTTTGAGCTGCCACACTCAGAAAATGTATGAAATCTTGCAGGAAGGAGATACAGGCTCAAATACAACTACCTCAGTAGAACTAACTAGGCAATGTAGTGGATATTAAAACTTATTCAATCTATGCAAATAGAAAATAAAATCTTGCAGCAATGTCCATCTAATGCTTAAGTTGACAGGAGTTCTATCTCTCATGAAGAGCCAGAATGCTATCAGAAAGAAGCTCAGGGTTTTGTCTCAGAGAATTTGCACTGACTATGCAGTAAGGAAATACAGACCTGCCCAGAAGATTTGCTTTTCTGACTGTTTTAACACCTGTGAAGTGTTTTAAAGATAAAAGTCACAAATATTTGTTTTAGTTATCATTTGTTGCCATGTCTAGCGCAACTAAAATTTCACAGTTGTGTTTTCTGACAGATGTGTCAGACCGTGAGCAGAGGGGTTTGTAGTCTGTTCTAAGTCTTTATTTTATTTCTGAATGATTTTTATATTTTCTAGCACTTCTGAGCATTACATTTGTGCAATAACTTCCTTCCAGTGCATAGGGGAAGAGGAGAATTCAAAGGATTTAAAAGACCTACAGGCACTTTGATGTTGGTGGAGGCTGAGCTGGGTTGGCATGTGCTGTCATGGTACTTCTAACTCAGCAGATGGCAGTGCTGGGGACTGTATTTGTGCCTCCTGATGTCAGACAGGACTCAATTATTTCTCTGAGAGATTATGTGCAGGTGTTGATGGATGAAGCTAGCTGCTACCTGAGGGGGGAGGACAAGGCACACATCTGGTTCGTCTCTGGTTTGGTTGAGAATGCAATGATGGCTCTGTAAAGGCAAGTTTGTCCTGAGCCACAGAAGATTAACAACTGCACCAGCCAGGCAAGGATGGAAGAATATGGCAGTTGCTGGCTTTTGCAATTTAGGGCATCAGATGTGCCTTCCTCAAAGCTGAGGCAGGAGAGTTTTAAAAACCACAGAGTTTAAAAACAGGTTTGTGCTTTCCTTATTCACAGTTTCCTCCAGGAGAAGCTGTGAGTGACACATATAGGTGACTCCCACCATTCTCTTTTAGGAGACTGAATGAGTGTGTATGTGTGCATTTGGGTTTTTTTAGCCATGCTGTCGCAAGTGTTCTCTATGGTCCAGTCACCTGCAATCACACCATGGGTCCAGTGCTCAAACCCTGGTCCGACTCTCCCTGTGGGATCAGTACTGGTCGTGGTGGTGTGAAGCCTAAAAATGGTTACAAAAATAGTGAAAATTGTGGAGAAGGTTTTCATCTCTCTTTCAAGCCCAGGGAGGCTGAACAAGGCACTCACATTTCTTTGCATCCCTGAAAGCTAGAAACGGAACTTTTCCCCAGCAGAAAGGATTTTGGTGGAATTTAATGATCACAGGGGGTGTAGATTAATGTGCATGAGTCATAGATATTTTTGGCTCTGGATGCAAGCAGAAGTACTATACTCAAGTATACATTCAATCTCTCTGTACAGTGCAGCAGCAAAATTAAGCACAGAGAAGACACTGAACTTCAAACATTTGGCAAAATCACTTGTATTTTCTTGATTTTACCTTAAAGACTGTCTGTAATTTACAGTAGAGCCCTTTTCTATTCTAGACTGAAGCAGCAGGACTGATTTCTGGGTGTGAAAAGTGACAGTTTTTCTCAGTACTACTGGTGCAGAATGAGGAATATGTCGAAATTATCTTAAGCTGGGATGTTCTTTAAATACTTTAGCTTGGCTAATTAAGACTTTCCTATATAAGACGTTCCTCCTAATCAGTGGAACAAATAGTTAGCATTCCTTAGTCAAGAGTATCTGGGAACCAAGCTGTAAGAATGTAATAAATGAAGACATTGTATGTCTATGAGTGTTACTGAATTAACTTGGCAAATGACTCAAGGACCATGTATCCCTTAGAGGAGCTGTCTGTATTGTAGCACTGAAAGTGATGCCTCAAAGTCAGAATGGCACAAGCCTGCCCTTGGGCTTGTGTAGAAGTTTGGATTACCTTGTTTAAATGGAAACTACAAACCAGTCATAATGAGTGGGCTGTACTTGGGAAGTTACTAACTTTGAACTTCTGTGTATAAATAAAGCTGCAGAGGGTCCTACCAATGTGCTTTTTTTGTGGAAAACCTCCATGCACACAGCAGAGATCTGAAAAAAGTAATCAATGTCTCTGTCAATGTGTAATTAGTGGCTTGTTGCACACCAGATAGCAAATCCAATTTTGTGGGCAATACTTTTACATTTACATTTACATTTACAAATACATTTTACAATACATGCTTTTCCGTCTGCTCAGAAGGGCTCATGCAGTGGTGGAGAATTCATTTCCTGGTGGTGTGTAACAGGTGGTTCCAGCAAAATAGGGAAGCTCTTCAGGGACGTCTTCTGTTGTTCATCTCTCACAATGCATGTTTTTGAAAACTGTTGAGAAATTATACAAGACTTAGAAATAATGAAACCATTTTCCTGGAATATTTTGATTCTTCTAGGAAAGCATGACATCTGCAAGTGCTTCAGGCCTTTCACTAATAATGTTACTTAAAATGTCGGAAAACAGCTGGAAAACATTTTTATGAAATGCTGATGTGACATTTACAGAACTTTAGCAAAACTGATTTTGCTACAATTTTTAAGCTGCGAAGTTGTTGGGGAATTTAATGTTTCTAAAGGCCATTTACTATTTTTAAACACCATTAGTCACACTATTTTACCAGTAAAAGCCTTCCTTGCAGCTGATGATAATGTACTTTCTCTTCCCAACTTTAATGAGGGAAGGGTGAAGGGATCAGAGATAGGAGGCTGAACCATTATGTAATTCCTCTCTACAGCCTTGGCTATTGTAGCTTGTGTGCACAGATGGGAAGATGAGCTATGCTTGTTTTGTCTGGAGTGGCATCAAGTGTACCAGAATGCTGACAAATTTCAGAGGTGAGCTGGTTAAAGCTGCAATTTCTCTCCTATAGGGAAATTGTGACATTTTCACATATTTTTCTCACCTATGAAAAGGGGAAATGACACATTTCTCTTGCAGCTTATGAATTCACTTTTGAGTCAAGTTTCTCCTAGTTTCCAGCAGCCTGCCTGAAGAAAGCTGGGAGCCCCAGAGCCCCTGCCTGTCAGGCAGTTAGCTGAAAGGCTGTCTGGATGACTGGCATGTTCTCCCTAGCATCCGCAGGACCAGTTTTTCCTTGGAAAACTTGGGCTAAACCCTACCCTACACACTCAGAATTGGACACCATGGCCCTGAGGCTGTAAGGGAGTTTTGGAGTAACTGGCCCCATTGTCTTGAGCAGCCACAACACTAACTGAGCTGTTGATGAGATGTTTGATGAGGGTGCCAAGCAGCTTTTTCCAATGAAGTTAAGGACAGTAGTTCCTCAAAGAAAGCTTCAGATAGGGATTTCTGCTTCCCTCTTCTTATGGGGTTCAGACACCTCTTGCCATGATGGGAAGGAGGGCAGAGAGCTGGCATTTACAGGTCCTCTTTAGAACCCTTTCATTGTACTGATTTGCTGCCCAGGAAAATGTGAAAATGCAGAGATTTTTTGACATTCCTGTTGATGTTTCAGGGATGTAGTCACAGGCTGTCACTTAAAATGTGAGGTGTTGTTCTCAAGTTGTATCTTGTTTCTTTGATGCCCTTTCTGGGGCCAGGCACTGGTGTAGATTTGGGCAGAGTTTAACTGCTGTCCTTGACATGGGAACCTCTGATAGAAACAGTCCATCCTTTCCCAGTCTCACTCTCACCAGTCCTGGCCCATCTGAAAAGAACCTGAATGTCTGCAGGCAGTAGCCAGAATCACTGAGCAATGCCATCCCTGCTGTTGCTTGTTGTACAGTCTTGTATTAGAGTTGTTTGTGACATTTATTTTGTTTAGGAAGCAAAGACTCCTACACCCACTCCTGTTTTTGTTTGTTCATGTAAATTACGGCACTTTGCAACTTAATTGCTATGGGCTTTATGAAACTGCATCAAGGACTATGCTAATTGTGGGCTTGCTCCCTTCCTATTTCTGAATAGATTTTGAAATTCTGTAATTGGATGTATTTAATTTTTTGTAACTTTATATAATGAAATTGTGGATTAATATGAAAGAAGCAGAAAAAATCTGGCTCTGCATCAATGCAGAGCTGTTTCTAGCAAAAGGTTTTGTGTTCTGGGAGTTTAGGCTGTTTTTCAGAACAGTGATTCTGGAAAATACTTAGGGGATAGGGATTTGATAATTGGAGAGAAGGGTTCTACAGAAATACCTGAGCTGACCCTCCTACAGGTAGGAGATGTGGAACTTACCCAACCTTCCCACCTGTCAGAATGATAGGACAGGGGAAGTGGTTTTGCCATGAGGTACAGGAATTTGTGGGAAATCTTCAATGACATGAGCCATTTGGAAACATGAAGATTTAGATGGTGGGTCTGGATCACTGCAGGACAACATCCTAGGTATTGCTGTAATGGGCAGCAGAGGGCTGAATCTTTAGTTAGGAAATATTCTTTCAGAAAACTTATGCCTCTGCATTGACTTGGGATGGAGAACATCCATCAGTCATTGTTTCCTGTTTGTCTTTATGAGCGCAGATACTCATACAAAAAAGATTAACAAATTTGGTGAAGACAGTCTTTCCACAGCTAGTTGGTCAAAGCTCCAGGCTGTGGATTAGACGTTTATATCTGAGTTATCTATCAGGTCACTTCGCCTATTCTGTCACTGGCTCTATGCAGCTATGAAAATTGTATCATATTCAGCAGTTCAGTGAACCACTCCTGCTTTTTGCTGATCCAGTCTTTCATGGTGCAGTTAAATCCGTGAACATGGAGAGCAGCAGATGGGCCCGACAATTTGCAAAACATTCCCTTTGTGTGGTAAAATGTCTTTGTTTTTTTTAATCCCACTTCATAGTTTCTCTTCTTCTTTCTATTTTATCTATTTCACTGTGTAAATGAAATGCTGTATTTGGTTTTCAGCGCCAGGTTTTAGTAAAGAGGAGGGTAGGCGAGGCAGCTGTAGGGGGGGTTGCTGTAAGAAGCTGCTGGAAGCTTCTCCCATATTTGTCAGAGCCAATGCCAGATGGCTCCAAAACAGACCCACCACTGGCCAAGTGTGAGTCAATCAGAGATGGCAGTAATGACTCTGTGATAACATCTTTAAGAAGGGAAGAATTGGTGAAGACCGTGGTGAAGCATCTGTCCCCCCATAGAACATGGAGGTACCTGGAGGGTGCAGAGATACACCCTCAGCTGTGGCCAAGCCCCATGCTGAAGGAGCTGGATGCCTGAGAGGAGGCTGTGACCCCCTGGGAAGCCCAGGCTAGAGCAGGGTCCTGACAGGGGCTTGTGGACCTATGGAAAGAGGAGCGCATGCTAGAGTAGCTTTTCTGGCAGGATTTGTGACCTTCTCTGGAGCAGTTAATGAAGAAGTGTAGCTCATGGGACAACTCAGGCTGAAGAATTTAATGGAGAACTGTCTCCTGTGGAAGGGACTCCATGCTGGAGCAGGGGAAGGATTCCTCTCCCTGAGCAGTGTCAGGAACAGTGTGTGGTAAACTGACCAAACCCCCCATTCCCATCTCCCTGTGAGGTAGAGATGAGAAGAAGGGGAGTTGGGGGAGGTATTGATGTTAGATATTTCTTTTACTTCTCATTATCTTGCTCTGATTTTGATTGATAATAAATTCAATTAATTTCCTCAATTAAGTCAAGTTTGTTTTGCTGTGACAGGATTTGGAGAGTGATCTCTCCCTGTCCTGATCTCAACTCATGAACCTTGCATTGTCCTTCCTCTCCCCTGTCCTGTGATAGAGTGGCTTTAGTGGGCATCTGGCATCTGGCCAGGGTCAAACCACCACAAACACATGATCACAATAAACAACAAATCTAACCTATACAAGAAATCAAACTTACATCGTCCCCACTTGCCCCCCAGACAAAGAGGACTGGATGTCTGACTTAGAAAACAGGATTTTTCTGTATATAAGTTAAGCTCTATAAACTGAACATCAAAATGTTAGGTAAAGGCTTGTCAGCTAGGCTTTTACCTTAAAGCAAAAAAGATTTCCACCTTCCAAATGTTTGCAGGATTATCTGCATGACTCACATTACAGCAGCATTATTATCCCACCATACTCCAACTACTATGTGTGGGATATAAGGATCCCTGGTTTATAGTGATATCTAGCTAAGGGCTATTCAGCAATAGAGACAAATATAAGAGGTAAAAAAAGTAATAAACAGATATATATACAAGCTTTAATAAGCTGACCAGAGCTGTTAGGTCAGGTCTTTGCAGGAACTAAGCATAGCCTCAGAGATGTTTAACTGGAGACATTTCCAGTTAATGACCAAGGGAAAAAAAGACTGTCTTTGGTCTCCTGGGAAGAAGTGAATTTATTATGAGATACTTGAATGGGCTTGTACAACTGCACAAACCTTCCATGGGATTTTTAAGGGGATTATGGAAATGTGTGGGAATCCTCCTCAACTTTTTCTCCATGCATGTGGTCTTGTTACTCTTTCTTGGATGCATCACTGTCAGTGAACAAAACCTCAGCATTCTCTGGGGTTTTCTCTTGGTCTGTTACACATTTGCAGATGTGTGAGGGACAGATGTGTGGTCCAGTGTCCACGCGGTGTCAGATCAGTAACAAATTATTCCTACCTGACCAAAAGGATAAACCTGTTCATGGTATTACATTATCAGAGTGGTGAGTGGAATAAGTTTTTGTGTTCTTGTGGCTACAAATAACAACAGCTGACTGCCTAAATACTATTTCTTTGTAAGGTCATTATGTTTTGAGGTTTGTCTCTGGCATCAGGACAACTAGTCTTCTTTTTCCAAGAACGGATATTTGCCCAGTGGTGAATACAGGCAATGTACTATACTTCGCTCTAAAAGGATTTCTTTTTGACTAGTTTGGTTTCCCCTGATTGTGAAGAAAGTTTGGTTCTTCCTTGATCATCAAGAATTGGGAACTTCTGATAATTTGTTTTGGTCTGGTGTTGGAATTCGTTCTTTTCCTAGTTCAGAATGGAAAGTCAGTTGGAAATTATGATTATGAGCCTGTTGTAAGCTGTGTATCAGCATGAGGTGAGGTCTCTGTGTCTCATCCTTCTTCTCCCACACCCAATTCTTAGGTGAAGTGGCTGTAAAACAACTGGCTTTTTTTTGCTTTTGGAGGAGCACAGTGGAGGTTTACCTGCCCACTGGATTGGTCCTGTGAACTTCAGTGAGAATGAGTCTAGAAGAAAATCACTCAGAATATTTTCTCAAGGTAGAAAAACTCCAGCCTGCTTTTAACGTAAGTCCATGTTCATAAGAAATGGATTTTAGTTTGGTTCAGTTGTGCAGGCCTTTCCTGTGAGTCTCTTTTTGAGCTCTTATCTCTGACAATGCACGTCACTAGTATATCCTTGTGTCAGTTAAGGTCCACCCTCTGGTGGGCTGCATCACTGAAGCATAAGCTGCTGAATTCAATGTGTAATTGCAGGAGAAAAGATTCTATCTATATCACTATTCAAAGGATTTTCTCTTCACCCTTCAGGATATGGATTTTGTGGCCAAATTGAGAGCCCATGAAGAGATTTTTAAGCACGGCTTGGGGTATTTCTGCCTGTCTGAAGTGGTCAGTACTTTCAGCTTTGTGGCTAGATTGACTCTGAGAGTTTCTCTTCTCTGCCTACCTTTATGTCCCCTCAGTGCTCACTGCGGCGATGTGGACACAGATGAGTTTGGATTTGCAGCTTAACTGGCTGCATTAGTTCTGTGAGGGAAGAACAAAAATTAGTCTGGTTGATGAAAAAGTGTGGTGGGAGAGGCTCGTAGAAATGCTGTTTGTAATGAAGTTTGAATGCATAAGCAAAGGCCTTCATGGCAGGAGTAAGTCTGGTCACTGCAGGAGTCTTTTTAAAAATTCAAATCTGAATTGCTGTCTTTCCTAAATTTCAGTGGAGGTGTGTCCATAAGCCACAATCTATCTCCTGCTTAGAAGAACCGGGTTGTAGCACTGGCAGTCAAAGAAGATGAGGAAATTCCTGAGCAACAGTCAAGCAGCAATAAGGGAGTATTTTCCCAGTGAGTTCAATCCATAGTGTAAGTGCTCTCTCTCTCTCTTGAGGATAACTAATGTAAAAAATTGGCACTCTTCATAGGGAAGCTGTCCCTTTTTGGGTGAAGTCCTCTGTGGATCCTAAGACTGTATTCCAAGAGACAGGGAGTAAGTGTTGCTATGGGACAAGGAGCTTTTGCAAAGCATGTGTAACTCTCCCAGATGAACAGCAGAACAGGTCCATGAAGAGAAAACCTGCTTCACACACCAAGAGAGAAGTACTTGCCTTGGTGCACCTTGGTGAAGCTGGAGGGTTGCTGGGCTCTGGCAACACAAAAGCATTCAGTGCCTGCTGTGTATCTAGCCTTGCTCCTCTCCCTGTTCTGGAGGCACAGTGAGCTGTAATGTTCTGAGCAAGCACTGGCCAAGGCTAGCTCATGAGGACAGAGGCAGTGAAGGTTCAGATATGCCTTGGTTAGTTCAGCCTGCTGTGCCCACCTGACTGCTCCAGCTGACTGGCTCTGCAGTGGAAATGGTCTTAAGTTTGCAAGAGTTAGTGACTGCACACTCTTCCTGAATGCTGTGTCTCTTCCTCAAAAAAGATATTTTGCATTTGCCTCTAGATAGTTTTGTAGTAAGATCTAAACATTAACTCTGGGTCCCTCCAGGATATAATAACCCTGTTGTTGTAATCAGTTTCAGGCTACATGTCATGTCTCCCTTGATCATTGTGGTCTCCTTACAGTACTGCATAGGATGTTTTCCTCATACACAATTCCTGACTTTTGCAATTGCATGTAGCTAAGGCAATACCACTGCAGAACTGTGAGGAACAAACTGGGCAGGAAAAGGGAAAATAGACATCTACAGTGACAAACTTTATTCCTGCGTGTTAATTAAGTGTTGATACAGTTGTTGACTCATGTTAATAAAGTCAACAGTCTCATGTTAATAAAATAAGTAATTTAATATTTATGAAGTCAACAGTAAGTTCCAAGAACAAGCAGTGTTTAAGACCTCTGTAAGAGCTCTACGTTTGTAAAGAAGAAGGAAGGATTTGTTTTCACTTCACTGCCTGGAAGACTGACATATCCAAATCATCTTGTTATTAGCAAGGGCTGCCTGAATTGTTGAACTGAAATCTGAGGAGAAGCAGTTTATAAATAAAACAGTGGAAATGCACACCAGAAAATAAGACAGGACCTTAAATCTCTTGTCATTAAGTGAGATGAAGAATAGGTTGGATTTGGAGGAATTTGCGTATATATCTATTGTTGAAATAGAGATTTGATCCAAATTACAGTATGACCCGTGGAAACCTCTGCACCAAATGACAGATCTACAGACATAGCTCTTGGTTACAACTATTTTGCATTCAGTGCCTGGACCCTGTTCACAGAAAATGTATTATTCCTGGCATTTCACCAGTTCTCTGACTTTATATTGCATCAGTTAGGCAATCTGAACAGTTATACAATATAATCAAGTGCTAAAATTTAACAGTTGAGTAATAATTTTAATATGAGGAACCCACCCTAATTTCTTATAGCTTTTTTTGATTTCAATTCCTTTGAATAATAAAGAGATTAAACTCAGGTCTCTAGACTAGCTTTTTGATTTGAGAAGCCAGTCTGATAAATGACAGTGCATATTTAATTCTCCCAATAATTTATTTTCAAATGCCTTTAAATAATTTTTGTTCTAGTGTTTGGAGGATTCTCTGTTTTGTTCACTGAGTCTGATTCTTAGTAAGAAAACAATTGTTTTGAATGGAAAAGTATCCAGAAAACTGGATTTCATTTATATATTGAAAAAAACACCAAAAAAACCCCAGAGAATTAACCTCCTTTCATATTCCCACTCATAGCTATCTGAGTGCCACAAAGTGCTTGCTTTGCTTATTCTTCTGTCAAAGTTCACATACAGGGGATGACTAGTGGTCATCAGCAGCAGCTTCTCTCTGAAAAGTTTGGAGCTGCCAACAGAGATTTTTGAACTCAGTAAGACTTCCGGGGGACCTAAAATCCAGGGTTTGTCTGCGGTGGGCGAAAGTATCCCAGTAAGAAACCACAACCAGGCTTCAGAGGGGCAGGCAGTTTTAAAATAGGACACCCTGGGGGTATCCATTCATAGTCTAGGCAAGGTGATACCTGTCAGAAAAAAAATTGTGTCCCAAAGGTTTGAATGAATTTTATTTCTAAGAGGTCAGAAAACATAACAATGCTAAGAGATGATGCTTGAGCTGATGCTGGAGAATAGATCTTCTTTGCCACTTTCTGAACACCTTCAGACCAACATTGTTTGGCTGGGTGCTCTTGCCAACTGAATAATTCTTATTTCCCCTTTGAGTACTTGTAATTTACATTTGCTGCTGCAGCCCTGTAACTTGGGCAGGTTAGGACTAATTTCAAGCCTGTCAGTATACCCAGCACAATTTAGGTGACCTTAGTAAAATGTTTCTCCATCCAAAACAGTTATCTCTGATCAGGTATAGCAGCCTGTGGGCGAATCCTCTTCTAAAACACAAGACATTTCTTGTGCATGGTTGGAAACTCTTCTGCTTGACTCATTTAAATTACTCTAGTGCAGACAATCTGATTATCCAAGGATGAGGCCTGATCAGAATTTTATTAGCTTTACTTGCCCGTATTAATTTTGATATCTGCATCTCACCCACTTCCAGACCCCTCCCTTCCAGTATTACAAATTTTACTTCTTCAGAAACAAATGAGATGGTAAAAAAAGGTGAACTCAAGGAAGTTATTGAAGGGAGAGATGAGATAAAAATCAGATTATGCTTCCTTTGTTTAATTCAGTATTCTTGAAAATCTATTTATTTTTATTTAAATGCAGATTCCATTGAGCAGTTCTGCTACTGCAAGTATTTAGTCATATTTCCCCTTTGCTGTCTTCAGGTTGACCGTGCAGTGAAACAAAGAGCACACATCAGACCCTAAGGAGGACATTGTAAATCAGAAATCCACTATGACAGAAAACATAACAAGACTAATAACTCTTGGGCTGATTGTTTCCTTTCCTGAAATAAATGGTAGATTTTTTTCAGGGAGCTGTATGTGGGTTTAATAATGATGTGGATATTATGCTGAACTGGCAGTGAGACTGTGAAGTGGTCCTGACTGCAAACAAGTATGCAGAAATAAAGGCTCTGGAGGAACCATGAAATAGAGAATACAGTGGAAAATGTGACCACAGGTGAAAATCTCTCAATACTTTCAAGACACTGATGGGAAAACAAGAAAAACTTTTAAAAATGCAGAGCAACTCTGTACACTGTGAATCAAAAGGAAGGTGGTCTGCATTAAACTACTGAGTGCATGTAGCTGGACTCTGCACCCACTTTGCACCCTCATAATGAGCAAGGAGAGAGAGGGGCTGGGAATCAGTTCTCATGTGACTTCTTCGGAATTAGTGCTGACTTGGGCAAGCGCTTTCTCTTAATGTATCCTTATCCTACATTTGGAGAAAGTGGGGAATTTAACAGTAGACAACTTGAGATGTGTGGGGGGGGTTCAGTCTCCTCAGGAAGATGACAGGCACGAGCAGCTACTGAATAAGTCACGCAATAGACTGCTAATGGCAAGTGATAATTTTATACCTAGAGCACTAGGAATTTCAAAGCCTTGAACATGACTGGGCCCTGCTTTGGGTAGGAAGGAGAAGACATAATATTGAGCAGAGGAGATAAGCAAGAGCTGGGGAAGAGATAAATTTTGCCCTTTTATCTGAAATTAGTTTTGAGTCAGAAGAAAGCTCAGGGCTGAACTGAGTTGTGTTGTATTTGCATGGCAAGATTTTGGCAGTGTAGAGACTACACTGTGAGCAGCTGCTGGAAGGTTCCTCCATGTCCAACAGAGCCAATGCCAGATGGCTCCAAGATGGACCTGCTGCTGGCCAGGGCCAAGCCAATCACAGATGGTAGTAATGACCTGGTAACACATTTTAGAAGGAAAAAAAATATTGCGCAGATGTAATTGTGCTCAGAGGAGTGAGGAGTGCAAAGTGAAAGGAAGAGCTGTGCAGACACCAAGGTCAGTGGAGAATGAGGGCGGGAGGATATACTCCAAGTTTCTGAGAAGACATTCTCCTTCAACCTATTGTGAAGACCATGGTGAAGCAGCTCTGCCCCTCCTTCTTGTGGAGATCCCTGGGGGATGCAGAGCTCCACCTGTGACCCTGGAGGAGCTCCACACTGGAGTAGGTGGGTGCCTAAAAGGAGATTGTGACCCTGTGGAAAACTCCTCCCGGAGTAGGCTCCTGTCAGGGACCTGCAGACCCATGGAGAGAGGTGCCCACACTGAAGCAGTTTTCCTGGTCAGGCTTGTGAACTTATTGGGGAACTGTCCTGCTTTCAGCAAGGACTGAGTTAACTTTTTTGCAGTGTGTGTGGAGGGGCAAAGCCTGAAGCCATGTGGGCATGCGTAGATTGTTATTCTATACCACTTCAAGTTACAGCCAGAGGTGGAGGCGAGGGACTTTTGGGAAGGAGGGCGTGGCTTGCGATCCAAAAACGGCGTGAGGGTATGGAACCTGGCTGCTGCTGTTTTTGAGTGTTCCATGCTTGGTGAGTATTTTTAATGTGTATCACCCTCTATCTGTACAATATTAATAACTTTTGTTATTAATATTGTTACTGGTCCTATTTTTTTTCCTTACCTCTTTGCTGTTTCTAGGGAATTGTACTTATCTCAGCCAGTTCTCTTTGCCTTTTGTACCTCCAATTCTCCTCTCCAGCCACCCACAGTGGGGGCAGAAGAAAGGGGAGGGAGAGTCAGCAAGCAGTTGTGTGGTTTGGAAAGTCTCAGTGGGAGAACTAAATTGGGGAGTACCACTCCTAAATCATGACAGGCACCCACACTGGAGCAGGCTGTGCCTGGAGGATTTCACCTTGAGGAAAGGAACACAAGTTGGGGCAGTTCATGAAGTTTCTCATGGTATGGATTGACCTTGGAGAAGTTCATGGGGAATGGTCTCCCATGGGAGGGACCCTATGCTGGAGCGAGTGAATGGCTCCTCTTCCTGAGCCACAAAATGTGTGATGACCTGACCACAACCCCCATTCCCTGTCTTCCTGTGCCACTGGGAGAGGAAGCAGACCCCAGGGAAAAGGGTAGGGGAGAGATGTTTTTAAAGATTTGTTTTACTCATTATCTTGCTCTGATTTCATTGGTAATAAATTCAACTAATATCCCCAAGTTCCGTCTGTTTTGCCCATGATAGTAATCAGTAGTGATGTCTCCCTGCCCTTATCTAAACTCATGAACCTTTCATTTTACTTTCTCTCCCCAGGCCACTTGGGGAGAGGAGTGATAGAGCGGCTTTGGTGATACCTGGCATCCAACCAAGGTAAACCACCACATGAGTAATGGAAAACCTGCTTTCAAATTTAGCTTTTTTGCTCTCAGGGAAAAGAACTGTCTCACTCCTTCCAAGCAGTGAATTTAATTCTCCAGGAAGACCTCTGCAAGTGGACTCCCTACTGACAGAAAGAAGGAAGCAGAGAGAATCTAGCACAAGTTTTTGCAGAGAATGTTGCCTTAGCTGTGTGGTACCTGCACAATCTCTTCTTGTCTCTTTCCTGGATCAACAGCATTTTTCAGCCAGGCCCATTTTGCAGTAGGTAGTTATAGCATTGGGTAGTTATAACAGGTGCTTTCAGAGAACTGTTTGCTGGGCTGGCTGTTGAAAATCACGTCCACCAACACCCATGTATTCTGCTCCTACCTCTCCACTCTTAGTATGAATACCCCCCTTCTACCTTCTCAGCTTTAGACTTGCAAATTTCTGCTTTGCACACCAATAGCAGATAATGCCACCACTTTTCCACCTGTCCCCAGTTCTTTTTCTTAGGCAGCCCACTTTCAGCACTGTGGCCCATTTATACCCTCAAGCATGGTTGCTGTGTGGCTGGAGGGAGGTTGGCCTCTGACTGATCGCCCTTCATTGCTCTTGAAGCAGAAGGGGGAGGAGAGAGCGAAACAACTTTAGTTGTCCCAAGTATCATCTTTGCATAAAGTAGCTACAACATCTTTGCAGGGACTGAGATTTTTGCTGCTGCAGATCAGTACGAATTAAAAACATGAATGTGTGCATTACTGACCTCCTTGGCGAGAGAGTAATCTTGTCCTAATTGTAAGGTTTCATGCCTGTGAGCGTGGCTGCAGGAAATAAAATATCATTGTATGTTCTAAAACAAAAGTACCCTGCTAAACTTAGTCTGGAGAAAACACAAGACACTAGTTTATAATTAGGAGGTAAAATAAATATAGAAAATATGTCTCTTACACTGCAAAGGTTTGTGAAGACAAACATTTGAGTACCAGAAAGTTGATGTTTGGACTTGCTTTGACTTTTAGAGAATCAATCTGTAAATTACAGACAACAAACTGACCCCTAGAGTTTTTAGAGGCTCCACTCAGAGGGAGGTGCTGGTCACAGCTTATTGTGGTCCAGATCCAAGGCTCTCACCTAGGATCACTATTTGTGGGGAAGCAAGAGAGCGGGCTTTAGTCAAAGTAATTTTCCTTCCTGTCTGAAATTCAGATTGGTAGCTTTCTTTGAAATTTTGATGATGATGAAATTCTTTTTCTACTTTGGTTGTTATTCAAGCAAGAGATATAAGTTTCCAAGGGTGTTTGTTAAAAAGCAGGTGTTCATTAAATAGCATCAGTTCCTGGGGGCAGACTGGGCTTCTGATAAGCTCAAGAGGAGCTGAGTCCAGGTGCTGTTCATCAAGGCTGAGGCCTTACCAGCATTTCTGAGATCACAGTGTGACTCCAGTTTTGAGATGGGGAGAGAGGATGCTTCACCACAACTATAAAACTGCTTAAGGCTGGGTAGAGGCAGGATCTGGCTCTCTTGTTTCACTTGACAAGTATATGTATCACCTTCTTACAGCCTGAGTTAAATGCAGAAGTTACCTTCCTGCAGTGACTGCTTCTCTGTCTGCATTCATGTGGAGTGTGCTTTTGGCGTTTGCTCTGCTGGGTGGGCAGGCAGAGGATTGCCCCTGTTGCTGGCTGACAAGCCTGAATGGTCATGAACTGTAAGTGAGCTAAAATGTTTGCCTACAACAGATCTGTGAACCTATGCCCAGCAAGAGAGATATATTCTGTTTCTTGGCATACTGAATGGGAATTTCTGCAAATGGTGTTTTAGCAGATGTCCAGTGTTGTGGCACTTGCTGTTCAGAGTTATTTCAGTCCTGATTCAGTACTATCAGGGTCCAAGTTTAGATGCTGAGAATGACATTAAAATGCTAAATGTATCTCTGACTACCACAAGAACTTCTCTGACCCACTGTTTTGTAACTTAATTAGTGCACTCATGATGTGACAGCGACTGAGTCACGTACTTGCCAGGTGGAACTTTGATTATTAATACATCACAGGCAATCCCCACAAGTTCAAGTGTCCTGCTTCGTGTAGCATGTGCATGCTGTTGAGTGCATGCCATGTTTCTGCTGTGGGTTGTGCAGCCTGAGTGAACTTTCTGCCTAGGCAGGAGCGACATATGGGAGGTGGCATTGGGATGAGTGAAGTGCCAAGGGAAAGACTAAAACAGACAGACTTGGAGAAGAAATAACCAGGAGGAGGAGGGCAGAGCAGCAGAGGCAGTTGGAGTAGCTGGGAGATTTGGTACAAAAGACTTCCCTATACTAGAAAAGGAAGAGGTTGATGGAGACTTCCTGAAAGCTGCTTGAAGCCAAAGCCTACCTGGTGGGAATCAAACTCTGTAAGGGTACTGGAGGGCAGGCCAAGTTGTGGAGAAGCCTGATATCCAGAAAATGTGTATGAATAGCTTGGGGATAGTCCTGTGGAACACGGTAGAACTGTCTTAAGGACTTGAGAACAGACCTGAATGCCAAAGTAGGAGGAGAAATGCATTTCCTATGCAGTCAGTGGAAGAAGAAATGAAGGCAGAGTGAGAGAATAGGGGTCCTACATCAAGAAAGGTCATACTGAGAGCAAGACCTGTGCAAAGCATGAGGACAATGTTGCCCTGCTCTTGGGAAGCACTGGCTGAAGATCAAAGAAAGATGGAGAGGTTGCAGCACGACAGGGACTGGTGAGGAATCCTTGTGTGGAGTAACAGGTCTGAAGATCCTGAAGGCAAATCTCTGGTGAAAGGGACTAACACAGTCCTACCTATCTAAGAGTACTTGCAACAATCTTGAAAAGGAAATGTTTCACCAAACATTGTGACTTGTGCCAAAGTTTGCCATTAGCCCTGTGATCTGGGCTGCCTTCATGAAGGACAGGCAAAGGATGTTGTGTCCATAATGGCTCTGCTATGTTTTGATGAAGCATCAGATACTTGAGGGACGTCCTTTTGGATGACATGATGACAGATCTGCTCTGCAGCAATTCCCCAGATAATTCCTGGGGAGCAGGCCAGGGGCCTCAAGAGGACTTCAAGAGGTAACGAAGGGTCACTGTCACCTGATTCCTTTCATTTTGCTTATGCTTTGAAGAATGGCTCTGGTGACTGTTGACAACACAAGCAAAGGTTGCTCTAGCTGATTCCTGGCCAGGCCATTCAGTTTACATGGATGTGTGACCCACAGCAGTGCAGGACCTATGGTTCCAAGTGCCAGGGGAAAGTGTCAGGTGAGGAATCACTCTAGGGCAGCCTACCTGTCCAACCAAAATGCTGAGGGTGAGTCCAGGGAAGATGGAAATTCAATATCGAGTGGAATGACAAAAGCTCATCTGTTTTCATTTTCAGATTTTTTTGCAAGAGGGGCCTTATGGTATGTCTGAGTTTTTGTTTAGCAAGCTGTGTTTAGTAGGTCATGAAAGCTACCACAGAGATGACGGGGAATCCAAGTGCTTATAATAACACAAAATTGAAAATTTGAGTCTGGGTTTTTTTCCCCTATTTGTGTCTCCTTGTCAGTTTAAAGAATAATTCACTAAGCTCTGGATTGTTCTCCCTCTAAAGAGAAACATTACATAAATTTTGGCTGTTGCAAGAAAAGTTAGTTACAGCTTTGGAAGCAAAATAAAAAATAAAACCAAAATACTTCCACACTATATATACATAAATTCTGTCATGGTTTAACCCCAGGTGGCAACTAAACACCATACAGCCCCTGGCTCACTGTCACCACAGTGGGGATGGGGAAGAGAATCTAAAGATTATCTCTCCTGGGTTGAGATAAAGACAGTTTATTAGGGAAAACAAAAGCCACATATACAAGAAAAGCAAAAGAATGAATTCATTCACCACTTCCCACCATCAGGCAGGTGTCTAACCATCTCCAGGAAAGCAGGTCTCTATCACGTGCAATGGTTATTTGGGAAGAAAAACGCCATCACTTTGAATGTCCCCTCTTCTCCCAGCTTTATATGTTGAGCATGATGTTCCATGGTATGGAATACCGCTTTTATAAGTTCAGATCATATGTCCTGGCTGTCTTCCCTCCCAGCCTCTTGTGCACCTGCTCACTGGGAGAGCACAGGAGGGAAGCATCCTTGACTTAGAGTAAGCCATACTTACTTACTGCTAAGATATCAGTGTGTTATCAACATTGTTCTCATTGAAAACCCAAAATACAGCACTGTATCAGCTACTGAGAAAACCAACTCTATCCTAGTTGAAATAATGTCTAAATTTTTCTTAAGGTGCAAATTAAGTATAGTAATGATGTTCAAACCCCACCAAAGCTCATTTTGTGGGGAGGACTAAGCATTACTTGTTAGTTACACACTCCCAAGAAAATATTCTTTGTCCACAAAAGAACTGGATTTTTTTCTGAGATGTAGGAATGTGTGTCATGGTTTGACACTGGCACAATGCCAGTGCCCCATGAAAATATACCTCTCTGGTGTTTGCTGTGAGATGTGACTAGGAAATAAGTAAAGCAGGCCTCTAACTTAGAAAAAAAAAGGTTTATTAACTAAACTACAAAAGGAAAAAAAAAACTATACACACACACTTGGAAAATGAAAACTCTACAAAAACATTTCGTCCTCCCCCCACCACATTTCTAATACATCTTCTAAATTTCAACTCTCTATCCATCACCCTGTAAATACTCAATTTCAGTCCGTCAAGAGGAGAGGAGTCCTTCTTGGGGCCATGGTGACCTCTTCCTTGCATGCCCAGCGCTCTCACCACTGTGCATGGATCAGAGCTGCTTCGAGGGTTATCCTTTTAAGGGTGCTTTGACCAGTTCCAAAAAAAGCACAGTTTTCTCTCACTCTCGGGACCTCTTGTCCCCCCCATACTTGTCTACCCCCTGGGGCCGGGGGGTCTCCAAAACTGAACCCTCTCAGTTCTGAGTCATTGCCTCCCCCCTGGATGCAGCCTCTGTGTCACAAGGAAGCATGGTTCTGTCCATGGCTGTACCAAAAAGAGTCCAGCAACCAGCTACTCCATCATCTCTTTCCAGCCTCATCTTTACTCTCCCAGCCTCACTCACTGCTCCAACTGTCATTCACTTGCCCATTTCCTCTTTATCATCCACTCCATCTCCCCTCCGGGAAAGGTCCAAATGCTCTGTGAGGTCTTCATCATCCAGAAAAGAGTTAACAAACTCCTGCATAAGGCCAGGCTCCTTCCCTGCTGCACTCCCCCTTACCCCTCCTTCTCCACAGCCGATATCACTTCAAGGCCACAGGCCCGTAGCAGCTTTCTCTCTCTCGTCTTCTGGCGGGGCGGCTGCCCAAATCTTCTCGGGGCCTCTCTCCCTCTGTCTCTCCTGGGGGGGGCTGCCCAACGCCTCCTGGTGCCCCCACCACCCTTCCATGCTGAGGGGTCAGGCCTACCTCTGCTGGGCCGCAGGTTTCCCCTCCCCCGCCCAGCTCGAAGCCGGGCAGGGGAGGCCTTGCCTCTTTGCTGGCCGGAAATCAAAGAGAGAGCTCCCAAGGGAGTGCTCTGCTTCTAACCCCTGTGTTCTCAGAGGTGCATCCACCCTCAGTGGCCAAGCCGGGTGTCAATTTAGAATCTGAACACCTATTGGCCTCTGGCCACTCCATTCCCAGAAAACTTGTTTCCTGTAAACCCACGACAATGTGGCAATTTTCAAGTGAACCATGCATTTCTTTTTCCTGTCTGTCTTTCCTACCACTTCTGATATCCCAGAGATGGTGTTAACACTTCCCAGTTCAATGCTTCTGTGAATTTAAATAGCACACAGCTGACCCTTATCTTCTAACTCATTAATAAAATGCTGGAAGATACTTGACCTACAATCTAGTTCTTTTGAGAAATATTACTGCTTGACTTAATTCACTGCTGTTCAACACTGCCCTTTGTATGCTAAATCCCTTCATGCTGCTGAAATTTATGCAACAGCATTCACAGCTAAGATGATCTGAGTTAACTCTTGGGTAAGAGTGTGACAGTTTTTGTTTTCAAAACCAGGAAGAAGCTTCATCACTGAAGTCCACCTATACAGAGAATACATGAGAACTGATGTAGTAGCTATATAGCTATTACTGGGTTAGCTATTTGTATTGAACTACAGAGGTTCTACACTGTAAGTTATAGCTAACTGTTAGCAAAAGACTGATCAGCATCATTGTTTCTTTAAAATTTCTGCACGTTTGGAAGTCATTAAAGAAAAATCTGTCTGACTTATGTGAGCTTGGTGTTGGATTCTTTGCAGTTCAGGCGTCTCATACTGTGTTTGCACAATTAATGCTTGTGATGGCCTGTGATTGTTTCCCAGTGGGGCCCTAAATGCCATGTAAGTAATCAATACAAGCCCATAAGTGTTCATGTATCTTTTGCCAGCTCATTACAGAACCTCCTATACCCCTCTGGATGATGGAAATAGTGTTGGATCTTTTTTACTCCCTTGCATCCCCATGGAGCTTCAGAGAAGTAGATTATGCATAACTCGATCCACATTCAATCTCTGAGTGCCCGTCAAGCGTGGTTGCTGGCTAGCTTTTTCTGCCAGGTCACCAAGAGAAGCTGTTATCCCAATGTTCTGGAAGGAGTTTTGTCATCCATTTGTTTACAGATGCCAGCCTGTTTTTAACTTGGCAGCCTCAAATCAATCTAGAGCCATAGAAATACTGCTGGTAATTTTTGGCTTGAGATAGGTGTAGATGCACTGTGCAACATGCCACCAGTCAGCAGTCACATTGGCATCTTTACCAGTGCAGAGAAGAAAAGATATCAGCCCATGAGTCTGAATTTAGATATTCAGGGGAAAGAAAGGCAGGAAATTATGAATATTTGCTTCTAATTTGAAGACTGATTTAGAGAAGAACAGATGTAGGAAATTAATCAGAAAGCCAGGGACAAACACTGTTTAATATTCCCTCTGTTGTCCTCAGGACTAGCTACATGCTCTCTGAAGCTGGAGTCTGAAGAGCTTTTATGGGAGCAGTTTTTGGAGAAAGGTAGCATGCCAGGACAGAACAGGACTTCAAAGTAGAATGGCACTTGATGAAAGAAGTTCCCCTCTATTCTCTCAGAGCTTGTGTAGTTATGGCTTGCTAAATGAAGCCATTATATAATAGATTTGATCTCTAGCCCCCTAGAAAGGGATGAAACTGTCTGGTGCCAGGTGACCACTAATGTTTCTAGCTGAGTGACCCTGTGGTTCTGTCCTAGCCCTGAGCCATAACCTCTCAGCTGGCCTGCTGCTCCAGCAGCTGTGTGGCACATGGTGGTCCCAGCTCATTTCCTTTCAGTTCTTCAGATGAGGGATTTTTGTCATTGCCTTGCCCAGCAGTCAAGCACTGAGGACATTTTCTGCCTTTGTGTTATTTTTCCTAAGGTTTCCTGGATGTGATACAAGGACTGGGAAGGGGAGCAGAAGCTGGCTTTGTCCTTCAGTTGGCCAGCATGGGGGGAGGCGATGTATAGATGCCAGGCTCTTCTTCATCTGTTTGTCTTCAGCAGATGGCTGAGGCTATGAGAAAGGACTGGATCAAAGTGTAGGGGATGACGTAATTTTCTCTGTTGAGCAGAGTAAGAGGAGAGAGATCTTTTTCATGAGTCTCTAGTAAAGCCATCTCTCACATACTGCTTCCTGGGAGTAAGGGAAACAGTGGAGATGTTGACTGGATTAGTAGGAAGTTTATTAGTTTGTGCTAGAGAATCTCTTGCTGTTACTTTTTTGCCACTTGTGTCAGCTGAAATATACCATCCTGGTCTTGTTTATTTCGCAGTGCACGGGGACTTAGAAACTCTGCTTCCCATTTAGGCATTATAAAGCTTTCATTATCATGAATCATCAAGCATCCCAAATGTATAGGACGTTAGCCAGCATCTCCTCCAGCCATAACTATTTCCCATGCCGCTCTGGCTTTCTTATATTTTTTTTTCGTGTTCAGCCAAGAACTTTTCACCAAAGGGCTTATATTTATTTCTGTTGGAGCTAGAGCTTCAAACACTCTTTTGGTTTTGTTTTAATCTCAAAAAAGCAATTGTGCTTGCCTGATGCTGCACCTGCATTATTTCTATTAATAATAAATATATGTGATTTAAACAGGGGCTTTTTACGTGCTAAGTGCTTCATAAACAATTTCAAAAACCAGTGTTAAAAGTGTATAAATGTTGCATGGCTGGGCACTTGAAAGCTGGGAAATGCTAATGTGAACCTGGCTACCATGGTTATGTGTTTTGTGCATAATTATTATTTATTAATTCTTGGCTTATTCAAGTCCCCAGAAGTTCCTGTTGTAGGAGGAGGATTTCAATGAGCTGGAAATACACAGAGAGTGGAACCAGGGACATGTGGCCTAGGGAGAGTACAGGGATGCAGTTCAGATTGTAGGGATAGGATCAGCAAAGCTGAGACACAAATGGAACAGAATTTGGCAAGGGATGTAAAGAATGAGAAAAAGCAACTTCCTGTGAGTCAGAAAAGAAAGGCCAAAGAGGTAAATGGCCCCTGATAAATGAGAAGGGAGAAGAGGTGTCAGAGGATCTGGAGAAGGCAGAGATACTCAGTGAGTTCTTTGCCCCAGTCTTCACTGGCAGTCAGGCTTCCCACTTTTCTCAACTCCTGGAACCTCCAGGTGGGGGTTGAGGAAATGAATTCTCTCCCAGCATAAGCAAAGAGCAGCTTCAAACCCACCTGATGAAACTGAATAGGCACAAGTCTATGGGGTCTGACAACATACATCCCAGGGTCCTGAGGGAACTGATGATATTGGTACCAAAACATTCTACACTGTATTTGAAAGGTCACAGTGGTCAGGCAAAGTCCCTGGTGACTGGAAAAAGGGAAATGTCACTGTTACTTTAGAAATGGGAGAAGGGAAGATCCAGGGAACTACAGATCAGCAAGCCTCACCTCTGTGCCTGTGAAAATGATGGAGCAGATCCTCATGGAATCAATGTCAATACACATGCAAGACTAGGGGGTGATCTGAGACACCCAGCATAGCTTTCTTTACTCAGGGCAAATCATGCCGGTCCAATCTGGAGACATTTTGTGATGGAATAATGGCAATGGTCAACAAGACAAGACTGATGGATGTCACCTACCTAGACTTCTGTAAGGTTTTTGATATGGTCCCACATCACATCCTGATGTCCAGACTGGAGAGACATGGATTTAATAGATGGACTATTCAGTGGATAGGGAATTGGCAGGATGGATGCCACCAGAGAGTTGTGCTGTCTGTCCAGGTGGAAGCCATGCCAAGTGATGTCCGTCAGAGCTCTCTGCTGGGACTGGTGCTCTTCAGTGTCCTCATCAATGGCACAGACAGTGGGACTGAGGGCATGCCCAGCGGGTTTGGAGATGACACAAAACTGCGTGCTGCAGCTGACACAACACAAGGATGGCACGTGTTCCAGAGGGGCCTGGATAAACTTGAGAATTTTGCCAATGAATTTCATGAAGTTCAACAACTCCCAGTGCCAGGTGCTGCACCTGGGTTGGGGCAATCCCAGGTGTAAATACAGACTGGGAGATGGGCTCACTGAGCACAGCCCTGCAGAGAAGGCTTTGGTGGTTCTTGTAGGTGAGGGGTTGGATATGACCTGGCCATGAGCTCTTGCAGCCCACAAGCTCAACCTTATCTGGGCTGCACCAAGCAGTGTGGCCAGCAGGGCGAGGGAGGGGATTCTACCACGCTCTATTCTGGTGTCATGAGACCCCACCTGGGGACTGCATCCAGCTGTGGGGTTAGGATAGGAAAAACAAGGGCCTCTTGGAGCAGAGGAAGTCCCTGAAGACGATTACAGGGATAGAGCATCTATTCAGTGAAGACAGGCTGAGAGAGTTGGCATTGTTTCAGCCTGGAGAAGATTTGGGGAGGGTTGACCTCATTGTGGCCTTCCAATATTTAAATGGGGATAAAAAACATGGATTAATTTTTCATAAGGTAGTGACAGGACAAGGGGCAATGGCTTTAACTGAAAAGAGAGTTTTTAAACTAAAAGGTTAAAATCAGATATTAGGAGGAAATTCTGTATGAGAGGCTGGTGAGACACAGCAACAGGCTGCCCAGAGAAGTTGTGGAAGTGGAAGCCTCATCCCTTGCAGTGCTCAAGACGAGGCCCTGGCCAGCTTGAGCTGGTGGATATAGCAACCCTGCCCATACAGGAGAATTATCTTTAAAGTCCCTGACAACACAAACCACTGTGTGATTCTACTGATTCTATAACTCTATGGTTAGCAACTGGTTCTTCTTTTGAAAAGGAACAGAACAGGAGAGGGATTGTGTCAGAATGCAGGAAATTCCTCTGGCTGCCCTGGAGAACTCGAGCCCCTGCCCTGGGGGCTCAGAGACTTTGGCACAGAGCCCAAGACCCCTGTGCCTTTGATTTAGCCCTTGGAAAAAACAATTGCCAACCGTATATGAAGAATTACAAGCCACAAAAGTTTAAGTAGAATGATAGTGAATTTATCATGGGGTGAAAAAATAGATTTTCAGGGTTTTAGAAGGGGGGTTCAGGGGTAAGATGGAGATATCTGGGCATGTCCAGCCTTTCTCCTTCTTCTTCTTCTTGGCCTCCATATTCTGCTGTGATGTTGGCACTTTTAGATTGGTTTAGAGTAGGAGCTCACTGTCTCACATAGGTGATAGGTATTGGAAAGTAATTGTAAACATTGTATACGTAGGTTTTAGTATAAAAAGACAACACCACCCTGGGGGAGGCAGAATGGCTCAGACTGTCCTGCTGGATGGACCTCGGCAGGTCAGGAGGAAGAATTTTATAGATAAGATACAATAAGTAACCTTGAGACTGAGAACTGAAGAGCTCTGACTCCTTCGAGCACCGGGCTGGGAAAAGAGACTTTCTAACACATCTCGGGGTCACTCTGACCAGCTAGAGATCCCAATTGCAGGGTAAGATAGAATAGACCCAGGAAGCAGAGGAGTACACCAGGAAAAGAAATAAAGTCTGTAGGTGAAGCTGAAAGCCCTACAAGATGCCTATTTTCCTGTGTCTGATCATGTCACTTGTTTCAAAAGCAACACAGGTACTTTCTGCAACATTTTGTTCCCATGATATAGAGCAATTTCATTCTTGTGAAAATATTTTACCCAGATGATGACACATTTTATTTGAGTAGTGTTCCCTTGACCTTAGCTGAACAGTGAGGTCTTCTGATTATCTTACTGAACCAGGGAAACAGCAGAATGTCCAAGCTACAGGATTTATTTTTAGGAGTCTGATCTTTCAGCAAAGAAAAAAAGACAACCAGATTTTTATCTTTTTTTTTTTCTCTTTTTTTAACTTGCCCTAAATAATGATTTCTAACTAGAGAGAATGTAGTAGAGTAGGTATCCTGGACTAGTAACCTGGGAAAGAGAGGAATTATTTTGGCTGCCTGTCTTCACTAGCTTCCCCACTACCTTGATTTCCCCCTCTTTGTTCTCAGTTGTGCCTAAGCTGTAGTTGATGCACCCTGCTGCAGGTAGTATTGATTTGGGCTTAGGTTTGCAGTGCTTAGACACTTCTTGAAGAAAAGCTTTTGTGCATCTGCCACAGTTTAGAGATATGGAGGACTTGCTTCAGGTAGCACAGCACAGTTTAATATCTGTCCTGTGCCTGCAGAGGCTGTGGAGTCAACACAGCTTGTGTGTAGCTGAGTGTGTAGTTTAGTTACTTTTAATGCTGTGCCTGAGAACTGCAATCTTATGCAAAGCCTGAGACAGTCAGCACAGGTGCTGGCTGTACCCTCCATCAGCACAAGGGTTCTGCAAAGTTGGTGACTTGTTGCTAGGCTACAGAAGCTGTATTTTTGATGGTACTCAGGCTTTCCTCTGCCCTTCATGTCATTTCATGTCCATCTTGTCATCAAGGAAGACAGAGTCAATCTTGAAAGAAGCAACAGCAGAGAAGATATCCAGGCCAACTCACCCGATCTTATTTTCCATTGTCCTTCAGCAAAGGGAGTTCCTAAATTTGGTATCAAACAAAAGGCTTCCAAGCAGAGAGGGTTAATACATGACAGCTCTTAATGTTCAGTAGCAGCACAGAATGTTTTTTGTGGCAACCCTTTAGAGCTTAATATGCTATTTTCAATGTGCTTCTTTTTTTAACATTATATTAATATTTAATTATAATTAAATACATTGCATGCTACATTAGAAATAATTTAGTACATCATTTATATATACATGAATATTTTAAACCAGGCTTTCTAGAGGAGAAAGGTGATGAAATTATGTGTGGAAATGTGCAGAAAAACAATACTAATTTTTCTGTTCCCTTTGAAAATTCTGAACTTGTCAGCTGATTTCAGCAAACTTGATCAAAGAACAGAGCTTTCAAAGAAGAATTGCTTTAAACTTTTAATAAAATGTTTCTCTCTGTTAGATGAAAGCAAAACACTCAAATCTGAGTCACTGTGAGTAGAGAAAAAATGTTTACACTCAGGCCCTTGATTGGACACCAGAAATCAAGGTTATCATCCCCTCACCATCTCTTCCCAAATATGGAAGAAATTTGTTTATGTTGGAAACCTTTTGCCACACAACAGCACTGGTGTGATGTACAAAATTTCCCTGCAATTTGTTCAGGTCTTACATATTCTTCAAGCTCAATTCTCTCCTGAAAGTTCTTTGGGTAATTCTCGTTGTCTCTATCCTAAGTGAAAGTTTCATATCTGCTCAATGCTTTGTTGAAATCCAGACAAAGGAACCCTAGTACATTTCCTCTGTCCAGAAAATGAGTGATTAGAGAAAGACACCAATTCAGCCAGCCATGAGGTATATATGATAAAAGCACAAACTGTGCATGGTTTCTTCTTCCCCTTTAAAAGTGCTCCTCAGTTCACTGCGCTCTGCCATCGGCTTGACTACAGGCTGGGTGACAGCCTAGGTGTTTTCTTTTCCTTCATGCAGTGTTGCTATATTGCAGTCTCTTGGTAGAGCTCCTGATTTGATAGGTTTATATCAGATATCCTGATTTGATAGGTTTATAGAAAAGTTTCAGAAGTCTGGAAAGGAGGCAGCAGGGTTCCCATCTATCATCAGACATGACAGCCTTAACAAATCTGGAAAAGCACTGCATCTGGAATACAAGGATTCTGATAAGGAGTCCATTTCAGGTTAGCCTAGAGTTTTATTATTTGAGTATGTAATTTCAGATTGTGGCTGCAGACACTTACACAAAGAAATAGAAATATATAAAGATCTTTGTCCAAGATGCCTTTCCACTTTGTGCCAAAAGTCTCTACTTTGGAGATGTTTCTTTCACAGGGAGGTTTTGGTAGAAATGACAGCCTCCATTTACAGTGATCGATTTCTGCCGCATAGCTTTCCTGTCTGACCTCATTTCCATAGTTGTCAATATATTTATCTGCACCTGAAGCTCTCCCTTACATTGTGCAAATTTGCTTAATTTCCCCTTATTATCATTACCCCTTACTAATAGAACTCATCAGTGTTATATTTCTGCATCATCCCTTTTCAGCTGTTTTGATCCACACAATTATTGAAAAATACAGACTAGTTTGAGAACAGCCCAAATCTTCTCCTCTTCTGTTCTCAAGCCTGAAAGCAGCCATACCATCGCTGTTAAATGCAGGACAATAAATCAGTCATAACTGCTGTATGTAGATAGTGTCTTGTCAGAAATATAGGACTTCTCAGAATTCTCAGAACTGGTGTTCCGATTAAAATCAGATTCCTTCCATGTCCATTACAGTGGGTTATGCAGACTTGTTTGGCTGGATGTATGTGTCTCCATCCAGACTTCTAGTGGGCACTGTAAGCAAGGAGTTATTACTGTTCTTAGGTGGATATCTGAAAATTGGCCATGTGATTTGGGCTCTAAAAATAGTAAGTTCTCTCTGCCAGTGGAATGATGAATGACTGTGTCTGAAGTAGAATACAGGTTACGTCAGAGGGACCCAATTACATTTAAAACTATGTGAGCAGAATTAGTTTTTGATCTGTTCAGTGCTTCGCCTGTGTATGAAACCCTGGGATGTTGGTCTGTGTTTGCATCATAGTCTTTGGGCTTTGTCCTTACTAGTTTCTGATTACCTGAGCTGATATGAACCAGAGGACCCCAGGAGGGAGAGAAAACACTGATCTAAGTCAAACAGCACCACATTTCACCCAAACACTGTAGTGGGAATTCCAAGGTTTTGGTTCTACCAAAGACTTCTGTGTATCTCCAGTTTCAGGTGAGCTTCTGACACCCACTCCTATTTTGTCTTCCTACTCCAGAATGCAGGGCCTCTGGCTTGAACACCAGGCTTTGAGCTGCTTTTTTCTGGCTTTGAGCTGCTTGGCTGGCTGGCCGGCTTGCTTCTGCTTGCTGCTTCACTTGCTTGCTACTGCCTTAGCCCTAGTTGATAGCTGCTTTTTTTTTTTTTTCCCTTGCTGGTTTCTGCGCTGTTTTTTTTTCCCCTCTTTTTCCCTTTTCTTTCGTCCTCTCTTTCTTACCCTCCCCTGAAGATACTGGACCGGCTCTGGACCTGACCTGGGACGTCCGACGTCCGGCGGGATCCCTGGAGCCTGCAAGAGAAGCTTGGCACCCTCCACAACACTGAACTGGTTTTTCTTTTCTTTTCTTGTGTTGGGGAGTGTTCTTTTGTTATTTGTCAATAAATAGGTTTTGTTTTCCACTTTGCTCCTCCGAGGAATTCCTTCCCGAACCCGGTGTTTGGGGGAACTCCCTTTTGGAGATTTCCCCTAATTTTGTCCTGAACCAGGACATCCCATGATACCCTTTTGAACTTGGTGATCTTAAGGCTGTTTTCCAGCCTAAAAGGTGATATAATTTTACATTGTCTGGTTAGAAGACAGTGTCTCAAACTCAGTTCTTCATGATAAATAAGCTCAGTGGATGCCAACCAGTTCAGTTCCTAGGCATCTATTTACAACAACCAAGGTGTACTCAGCTATTAGAAATAATATTCGCTTGCATATGTATTTTATATATATTTAAATAGGTGAATACTTCTTGGGTCTTCTGGTAGGAAGTTCTTTTTAAATTGTATTCATAAATAGCTTCTCATACATTTGAATAATATTAAGCCACATTTTAATTGTTAATATGTAACTTTTATAAAGCATAATACTATTTTAACTCTTTATGAGTCAGTGCTTTAACACAACAACTGCCAGGCAAGGCCTGAAATCACTATTTCTTGACTAGGATGTGACTGCATTGTAGAAGGAGATCCAAAGAAGGCTTGAAATATGAGCAAGGCTGATTTAGCATTAGAGATGAGGCAGTCTTTCCTGATAAAAATGGGTTTGCTGCAATGTTTCCAGTTTAGTCTCGTGCCTTGTAATGTTTTACGGTGTAGTGGCAGTTCAAGACAGACCATTCACACACTTTTTGATCTGATCCATCTTGTCTGGGAAGCAATATGTGATTGGTACACGAATAAGAGAAGAGCTGTGTTGCGCTGTGTTTTCTGCAGAGTTTCCCTGGTGTTTCTCCCTCTCTGTGTTACAGTTCAGGACTGCAGTAACAGCGTGTCTTTGCTCCTGCTTGGACATGGAGCCCAGTATTTTCAGGCGTGTCCTGACAATCACGGGGAAAGCTTTAATTTGTTCTGCAGTGAAGGCACCAATCACTTACAGAAGCTGTTCACAGCTAAGTTTTCTTTATTGAATGCTTGATTGCAAAGTTTCACTCTGGTGCTTCTGGGGGAGCGTTGTAAATTGTTCGTAGAACTTGCCAGTATTGGCCTTTATGGGTGAATTGAATTAAACTCTCTCCTGCATGTCCCTGAGGCACAGCCACGTCAGGACTGATCTGGGGAGAAATGGGGATGCATTTGTTGATGGCAGCTGAGTTAATTGGTGTTGTGATATTTTAACAGAGGAAAGGCCTGGTGGAGGAGTGCCAGGCTTCTCTCCTTGCTCTCAGAAAAGTCAAGGGAAATTAGTATCTGCCACGAAGTTTGGTTTTACAAAGTGAGTAGTTTTTAGGTGATCTTGTACATGCCAGAGACCCAAATCACACAATCCTTGGAGGCTGTTTTTTCAGTGGTCATGGGTTGGAAAGGTTGGAAAAGGCCTCTATGATCTTCAATGTTAGATTTAAAATTGGGATGACCTCTGGAAGGAATAGGAACGATGTGTGCAAGCAGCTCAGTTTTCAGCACATGGTCATTGCATATGCACTACTGTCCTGTAACATGACCAGAGCCTAATTTCCTATTTTACTGTGGCATGGAAATTATATGATCCAGTGTAGTACCAATATAAATAAATAGACTCAGCTAGTGTTAGGACAAACAAGACAGAGAGGAGAGAAGTGAGAGAAGTGATCTTGCCAAAAGTACCGCTTTGGCTGCATGTGTTGACTTCTTCATCTCTAGTCAAAAGCAAATCTCCTTTTTGTGTGCATCCTTTTGGATCAACTTTTTCTCTTCTCTCCTCTGTTGCACCTCTGCCTTGACTTTCCTAGTGACTGTAGGTTTGGCAAATACTGCAGGTTTTGGATTACAGCACCATTTGAAAACTGTGGGGCAAAACCATAAGGAAAGTCTGATGAGTCCCATATTTGCACCTGGACTGTCAAGTTATGGGAGAGTGTTCTGGATTCTTGGAGCAAGCAACTTTGCACTATTTTATTCTTTACTAAAAGGCAAAGTGAAATGTAATAAATATGCATACAGGAATTCAGTTTGTATTACTGATTCTGTAACTACCCAGCTCAGGAATAAATAGGTGCTTTTTGACTGAAGGCACACAGATGTAGCTCTGCCACAGAAATTGAGATATTATTTCATAGGAGATAGAGAGGTTGGGGGTGGGGGGACTATCAGGCTGAATGGTAACAATAGATTGAAAAAAGATATTTGCTGCAATTTTTTACTAGAGGAAAGCAAGGACAATCAATGTTAAGCAAAGTGGTTTGCTGCAGCAACTTGCTAATATCAGCAGAGTCCCCATCTCTTCCTGTTTGTTTCAAGAACATAGGTCTCTGGCTGGAGTATCAGCATCTGTCCTTTTTCCTTTCATTTGTGTGGCTTGGCTGCCCTAGTGCCCTCCAAGAAACTCAGAAAATACTCAGTTTTTTCCTCTTACTGCCTTGTACTTGTAGGACAGTTGTTATACATGCTGTGCATTTCCTACTACTATTCTAAGGGCTGCTGTATCCTCTCTCCTATCCATAGCTGCTGCTTTTTGTTGGTGTATTGGGGTATTCATTAGTGTATTTCATTAGTGTATTAGGAAGGGGACACATGGAAGAGTCTGGATAGAGAAACAGAAGCAGCTATGAAGACTGGCACTGCAGTTGTGACCAGGCTGCATGTGTTGGAAACATTTCTCTATGAACAGATAGCCAAATCACAAAGAATAAACTTTGACTTTTAGATAATCCCTCAAGTTTTCCAAACAGTTTCCAAACCAGATTGGTACCGGAGAGTGGAAGATATTAAAAAAAACAAACAACAAACTCCTGGAAAAGCACAAATGTGACTGGGAGTTTTGTCTGTGGTTTTCAAAATCACTCATCTTGAAATACACAAAGGGATACCTGAGGGACAGATCACCACCACAGTGAAAGTTTCTTCATTTTTTCAATTCCTCTGTTCTTATCCACTTTCATAGGCAGAGCTTTTGCTCTGACACAGGCATTGCCTGAGGCTTTTTTCTGGATTTGTCTGAACTAGAGTTAATTTTCTTCACGTGTCTAGTATGAGCTGTGTTTTGGACTTGTGCTTAAGACAGGGCTGATTACATAGAGATGTTTTTGTTATTGATGAGCAGAGCTTACACAGAGCCAAGGCCTTTTCTGCTTTCTGTACTGCTAGGCTGGTGAGGAAGTTGGTGGTATATGTGAGGGTGAGGGGGAGACACAGCCAGGACAGGTGACCCAAATTGACCAAAGAGATGTTCCATACCATCTGACATTCTGCTCAGTGTTTCAATCTGAGAGGAAGAAGGAGAAAAGAAGGGGGTGTTTGGAGTGATGGTGTTTGTGTTGCCAAGTCACTGTGAAGTGGGATGAGGCCCGGCTATCCTGGAGATGGCTGAACAGCTGCCTGCCCCTGTGAAGCACTGAATTAATTTCTTGTTTTGCTTTGCATGTGTTTGTGGCTTTTGCTTCCCCTGTTAAATTGCCTTTATTGGGAACCATGAGTTTTCTCACTTTTATTCTCCCACAACCCACTGTCTGAGCAAGTGGCAGTGTGGTTCTTTGGTGTCTGGGCTTAAACCACAAGTGACACACAGATATTTCTGCATTGAAGAAACACAGTATTTCAGCTTGGAGCAATGAGAAATGGCAGGAACATCTTGTCCTGGTAAGTGTTTTCATAGTTTTTTTCCAAACTAGCTTCTAGAAAATGGTATAATCAAGAGAAGTAAACCTCTTGTTTATGCCTAGTAAAACATGAAATATACTGCTGCACATGTTTGTATTTGCCCTGCAGGGTGTCTGTTGTGTCTCTTTCAGCACTCTGCATTAGCAGTGATAGAAGAAGAGCAGTCCAATAAAGCCCGGAAAGCTTAAAAAATAATCTCATCACATAAACAATGACTGTGCAAGGATACATCATTGATATTTATTGCAGTTTTAATCATTTTTTCTTAAGTACAAATAGAAATATATATATTTATACATCCACACACTCAACACATATTTATATGGATTTAACATGCTTTTTTTAAAGCAGCTCTGCTGATCAAACTCGCTGCAGGACTGGTAATGCTCTTCAGCACTGGGTGAAGAAAGTAGGATGAGTAAATAATAAAGTGAGTACCTCACTGCCATTTCAGAGCCTGCTTCTGGCATGTGGCACTGTACTTGGAGAGCTGGGCCCTACCATCACTTTCCCACTTGTGAGTTGCCCTGTGCTTCTCTGCAGGTTGGAGAAAAGAAGCCTATTCATGGTTCCACAAAACTGGCATTATCACATGGGCCCTGTGCTGAGCAGCCAACCTGACACTGTTTTCCCTCATCCCACAGCCTCAGGGGCACATGGGCATAGCTCACCATATGAATAGTGCTGTCTGTAAGAATATGGATAGTCACCTCAGAATGGCTTTTTACTTCTGTTTATAAACAGCAGGTTTTGGAGTGGGATGACACGGGAGAGTCTGTGCATGGTTACTTCAGGCAAACAAATCTCATGAGTGATATAAGTTCTGTGGTCATGTGAGGAATGCTGTCTGCTGCAGGCAATTTTTAGGCTGCTATTGCTTCTCCAGTGCTTTGCTACTTGTCGCTTCCACAGTGTCCACCTTACTGTGCTGCAGCAACACTTCCAAAGGACCTTGAGTGAGGTTCTGCACAACAAAATTAAAATCAGAAAAAGTTTCAACTTGAGCATGTCTACATTTAAACGCAAAGTAAGCAACAAACTAGAGATAGGATGGCTGACATATACACACACACATACACATATATAGAGAGAGGGAGAAAGAACTGCCTGAATATTGCAGAAATTTTTGATATAACAACATTTATGGAATTTGTCTGATGATTAAGGTACCTAGAAACAGCCAAATACATATCCCTGGGAATATTTACTTTCAAATATGACCCATCACATTTGCTTGTTTGCCTGATTGTACGACTGCTAGGATGGTGTCAATTCTGATAAAAGATGGCACTGCCCAGCCATGTGATGTGAAGCCCAGGATGGGCTGCTGGAATGGCTGTTTCCTTTTTTTAAAAAATTCTCATTACTCAAATTGGCCTCTGTTTTGCCTAGATTTTAGCTGTGATAAATCCTATTTTGGGCCCTTGTGAATGTCACAGAGCTGTGCAGAGAGTGGATTTTCTTACAGAATTCATACCATGATCTACTAGATCTATAGAAAGAGCACATATACGTATGCATGTATATACACATGTACACACCCCCACACACATATATATTGGCAATGGAAGGTAGCATCAGACAGATGTGAAAACAAGGACTGAGAGGCAGAGTAATTTTACGCCATGGCAATCTCTTCCATAGATCGTTTGTGCTACATGGGAAGTCTGTGTCATTATCCAGACAAAATGATGTGTCTGTCAGATTTGTCTGCAGCAGTGGACTGCCTGCTATCATTGCTTCCCAGATAGCAGCTCGATTTATTATCAACAACATCACCACTGCCATAACACTGCTTCATGCTGCAGCATGAGTGGCTGTGATGCTATAAGATGTGACACTAAAGTTATGTGACAACAGTGCACACCACAAATGGCCTAGTGGGACTTGATATAAATGTAATCCATGGAGATTTACTGAGGGATTCGTGAACAAAGGCATGTCAGCATTGTCCTGTGTTTTCTTGGAGGAAGAGCTAAAGGGACAAATTGGTGCCAAAGTATGTCTTTATCCCATGATAAAGAAGTTTTGTTTATATCCTAAAAATTGTCAGTACCACTTTGAAAAGAATTTCTGTTGCCTCCTTTTGTTCGCTTTTGTTGTATTTTAACTGTGCTGTGTCAGCATTGCTTTGTTGTGTGACTATGTAGCAAAAGGGAAGGATAATTCCATCAGCCAATAAACAGTGTGCTCCTAATGTAAATTTATTCTTATCATGCTTTTGACCAAGCTCAAAAACCTCTTATATTCTCTGCTGACAGTCAGAAGGCTAGCAGTGCAGAGCAAAGAGCCAGGCAAAACAAAAATGTCTGAGCTGTGGGTTTGAGGTGAAATTATCTTTTTATTTTTTTGGCAGTTGTGTTATTACCAGCTTTGTGTGTGCTATCCCTTACGGAGATCCTGATATTTGGTGTCCTTCAGGAGAAGGTGGAATTTCTGCAATTAATAACTGTGCAATAAGTTCTCACTCCTCTCCTCCTCCTTACATCACTTCTGCACTGTGGGCCGATGACCCATCACCACTGAGGATGTGAGCAGCACAGCCTTTCTTGGGCTATTATCTTACTGATTCTTTCCCAGAGACAATTCGTTTTCTTATGGGGAAGATCTATCAGATTTAGATCTAGGAAAGGACAAACTCTTCCTTCCTCTGCTAGAGGGACTATTGAGCTTACTTCGATCTTATGCTTTGCTTGGAAGTTTCCTGGAAGCGTGGTGCAAACCTTCTAAACCATGATGGATAGTGAGGAAAGACTGGGGATATGTAAATAGCTGCACTAGGTTAAGGGAGGCTCACACAGTTGGTAGGAAGTCCTTTGGCATTCTGGTTCCACTGTTTTTGGCTTCCTCCTGGCAGAAACACAAATGGCAAGTTGAAGAACATTTCACAGTGTGCTTTGGATTCATGTAGGCAGTACTCTTCTGAACTAAACGTGGGAGGGAGGGAAGGAGGATGGAAAACTCAGCCATCTGTCAACATTTTTAAAGTCACATTGAGAAGGGACATTTTTATTCTCAGGGCTTTTGGAAAACTTTCCCTGACAGCACATTTCACAGAGGACTCTTTCTGACAGGGACTGCTATCTATTTAGTGACACATCTGGGGAAGCAGATTGCACTGTGCAGAGCTGAAGTTCACTGCAGGGCTATGAGCAGTTCAGGGAAGTGGAAGATTGGAGGGAAAAGAAGCTTGAAGCCATTCTTTTGGCTTGACTCTCACACTAAAGTGCATTTTTAGCTGGTGTTTACTCTCTGGGAATATCCACTGTCACTCAGCAAGGTTCTGAAAACCTATGGACAGATTTTCTAATTCATATATTGGTAATAATTAACAAACTGAAAAAACCCCAACTGTCATGAAGAAAACTAAGCACCTACTTCCCTGGTATTACAACTAACCCTCCCAACCTGCTCTGTCTCCCAGCTTTTTGTGTTTTTCTAGAAGCATGAAGAAGAAAAAATAGTTAACACAATCATTTGGATGTATTTTGCTCTTCAGGGGCAAAGAATGCATTAATAGAAATGATAGTATTAGGACACAAAAAACAGACCTTCTGTATTTCTTCCTGTATTTGCTGGGATGGAGCACATAGTTTCTTGTAATGCATTGTGCATGGATGTGAAAAAAAACCTTCTGAATTTCCTGTTGTCCAATACTAAAAGATATTATTTATGTCAAGAAGGAAGCATATCAAGGAAGTAAAGTAAGAATTTTATTGTTAGTATCATTAAAATATTGACAGATTAGTCAGTTTTATTTCATCTCTAATTGTTGCAAAAATGAAGGAATAGCAATGTAGCTGGAGTACTGCTCTGAAATTGTCACAGACACACAGACACAGACCCACACGCAGAGTCTCTGCTTCATTTAACTCCTTTCCTTGATTCTGTGCTCACCCTTCTACTGGTCCCTTGTATTCCAGAAATTCCACACTGGTGGAGGTCACAGGGGGATGTTATTGGGAGCTTTCAGCACCCAGAGTCCTTTGCCAGGAAGAATGTTCATGTTATGAATTCTTCTTTCACCCTCTAGGATCACTTGGGATAATCTGTATATGTTGATGAGATGCTACTCTCTTCCTACACTGGTCTGCAGCTCCAAGTTACATCTAAATTAAATACACCCTGGGCCACCTCAGTATGTTCTCTCTCTGTTCTGTTCATGACCCCTGAACCCAGTTTGTCCAGCTCCAGGTTCACACTTTAGCTGACCCTGGGCAATCTGTCTGCAGCTGTGCTCCTCTGTGCCATATCCTGTGTCCTTCCCAAGACCCCTGCTGTCCTGCCAGGCCTGGGTTTGTCAGCACCTTGTCATCAAGTTGCTGTTGTGTAAATCTCATTGCGCATGGAGTAGGAGCTTGTCATTGCTGTCTGTGCAAAGCCATGGTCATACCACACCAGGAGGAGCATAAGTAAAACAGAACAGGCACAGGCACCTGATCAGCCAGAGGAATTACTGCCACAGCCAAGAGAAGCAACATAAAGCTACAGACAGGTCAAGAAAAGTTCAGAGAGGGCAAACCTGACAGGTCTCAGCTCACAGGTCTTGCACATTGCTTGCAAAGCTTACAATCTAATTTACTAGCAATGCCAATGTTCTGAAAGAGGGTCACACATAGAAGAGAGAGAACAAGCAACAATACTTGGTCAGCTTTGTGCTGGAAATATCCTGGCTTTGACAGCACTGGGTGTGAAGTTCTAGAGAGCCTGGAGACAGGCTCAGCTCTCAATTCCATGTTAACCTGCACGCCTGCTTTCCAAGCTGAAAGTAAATAGCCAGAAGAGGAAGCTAATTTTCTTAAACACTACTTAGAAATATCTGGTCCTGAAGGCATATTGAGAATGTGTGGTGCTCTACATGGGAGCAGGGGAACAGCAACCTGTGTTCAGGCCTTTGTCTCACCACAGGCTCCCCATGCACCCTCAGCTCAGTCACCTGCTCTGTCTGTGGTACACTGCCCACACTGTTAGCGTCTTGCAGCAGGCATTGGGAAGGTGGGAATGGAAAGGTGGGTCACCAGGGGCTCACTGCAGCTGCTGGGATCAGGTAAGTGCAAAGGAGGATGGACAGGCATGCTGGAAACGTAGCATGCACATACACACAAGCACAGAAGCCTTGTTTACACAGAACTGCATCCGTCTGTCTCTAAGTACATGGATCTTCAAATGGCATTTCCAGCTTTTGGAAACTCTTAATATTATAATGTTACCTCTGTTCTTTATGACAAAGATAATAATAAAATTAGTTGCAAAATCCAAGCATTTCTGGGTAGACTGTTCTTGAAATGTTTCTGCCTTTCTTCTTAGGTGGGATTTCCACTGAATTGCTACAGCCTAGGCTGACACAGAATTTTGTGTCTTTGAGCTCCTCTTTCTCCTTCCTTCCCTCATTCCCTCCCCAGTGAACAGGCTGTTTAAAGCCCTGCAGAAGTTATAGTCACATCCACAGAACTATACGCAGGATAGCTCAGCTGTGCTGCAACATTATTCTGCTGAAGATCATGGAGCAGGGAGAAGTGTATAAGGTGCTGTAAGGTCTGCAAATGTGACATATCAGTGTATCTGTGCATGCTGACAGCCAGTGGATAACGTGCCAGGAAGACAGAAACGTGAAAAATGGCAGAAATAAGAAACAGCAAAAAGGAGAGCACTTGTTTAAAGAAGCTGCTAATAAATGATGGGTTGCTGGGAAGACAATGACACCATATGGATCAAGTAAAGGTAAAGAAAACCTGCAGACACCCGAGGGAGTACTTCTGCTCCCAGCCCAGCACTCTTGAGCAGCCCTGCTGGACACAGAAGAGTTGAACTCCCCATCATCTCAGCTGCTGTCCTTAGTGTGGGTCCTGACAGCCTACTCTCCACACCCAATGCCATCTGTGGGCAAGAAGAGCCACAGGAGGACCAAGAAGATACCATGCCATGGCTCTCCATTCTCAACCAGATCCAGGTAGACTCACTTGTCCTGAAAACCAGCTACTGGGAGACCACTGTGACTGAAGGGCTGAGTACCAGTGACTCGAGTGAGACTACAGGTCACAGCACTTGTACCGGCTGTCAGCTGCTGGCAGAGAGGGTTGTACCTTCCCCAGGAGTGTGAATGAGTGCGCCAAGTGTGTGTGGGGTGTCTGTGTGGTGTGATTAATTGACAATCTTCAATCTCAACCAGCTGAAAAGTAGAGGGGCCTGAGGTCCGGGCTTCTGTGTGGGGAGACCTATAATTTTGGGGTACCTGTGGGAGAAGCCCATGAGGAGGAGGGGGTTTGTCTGTCTGTATCTCTGCCTGTGTTAGTCCTGTGTGCGGGTGCTGTGAAGGCAGCTTGTCAGCGTCAGTGTGTGTGACTGCCCATCCTCTGTGTGTCTGTGTGTGTGACTCTGGGGTACATGCTGTCATTTGATTCTGGCTGAGCCTGAAAATGAGAAAGAAACAGCCATGTTCCTCAGTCTAGGCACAGGCCCAGGGCACTGGGCTGGGTTCCAGTAGTTGCTCCTGACTGAAGCAATTTTTTTTGGCTGTGCACTGTCTCCAAATAAAGCAATATTTCTGTAGTTACCTGTGAACTACTCATGGAAGATAACTCCATGCTTCTGGCTGAGAAGTAACAAGTCAGCTGCTGTACCTGCACTCCTGCTCCCTTGGGCAATTGGCTCCCCATCAGATGGGACCTGAGATGTCCAGAAAATACCAAACTGTAAAGAGGGAGATTCAGAAAAGGTTGTATCCGAAAATGAAACATTTTTAAATGAAATTGTTCTACTTGCCAAAGCAGGGGGTTTCAGGACCTCTTCCTGATATGCATAAGTTTTAGTGAAGTTAGCCAATGTGTTTATCATCGGAACATCATCTCTGTTCATGGATGGGATTAACTGCAGTCAGTCTAGAGGTTGAGGGACTGAAAACAGAGTACTTGGGAGATGCAGAGGGCTTAAATTTACCTGTTTTACTGGTCCTTCAGGGTAAGAAGATGATTGCGTGTTTCCCAATGGCTGATGTGAGAGAATGAGCATGGCCACTTGAGGGGTAGAAGATGCACTGACATTCCTGCCTGCTGCTCTCTCTTCCCTTTTTCTGTACAGCAAAGTGATACCATGTGGACACTCTAATGAAATTAGTCTGTTTATGTGTCCATTCGTGTTCATCCAGACATTGCACAAACAGAAATCTGGAAAGCGGTTTTCAGGCCATGGAGGGCCAGGAAGAGATCTACAGAGTCTGAGAACATGCAGAAATTTTCTGGTGGTGTCATTTTCCTGAAACATCCGCTGTGAAGTGCTTCTCCTCCAGTTTTATTCTTGATTAGCCCTTTTTCTGTGTCAGCTTTATTCTATTTTTATTGGTTAGAGTACAACTCAGAGCTTAAATAATTTCTCAGATTAATAGAAGAAGAGTATTTCTATCCTTCAAAACAGGAATAAAAGTAAGGAAATGTCAGCACACTTTTAATATAAGCTTGTGGATTTCATGGGGGCTTCTGCTTAATTAAAGAATTTTTAAAGTTGTGACATCCTTCCAGTACTCTCTTTGAGGAAAAATAAAAACATAATTGTTTTTCATGCCTTCCTGTGCTAAATGTCAGTGTGAATAGACTTAAATGTGCTCTCATTTCTTGGTGGGCATTTTATTTCCGGGCCATTTGAGAAAGTAGTTACTTAGATTTGTCTGCTGTCACACAGAGTGGAGGAGAGGAGCAGAGTGTTACTTCTGCAGTATCATAAAAAAGTGGAGCACTCATTCATATTCATAATTAACAGCACAAACAGCTGCACATGCTCTGTCTGGCTCCTCTCAATTCGTGTTAGCTTCCTTGTTTACATACATCCAGTGATCACTGAGCTACTGTTAAGGAACAGGAAATGTTTCAAGGTGACCCTGTGGAGATTCCGTGCCAGACATTGCACTCCTTTCCAACACAAGCACTTCTTTCTTTGCAACAAACCAGCACTGAGGCCAAGCACATCCAGAAACTATGCTCTCAAGTTTTCACTGTTCAAGTCTGAAGGTGACTTATTAAACAATAAATAATGAAGAAATAAAGACAGAAATTCAAAAGCTGTGTTTTCCTAGTACATCTGAAAAACAACACAAATTCTTCCCAGATTCTCATCACTAGGGCAGAAATGTCCCTCTTATGCTTTGCCACTGTGCAGGAGGGAAGTGCAGAGCTGTCTGCTTCCATGGCAAACAGGATTCTGGGCATGACGCTGGGCCCAGGGCATGTCTGCTAGCTGCAACCTGGCACTCCTGCCTATGAAAGGGGCTGCCAGTTCTATACTCACATTTCAAACCTATTTCCTCAGGTCCTCCTGTCAGTAGTGACTGTGGATGTTTTCATGTTTTCTGCTGAACTGCTTGTCTTTATCTGCTCATCTACCAATGTGCTGCCATTCAGCACTTCCCCTCCCATTTCTAGTGTATATGTGGTGCCTGCAAGAAAATGGGAGAATCCCTGTGTCAGTAATTCTTTAGCAAAAGGACTGTCAAAGCACTGCTCTTCCTGGTGCTACAGTTCGGAGACAGTGAGAGAGCTGTGGACTGGCTCCTATAATCCCAGCTGCTAGTATCTGTAACACTTAAGTCTGTCTTTGGAGTCCTTTCCCTGAGAGAGCACTCCTGACCTCTATCTGACATGGGTCTGGTGAAAAAATAGGGCAGAAGGGAACTGGGAACTGTGAAAATTACATTGCCCAATTCCCACCGTAGGCAACATGGATCTGCATTCTACTTCATCTGCTTGTGAGGTTAAAGTTGAAAAGTCCAGTCTAAATGGTCCCTATCTGGCAGCAAGACAAATGGTATATATTTGTGTTGTTCCTCCAGCTTTACTCTCGTGTTAGGTTTTGTTTTACCTTTCACATCTCTTTTGGTTGCATTTCTTTAATAGTTATGAAAAATTGCATTCTCTTCTCCCAGTTTCCTTCTGCAAAGCCCTCAGCAATATTTGGTAGTTTTCCATATTTCAGTCTCAGATCTCAAGCTTATGCTATTTCACTCTTTGGAGGGTTGCATGCCTCATATTTACTGACTGAACAGCTACAGATGCTGCTGCTGTTTTTCAATTCATGAAGAAGCATTCCCTCTGCTTTTCATGACACTGAAATTGTGGAATTTTAAAAGTGTCTTCCATGTCTTTGATCACACGATTAAATCAAGCAGACAGAATGCAATCTTTTGTTGGGATGTCCACACTACATGGTCCACTATCCACCCAGTCATGGAAAATGGTTCTCTAAAATGAATTCTGAACACTTTAAACCTGATGAAATCTGTAAAATCTTTTTTCTTCTCCACCTTTCTCTTGTAAATTCTTTCCTAGTACTAAGTAAACAGTACATGCTAGACTAGGGTTTTAAGTAACTTCTTGCCTAGCAAGGAAGAGCAGTAATCTCCACAAAAAAACTTCATAAAAATCTGAAAGATACAAGAGCACATTCTTCCATTCGCCATCTGTCCTTTTCTTTGTTCGTTTCTCAGCAAACAGATGACCAAAATTGTCTTTTTAAAAACTTTTTATTTTAGTGTCCATTTGCTTTTTAAACACCTTGAGAAAAGGGCTTTTTTTCTTTCCACTGTTCCATCATTTACATCTGAACTCTGAGGTCTCTGGATACATGGATATGAGTTACATGAGTGTGACTATACAGTATGGACAGGTTCTTCTAGACAGCGCATGCATGGAGACTGTAATGTTTAACACAAAATTTGTTTATTTGAACATACCTGATGTTACCCTGGAGTTTTCATTTACCCCATATAGGTTCCAATTAGCAATAATACACTTCTTCAATACACAGCTCTATGAAAAATGCCAATGTAGTTCAGTTAGTATTCTCTGTAATAGGCTCTCCACCCTGATGATGCCTGTTCCTAGTCTCACCAAGATGAGACACATGGGTTGAAGCCAGCTCTAGTCCATTGCTGTCTATGTTTTGTGCCTTAACTAACTTGACTGGGACAAGTTGTTCAGTGTTCATGTCACAATATTTTAAAGGTTTTCAAGTGGAGTCAAAATCATGTTGTCATGTTGGCAGTGTTCTATAATGTATCTAAATCCATGCCTTGGTAGCAGGCCATAATTTTATCAGCAAATTGCAGAAAAAGTGGTATTTTCAGCTGTATTTAATTTCTTCCCCTTATTAGAGAAACTACTCTTTAGAGAACCCAAACAAATTTCAGCCATTTTTGATAATTTTGAACAAATGGCCAAAGACAGTACAGTGAATTTCATTATTAAATTTGAGCTAGCTTGTCTGAAAAGGCTTAAGATGCATACCTAAATCAATCCAGGCTGAAAGCAGCAGAAGTAATTACATTAGTTCCTTTCCTTGGCTATTCAGCCTCCTGTTCAACTATAAAATTGTTGAAATTAATTAATATGGCACAACCATTGATTATAAAAATACCGTATTTCTGAAACATGAGCTATAAATATATTTTAATGAAAATTGACCTGCCAGTTCCTAGGTCTTAAATGAAATATGATTCCTTATTGTGCAAATAGCCTGGAGTCAGGGAATGTTGTGAATTAAGAAAGCTCTCTGATAATCTATGACAAAAGGGAATAAATCATAATTAATAATCTCTAGATTCCATAGAGCTTTTTTTTAAAGCATCATTAGAAAAAGAAACAAGATAGGAGACTCAAAAGAAAACCCAGAGGACTTGTAAGAGGAAAAGAAAGTGAATTGAAAATTAATATTGTCGATTAAAAAAAAAAAGTAGGATAGATAATTATTGCAGGCATCTACCACTGAAGGTAAAGTCTAATCTCTAAGACTGACAATTTAAAAGGTCACAAGAGAGCTGTAGTCCTACAGTTATGTTATCATTTTCTCTTAAATTCAAAAGAGCTGTGAAATTCGCTAAGGAATACATGTAGTACCCAGTTCAGTTTGTTGAAATAGAGTAAAATCTGCTAGCAACACACATGATATCTGAGAACAAATTCTATTTCACTTGAGGAAGGCCATGGTAAAGCTTTTCTGTTCTAAATAGGAAGATATTGCACTCTACTGCCTGGCAGAAACAAGTTCAAACTTCCATTGTAACCTTTTGGATAGTCTGCAATCATGAATTAAGAGGATGACTTAATCAGCTTATGGCTGACACTTGTTATACCCTGGAAATTAATGAGTGACTTACCTCAAAGTCTATGGAAAAACATACATTTTCAGTGACTTCAGTGAAGTGTGAGTGTTTCAGAGGTGAATGATGGTTTGAAACACATGATATTTTGTGGTATTGTTGGCCTTTCTAAAACACTTCTGTTTAGAAACAAGAAAGACAAGAGGGGACAATTGTGCTATGACAGGTGTACGTGCTAGATCTGAATAATACAAATAGCTTAAGGGTCCTCAAGGGCCTTAAAAGCACTGCCAGATTCACCAACAGATCTTTTCAATTACATATCACACTGTGACTTGACCGTAATGCCATTAGCTATACGATTTTAATCCAATTTGCTGTCACTGAAGACTTTATGCATTGTCCTTCAGGTCTACTTTCTGAAAGCTCTGACAGCCTGTGTGAAGCCAACTCTCCCAACTTATTTTTAACACAGTTGCTTCTCTTGCTGAGCTTATAAATTTATTAATAGAGTTCAATTCTTTCAGGCTTTACGTGTTAATGCAAAATGAGACATGCATCAAAAATCTCAGTTGTCAAGTGGCTGAACTACAGGCAGTGACAAGTGGTGGCCTGGTTACTGTGTGATAGCTGTCATAGCTACATTAAACTAGTAGTACCTGCAATTACGTTGTGAAATCCATCTCTCAATTTTAACACTTTAACAGGCACACTCTGTCAGTATTGAATGTAGCAGGAGAAAACGAAAGGCAGATAATGGTCTGAGTATTATAGAAGTATTTTAGATATTTTCTTAGGAAATATTGCAGATGCTTGATTCTGCTGTTAATCCCATGCTTTGGTTATGTCATATCTCTATGCATCATAGAATAACGAGTCCAGCTTGTCTGTAGTCCATATATTGAGTATTTACACATTCTTCCACGCCTATGAAAGCATATCCCTATTCATTAAATGTCCAAAGGTTAACATGAGTCTCCATTTCATCCACAGCACCAGCCTCCATAAATAGGTTTTCAGTCTAGCCACCAGCTTTATCCTGGCTGCTTTTGTAATGGGTTGGAGAAGAGATACTTGATGGTGTCTACAGATCTTTCTCAATTTTCCTGTGAACAGCTCTACTTGAACATTCACCTTTGCTATGTTGCACCCAAATCTTGATATCTGAAATAAGCTGCAGCTGTTTTGTAAGGTATTTGGCATGGAAATTTGTCATTTTTTCTCTGCAATATTTGACTGCTGCTATCTATATCTGGTTTGAATCAACCTATTAAAAGATTTGGGGCATAGGATCTATTTCTTTGATTTTGTGATATCATAGTTCATGAATTAAATTTTCTGCAAGCCAGAGCAGTAGGAATTTTTCAGCAATGACTGAGAAAATGAAAAGATGCAGTTGTTTGGTTTCAACTTTAAAATTGCAACCAATTTAATTCTGATGTGGGAAATACATCTCTTTTTCTAGTTTCATTTTGGTTTTCAGTATACCATTTGCAGTGGCTAAGCATTCTCAGCAGTGATGGGGCCTCAGAGTATGAGAGAGATGCCATGTCTGTTAGAGTGAAAGATAGACACAGCCAAACAACTACCATTGCTTAGTGATGGTGGTGCTCTTCAGTCAGACACAAGTGGCTTAAGGTCTCTTCTAGCTTGCTGTAGTTGGTATATGGACTTTATTTAAGTAACTGTTACTTATAAGAAAACACTCATAGCCACCAAATTATGTGTTCAGAACATCTTGAGCTTTTTTAACTTGGTATTTCCTGTTGGTTTTCAGTTTTCATTTTTTTCTACTGAGAAGGAAGATAGATCAATTATGATTTAAGCTTTTCAGAAATTATATTATTCTTAGCTCTCTCTGAACTTCTGTCATTGACAGCACTTAGGCTGGAGTTTGTGCGCAAGCACTCCTAGTGTTTTGATCTCTAATCCCTGCTCTCTTTCCTTCAGAGCAGAAAAAATAATGCTTTAAATTCATATATGAGTTATGTTCTGTTCCACCACCATGAGTAAAGCAGAAAAATGACCCTAAAAACATTGCTTAATCTGTTGGGAAGATAAACTTGCATAATGGCAGGAAGCTGTTCAGCAAAGAGATGAAATTGGAGAGAAATTTTTTAATTTGGTTTTCCCATCATCTTAATATAATAATCAAAGCAATTTTGTACAGCAGGTCAAACAGTCTGCAAATGCAATTTATCAGTACCAGAGGGATATGACAAGAAATTGTAGCATAGGGGCCCTTTTGCATTTAAGGAAAGGCAATGCTGCAAAGTCCCTCTTTCTTTTGCTCTTTGGTCTTGCCTGAGCACTCAATTTAGGATTGAAGGTGGAACTAAATTCTCATTTTGTATGCTTGTTGAGAAAATCATGTTATTCTCATTATTCTTTAATCTGTGTCTTCTTAAAAAGGGTGGATGAACTCTTCATGTCAATCTAACGTGTTTAGATACTCAGTGTTGCTAGCATCATTATTCCAGGAATCCTCCATGCTGAGAAACTGTTAAAGTTCTAGGACTTCTATACTGGATCAAAAAGACATTAAGAAAGTCACTTTTAATATCCTAATTCATGTACGCTCGTTCCAGAATTATCTGGTTGCCTCTGACTCTAGTTTCTGCACAATATGAGATAATTAACCACAGCAACAACAAACCCACGTTAAATACCATCCAGTAGTCCATAACCATGTCACTTGTGGAATAACAACCCCCAAACATTTCTTTCCAAGCATTTTGTGCCCAGGTGCTCTGCTGCTAACAATAATGCTGAACGTCACTTGGCATGATTGACTTCAGTGGTCTATGTCAGCAACCAGGCAACTCCTGCATCTGCTTTGGTAAAAGGTGCCACTCAGACCTGCTCTGGGGTAAAGAACATGGATGTTGCAGGCAGATGGTCTCCAAATGATCTCTCTTTAGCCTCTGAAAACCTTCTCAGCAGATTTATTACTGTGGCACATAAAAGGGATTTAGAGCTGAACAGAGTCAAGTGCTGCAGTAGATGAAGATCTAAGAAGATGAAGATCTAAGGAGATGAAGAGGCAGGGTTTTTTCACAGATGTGTAAATGTGTCGGCAGGGCTCAGCTTTGCTGACTCTTAGCTGCTAGGGATGAGCAGCAGGTGAAGGAAGTGATGTGTACTGACGGCTTTATGCTTTCTTCTCTCAGACCATGCCTCTCAGGAGGGACACTTGGCCAGGTCCATGCCATCCCCCATCCTGGTGCTTCCTCATGCATGGTCCCAGTGTGGGCCAACTCAGTGTCCTTGCCTTGGGGCTGACTTCTAGGTATGTTTTTTTTCCCCTTCCAGTTCTGTCCAAACTGTTTACACTACATGTGCAGCAATGTGGTATGAAATGTTCCACTACTAAGTTGAGGGCATGGAAAGCAAACAGTGAAGTCAATAATTTCGATCTTGAAGGCCAGATTTAAAAATCACCAGTGGAACACCTTCCAGTATAACGCCTCTTTTTCTCTGGGATTATCTCTGTACCAAATTGACCAGAAAGATACACTGTAGGGGAGGAATTACCTTCCCACTGCTTTTCAGCTAGACCAAGTGGAAAGTAGGCTGTTTCAAGAACTTCAATTCTACCAACAATAATTTTGCTATCTCCAAAGAGCTCCACACAGGTGTCTGCCAAACGTTTATATCTGTCCTGAGAAACTATTTGTTGAAGTGTTTCTATGTGGAACTTGTAACACATTGAAGAGTGCAATTGCATGCTTGCTGCAAAGTAAAAACCACTGGTTCAGCAGATGCAAGCACTCTTTCCCAAGCATTGTGAGCATGCAGAATTTCAAGCTGCATGGGAAATGGCCAGAGTCCCAATACCTTGGCAGTGCTAATCTGGTCGTGATGAGTCATTGCTTGTTGGTAATGGAATTCTTTAAAGAAAAGAGTGAGTCATCCTGTGCAGTAACAAGCAGGAATTGAGTTGCCTCTGGGCATAGAATTACAGGAAAGCAAAGCCAGGGAAATCCTTTTAGTGCTGCAGTAAAAGCACATAGATTACAGGTGCTGATGCTAAATTGATCAGTCAAAGAGAATAGGACAAACATGTGACTCTTAGGGATAGCCAGCAGAAAAATTTTAGCTAGAATGTCCTAGATAACCTCTCAGTAGAAAATTATGTATGCTTTGTTGCTGTCCTGGTTTCTGACATGGGAATCTTGTCCAAGTCTGCCAGAATGATCTGAAAACAGTCTTTGTGATAGCACAAAATCTTTTCTCAAAGCATTTTTAAACTGGTCCTAAATTCAGTGTTTAATTAAGGTGCACAGAGTGGAGAATTTTGTGACAGGGAATCACCATCCAGGGTCTGGAACACAGGGAAGAACATCTGAGCAGCCTAAAAGCTACCTTTCTGTCTTCTTGATCTGGAGTTGCTATGAGAACTGCACCGCCTCCTTGTGTAAATTAACACCTGCGTAGTGCCTTAATGACTTCAAGGCTGCCTGAAATTTGTGTAACGCTGCAGACTGAAAGTTGTGTCTTATATCCTCAATGCCTTGTCTCATGACAGTAAAATGTGCTCATTTCATAGAATCACAGAAGGGTTGAGGTTGGAAAACCATCTAGAGATTCTGAATCCAGGCTTACTACTAAAATAAGGACGAGCCAGCTAGAGCAGGTTGCTCAGAGACATGTCCAGCTCAGTCATAAGCATCTTCAAGATGAAGATTTCACAACTTCTCTGGCCAGCCTTTACCAGTATTTGATCACATTCCAAGTAACCAAATTTTCTTTAGGTTTTTTAGTGACTTTTTTTCTCAGACTTGCTGTATATAATTCATCTATAGCTAGACTGGAGTCTCAAAACTGTTGCAGATGCATTACTCATCAGCAATAAAGGTTCTTGTGTGCCTTGCTCAACCATTCCACCTGTATAGGATGTATACCTGCTTAGGGTATAATTCATCAGAGGGGCTTTGCAAGTTACTGCTGTGAGAGTTGTACAAAGTGTGTCACTGTCTATCAGGCAGCCTGACCTGTGCCACGACGCATTTCTGTAACTGCAGCAGTGACATTGCTGCTGCTAAAAGTAACCATCTGATAATATGGAATGAGCTGATTTGCCTGTGGGAGGATTCATGTAAATTCTTGCAGTCTGCTTAGCACAATGTCTCAAGTGTACCTGGTTTCTCAGTTCATCTCCAACTCCTGCAGTTCAGAGATTTATTTATTACTCAGTTTTATTTCATGGGAGTACCCATGAAATAAAACTCGTGCTGCTTTTCCCAGGCTTGGCCTTTCTCTAGAGTAAGCTAAGGGCTAAGGGCAGGTGTGCCTTTTTTTTGGATCTCTGTCACAATGATAAAGTGTGAATACACTTTCATTTTTAGGCCACTTTTTGAGGCCTGTACTGCATTCTAACCAATCATGTCCCCATGTGCTCTCAACTCCTGGCTTTGGCAGTCTGTTGGTTCAGATTGGTAATACATCCCAGGTCTGGCCAGGAGGGCCTCAAATCCTCATAAGAGCAGAGGACTCTTACTTACCCCTGACATCAGATGCTGGAATGACAGATGCCCAAACATGGGTCATACCAGCATCATCTTTTAATGCGTTATTCTTTCTTTTGGCAAGAGTGGCAAATCATCAAAATTTTATAAGGAGACAAAGTACACAGGCAATTTGGAAAAAAAAGCAAGTTTTTGTTTTGCTTTTGTTTTTTCCCCCAAAGTTTTGGTAGCTGTAGTAACCAACACATTCAATACCCATTTTGTGCCACCAAACTGCAATGGCAAATGTTGCCTGGCAATTTGCATCACTGTGGTCACAGCATTTTTCACTCTCTCTTCCAGGTTTTTAATTTTTGTGATGTCTTCAGGAAAAGTTAGTGGTGCTGAGACATACAAACAAACTGAACCTTCCCTGATCCTCTCCAAGTCTGAGATAAGGAAAATGAATGTCAAGTGAGTAATAAACTTGGGACTCATTAGACAAACCTTGACCAGCTGGCCTGGCTGCTTTCTGAATTGAGAGAAACACAGGTTTCAAAGTAGGACATGATGACATCTAAGTCATGTATCTGAAATGGTGTGGAATATTTTCCTGGTGGGTAAATTTGTAGGTGTGGTTAAATTTGTAGGTTAGATGTTTTGGGATACATTTACACTGACTTCTCTAATTTATATAATCTAATGCCATATCTTTGTCCCTTTGGATTATGAGGACTCTTTTAGAGTCTGTAAGAGAAAACCAGTCCAACAGACTTAGGAGACTACTTGTTTGACTGTGGTTTTCTTATTATATTAATCATCTGAGTACTCCAGCCAAAATCTGAACTTCTGGTTTCCATATGTGTGCATGCATAAGTGTATGATCTGCTTTCATTCAATATCAGGTTTTTCAGATTCCCGTGAAGAATTTCCAGCAACACTGATAAGAAGGTAGAATATGAAAACTATTTATAAAAAGTGCTAATACTAGGTTTGAGAATACTTGTGTCATTGTGTGAACACAGTAAAGAATATTGGAGTAGCTTCTGCATTTGCTGCAGCAGAAGGGAAAAACACCTGGACAACATCAGTACTTGATGGTACATTAGGTATCAGTTTAGAAGAAGCCACACTGATGGTGCTAGATGTTTGCTGCCTATGTTTTTGCACAGCAGGTGTATAAGCATAAAAATATTAGTGCTTGTGTGCAAAGAGGGTCCTTATTTCCAGCATTAGAAACAGACAAGGCTCATAATACTTCTCATTTCCCACCAGCTTTTTGAAAGCACTGGTGAGGAGTGAGGTGTGGGCTGTTCTGAACCCCACAGGCTGTGGGGTTAAGAACATGGGACTTCAGGGCCAACTTTTTGACTGCTAAATGGGAACAGTGACTTTTCTCCCATCATATTTGAAAGTTTATGCTGAAAGACAAAATCTGTTCTATATTACATACATCATGTGCAAGCTGGTGGAAAGATGCTACATCTGAAATTATTCTTCAGTAGCTTCTGCATTGGCTGTCTTTTGCCATTATTTGGGAAAGGGCAGGAGGACAGAGGAAAGAGGAGCACAGGCAATCTCTCTCTTATGAGAGATGAATTTCATCATTCACAACATGATGATCAATCTGAACAGCTAGGAATATGTTTGCCACTGTCAAATACTGCGTATGTGGCATTTTGTTTTCCTTTGCTGTGCCTACTGGATGGTTGTGTTTCTACATGCATGCCATCTTCTTTTGATTCACTTTCCAAGTAGGAATTGGAGCTGAATGTTTGTCTTCTGCTTCTGGAAGTTTACAAAGCATTAACCTTTAATTTTTTTTTCATTTTAACAGCTATTTGCTTCAATTTTTTTCTTGTCTTTCAGTGTCCCTGGGCTTATCTTGATTCCCACTGGGATTTCAGAGGTATGGAGCAGCAGCAGCAGTGCTGATCTGCTGACTAACAGGTTCATGAGAACTCTGTAAATTCTTGTTGGTCTCGCTTGGCTTTGGTTTGTAAGTAGAGGAGTATATGCTGGTGTCATAAGTACATCTGCAGTTTCTGTCCTCAGCTTCTGCAAAGAGCTGCATGTCCCAGCAGATGGAGTAAGATAAACAGCAAATTCACAGCCACTGGTATGTGCTGGTTTCCATCACAATTTGAATGCAAACTGGATGTCAGTTATATACATAGATATATATACTGGATGTCAGCAGTATATATACTACTAACAGTATATATATATATATATATATATATATATATATATATATATATATATATATATAGGCTGTAGTCAGCTGATTGGAAGGGCCATATACTTGCCCCTGCTTTGCAGTTCTGTGAGTTAGTGTTAACTGGGATGGCAGATGTCTCAGAAGTAAATTACTAGTAATAGTCAACTGGAAATCATATACTTGCCCAAGCACCCTATTGTCTACAAAGAGAGATAAATCAGGGAAAGATGTCAGTAGTTCTTAAGGAATCAGTTATTCAGTCTTTTATTAAAGAAAAAAAGGGATTTTTCCCATAATTCAGTACCTTTTCATATAAAACAAAAACAAGGTCACAAGGAGAAACCCTGTATTATTCAAAAGCCCATAATTCTGCAGAGCATTTTACAAACATAAAAATCAAACCTTGGGTGGCCTACACAATCAAAAATACATGCCTTTTCAGTTGCCAGCAGCAGGAGTATGCCAAGAACTGAGTCAGAAATCACCCCCAGGAAGTTTGTTTTTGAAAATAGGCAGGTTGTATTAGGATGCATGGTGAGCCTGTAGGAGTAAGAGGCTATCCACGTGCCATGAGTTTGAATGTCATTGTTGCACTTGCTTAGGCTTGTATTGTGATAGGACCCTTGAAAATGCCAGAGAAATAATAATTTAAAAAAAGATATCTAGGGATCTAATCCATGTTTATTTTCTTTCAGGTTTTTTTTTCCTTTTTAAATACAGTTCCTGCTTCTATGACTAAACAAGGAAAACTGGTAGCTTTCCTGCTTGAAAACTCTCCTATCTTCTGCTATATTGATATTCATGTTCCCAGGGCTGTGTTTCTCTGCAGAAGATTATGCTGCTTTCTTTCCCTTGATAAACTACTGCTTGTTTTCCCCTACCTTTTTTGCTCCAGTTTGGGCTTTATTCAGTGACTGAGATCATAAATGTATGTGCTTGTATTTTAACTGTTAGCAGCCATCTTGCAAGTATTGTGAGTTAAAAACACTTTCAGGTGTTTTTTAGGACTTCTGATATGAAGCAGTAATGCGATGCTGTTGAATAAACTGCCCATGCAGAATGCTAGAAGGTGAAACTTTTACTGGAGCTATGATATGGTATGTCAGCTTCTGATAAAACTGCATAAAAATTATAATTTTCAAGACACGTCTATCCTACAGAGTAATTCACAATCCTATCCCTGAAGAACAAACAATAAAACAAAAAAATCCCTCTCCAAAAACCCTCTCATATTAAAAAATGTACATTACTTAATCTGTATACATATATATATGTGTGTGTATGTGTGTGTGTGTATATATGGTAAGATTATGTAATTGCTGTTTCTTTCCCTTTCTATTTTAGTTTCTCAGCTTGACTGCAGTTGTCTACAGAGATAATTGGGATATTTTTGCTCCTGTTGCCCTAAAGAAGGAGGGCAGGAGTGTTGTTGCTGCTTCACAGACAAAGAGAAAAGAGGTCAAGTGGATTTTCTCAAGGTCACACAATAACATCTGCAGCAGAGCAGCGATTTGAAGCCAAATCTCCTGAACCACAGAAACTAGACTATTAAAAATCAGAATGTATTGGATGTAACAATCATGAAGACACCCAAATCAAATGCACAGTTTTCATGCCCTTCCCACTCCTCCCTCCCCCCTCCCCCGCCAACATAACAGCAAACTGTGGGCTTTGTTTAAACATTGCTCCAGCAATATAATGGCTCTTTATCATTATACTTTGCAAAGCTTGATTGGACTGTTCACCTAGTCCCAAATTTGTTGGCATGGGAATACTGCAGAGGAACCGCAATTTTCAAAAGAATATTTATTTTGAAGCAGATATGTGCCTCATAGTTTCTTTCTTTAAATCAACTGGATACGAAAAGCTAAGACATTCACCTCCTGGTCCTGAAAGGAAGGATTCCAACTCTTTCTCAATTTCTATCTTTAAAATGTACCTTTGGTGAACTACTTTTGGAAAAGTTTAATTTATCATGCCCACAACCTGCCATTATGTGCAGTAGTGATCTATTTTTCCTATGTGCTCCACTGTCTCCCTGCTCCTGTTTGGCTTTTTTCCTTTAAACAGTCAGCATATTTGGACAGAACAACTTTTCCTGCTATTCTATGCAGTCTTTAGGGTTTGGGGGCCTATAGAAATACAAACCAGAAATAGGCAGTTTCATCCTAAACACCCCTTGCCTTTCCCCAGTAAGTGGAGTTGTCTCCACTGGTTTAACTCAGCACATAAGCCCGAGAGGCTGCCAGTGTTCTGTAGAGACTGCGTGGTTCTGCTTACCATGTTTTGGGGTAGTTGTCTTCTGATACCTTAAATAACCTGATTTTCCAACAGCTTGGTCTATCTACTTCAGCACTCAGCTCTTGCATTTTAACCTTGTCAGGGTTATCCCCTATCTCTTGTGTGTTGATTAGTTGAGAAACTGGAGCTACGTTAGTTCTGGTGTGCAGAACTGTAACAGCTTTCCCCCGCGCCTGGCAGTTTCTGTTGTCATTGACAAATCTCAGCTCCAAAAACACTCTGCGTTTTTTCTTTTTTATTGCTTTTCCTTTTGTTCTTTTCATTTTTGGCAGCTTGGTCTGCTTCTGAACAGTTTTCATTTAGGGTCACATATCTGCTGGCTGCAAAGATTCTGCTGATTTCTGCTGCTTCCCTGACTCATTTTGTCCCTTGCAAACAGACGGTGTTAGGCTCTCTTAGAAAACGTCACCACAGTGGATGACTTGGGCAAAAGATAGAAGTATGTATGACTTTGAACTCTGGAGGCCATAGTACTCAGTGAAGTTTTCTGGACTCAGTAGCTTCCTGTCTTCACTCACAGAAGGAAAATCAGAGGGATATGATACATATTGTGGATTAATTGCGTATTAGGGACCAAGTTCCCTTGGTCCCTTAGCATTTTGTTTCTGTGAAGAAGAAAATTGTTCCGAGATGGGAGGATTTGCAGTCCTGAGTTAATGTGAAGTAAGCAGTCTACCAATAAAGTGCCAGGATATTAGTGATTTATTTCACCTGAACTGGCCTCGATGGTCTGTTTTGAGAAAGTCACTGTGTTGCACTACTAAACTTTCGTTGATATGGCACTGAAATGCACTATGAGGTGTATGTCCATCAGCACTTTACTCACATCCTCCGCTGGTTTTGAAGACTGCATTGAAGTGGCTAGGGACATGGCTTGCTCAGATTTGGGTATGCATCTATAGGCAGCAAGGTATGTTGCTGTTTTTCAAGAAAAGAGGCATATTGTCAGATTTTGCTGTTTAGTGAGAAAAGAGAAAACTGAATAATCAGACCCAATACTCAGACCCAATAGTTTAGTTTTGTTTAGTTTAGGTGATCCCATTCACCTCCAGACTTTTCTGGTGTAGGAGAAGTATGGCATTTAAAACTCTCTTGGTGGCAGGTCAGATAGGGAGGTCTGGGACTGGCAAACTCCTCTCATTACAAAGTCCCTTTGCCCTATTACACAAGCGTTCAAAGTAGAGGTTTAAAAAGGGTGTCTGTAAATAAGCATTTCGGCACAACCATGCCAGGTTTTAGTGTTTTCTGCAAAAGCACAGGCTAAGTCAAGTCCCCTTAACCATCATTTTTGTGCTGATTTGTCTTGATTTCATCTGCTATTTAGAATATTTCTGTAAAAGCACCTGACTGTTAGCCTTATCTTCTCTGCTCATGACTCTCCTTGGATAATTGTGAGTGACTTTAACACCTTTTCCCCACCCAAGCTTTGGACAGAACAGTGTATGAGATTTAGCTCAGCCTTTCCACTAAGCAGGTACGTAAGAGACCTCCCTACCCAGTAAAAGGTGCTGATTTTTCAGTCATGTGGTCTGTGGGAGCACAGTGGGGGAGGCAATATGTTCTTTAAATGTTCTTCTGACAGGAGAGAAAATGGCAAACTCAAGTGGCAGCAAGGGAGTTTAAGTTAGATACTAGAAAAAATTTCTTCTGTGAAGAATGATTAGGCATTGGAACATGCTCCTCAGAGAAGTGGTGGAATCACCATGCCTGCAGCTATGTAAAAAACATGCCGATGTGGTGCCTAGGGACGTGGTTTAGCAGTGGACATGGCAGTGCTAAGTTAATTGTTGGACTTAGTGGAAGTTTTCAGCCTTAATGATACTACAATTCTATGGTGCTATGATTCCAAATGTTTGCAAACTCTGTATGCAGAGGAAGTTTGGGACTCTGGCCTTGTCGACAAATAAAAACTATTTCTGAAGCAAAGAAAGAAAATCCCACAAGAGCAAAAACATGGTGGCTTGAATGGATGCCTGGAAAATTGTGAGAACATGCCAAGATATATATTTTTCCGAAGAAGATGCTTGCATCTGCTCAGGGGATTTTCTGAATAAATTGTTTCTTTCTGTTTAAGAGAATCTCTTCTTTGGGTTTCTGTGGTATTCTTCAGGTTCTAGCAAACTTCAAGAATTTAAATCTTTTGACAAGAAGTACTACCAGCGTAATGATGATACCTTAAATTTTAGCTTTTATATTTTCCAGATTCTGTACTGCATTATTATATAACTCTGAACTTCATATAAAGTGTTAGCAAGTTCCCTTCACAGCTTAGTTAGACAAAAAAAATTCTTTTCCAGCCTGAGAACCAAGGACACTGCTGCAGCTTCAGGCCCTAGAAGTAAAAACAACAGCGAATGGAGGAGAGCAATCTGGGAAGAGGGGACTTCATAACCTGAAACTGTAATTGGACAATTAACTCCAATATGTAAATGGACCAAAACTTATAAAAGTGAAAATGCATGATCCAGTGTCCATTTTGGGTGTAGACCTGGCTGGGTTTTTGCACTGCTCAAGGTGTATCCTTTGGAGACCTTTTAATAAATACCTACTTTATTCCTTTAACTCTATCTATCCTCTGTTCTTCGTAGCCTCTCTAGGCATCAATGAGACATTGCATGAGGAGCTACCTCTCCATGATTATTTTGATCCTGGTTTCTCATTTTTTGTGTAATACTTCTTGAAAGTCATGGTGACCTGGTAATCACTGCAGAAGAGCTCACCTTCTTCTGCAGTTTCCATGTGACCTTACATGTCACTTCTAATATTCCCAGTCTATGCTTTAGATATTTGAGAGATTTTTAACAGCTCAGCAGAACAGAGACATTTTTCCTGCTTCTGTCTTAGGCCCTGTTTTTGTGCTATGATCTCTGGCCAAAAAAGGCATGTAATTCTAAAAAAGATGACAGAAACTTACTGTTTGGTAAAGGTGATTTTCTGTGTGAGTGAGTGTTTTAGGTTGCTCACCAGCAACAGTAATGGCAAAACCAGTTTTAATATAAAAGTGAAATCTTAATGAAGTACATTGCTCTTACTTACTATATGGTTAAAGCACACAGATGGAAAATTGGACTGAAACATAAAATCAATTAATCTGAAACTAAAACCAACCAAAAATTATCTGTGTGGAGACTGGGGATGGAAAAGTATAAAGATGGGAAAGGGTAAGAATGAAAACAAAAAAGGGAGGCCCTCCCACTGAGTCATAAGTCTCAACATAGACTCCTGTGCAAAACTTAGCGCTGGACTTGCACGATAGTTTGTGCCTGAAGAGTTTAACACCATTAAAACAACAATCTAATTTAAACCATTTTCAAAAGATTCTATAGACTTTACTTCAACCCCTACTTATAGGCCTAACTTACCAATCTAAAGTACTTAAGATTCAGGTACATTTTCTGTAGCATTTTCACACAGTACATACAAGGTACCTGTGAAAATTCTCCCTTGAGCTCAGTGAAGCGCTCATGTCAGATGTCTGCATCTTCTCAGCAGGCAAAGGGATATGAGCCTTGAGGACCCTGGGCATGGGCCCAGGCTTTGTCATCATTGTTTGGCAGTGGTGCTCCAAGTACAGCAAATCTGAGCATTCTCGGGCTCTGAGAGGCCCCACTCAGAGGGAGATGCTGGAGGTGAAAGGGTCTCACTTGGGACCACTGTTTATAGGTTCACAAGATCCTTGGCTTTTTACACATTGATGTCCTGGCCACGATTCGAGTTGCTACCTTTCTTTTAAAGTTCAACAACAAAAATGTTGTTCCTCTTGGCTTGTTTTTCAGGTGAAAAAAATTAAGTTTCCAATGGTGTTTGTTAAAACCAGGAGGTTTTTAGACAGCACCAGTTCCTGGGAGCAGACAGTGGTCTCAAAAGCTCAAGAGAAGCTGAGCTCAGGTTCTGTTCATGAAGACTAAGGCCTAATGAACATTTCTGAGATTATAGTGTAGCCCAGGGTTCAGGACAGGGAGAAATACACTACCAGGCTTTCGAATATTTCTGGAATGGGTTTTTTCAGTGTGTTTTGAGCATTTTTTGGTTTGAGTGGGTTTTAAGTTGCTGCTACTTCCACTCTAATGAGCCAAAACTAACTTCTGGCTTCTAATGGAAGGAAATTTGTGTAAAGAAAAACTTTTTTCAGTTCTCAGTTTCCTTTTTTTGACAGAAAAAAAAAGATACTATGGGCTAAATATTGTATTTTCACTTACAGCAAAATAACTATTTTAAATGCTTTTTTCAACTTCAGAAGAAATTTTGAAAATGCCACTTGAGGAACCTCCAAATACAGATTGAATTTGCTGTCATGTAAGCATCTGTTTTATGGCAAATATTCCTTCACACACCTTCTTTCCATAATTAATCTCATGAATAGAGCAAACTCTAAAAAAGTGTTCTGCCTGCCAGAAAAGAGTCAGAAGTCCTGCACTGGTATAAATAGTCCTCAAATGCAATTCAAACAACCACTATCATTAATCATAATTTTAATTTATAATGTAATAATAGAATAAAATGCAAAGTATTAAATATTATTATTCTATTCACTTAATTGAAGTGGAAAATTACAAGGGGAAATGAAATATTATTCTTTCTTTTTTATGCTGTCATTTCTAAAATATTTTGTCCCTAATCACTGTAGAAAATATATTTGGAGAATACTCTTCTGATGTCCTAAGCATCTTCACCTATGTATAAGCTTGATTCCTTAGCCAGACTTTTAGTCAGTTTTATTTCCCCACTCTGAAGTCCTCCTTTGTGGAAGTCCTCATTTTCCCTGCCTGTCTGTAATGTCTTTATTACTGCCCTATGGGTTTTCACCAAAATTGCTCCACACATTTCAGAAGGACTGTGCTCCAAACAAATTCAGTTCTGTTAGTATTTCTGCTAAGGCTTGCTGCAACAGAAGATTACTCTTTTCTCTCAGCAAGTCCATCTCCGTACAGTGCTGGTTTTTCCCCAGCATTCCAACACTACTTACAAAGCTTCATAGCTCCCAGGCTGCTCCAGACTTTGCAGAGTCTGGAATAGCACTCTGGTATTGTCCACGCTGTTATTTATACCAGATGATTGTTTTGGGCCCTGGTCCGTGTTCAGAGTCTTCCTTTGTTCATCCTCATCTGCTGGAATAAGTAGCGTGCTACCACAGATAGCTATCCTGAGGACCAATAAACTTTGGTACTTAGTGGCAGCTGTTAATATGGACCCTAGTAGTAATTTTTGTGCCCCTGAAGACCCTTTCTGTTCCCAATCAAGCCAGCTGGAAGCTTTGGGGATGCTCAGAGTGCCATGGTCTAATGCAATGAAAATGCCATTTCTGATCCCTGACTTCTGCTCTTTGTGTTTACTGCAGCTGAGCCCATGGGAACTGCAGTGGTGAATGTGAATAGTTTAACAGATCATCCTGAAGATGTGTGTGACTGTTTGAAAGTAGACAGTTGTCTGGACATGCTTGGCATTGCTAATTGCTGTTTTGTGTGCCTAGAATGGATGTTATGCCTCAGAGCAGCAGCCTGTAGAAATGGAAATAATTAATCTGCCTGCAGTATCCCAAAAATTGCCTGCAAGGTGTCCACAGAGCCCCAGGGCTCCATGCTGCTCCCATCAATATCTGGCTGTGAGGATAACATGCTTATAAATTGCAACCAATTTGAGGCACCCACGCTGAAATGCAGTTCTTAAGTGGAGAGAGAAAAGGGCATAAAGGGCAGTGAGGAAAGGCAATTTAAAAAGAGGAAGTTGCTCTTGAACTGCTTGATTTGCTCCTTTCTTTAGGGGTGAATTAGATTGAAGGACAGACCCTAGAAGCCTGGTGCGAGCGTACGTCAGCAGAAACTCTGACCTTGAGCCTCTACAGTTCAACAGCTTTTAAGCTGTCTAACTCCTCTGCCCTTCCTCTGGTGTGGTGTAGCTATGTGAGGTATGCACAGGACCAGTTGTCTGCTCAGGATTGCTCATCTGCTGGGGTTTTTGTGTCCTGTAGCACAGGCCGGTCTCCCAGTGGATTTGCATTTTCAGCGTGTTATCTGGCACTGCTCTGTTGGCGTCTGCCAGGTCCTGCCACTGCAGTACAGCATCAAAGCCTTTTCTCCTGCAAGGCCACTCCTTTGTTTTCCCTCAACCAAAAGAGGGTTCTTTCCCTAGTCACAGTCCTGAGGGAGTAGCACCAGGCTCTTCTACATTTGCAGGATCAGCCCTGCGTTTATTTCAGCTATTCTGTGGAGTTATATCCATTTTTGTCTCATTTGTACAGGTTTAGGTATAACCTGCATACATGGACCATGAAGGATAGATTTCACCAACTATGGAGGACAAATTATGAGATGGTTAATTAATATATGTGTTAAGATTGAAGCTTGTGCCTTACCAATAATGTTAAAACCATTGTTTTACTACTATTTCTTGAATATTCTGATTTCATACAGCTAGTATGAGAGGAGCTATTTTCTAAAAGCATATAAGAAGAGGATGCAGGGGTCTCTCTTGAGCCTCTGAGCTGACATGGGAATATCAACTGAAATAATGGTTTTTATGGATACATAACAGACAGTACTAGACAAAGCAACACACTGATTCTAGCATTACATGTTGTTGTTTGGTGTTTTTTGCAAATACAAGAATTAAATCTCAGATTTCACCTACAAAAAGATAGTCCTTGTCAAAAAGCCCTGAGAAAAAGGGAAATCATGCTGGTTTAATTTTTGCTAGTTGACCATTGCTTTTATTTATATAGGCTAGAGAAGCTAGAGGTTGGAGAAATAAATGGGAATCATTATTTGTATAAAGCTGGTGAGCTGGAATTCCCAGTAACTCTATTTCAGTTACATTTCTTTTCCCTCTTTTATTGCCCATTGTTTCTAGATTCAAAGAAGAGGCAATGTAGAATGAAATGCTGATAGTTCTGTAAGAAATACATCATCCATACCACAATGGATTAGGACTATTAAGCAATGAATGCTGGGAAAAGCATTAATCTGCTGAGAAGTAATTTTCCAAGTGCAACATTTTTCACTGACTATGTATTTTAAGAGGTATCTCATTATTTAAGTCTCCTATAGGTTACTATCCTTCACTCCTTTAGAGAAGATTCAGACTGTACACATTCCTCTTCCTGGAACTTAAGCAAAACTTTGATGTTTTGGAAGGCCTTCCATTAACTGATTTTTTCCTCAGAGTTTCTGCTGCTGCCTCTGTGTCCCTTTTTCCATGGAAATTCAAGTCAGAGGTCCAGTTTGTCATGCTGTTAGTTTAGGATAATTTACATCAGCCTCCGTGTCCTGACCTACATGTCGTCTCACTGCTTCCTTCGGTCGGTCGTCTAGGCCAGGCAGTCACAAAGCTGTTCTTTTGTTCTCCTTCTGTGTGCTGATTTGCCGCTATTGAAGGTGTGTGGTGGTGTGCTAAATTCCAAGCCAGGTGTTTTCTCGTGATTACTGTCCTGCCAGTCCAGCTGTGTGCCTGCGCCTGCTCTGGGTTCAGGCTGCCTGTGTTCCTCCTGCTGCAGCTTCCATTAGCTGCACTTTGTGAGAAGCCTTTTGCATCCATGGTTTAGAGCAAAATTGCTAAAATGTATTTGGGGGTGGAGAATGAAAAGAAGGTGAAGGGTACCTCATCAGTCTCAATCAACCTGCTTTGGTCTGAGCCAGCTCCAATCAGCCAGAAGTGGTAGCTTTGCTACTCTTCCATTCAGTATAACTCACAGCAGGCATGCTGGACAGTCAGTGTACAACTTATTAACAGTGACTGGGCCAGGCTGTGACCTTCCACTGCCTGCATAAACGATACAGCCAGGTGTCCAGATGCAACAAAAAAGGGAAGGTGCTTCTCTACTTCAAGCTTCCACACTGTTATAATTGGCTTTAGACAATCAGTTCAGGGAGATCGCAGTAAGAAAGCTTAAGGACCCCTACTGCAGTAGGGCAGTAATTTTGCTGTCTCTGCATTGTTATTCTTGTGAAAACAGTCGAGTGACAGTAGCACTGTCACTTTCCAGTACAGTCAGCTGTGTAGAACAAAAGTGCTCTGCTAGACAAATATGTGTGCCTATAGTGTTCCCTCCCTGTGCATGAATTTTTCTCAGTCCTTTCCTCCATCATCTTTAGAGACAGACAAGGCAACTGCCATATTCCTGCTGTTACCCTATGCATTTGATCATGTCCCTCCCAAAACAAATCTCATATCAAGATATGGAAGGTGTAAGCAGCAGGGGCAGGCCTTAAACCCAACTCACAGCACATCAGAAGCATTGGGCTATCTCAGCATTGTGCACAGCAGGTTATTTTTAACAAGAAATGAAAAAAAAAGTCTGGAAATTCCTAGGTGTAAAGGAATCACAGTGAAAGATCTCACCCAGAAGTTTCTGTTCTACCTCACCTGTGTACTGTCTGGTGTTTCTCACTGTGGAATCATAAAGGAGTCACCATACAGTGTGGGGACAGACAGTCTTTTTCTAACCTTCTGCAGCACAGCAGCCCTCTGGAAAATTCAAGCCATGACACCTGTATCTGTTATTGGTCTGTTAGTTTTCAAAAGTGTGAAACAAGTAAAAAATTCTGAAAGAACGGTTCAGCCACAATGGCCCTCCAGATGGGCTCCTTCCCTGTCTGTGAGGCCCAGCACTGCTTTTAATGGACATCAACAAGAAGGAAAGATCCACTCCTGACCAACAAACAAGGGGCTGAGCAAAAAGCCATTACTAATGGTGTATTAAACCAGCGCATATGTAAAACTTTTTATCTATGGAAAATCAACCATTGAGGTCTGTGTTGCTGTAACTAGAGAGAGGAAACCACACAGAAGTAAAGAATTTATTTGAGTTGCAGGATAACTTGGACCGAGAGTGTTTCTACCTACTAGACACCCAGCTAAAATCATTCTTCATTACTAACAGTGAAACGCAAAAAAACCCACATTGTATAAAAAGCTTAAAGGCAGTATCATATTACTTCACTTGTTGTAAATTGGGGATTTTTTTCCTTATTTTAAATTTTCTGGGTGAGAAAGAGCCATTTGCATCCATGTTGCTGCCAGATTCAGTGACTATGAGTCTCCTCCTGCTTTCTCTTCCTTCTCTCCTTTCACACCACTCTCCAGCAACATTAAAAGAAGGATTGAGAGAACATTGAATACAAATTGATAGAGGGAAAGTGGGAATGGCACTGCCCCTCAAAGCCAGAAGCTGCAAAATCATCTCAGGCACAAAGAGGTGATGAAACAGCTATAAAGAATTCTATTATTTGCTATGTATAAAATGAAATTGCAATCATCAGTCCTGCTGTGTCCAAGCAAAGTTCCATTAAGGCTGATTTTAAAGCTAGTCTATAGTATGTTTATGGAAATTCAAAGTAAGAGTTCCTTGGTTAAAGAATCAAACAAGTGCATAAAGAGTTCTATATAGGTAAAAAAATAGTTGAAGCTGTTGTATGTTATCTATCTTTGTGGTTTTGGGGTGTTTTTTTTTTCATTTTAAACATCTAGTCTGTGTCTAAAATAAGTTTTATCAACCAATCTCTTTCTCCTCTGGAGCAACCCTTCAGTGTCTGGAGTACTGGCAAGAGTGAAGAGGTAAAAATTCTGAGTAATAAATACAAAAATTGCTGATGAGGATCTTCACATGGCTTTCAGGTATGCAAGATGTAGCTGGTGAAGCTTTCTGCTATCTGAAAGACAAACAGCATTTCCTTTTTTGTTGTACAGAGCGAATCTTCTGTATTGTAAAGAAGTCCTGATTTCATGCCATCTTCCCAACCTCAGAGATTTTAGACCTAGAAACCCCAGATACCCTCAGAGATTTCTTGAGCTGTATGCCACCCTCCCCTGCCAGGGCTGTGCACAAGAGTGCAGGGTCCGTTGCTCTCCATTTCATTTCGATAACTTCATATGCCAAACAGCTGGGGAAAAAACCCCACATATTTGCTGATTTTTGCTGAACAATGGTAATTCATGCTGCATGTTCCTGCAGTGGCTGTTTGGCACTGTGATGCCAAATTGAATTTGGTGTTGCTGATATTTTCAAAGTGGAAGAAGCTTTCATTGGTTCAATAAGTCTTTCAGCGTACTTCACAGAAGAGCAATTTAAACACACTGCAATGTTGAAATCAAACCAACTCTTCCACCAAGCACTACCACAGTTCATGACTTTCTGCTGCGCACTGCTAGCTCTGTGCCTCAGCTAGACAAACAGGAATCTTCCTCCTCTCTCAGAGAACTGGTTTTGCCCTGTTAGACAACTCCAGGACATCATCCTTAGCCACAACAACAACACACCTCTCCCTGGGATACAAACCACGTCAACCAGTTGTTGCCTGTGTTTCATGCTATGCTGGGTTTGATTTATAATACCTGCATGGCACAATTCATGCAAGTCATGAAGAAGGTACAGTGAGTGCACACCATGCAATTGAACATGCCATCGTTCATTCTTCTGAAAAAGACTGCACAAAACCTTCTGAAGGATCTGACTGACCTTATGTGGAAAGAGATTAAAAGTGGAATAGTGCATTCATTGATGTGTGTGGGGAGACTGAAAAGGAAACTGAGATGAGTCTATGCACTTTTCCCAGATTTTTTGAGATTTATTTAAGGAAATAGTTAACTTTAAAAAAGGAAGTATAAAAATCAATATTATTTCTGGTAAACACTATAGAGCAAATAAAACTCTGCAGAAACTCAGAGAAATGTTCCTGTCTTTAACCTTAATAATGGTAGCAAAAAGTCCCACACATCCTCAGGTGTCATCCATGTAATAGGCATGTGGTAGATTTTTCTCTGAGTGAAGCAGCTGCTGTCTGCATCTCCCTTGGAGACCCCTTTAGACTACATAAACAGTGGAGGGGAATTACACTGAATAAAAGGTGATGCTCTTCTGCAAAACACCAGATTTACAGGGCCTTTTTGTACTTTATCAAATCGAGTTTAAACCTGTAGTTTTCATTAGTTGGAGGCATTCTCTTCGATGACTGCAAGAGAAGCAGCCCTCAGATTGCTTGCTCATAAAATGAAGCTGTGTTTCAGTGCTGCAGAGGTACATTGGGTGGAAAGCCACAACACTGAAGTGCTCTCATTGATTGTAGTTCCATAGCCTAGGAGTGACTGCAGAAGGGTGCGCAGGGAAAGGCCCAGAGCTTTGCCATGCTCCCTGCCCGTGTTAAAGGACAAATTGTAACCAAGAAATTCTTACAAATCAGAAAAATTCAAAACAAAAAAACAAGCCAAACCCCTCATAGTGTTACAATTGCAGCAATCATACCTACTGTCTCTGGTCCTGTTGCTGAGCACCACTGAAAGAATCTGGCTCTTTCTTGTTTTCAGCTTCCCTTCAGGTTTTTGCATGTTGATGCTGAGTCTTCTCTTTTGCAGGTTGAACAGTCCCAGGTCTCTCAGCCTTTCGTTGTAGGACAGGTGCCCCAGTCAATCATTTTTGTGGCATTTTTCTGACTCTCTCCAGTATGCCCATATCTCTCTTATACTGGGGAGGCCACAGCGGGTGTGCCCTCACCGGCGTGTGCTCTCACCATTGCTGGGAAGAGGGGAAGGATCCTCTCTGCTGACCTGCTCACAATACCCTTCCCAGCGAAGCCCAGGACAACATTATCCTTCTTTGTGCAAGAAGTGCAAGGGTGCAGAGCTGGCTCATGTAATGCTTGGTGTCCACCAGGACCCCCAGGTCTTTTTCTGCCCAGATACTTCCCAAATTGCGCAGCTCTCAGCCTCTCTTCTGGTTGTTCATCCCCAGATGCAGAGCTTTGCACCTGTCCTTGTTGAAATTTATAAGGTTTCTGTCAGCCCACTTCTCCAGCCTGTTGTCATCTCTCAGGATGCCAGTACAATCCTGTGGCATATCATTACTGCTCTGTTTTCTATCAATTGCAAACTTACTGGGGATATACTCTGGGCCATCATTCAGATGACTAATGAAGATGTTGACTGGGATTGAACCTCGTATTGACACCTGGGGTACAATGTTATTTACTGATCTCCAAATACACCTTGTTCCATGGATCTCCCTGTTCATGACCTGACTCTTCATTTGTTTTTCAGTCCATCTCATTGCCTTTTCTTCCAGCCTATACATCAGCATCTTGTCTAAGAGGATCCTATGGGAGATAGTATTGAAAGCTTTTTTGAAGTTCAGGTAGACAATATCCATTTCCCTCCTTTCCTCTACTGAGCAGGTAATCATCCCATACCATTCCTCAGTCCTGAACTAGAATTTCCCCTTTGCTTCACTGATATCACATACTAACAGCTGACTTCACATGAAAGGTTGTGCCTTGCTCATATCAGGGAAGTGTAAATTGGTGTTTCACCACCAGGAGAGTAGGGCAGCTCTGTTTACAAAAGGAGTTTTTATCTGAAGTCATTCAGCTGCACACTGAATAACAGGCTAGTGTTGACCTGAATTCCTCCTTGGGTTTGTTATCCCTGTTAATTACTGGAAGGACTGTCTGGGAAAGACACCACCAGCAGGAATTAGCCTGTCTATCACCCTTTAATTCTGGTGACCAAAGCATCCTTATTAGGGAATGCCATACTTCCATGTACCTCTGGAGCTCATAGCAACAGATAAGCTGAAGGAGGAGGAAGCCAGGCAGACCACAACAGATTGTTAGCAGGAAGCTATGATGAGTAAAGTGCAGATCAGAACAGGAGTGACACAGTTTTCAGAAAGAAGCCTGGGTGCATTCCAGCCTTTATCCTGTTTTGCTCCTTCTGAGGTAAGGGATTTGGCTGATAAAAAAATTCTTTGCTACCCCTTAGTGCAATGAAGAATCAAGAATGCAAATGTTTCCTCCTCAAAATGACATTCCAGGGAAGAAATTAAGCTGGATGCCCTGTAGTTGCCTTGGCTTTCATGAAGTCTTCATCTTTCAGAAAATTTCCCCGTTGAAGGTGAAAACTTTTCTAGCTGAAGAATATATGGAAGTACATTTTATTTTATGAAGTACTGCCACTGTGTTTAAACACTCTCCCCCCTCAATATAATTTCTTGAGATAATACCACAGCTTTCATGAGACTTATTTTTGGCTGGTTTCTTTACAACATCAAGTACAGTCACAGGGATAACTGGATGCCTAGTTGATGGCCTCAGCTCAGTAAGTATTCTGTTAATATGCAGTGTGTTGCTGCCTATAGTCATAACATTTAGATTCCGATCAAATTATCTTTTACAGTTGTAATATATTCAGAGGAGGGCATTTAAATATAAATTCCACGGAGAGTCATTGGGTTAATGTTATAAATAAAAAGGGCTCATTCTAACAATATTGTACATTGTGCTTTCATTACTTACATAAATCTTTTTCTTCCCCAACTGCTTTTAGAGAACATTTTGTCTACACAAAACATTGATTTTATTTGTGCTTTTACATACTTCATTAAGGTTGAAATTTTAAAAATATTACTTTTAATATGATATTATAAAATTGTGGATTGATATTACTGTGCATTGCTTGGCCATTTACATCTTGTGCTTGATCTCAGGCACCCCTCAGAAGGACAAGATGTTGATCTCATAATCAAAACAGCTCTTGGGAGTATGGGTAAGAAACTATCAGAGAGGCACCATAGGATTTTCAGTGTCTTCCCATGCAGCCTGTGAAAACTAGAGTAATTTTGCTCATCTTCATCTATTTCAGTGGATTGCCCAATGAGGCACCAATATGTGTAGTGACAGCTCTTGTGGGTGTGATCCAGTTCTTGTAAAAAAGTATGTCAGTGGAGACAGGAAAAAAATAAACATACACCCAAGTTCCTTGTTACACTGCAAGGGAACCATCCTGGTTATTCCTTCTCCCTTCAGTGAGTTTCTTGGTGGCTTGGATTACATATTTTTCTAATGTCAGATGATCAGAAAATTTTGGATCTTTTTGTACTCCCATGGCTGAGAGAATGATACAATGGATGAGGTAATATTGAGATCAGAAAGCTTATAGCACCTGAGAACCTAGTCTATAATGAGGAAGTAAAAAGATCCCAAATCTCTGTTATCCTAATAGAATTATGAGAGGGTATTTACCTTCTCTCCTTCCCTTCCTGCTCTTATCTGAACTGAACTCTCCAGAATCACTGAGAATCTTTTCCACTTACTCTCTCCAAAGAGTACTGAAAAAAATTGCTGTGTACTTTGACAGAGTTATAAATGTAATAAAATTGGCTGTAGAAATGTCATGTTTGTCTATAAATGTCCTTTACTTCTGGGAGTGTTTATTCTTGGGAAAACACCCAAAAACAAAGAGAAAGGAAACCAAATTATATTTTAAAAATAGTCCCTTTCATTTGAGGTACAAGCTCAATCTTCTTTTATATGGAATTTGCATGTTTATTCATTAATTCTTCCTAGGGCCTGGTTCAGCCAAGTTAATGATCCTTTTTTCCTTTTTTCTTTTGATTCTACATGCTTTAGTAGCCTTGCTAAAGTCTAAAGGAATCAGTTATTTCATTGTAGATAAACTCTGCTTAATGAATTGTTAAGCTGAGATAGAAAGTGCAGAATCAGACAGAAAAGGTCTGTAAAAGGGACATGTAGCCTACCTCCATGTCTCACTGAAGGACTAGCTCTGCTTAAGACATCCTGACATATCATTGCCTAGGCTGTCTTTAAAAGCTTCCAAAGGTGAAGATTGCAATTCTCTCTACAACCCATTTTGCCTGATTTCCCTCAGTGTGTAACACAAAGCTTCCTTACATTTATCTAATTCCACTGCTTCTTGTCCTATCCACTTTGTACATAAGAAATGTTATTCTCTACTTCTTTACAGCAGGCCTTTATGTGTCTGAAGCTGTGGGTGGAGCTCCTTTCAAGTCCTTTTTGGGAATTCCAGCTATGTAAACATCTGCTCATTCTTTCTGCTTGCCTGATGTTCCACCTATATTTCTCAAAATGTCAGGTCTCTACACTGTAAATAGTATTCTTGCTGAAACCTTAGCTGGGATTACATCTTGCATTCTCTAGTCATGCATCTCAGAAGAGATTTTGCTTTTTTATGTTAAATTTGCTGTCAGGATTTAATCTGTGGACAAGATGAACTGTTTATCATTATGTGGAATCAATTTGATGTGGAATCAGCAATTTGTACATTACCACTGACACAACAGTAAAATGCTGAGTTACTTATAAGCTGATTATGGAAGACAGAATGCGACCTTCAGACAAATTTTGTCAGAGAAACTCTCCCACTGAAGTGCAGAAAGGAACCTCCTGTTTTCTGAAGACCTTCTCACTTAGGATCCAAACCTAGCCTCAAAAAAGGAGAATTTCCACTCTAACCAACTCTTCATGAGCATGTCTGAATCTAGACAACAACTTTACCTTTCAAACATCTCTGTATTCTTTATCATGGATCTAATAATTATAAAAAATGGGAAAGCAGCAAGTGTAGTGAGTTTCCTTGCTCCAAACTCTCAGCCACAGCAATAGAAAAGACCATCTTCTGGACATATTACCTGAAGGCATGAAAAAGCTTTACTGAGAGGGGGATCAAATGGTGTCATAGGATGCCCAGAGAGGTTGTTTCCATCTACGTAGTTTCCATCTAGTTTCCATCTATGGAGATACCCAAACCCAACTGGATACATTCCTGGGTAGCCTGCTCTAGCTTACCCTGCCTCAGCAGGTAGGCTGGACTAGAGGATCACAGGACAGCCCTTTTAAACTTAACTGTTCTGTGCTTCTGTGAAATGAACGAGCTCTGTTCTGTGGGTTAACCGCCTGTTGCCTTTTGGTGCTGCCAGTTTTAATAGGTTCTGGCCCTTCTGAGTGATACTTGGATTTTACTTCCATTTTGCTGAGTGAAAAAGGCACTGTTTTCTGTTTAAAACCATGAACTTTTACTGTTCATTGCTCCTTACAAATTGCTGCTATACATTGCCCTTCAATGAGCAAGCATTGAAAAACTTGTTTATGGACAAGAAGGAAGAGTATTTCATTTATTAGTAAGGCCAAAAATCTAATGTTTGTTTAACTGCAATATGAAGGGATTCTTCAGTTTTAATCCATCTCCAAGTGCTGCAAAAATGAAGGAATAGCAATGCAGTGGAAGAACTTCTATGAAATTGTCATCACATACACATTCACTCATTTTGCCCCTTTCTATGTTGTGCTTACTCTTCCACTGCTCCCCTGTCTCAAGGTTCCTCACTGAGATGGAGGTCAGAGGGGGATGTTATTGGGAGGTTTCAGCACCCAGAATCCTTTGCCAGGAGGAATGTTCATGTTATGAATTCTTCTTTCACCCTCTAGGATCACTTGGGATAATCTGTATATGTTGATGAGATGCTACTCTCTTCCTACACTGGTCTGCAGCTCCAAGTTACATCCAAATTAAATACACCCTGGGCCACCTCAGTATGTTCTCTCTCTGTTCTGTTCATGACCCCTGAACCCAGTTTGTCCAGCTCCAGGTTCACACTTTAGCTGACCCTGGGCAATCTGTCTGCAGCTGTGCTCCTCTGTGCCATATCCTGTGTCCTTCCCAAGACCCCTGCTGTCCTGCCAGGCCTGGGTTTGTCAGCACTTTGTCATCAAGTTGCTGTTGTGTAAATCTCATTGCGCATGGAGTAGGAGCTTGTCATTGCTGTCTGTGCAAAGCCATGGTCATACCACACCAGGAGGAGCATAAGTAAAACAGAACAGGCACAGGCACCTGATCAGCCAGAGGAATTACTGCCACAGCCAAGAGAAGCAACATAAAGCTACAGACAGGTCAAGGAAAGATCAGAAAGGGCAGATATCCACCAAAGATCGGCAAAATCTCCATGGGCACTTTCTTTTGGAAAATACAGAAATATCCATGTATCAGTAGACACCTTTTCAGGTGAAGTTTTTGCCTCCTTGCATACAGGAGAAACAGCCAAGCATGTTTGTCACCACTTCTTGTAAGCATTTGCCCCACCAGGTGTACCTCAAGAAATAAAAACAGACAATGGTCCAGCCTACACAAAATAGCCACATTTTTAATAGAGGGCAGACCTGAGAGGTCTCAATTTACAGGTCTTGCACATTGCTTGCAAACCCTGTAGCTTTTGTTAAGAATGGCAGGGCTGTGTTACAGGGCTGCATGATTACCACACCACTGGTATCTGGATACATTCCTGGGTCTATTCAATGTTGCTGGCAAAGTTATCAGTAGTGGCTGTCTCCTCATCCTGTAGTCCTAGTTCATCTTCAATTAAAACCTGTTTCCCAGATAACACCTTCTCTTAAAAACCATGTACTGATGAGGGTTACTTTCACTGGAAAACCTTTCTTCAGCAGTCTCTTCTAAAATAACCCCTCATCAGCTGGATGAGATAAAGGACACTTTTGCCTGATAGTGGTACTTTTCCAACTCTCTTTTTCAAATTGCTATTTATTCATCCAGTTAATTCATGTACTTCGCTGGAGCAAAATTATTACCATAAGCCCTAGGGTCTTACCTACTTATCTGCCATTGAATTATCTTTTTTTTCCCCCTCATTATCTTTGGCAGACTTATGCCTATTGGCTGGTGTGCTTTTTTTCAACAAAAAATGAACAAATACCCCATTTGCCTCCAGACTGATAGTCCATTTGTCATTTCATACAGCACTGTCTACTGCTCCTGCAAACAATCTCTCTGCTGTTGTTTTCAGGCTTTTTGTGCTACTCTGTTTTTGAATGCTCAAAGAGACTTGTAGGGAGATGAGGCTCCTGCATTTTGTGCCAACATAATCTCAGTCTGCCGTGTCTATTGCAGCAAAAATAAAAGCCGACATTGTTTCCTATTTTATGACCTCTGGATACCTTTCTGTCTTTGATCTTTCCATTATTTGGCCTCCTGTTTAAAATGGCAAAGCCTTGTGGTCCTCATTACAGACTTATAATGTTATGCAAGGCTTCCTCAGAATGTAAAATTACCATTGCTTTATCAAAATTTAATTTGAGATCTTACATGATGTCTTCCTCTGCTGCCAACACCCTCCATCTCCCAAGAGTTTTATATCTCTGCATTTCTATAACATCTATGTGCTTCTAGCCCTACAAATGGAAAGAAATGTTCTCCAGTCTTCTGCCAATTGCAAAGTTTTTTCCTACCTGGCTTTTTCTTGTATTGCATTAACAAAACAATTGTTTTCTGGACATCCAATACCACTCCAGCACATTTCTCTGATCCCATTAATTCATTTAACTCTTGACAGCTTACACTGTCCAATAATCAGTCAGTACTAACTAGTCCAGCAGAGATCTGACCCTGTTGCCTTCTCTGCATTTTCCTGAGTGGAGAGGTGTAACCAGAACTTCTTCATAACACAGCAGCTGGTTCAAAACCACTTCTTAGAGGGTGACATAGAAATATATTTCCCCACCATTTCTAGATTAGTAACAAAAATAGGCACATTTAATCTGACTTTTCTTCTGATATTAAAAAAACAAAAGACTCCTTTGTATATTTACCCAGAGTTTTTTTAACACTTCCACTTCTTCTCTTTTCCTTCTCATACCAAATTTTAAATTTTAAACAAGTGAAGTTGAAACTGATTGAGGTACAGTGATCTCCAAGAGGGAAGAAATCCAAATACCATGTGCCTGGCTCAGGGAAAGGCAGGTGGAACTCAGCCCTTTTTGAAGGCAGCAGCCAGCTGGTCAGTACTTCTGTTTGCACCAGACAGTGCTCCAGGAGCCCCAGGTCAGTTGTGGCACACACTGCTTCCAGCCCATTAAAAAGGGAGAAAGGCGCAATGGTGGAGAGGTGAGGGAGGGTGGACGATGGGAAAGGCGCTTATCTATAGGAGATATCAGGGCAGATGACACAGAAATCTCTAGACTGTTTGGCCTCGTCTGCTTTGTGGCACTTGAAACTGCCTCTCCAAATTGAGGTGCAGGGAGTGCATTATGTACATGGCCGCAATTATGGTCATGGACAAGGGGGGTCAAGTTCTGGAAGTGCTCTTGAAACCTTATTTTACCCATCTGTCAAATGGCAGTGATAATGACTGCTTTGGACATTGGTTTGATTAGAAACTGTAGTGTTAGGTTGCACTCTCTGTCATGTGTCACCCTTTTTTTTTTGGTGCTGCTTTTCCTGTAGCATTTGATTAAGAGGTAATTGTCACCCTGAACTTGATTCTTGAACATCTCTGAAGCACAGCAACCATTTTATCCAGGAAGAGATCACTCATGTTGGGAAAAAATATTTCTTCCAAAACATTCTTGCAGGCTCTAAATGCACATATCTGAGCTAAGAGATGACTCTGACTCAAAAGGCTCAGACAGCACTCAGAATTCATTAAATACGCAGGTGTGGGTACCTTTACTTTGTCCATGTTTGAAAGGAAATTGTGAAACTATACTGCTATTCAGCTCTCTTTTTGCCATCATCACAGGTTCTAAGCACAGAAGAATACAGAGTTACAACACATTGAGCAATAGTGTGAAGCATTTTGTTGTACGCCTTTTTGTTCTCCTTGCCAAATTTCCTGGGTAAGTAACAAAATGACTTGGACACCACTCTGCTAAATGAGGTGTAGATAACACATAGTTTGGTTAGCTCATGGATTGTAAATATAGCTCTCATCAGATATTTTAGTGGCTAGCACTCTACCTATCTATTTCTCAATTAAAGGCCATCTGCAGCAAGTTTTCTTCATGTTATTTCATGAATTAGCTGTAAAAATGCCAGCACACTCTGTAAGACACCATTTGTCATGTTTCTTGCTAAATTAGACATTGCTAAATTGGACTAATCAGTGCAAGTGATTTCCATTTGTGCCTCATAGAGTCTGCTTCACTGTGTTTCCACGTTTGCATTACTAGAGAGAAAAAAATTACGGAAAACCTCTTAACCATCCCCTGTGCTGGGGATCCAGAACCTGTATTCATGCTCATCCTATGCCTTGTTCAAGGCTAAACTTGTTCCTGAGGAAAATCAGGAAAGGCCATAAACTGGCCTTTCCACACTCAGAGCAGCCCATGTTCTCTGATGTGGAGTGTGAATTTTCACATCGGGGGTGCACTGAGCACTTGGGTTCTGCTCTGGTTTGAGAACAGTGAGGTGACAAGATAGCACTTGTCATCTATTTCCATCCCTTGGGAAGCCCAGATGAAGACAGATCAATGGATCCCCCCCATTGGCCTCTACCTGGCATTTGGGATTATGTATGTTATAAAAATTCCACAGGAGTAATCTCATCCTTATTTGAAGGATTGTGTCTTGTGAGATATATCTGAGACAGCTGCCTTTGGAGGTTAAAAGCACTTGATGCCCTCCCTGCATCCACGGTAGCTCATGAGAAGTATCAGATCTAATATGACTTATGCAAAGTATGTATCTTATTGCTTGGCTAAAAAGGTTAGGTTTGTCTCTGAGGAATGATTTCTAAAGGTTACTTTAATGTCAAATTAGTGGTTTTGATTTCATAGTAATATAGTTTTCAGTGTTTGGTGGATTCTTTTAGTTAAAATAGCTATTGGGTGACATTTTAAAAGCAATCTGCTGTTTTGCCCAGCTGAGACTTTAAAGCATAGTGATTAAAAATGGAAGGTCACAAAAGCATTACTAAAACAGTTGCCCTTAATTTGAAATGCTGAAGTATAGTTTCGCTCCCTGGACACTTTCTGTTCACATGCTTATCCATATCCATATCTTAGGTATTATGCAGCTTCAGCAGCTGCAGACCCTGACTCAGAATCAGATGCCCTCCTTGTGCTAGATACAGGCACACACTTAGTGCCTCTTCCTGCTCCTGGAAATTTTCACACGTAAACTCAGAAGGGCTAGAAAGAAATATGTAGAGAAATGGAGAGTAAATAGCTTGCAGAAGGGCATGCTTCAAATCAGTGGCTATATTTGGACTACAGCCCAGACCTTGTACACCTCTATCTAGTATGCTGGCTACTCAACTTCTGGCTAAACTATGCAAGAATACATTTCAGTCACCACTGAATTAGAAAATTTATTTGCTGTATCAAAAAACCCTGTGATGGTATAGCTGTTAACAGTGCCACTTCCACTATATTTTTCAAAAGAAAGGGTTGATCTCCAATTTTTTAGTAGTAGTACATGGTTATGAAGACCAGAAGAGCTGTGTATGACATAACTTAGCATAGTCATATAGTCTAAAATTTAATTGTTGGGTCTTAGTTTATCTCATAAGTTCCAAGGACTCTAGACAGTTGTCCTCTCCAGAAGTATCTATTCACATAGTAAGAGCCAGTCCCCAGGTTGTAGAATTTGAACCATGAATAGCAAAACCAGAGTGAAACTTTCTCTTTTCCATAGCTATTGGTCTGCTTAATAGGGCTCTTGAAACAATGAACAATTGCTATTGGTTCATTACCTTACATTGTTTTAATGGACAACTTCCACTTTCCTTTTCCTGCTTAAGAATACTGAAAGTCATCTTTGCTTGCTTTTTATTCACAATTGCTTTACTGTCTGTGGTATGTACTTCAAAGTACCAGTGACTACCTGGGCAGAAAAATGAAGCCTTACTAGTATCCAATTTCTCTTTCCAAACATGTTGAGGCACAGGTAGATTTACCAAATAGCTCCTGTGGGCTTTGTGCATGCTGGATCTGCATGTGCAATCTCTCAGTTTATATTCACACATATCAGAATGAGATGCCTGCACAAATGTGGGAGTGGGGCTCATTAGCTTTACCTTGGGTGCCAGCTTAACTATTGAGAGCTGATCCAGAATGTAGTGATCTTGTGCAAGATCTTCTGTTGAATAAATACTTGTATGGTAATAATATTAAAGTCTAGAAGGTTTCTCTTTTAAAGCTTCCATTTAATTTCCTCTTTGGCTTGTCCATTGCAGAGACAAGGAAGTAAGGCAGAAACTACAGCAATTTTCCCTTTGAAACTTGCTTTTCCCCAGTTCCCTATAATCCTAATTTGCAGACTTGACATTACACAGTCCTTCCCAAGAGCAAGAGGATTCAATCTTTGTCATTTCTCCACATCCAAATGAATGTGCTGTTAGAACAGTCCCATTTTGACATCTCTCACTCTGCCAAGCATGCAGTCTGCTCTTACATCTGCACGGGGACGTTTGGCAACAGTGTCATTTCCAATAGCTAACTCAACACACTGAATGATACCTGTTGCATATCCAGGCCTACTAGCCTTGCTGTGTTCTGTTCTTCTGCTGCAAAAGCGTATCTTTAAAGTTCCTGTCAGTCAGCAGCCCAGAACTATCTGTATTTTCTAGTAAGTATGTCTTTGTCCATGCTGTCTATTCTGTTTTAGCTGTGACTGTGCTCCTTGGGTCCAGCTAAATAGTCCCAGTGTTTTTTCAGGTTAATCACAACCACAACAGCCCTAAAAATCTGGTAATATATTTGCTTTAGATGCTTTAGGCAGCTTGCCCCTGGGCTAAAACTGAACAGCATTTTTGCCTTGCAGCCTTGTAGTGGAGCAGAAAAGGAAAAGGAAAGAAAATCTCTGTGTCTCTTCTGCCAGAGAGCACAAGGGCGTGAACCTTACTAATCTTTCCCATAACACCCTACAGGCAACAAATGAGGGCTGTGCATGAAACTGGAACCAGTTGCAAGAATGAGACTGCTGGAACCTGTGGTTCAGGGGGAAAACTTGGAAAGGAGATGCCTCTTTTGTTCAGGTTTGCTCCTAACTGTAGTCTGCAAGACTATCATTGTAGTCTGCAAGACTATCATTGTAGTCTACAAGACTACTTACTTCTGCACATAATTGCTGTCTACAAGAAGAATCGACACCTCTGTTTAGAGTGACATAATTCAGCTCATATTAACAAAGTCAGAACAGAGTAGTCATGACCTGAATGCCTCTAAGATATGGGAAGAAAACCCCACCTAGGTCAGATGTAGCTTTGGGTATAGAAGAAGTTGGAAGTTAGGACTGTGTCTGTTCTCATGGGTGATAAGCAATAGGCAATGCTTCACAGGGGGACGGGTAGCTTCTGACATCCTAAGGTGTGTGACAGCTTTCCCTCAGTCATCTCACTGCTCAGCAGGTCCAGCTTCAGCAAGCATTGGGCTTTGCATAATGTTGGTCTTAGATATGCCTTTCTGTGCCCCTTTGGGTGTATTCAGAGGCAGCTCTGACTGCCTCTTGGATGACATGCATTTATGGTAAGTGCCAACACTGGAAACAGCATATCAGAGACCTGAGGGCGTGTCTGTGAGCAGTGCCGGTCAGCAATGTGAGTGCTGTCCCAGGAAAGCAATGGCAACCTCAGAGGAAGTGGTAGTCTGACACTGGGGCTGCTGTCAGGGACATCAGGAAATACAGTACCCTTCTGCCATATAGGTGACGCTAATTTTTCTCCTTTACTGCTAGCCTGTACTTCTGGGATGTGCTTCTGCTCCCTTCTCTGATACCGCATATATTACTGCTGATATTTTCACCCACTGGGCCACAATTCAAAACTTGGGGTGTTTCTACATGCCTTATGAATCAGTGCCTGGTGCTCCTGTCATCATAGGATTGCTTTTCAGTGTGGCAGAAAAGTAGCTGCAAAGGTGTTTCCTAATGTGGCAAGGGCACACAACAAGACTTGGACAATCTAAGATGTAGTTGTGCCTTACTGGGTCCTGCATTTAGTTTGCTGGTTTATTGTTTTTTTCCCCTGCCATTTTCACAGCTCTTCTTGATCATGAAAACATTTGCAGAATTTTATTCTGCATACTGCATCTGATTTTTTTTTCTGGTCCTGAATTTGACTTTTCTTTGTGTTTTCTTCCTGAAATGGCTTGCATCTCTTCGAAACAATCTTGTAGTATCACTGCTGACCTTGCTAAACCTCAAGCAGCAATGTGACCTCCATCAATGCACCAGCAGTACACTTATACCTGTGTTTTGGTCTCATCGGTGTGGGGTGATATTTGGTCCAGAGATCAAGTATGGATTGCCACAACTGGTTGTTTAAGTTCATCCTTTTAGTGACTTGTCCTACCAGACAGGGAATCCAGTCTCATTGCCACAGAAAGATATAATTGCATTTGAGGCAAGACAGCACTGGTGGGTGTGGATGGACATGGCATTACAAGAAGCAGTAGGTAGCTTTTATTAGCATAATAGAGAGTTGTGATTCATGCTCTTCTGTAGGCTGTGGCAAATTTTAGAAGGATTTGTGGGAGAGTAAAGGGACTTTAAGATGGGTGTAAGGAACTCTTTTCGCTATGAAAGTCTGAGGTTCCTTATGGAAAACTCTTTTTTCAGAATGAGATTCTGGTCCCTTAGGCAGAACTCCTAACATGATATGAAAGAAGGTTTTGAACAGATGCAGATACCTTGGTTCTGAGCATAAGAGAAAGCCATGGAGTGAGCTGGTGAGCTTCTGTAAGTGTTATAATCATTCTGGTCTGTGTCATAAAAGGACCTGGATCTGTGCATGACACAGCAAATTGTCCTTTTGGAGATGTTCCTTTCCTTCCAGTGCTGTATTCAGATGACATAAGCCCAAAAGCAAACCAAATTTTTTGATAATGGTTTGGGCTGATATGACCTGGGGAGTGAATTCTCCTATCTGTGCTGGAGCTGGTGTTTGCCAATTCTGATTTATCAGATTGTCTGTGTCAGACCAGAGAAGCATAGTTTGAGTCATGAAAGGCATAACAGATTCCAAAAGAAGGAAATTAAGATAATCTGTGCTAACTTTCTGAAGTTTAAGGTAAGCATGAAAGCCTGTGGAGCAAAATTCTCATGTGAAAAAATGAGAAAATAAACAAAAATGCATCTGGATTTCCTATAATGTGAAATTGAAGAAGAAAAATCACAGACTAGGGTAAAAGAAGTATTAATCAAGGCAAATAAAAAGAACATTTCTTTCAGCTTTCAGAAGTCTGTCCTGTGGTTTAAAGAAATCCATTGACCTTCTGTCCAGAGACATGTCTGCAGGTGACATTGACAACATTTTGTTTCCCCCAGTTTCTAAGCATTCAATTTGCCACGTTCTTCTCTTCTGAGCATACTAAAACAGCATTATTGAATATCTCCAGAAATAGTGCTAGCTTGAGGTATTGAAATGCCAAGAGCTATTATAAGAGAAATCAATTTGTTGGGCGGTATTTCCTGAAAGCGCCTGACTACTCTCTCACATCTTGTTACTGGACCAAACTCAGCATAAAGAGCCAAGAAGGAATGCCAAGAATGAGTATTTTTATTCAAAACCCCTTAACTGTAGCAGTGCTTGGAACCTTAACCTCCCCAAAAGAAACGTCTCTGTCCTTTGTTATAGAGGAGAGTGCTTCCCTTTCACTGTAAGAAGACAGCATGGCAACATGGGGTTTAGAGTGTGCCTTGAGTTTTCTTTTATTCTGCACTTTTGATTCTCTTTGTAATAACACTAGAGTCAAACCACATGAGTTAATAAATGGTAATCCCACAGACCTTAATGGAAGATAAAGGTTCAGTGAGTCTATTTTTCCTGTAATGCAGCAAAGAGGCTTTAGGTAAGTTCATGTGATTGGATGTTCCAGTATTTCTTTCAGGTCTTTTGATGGTTGTAGCTGTATATTCAGGTTTTTCAATCCAGAACAGGTAAGTCTTTCAATAACATTTTTGTTTCCTTCAAAGTCTTATGCCTTGGGATATTTATTGAATTTTGCTTCTGTTTTGTCCATTATCTGCTCTATGTAAAACATTTATGCTCTGTCAGTGAAACTCATCTTTTGAGAAAGCTGGGAAAGGAACAACTACAGTCTTCAGATTTCAGTCCTGGGCTTGCTTCTGCAGTCTGAACTATACATCATCAGATTGATCTTCCAGAGCACAACTCTGCTAGTTGACATAGAAATGCTGCAATGTGAAGGTGAGTCAAAGTGAGGTAGAAATGGCAAATTTTTCATGTGTTGTTACCCTTTTAAAGCCACTCTGATGTCCTAGTTCACCTGGATGTATGACATGGGTCTTGAAACTTCACATGCTATTTGGTGTGCAAAGCTATTCAGTGCTGAAAAAGTTTTTCGGGAACTTCTTTGCATCAGAAAAAATGTGGGGATAAATGCAGCACTGAGCTTCCAAAGCTCCCACTGTCATTTTAGGGTTAATCCTTAAACAGGCTTCAATTTGTCACGACTGAAAGCAGAGTCATTCTACCATCTGAGTTTTGCGTTAAAAACACTAAGCTCTGCAACAACAAGGCAATGCCCTTGAAGTGCGCTGGGATGCTGAGCTCTGCCAGAAGCCCTTGTTTTGCTGCTGTCCTTTAGTCAGTCTGCACAGACTGCAGCACCGTGGTAGGAGTGCGTCACACTGCAGTGCACGGTCATCAGCTCTCAATGCAGACCTTGGAGGCTGCAGTGTCAGACTGCAAGGCTACACTGCAGAGATGCTGAGCTTTTGAAAAGCTGCAGTTAGATCTGGTTGAACGAGCAAAGTGTTCACCGGTAGGATTAAGCCTGTTTTGCTGTTTGTCAGCAGGTTGTGTTCTTTGCAAATATTTCTGTAAGAGCCATGGGGCTAGAAGGAAAATCAACCCTCTGTTTCCCAGTCAGGTGGGAGAAAAATGGACTGGCTCTGGTAACCTTTTTAAATACACTGGAGTGCTGTCCCAGAGCAGTGTGCATGCTGCATTGCTTGAAAAATCCATGCAGAAAGCCCCAAGATTTACCTCTCATGGTACCCTATGGTATTGGTGAAAGGGAGGAGAGACCAGCAGCAGCACAAAATAGGCAGCTGACACAGAGAAAGAAATTCCTGCTCAGTAAGACTGCTGAGGGTGTTTTATTTGATCAACCTGGCTTTCATCAGGAAAATCCAGCAGGAGTCTGTACATTTTTCTTGTATCTTTCTCAGGGTTAGGTAGGGCTGGTGCTATGGGACCATGGTGATGAATAGCGAGTTTGGCAGGATGAGGACCATAATTGTGGTCTTTTTGAGGTCAGAAAACTCTCTCTATTTCTTCCACACACCCTTAATCATTACTGGTGGGTCTGATGGGTGAAAATGTTCAAAATAACACCTTCAAACCACTTGTTGATCAGAACTACTTGAAGACAATAAGACTGTGAGGATATTTGTACTGGAAGCAGATGAGGAGGGCACTATGAAGCAGACCACTGTTGTAGCACATTCTTTGCATACCTGCTAATTGCTCTTGTTGGGACATCAAGGGATATTGCTCTTGAAGCATCTTTGTAGGGTCTTGCTCTCTTAAAGCCAGTTTTGTGCCAAGAAGAAATCACTGGAAGGTAGCTTTTTATAAGTTGAGGTAACCTGTTTTAGGATTGGCTTCGGATATTTATAATCTGTCCCTGTGCTCCTAATGAGGAGAGCACAAAATGTTTTGATATATTTAAACAGCTATATTTAAAAACAGATGGGTCTCTATCTCTCCAAGAGCAGCAGAGATGGTTCTGTTCTACTCTTCAATGAGCAAATTTACCATTCAGCCTTCTCCTATTGCATTCCCCTTATGGAATGTAGGGTGTCTAGACAAGGACTTCTGTCACAGACATGTATATTCAGATGCAAATAAGTCCAATTGTACACAACTGTGCCCCTTTACACACGAGTATGGATAATTATGTAAAGCAGAGCTCTACTTCAAATGATCATACAAAGAGCACTGCTCTGTGAATAAAAGGAATAAAACCCAGGATGGTGCCTACATTTTGCGCCAGAAATAAGTTTCTCCCAAGAAAGAAGTCTGCAGCAGCCCCCGAAACCCACTGCAAAGGAGCAGAGGTTTAGGATTGCTGAAGATAGAAGCCACATTTCTGAGAAGGGAGGATGGTGTTATAAGTAACTTGTTTTTGTAAACTCTCTGATGTGACCGCTTTGTAGGGGAGGTCCTGTAGCAGATGGGTACTTGGTTAGACACAAGAAAGGCTGTTTTCAAGTTCTGCTGGGTTTTTTGTTTTGTTTTTATTTTTTTTTTCAGGGTTAGACAGTAGCAGGAAACATATCCTTCTAAGATCAGAATCATCCAAGAAATAGACAGGCCCCTTTTGCCTGGCACTATAAACAAATAACCACATGCATCTTGGCTGGTTTCACCTGGAATGGAATGAGAAGAACCTTTTAGTACCCTGCTAAAGGGTGGGAGGCAAGATCTGACTGCAGAGTGATGGTTTCTCCTGTGAATTCTGCAGGAGAATACATTCTTCAGAAACCTATTTTTAATACACAGTCTGTTTTTCAAGCTAGTAAGAGCCAGTCTTGCACTTCTAACACAATGGACAAATCAAAATACGATGTATGCTCAGCTTCAGTCCTGAATATGTCTTGTTCAATTATTGTTTACATAATACATTCAGAAGGGATTGTGTCTCTATTTGGCTGTTAAATCTTCAAAAAATATTTAATCTGTGATCTATCAGTTGCCAAGAAGAGGAAATAAATAGACTGTTACCTTGTTAGTGTCACTTACTATTGTATTACCTGTGTAAGCTTAATGGTGGTCTTTAAGACAGACGTTTCAAAAAGAGCAAAGACTGTAAAATATAGCCTGGAAAATGTAATTTCTTTTTTCCATTTTAAAAAATAGCAGAGAATTAGATAAAGAAAAGAAAGCATACGATCAGATTATGGTCAAATTCTGAAATTAATTATGTCTATGAGACATCTAAGCCAAGACATTATATCAAAGTAGAATCCCCCCAAACCTGATCATTATTTTAGCACATTTGCAGGTACAAAATCGAAATGGCTATTGTGATTTTCTGAGAGCCTAGTTACAAGTGCAAGAATATAAGGATTTTTATCTGTTCCTTGTGCTGATTTTCAGTCTTGGGGAATATTCAAAGCAGCTGCAAAAACCTTTCCTTTGAGGGTCCTTTTTTAAGGGGAAGTTGTTGTAATTGGAGGGCTCTGAGTTTCAATGCTGGGTCTTTTGCAAAGAGCTACGTTATCTTAAAGCAACAGGACATGAATAATTCACATAAGGCTAAATGTCCTAAACAAGAAAAGAGGTTACCGTTGGTAGCAAGTATATTTGGATGCCTGTTTATTTTTTTTATGTTGCCAGAAAAATCATGAAGTCCTTTTAGTACATTCAAGAGAACCAGTCCATGCTAGAATTGCTGATTTCATGCTCCGGTGAAAGGAAAGGTAGGGTAGAGCAAAGCAAATTAAATATGTGATTGAAAGTACATTAGTTTAATGGTCAGTTATTAAATGGGGAATATTTTAATTGAAATATCTTTTATGAGGTATTCATTATACACTTTTAGGGAGTTCATTATTGTCCCTTTTTCTAGATAGAACTTTCTTCCATTTACTTCTATCTGTTTTTCTTTATTTAATTCCTTTCTACCCCATAAAAACCCACCTTTGCTAATAATAAGTTTTATTTCTGGCAAAAAGTCACTTGAAAATATATCTTGTGTTCACAATGGAATTTGCGCGGTACCAAACAAAGTTGTGTTTACATAGAATCAGTTGGAAGGGGCTTTTAAATTTAATTTAGTACAATTCCTCTGCATTGAACAAACATTTTCAATTAAATCAGGTTGCTCAGAGCCCCATCCAGCTTGACCTTGAATATTTCCAGGGATGGGGTATCCAGCACCTCTCTGTTCCCATGCCTCGCCATCCTCACAGTAAAATAATTCTTCCTTGTATTTAGTTGGAATCTATCCTCCTTTAGTTTAAAACCATTACCTCTTGTCCTATTGCTACAATCTCCTTAAAGAGTCTGCTTCCATCCTTCATATAGGATTCCTCTAAATATTTTCTCATGATTCTTCTGATAAGTTTTAGCCCTCCTCTGAACCAACCCCAACCCTTATGTTCTTTCAATCCATGTATGGGTTGAAATATTCTTTGCTTTCTTATTAGACCAAAATTTTTAAAAAGCAATGAAAAAGCCAAATGCTTTGAGAAAAGTATCACTTGTTGTTCATGTGCCTTACTTTCAGGTGAGATGGACCTGTTCATACACCATGTAAAAAAAGTATGTTCCAGTTTATTGTTGGAATGAGGTTTTTCCTCTGGGACAAAAGAGTGGAACAGGTGGTGCCTGTCAAAAGATGCGTGCAGCTCCCCTCACTGTGGTTCCCTATTGTATCCAAACTCGCCTGCATAATTTTCTACATCTGAACCTGAGCAGTGACCAAATTTTAAAAAAAGCACTGACTGGGATTGTTCTCCTCAGACACTCAAAACTTTTACCAGTTTAATTCCTTCAGACCTTATGCTCCTTACTGAATTAAAATATTTTTCTATATGCTCCTTACTGAATTAAAATATTTTTCTATTCCTGTGAGTTGCAGAGATTAAACAAAACTTCATCTCCTTTATTTGTGCTGCCTGACATAAGCTTAAAAGAAGAGGGAGATCAGAGGAACCTTGTGCTGGTGGTTTTTTTTTTTGACACGTGACAATTTTTGGAAGCCACCTTTTTGGAACATGAAGCCTGATACTGCACGGTAAGATACTCAGTGGAAATCAGGATATGTTTGGTCACAAAACCCTTTAGGTCTGGGAGCTTTAGAAGACAAGGCCACTCACGAAGGCATCTATACAAGGCCATCAAAAGCCTGGCTATCACCAAACACCACTTTTGCCTTTGCCTCAGAGGAGATCATAACTAGAAAGGCTTCCAGAATGACCACTGAATACAGAGATGGATTTGTCTATGCAGGACACAGCTTTCATGTTTGTGGCACTTTTGTGAGAGTGTAGCCCTTCCTCACATGCTGCATTCCCTCCGTCACCTGCCTTCTATCTGTTTCAAAGCTCCTCTATCAGCAAGGAACAGTGACATCTGCCTGGAACCTGCAGGGAAGGAGCAAAACTGTGGCAAGATGCAAGTGTCAGTTTGACTTATAAAAAGAACAAGATAGGTACAGGGCATTCCCATGGTCTTTCCAAATGTCTCTGTTAAGAGTGATTCTATTATTTAAAAATAAAAATGTTTCCATAGTTCAGGAGAAAAGTGCCTGGTTGAAAATCATTTCTTCCTGCAGTTTCCCTCCCCAATCACTGTAAGAACAAATATATAAAGTTCTGATAAGATTGAAAGCCTTTTCCCACACTGTAGCTTTTAAAAAAATACTGTATGAAATGCGGGTCAAAAGGCTGTATTTTAAAAATGTCTAACTCAGTGGGAGATATTTCTACATAGTATGGAAATCACTTTAGACTCCAGTAGAGAGTGGACTCACTTTCTCCATTCCCTCCACAGTAAAAATCAGTCAGGGAAAATCAAATAAACCAAAAAATTTCAGTGAATTAATTGTCCACCCTCTGCAGAGACGCAATAGGAGATAAAGAAGTGGACGCTAGCATAGGACATTGGTTCTGTTGAATCTCAACTTTTATTGTCTACCTCAGAGAAATTAAGAGAATACTGCTAGTCAAATTACTATAAATCTGCATGGATAATTTACTCCACTTAATAATTTTAATACTTATTTTTCACTGCTGATAGAAATAAATATTCCAATGACATTTAATTTCTATCAGTTTTTAGGAAATTATTGAGGCCAAATAGAGTAACATGTAAGTCTTGTTGGAAGGAAGGATGTTTAAAAAACTTGAAGGAAGCATGTTTAAAAAACGCTGAACTTCTCTTTGTTAACCTTCAGAGATTATGCTCAGAATGGTACCTCTCACAGTGGCTTTGCTTACTAAAATAGAGCTTGTGGGCTTAAAAGAGCCTTGCTTTTCACCCATCTGCCGCATGAACTTCTGAAAGGGATTTGTAATGCTACAGTTCAGATGTAGCGCAGGTGAACCTGGAGGGGGACTTCAGATGATCCCTTGGTCTCATCATGCTTGTTTCCACAAGTTTCTGACTGTGTGGTATACTATGATAAACTTCCCTAATGAAGCCCTGGTATTTTTGTCTAATTTGTTTCTATCTGTTTCTCTGTTTCCCATCTGTACTGTTTCTTTAATTGTATTAGACTGTAGAGTGGCTTTTATAGCTCCTTAAGAAATGAAACATGGATACACTTGGTTTTTCATTTCCCCTGAAAAATGAGTTCCTATTTCGAGTTGTACACAACTCATTACAATATCATTAACACATTTAACATAAATAATGGAGGCAACTAAGTCCTAAATGTAGCCATAAATACGGTAAGTGGCTGACTTAAGGAAAAAATTGCGAGTCTGAAATTCTTCCTGATTTTGTGAGTTTTTTCAGTTCTAAGATATAAAATTCATTGTCTCAGATGGGGATGAGTTGGACTTTTACTGATCATGTCAAGGCCTTTGTATTCAGGGCACAACATAAACTCCTAATTACATGTGTTTACAGAAGAAGTTGCAGAGATTCCCTCTGTGACTGAATTTTCAAATGTCAATGGTTACACAAAAGGAGTAAGGTGTCAAAGCTCTGTTCTTCATTTCTCGTTTTGCTCCCTGCCTTCTACCCTACCAACCCTAAATCTTTTGTATGCTTGACACGTTTCTGGCTTTGGTTTCTTCACAGCAAAGCTCAGACTGACTGCAGCACAGTGTCTATAACTAAAGAGAGCAAATATAATCACTTGCTGCATCATTCAAAATACCTTACAATCTTACTGCAGCAATAAACTTTCCTGCCCTGTATAAAGTATGATTGTTACAAAGTCTTTGCCTTGTGGTGAAACACAAGTATTTGGTCTGAGATGGAAGACCTCCTTTGCATTAAATCCAAAGTGTTGAATTCAAGCTCCTGGTGTTCTGATCAACTGTTAAATATTTCTTGCCTCCCTAAACTTGTGTTGTCATACACATCCCATTGTAAGATGGCAGTTGGAACTCACCTAAACGAAAATTTAATTTTCAGCTTTAATATTTCAATCTGTTTCCTTACAAAACAGTTCTTGAGAAAAATATATACAAATGTCATATGTTGATGCAAAGAGGCGAGAAGCTCTGCTCTTATGCACATAAAGGATGAGGCATCTTACAACTGAGTCAGATGATCTGTGGAATTTGCAGTTATCATTTGCCACAGTATGTGGACAATAATATTTGGTAGGCTTGGCAGCCTCGATCTGCAGTGGGTGGATATGGCAGATCCCTTTAGAGAACATTCTTTGCAAGTGGCCTTTGGGCGTGTTACCTCTTCGTGCAAAACCGTGCTATGACTTTTCACCACACAGCTTCCACTCTGGTGGTTTCTCAGAAGAGGGAGGACTAGTCCTGATCCCTGTCAGAATGACAAAGCTTGCGTAAGGCTGGACAGGCTGATGAGGCTCCTCAGAGTCTGGGAAATCAGGAAGCCAGATAATAGATATTGTTTATTTCTCATTCCTTGCAAGATTCCTACATTTGATCATAGGTTTATAATCCAATATCATCCTTAAAGCAGGACTGATACTGAATTCAGACTAGGTTGCAAGGGCTTTATCCAAAAAGTCTTGTAAACCTTCAAAAATGAAGATTGGACATTTCATCTAGGAAAACTCTTCAATTTCTTTTCCTTATATCTATCTGAGCCTCCACTGACTTAATTTTTGAGAATGGTCTCTGATTCTTCTTCATACATGACTGTGAAGAGACTTGTTGTGTCCCCTTTATGGTCTTGTAGGTACTGTAAGATACCTCCAAAGCTATCTGTTTCTCCAGGCTGAACAAGCTTTTTTCATAGGTGGAGGGCTCCTCATTTCTCTTCAGTGAATTTCATGATGTTTCTGCAAGCCATTTCTCTGTCTTATTTACGTCTCTATGAATGAAAGGTCTGCCCTCAAATATATGAGCTACAATTCCAATTTGGGGTTATTCTCAGATGTGATGAGATGCATTGTCTACTCATGTAGGTCATAGATAACAATACCAAATATCAGATAGGGCCTAGGAAAAAACCCTGAGAAAAGCAACCTGTCATTCCTGCCTAAGTGGAATACACATCAGCCACTTTGTTTAGAACCTAGTGATCCTCTCAATATTTCATACAGGCAATTATCTGCCTGACTAAACCTTTACATTCTTTTTTGGATAAAAGGGGATTGTAAGAAACCGTGTTGAAAATCTTGCTAAGTTCAAGGTCAGTGATGTTCAGTGATTTTCCTGCATTGGTACCCTTAGCCCAGTTATCTTTTTTTTTTTCATTATCCCAAATATCATGATCTTTTCATCAATATACCTTGAAAATATCTAGTTTTCCATAAAAGTACTTTTCTAAGTCTGGACCATTACTCAAAGATTAGAGTCGCCAGTAAATCTCACACATAACACACAGATATAACCATCTTTTACTCACCCTTTCTGGACACTGCTTCCTTTTGTTCATTGTCTTCACAAAGCTTCTCTGAAAGGTTTCTGGTTTGTGGCAACAAAGTCTTCTGCTCAAATGGGAGCGACAGAGATAGAGAAACAGAGGGATGGGAAACAGATTAGTTCCTGCAAGTCTGACATTAGTCAGACATGTCTCATAAGACACTGAGCCCATGCTGAAGTGAGTGAAGGCCCAGGGATGGGACTTCATGCCTTATGAAAATGGTACTGCATTTTTACCTTGGAGTAAGTACTTTGTGTATGATTTTTCTTAAAAAGAGGTAAGATAGATACTAAGTGGTTCTGTTTTGCCACGAGGCTAACTGTCTTGAGGGTCATGGAAGAACTGAGGTGAGTGGATTCATCTTGTAACAGGACTGTCACTCCTTGTGTTAATTTCTGTTTGTGCACCAGGACAGCTGTGAGTCCCTGGTTGTGCTGTGATAACAAGCACCGCTTTCTGTTTTCCTCTTAACCAAAGAACAAAAAGCAAGGAACTGAATTACCTTAAGACAGTTGGAGAGACAGATTTTATATTCAGTATTTTCCCAGAGTATAATGTCACCATCTTTCAAATATGTGCTAACTCTTTAACTTACTTTTATTTGCATAAAACCCACTTCTGCTGCTTCTGACCTCAGCCAAATTACTGTATATTGCTAACATTGCATTCTTGACAGAAGCAAGCCACAGTGCACCAATAAGTGCCGGATCTTTCCTGCTCTGCATCATATTTCCATGAAAAGATGACAGTTGGCAGAAGATGCCAGTTGTCACATTATACGTGAAAATAGTACAAACTGCTTTCATAGCAAAATGTCACAAAGCACATGTTGTTTGGGGAAAGAGAAAAGGGAAAGCAAATACTGGAAAGGTACTGAGTAATCAAGCTTCATTTGCTTTACACTAGATACTGAGTGATGCAAAGAAGAGGTGCCAACAGTGACTTTAACAGTGTTTTAGCCCTTTCCTGAGACTCACAATGGGGTAGCTCCTATTTTTTATTTCTGAGCTCTAGTTTCAATGTCTTAATAATGTTTCTACATTCTTGTTGTATCTGGTCTGTAAAGCAACATTTCCACAGGAAAGAAATTGCAGAAAATTAAAGCTGGAGTTCCAGAGTTTGCTGTAATTTTTTTATTTTTCCATTCTCCCTTAGAAAGATTTTAAAAATATATTAATATAAATATTTAGACTTTTGGGATTTTGCCACTGTTTTCTATCTGCTGAAGCTTATTTGTCTCATGACTTCTCATTTCCCTGTTAAACAGAGTGCTATTTATGAAAGGAAATACATGCATAAAAATCTAAAAATATGGAGCAGACACTTCTGGAACAAAACACAGTCCATAGTTCTTCTAGAAGAATGCAAATGCAAAAAAGAAACAGAATTTCAAAACTGCAACTTCCTCAATTTGGAAACGCTGGACTGTCCATGTGATACAGGTGCATTAATGTGAAAAATGGTGCAAGAAGGGCAGTGCACTGACAGCTGTTCAGTTGCTGCCTACTCTGCTCAGCAGCAGGCCTATGCTCAGCCCTGACAGCCATCCTAGCTAGCTGGTGGCTGTTCAAGCCTACACAGAAACTTGGGGTCTACAGCAAATTTTATTTAGAAGAAGAGAGTCTTTCAAAAGACTTTCAAAGGAATTGTCTTTTCCCAGTGTGTGTCATTTACCTTTCTTTTTTCCCCCTTTAATCTGTAACAAGACTGCCCATGGAAAGAAAATGGTGCCCACTTCCTGCAACTGCAAGGCTGAGGCTGAAACCCAAGCAGAAACATTACACCTGTGTTGATATCACCACTCAAAGAAAGCTGCCAAAAACTGAAGTACTTGTCCAGAGTAGCTGTTTTTGCTCCAGTACATGAAAATCACTCTAGCATCCATCCCTACCAGTAGATGTCATAGATCTAAGTGGACCCAGCTGGAAGAAATCTTCAGACAATTTGCTCTGCTACAGGAGGAGTTTAACAGGTGGTGGAGGGCCTGGGAATGTGAGAGGGAGGTCGATAACTGGTATTGTGTGCTGTCCCAGACTGACCAACGGCCCTGCCTTGAGGCTGTACAAGGGAATCTAACCTCAAACTTTCTGACACTAGCAACTCATGAGATAAAGGAGATTGCACAATGTTCTGTGCATGGAGAATCTTCCCCTGAAGTGTCTTTACACAACAAATACTGTGCTCTGGACATGCACAATGAAGGTCACAGTAATAATGGACAGGATCCAGGAAACCCCAACCATTCAATTCCATCCCTTGTGTGAGAAACAGCAGCTTCAGAAGATGTAATTGGAGATTCCTTACTGTGAGCCACTAAAGCACTTATTTCTCATCCAGATTTTTCTCCAGAGAAGTTCACTGCCTATCAACAGATTGCATTCACAATGTCACTGCGAGGCTGCTGAGCCTACTGAGCCCTGCAAATCACCGTCTGCTACAATATCACTCTATATAGGGTCTGTGGCAAGACAACTCTGAACACTGTGAAAAGATTGTATATCCCTCAGAACAATATCAAATCTCCTGGAGCACAGACCATGTTCTCCTCTGTCCTCCCAGGCAGACGTAGGAGTTCAGGAAAGAGGAGTCAAATTGAAAGGTGAATGCCTGGTTGCACAGCTGATGCCATACTCAAGGTTTGGCTTCCACGATTGTGGGCCTGCCTTTGGAAGCTGGGTCTGTTGTGAGCTTGTGAGATTCACTTGACAAAGTGGGGCAGAAGTTTCTTCACCAATAAGCTGTCCAGACTTATATGAAGAGCATTAAATTAGATTTAGTGAGGAAGAGGACTTTGAACAATAGAGAAAAACATATTAGAAACCAACACAGAAACACCTGTAGAATGTCTCAATGGCACTGGGGAGTATTCATCCGAAGAGGTGAGACAATCTGCAGCACAGGTGAAATGCCTGTGCAGCGATGCCCACAGCATGGCTAACAGCAACAGCTGGAAACCTCTGTGCAGCTGGAACACTGTGGTCTAATCAGTGCCACTGAGATGTGACTGAGGGACAACTGCACAGCTGGAGCACTGTATCAGTGGCTATAAACTGTTCAGAAGGGACAGGCAAGGAAGGAGGAGTGGGCAGCAGTGGGGTTCACGTTACCCTCTGTGTGGGAAATGGTTGAACTACAGAGAGCTGCCATGGAAAACCAGCAATGAACAGGTGAAATGGGTAAAAATTTATAGGTAAAAATTGGGATCAAGCCAACAAGGGAAAACCTCATGGTTGATGTTTACTACAGGCCACCAGACCTAGGGGAGGATGTTAATGAAGTGATTTTACTTCAGATACAGGAAGATTCACACTCCAGGCTCTGATCCAGATGGGGGATTTCAACTACTCTGACATCTAGTAGAAAAGTACACAGCAAGCTGTAAGCAGGTCGGGAGACTCCTGGACTGTTTTGAGGATAATTTATTAATCCAGGTGATAGCCCAACAAGAGGAGAAGCATTACCACATCTGTTATTTACCAACACAGATGAAGTAATTAGAGATGCCAAAATTGGTGTCAGCATGGCCTGAAGTGATCATTCTTTGACTGAATTTATAGTCTTGAGGGACATGGGCCAGATGAAGAATCGTCATGTTTAGGAAAGCAAAAGTTTGAGGAAGTAGAGCACTGAGAGCCTGGGAAATTGCCCTCAGAAGATAAAGGAAGTAAAAATTGCTGTCAGCTCCTTAAAGACATTCTTCTCAGAGTGCAAAAGGTCTTGTTTCCCTATAGGTAACCAGGAAAGGAAGGCAGGAGTCCAACACAGCTCAGTTCAGCCTCCCAGGTAAAGACAGAAATGCAAAGGGCAGATACCCATCCTGGGAAGAATATAGACACTGTCTAGATGTAGAAGAGAACACAAAAGCTGATGCACAGATGGAGCTGCAGCTATCGAGGGATTAAAAGTATACTAAGGGCTTCTACAGGTATGTTGGATAGAAAAAGAAGATTAAGGAAAATATGCTCCCTCAATAAATAAGACAGGACAACTAGTGGCAATCAACGTGAAGAAGCTGAGTAACTCAGCAATTATTTTAGCTTTATTTTTAAATGTTAAACTGTCTTCCAACATTTCTACAGCTCCTGAACCTCAAGACAGGAACTGGGGGAATGAAGTCCAGCTTTGGGACCAGCTGAGAAACCTGAACATAAATAAGCCCATGGCATTCAATGAGAAGTAACCCTCCAGGACATGAAGACAACTTTGCTCTAGCTTTCAATGCTGTACCATTTCCAATCTCAAGAGAGACTCAGGATTAATTTTCCTGAGAATGTGGAAGTACATTTCATGCTGAATATTTCATACAAAGGAATGGCAGCATTCACCAAGAAATGATCCTCTTGGGGAATAATAACAATAAAGATTGGTTTTGTTTAATTAAGTTTCCTTTAGGTCCTACAGCAGAGCTCTATCAGCATATTGTTGGATTACTCAATCAACCTCATTTCCATTTACCTTCAATTAGTTTTACATTTAATATTCATACATTTCTGGAGTTGCCTAAAAGAGAATGATGATGGGAACTGGAATAGGGAATTCATTCTGGTCCTCCAGGAGGATTTAACAGTGAAGTAGCAAAATTATTTCATCATTACCTTTGTGAGGAGTAAAATAACATTAAAGGACTGGAAACTAGCTTCATTTTTCCTTTGGCACAGACATTGCCACTGCCTTAATAGTCACCTAATAGAAACCAAAGAAATGTGTTGAAGGTACTACTTATGCTGTAGGTTCATGTGAATGAGTTTTGAAATGTGCAAATGTGGTGTCACCTCTCTACTGTTCAGTATTGGGGACTCAGCAGCTTTGCAGAGAAAGAGGGAAGCATTTTACTTAGGTATGAGCAGGATCCTGTGTTAGGGTGATGTCAAAATCCAGAGCACATATTGCTTCCAAGATGACTTTACCCAAGTTCACATCCATCTAGGAAACATATGTTCCAAGGCAGGGAAACTGAGGCAACAGAAACTGCAGGAATACTGGTTGTACCATCAGCAGGCCTTTAGGAAGTTATCAGATGGATTTGCTGTGTGAAATTCAGGCTGCCTTTCTGCCCATAACACACATTATGCAGTTACCCCCCGATTTCAAAATACACATGGTGAGCACCTCTCTGCTTGATTTTTGAATTCATGAAAATTTTTGTGCCCATGGAAGAACTCCCTGTTTAGCTTGGAGTCTAGTATTTCTTTGAATGATACTGTGAAAAGTTAACACATTTTCAATAGGATCCATCTGTATTACTGAAAAGCAATAGCTTTTCAGGTACTGTTCAGGGAGCCAATTTTTTCCTGTTTGCATATAGCACCAAGGATAATTAGAACATATGGCAAGAGAAGAAATCCTGCAGGCTCTGTTACCTTCCTTCCCATCTGCTTCAGGAGCTGGATGTCCTGCCTTTGTTGCTTATAAACTGCTAAGTCCAAGTATGCTACTTACGAGTGGGATGGAAGGGGAAGGCAAGATTTTAAAGGACACAGCCAATAGCTGACCTAGGAACAGGGAGAGCAGGACACTGGGTCTTCTTTTTTCTTTTCTTTTCCAAAAACCTTTAATGCGGCTTCCATGCCTGATGAGAATATTTGAAGGCAAAGCTTAATGTACACCTCAGTATACCATACAAAGCAGCAGGTATGAACTGGATGGCAAAGGGAAAGACCACCCAAATCCACATTTTAAAGGCACTTGATGAATCTGCAGATTTGAATTTTAAGGACAATGCTGCTTTTACCTGAAAATCCTGACAAGTGTTTCTATTTTCATGGCCTAAATCCAAGATCTGTCCTCTGTCTCTCCATAGTTATTTGGGACTCACCTTTCTGTCACTTTTCCTCATTTCTGTCTACATCCTGTAGTGACATGGTCTCTAAAGTGAAGAAATACTGAATGTCGGACACTCTGCAAGGGTTGCACAAAACAATCCATTGGTTTGCATGAAGAAAATATTTTCTGTGTTGTTTATAAATAAAATAAAACAAAAATAATTTTTTTTCCCAGTATCTATTTTGGTCCATGTTTTATTATGTACCTAGCATTTTATTACAGAATTACATTTTTATAACTACTAAATAAACAAACATATACTCCATTATTGAGGTTGTGTTCTAAAAGACTGGTTTTTAATAGGGTTGCACAGCCAAAAAATTTGAAGAACATTGGCCTATCTTCTCTTTGTATGAGGGGCTAAGAAAGGAAAAAAAAACCATATAGACTTTATTTATTCCAGGAAGAATAATTTTTTAGCTCAAGATACTGAGTACTTTTGAGCCTTTGTATTTGATTAGATAATGAAAAGTACGACTAACATTATTTCTCCAATGATGCTTGAGACAAGATGGTTTCCTGCTTGTACTTGTTGTTGCACCCAAAATTAATCTCTTTGCAAATATCAGATTAAGTTCATACTTTGTGCTTACTGTCTTAGTGTCCTTAGATCAGATTCCTCTGCCCTATATTTTCCTGGAGAAGGCTGAATTTTGCAGAATAGACTTTGACCCACATTTCAAAACTTTAGTGGTCATATTTCCATGGCAATCTCAAGTGTTTTAAGAGTGACAGTTTCGAAGTTTACATCTTTTGTTTGTGAGATTGTATGGTGCTCAGAGAAAACACAATTCTTAATATTCAGTGACACAAGTTTTTGTTTTCAATGTAATTCTGCAAATGTCCTGCTCCCAGCCTTGTCAAAATATGAATAAAACACTTGTATCCAGCTTTAGATGCATAGAATAAAAAGAAATTTTAATTTTTTACTTTGTCTCTTTCTGAAATTTTGCAGGCATTTCTCATGGTCTCACCTCCATCTTCCCATCCTAGTTCACAAAAAAGTTCCTTCATACAGCTATCCACCCTTCCTTCCTTCCTTCCTTCCTTCCTTCCTTCCTTCCTTCCTTCCTTCCTTCCTTCCTTCCTTCCTTCCTTCCTTCCTTCCTTCCTTCCTTCCTTCCTTCCTTCCTTCCTTCCTTCCTTCCTTCCTTCCTTCCTTCCTTCCTTCCTTCCTTCCTTCCTTCCTTCCTTCCTTCCTTCCTTCCTTCCTTCCTTCCTTCCTTCCTTCCTTCCTTCCTTCCTTCCTTCCTTCCTTCCTTCCTTCCTTCCTTCCTTCCTTCCTTCCTTCCTTCCGCCACTTCCTTCCGCCACTTCCTTCCTTCCTTCCTTCCTTCCTTCCTTCCTTCCTTCCGCCACTTCCTTCGCCACTTCCTTCCATCACTTCCTTCCTTCCTTCCTTCCTTCATTCCTTCCTTCCTTCCTTCCTTCCTTCCTTCCTTCCTTCCTTCCTTCATTCCTTCCTTCCTTCCTTCATTCATTCCTTCATTCATTCCTTCCTTCCTTCCTTCCTTCCTTCCTTCCTTCCTTCCTTCCTTCCTTCCTTCCTTCCTTCCTTCCTTCCTTCCTTCCTTCCTTCCTTCCTTCCTTCCTTCCTTCCTTCCTTCCTTCCTTCCTTCATCCTTCACTTCCTTCCTTCCTTCCTTCCTTCATTCCTTCCTTCCTTCCTTCCTTCCTTCCTTCCTTCCTTCCTTCCTTCCTTCCTTCCTTCCTTCCTTCCTTCCTTCCTTCCTTCCTTCCTTCCTTCCTTCCTTCCTTCCTTCCTTCCTTCCTTCCTTCCTTCCTTCCTTCACCTTCCTTCCTTCCTTCCTTCCTTCCTTCCTTCCTTCCTTCCTTCCTTCCCTTCCTTCCTTCCTTCCTTCCTTCCTTCCTTCCTTCCTTCCTTCCTTCCTTCCTTCCTTCCTTCCTTCCTTCTTCCTTCCTTCCTTCCTTCCTTCCTTCCTTCCTTCCTTCCTTCCTTCCTTCCTTCCTTCCTTCCTTCCTTCCTTCCTTCCTTCCTTCCTTCCTTCCTTCCTTCCTTCCTTCCTTCCTTCCTTCCTTCCTTCCTTCCTTCCTTCACTTCCTTCCTTCCTTCCTTCCTTCCTTCCTTCCGCCATTCCTTCCTTCCTTCCTTCATTCCTTCCTTCCTTCCTTCCTTCCTTCCTTCCCTTCCTTCCACCTTCCTTCCGCCACTTCCTTCGCCACTTCCTTCCTTCCTTCCTTCCTTCCTTCCTTCCTTCCTTCCTTCCTTCCTTCCTTCCTTCCTTCCTTCCTTCCTTCCTTCCTTCCTTCCTTCCTTCCTTCCTTCCTTCCTTCCTTCCTTCATTCCTTCCTTCCTTCCGTCCTTCCTTCCTTCCTTCCTTCCTTCCTTCCTTCCTTCCTTCCTTCCTTCCTTCCTTCCTTCCACCCTTCCTTCCTTCCTTCCTTCCTTCCTTCCTTCCTTCCTTCCTTCCTTCCTTCCTTCCTTCCTTCCTTCCTTCCTTCCTTCCTTCCTTCCTTCCTTCCTTCCTTCCTTCCTTCCTTCCTTCCTTCCTTCCTTCCTTCATTCCTTCCTTCCTTCCTTCCTTCCTTCCTTCCTTCCTTCCTTCCTTCCTTCCTTCCTTCCTTCCTTCCTTCCTTCCTTCCTTCCTTCCTTCCGCCACTTCCTTCCGCCACTTCCTTCCTTCTTCCACTTCCTTCCTTCCGCCACTTCCTTCCTTCCTTCCTTCCACTTCCTTCCTTCCTTCCTTCCTTCTTCCTTCCTTCCTTCCTTCCTTCCTTCCTTCCTTCCTTCCTTCCTTCCTTCCTTCCTTCCTTCCTTCCTTCCTTCCTTCCTTCCTTCCTTCCTTCCTTCCTTCCTTCCTTCCTTCCTTCCTTCCTTCCTTCCTTCCTTCCTTCCTTCCTTCCTTCCTTCCCTTCCTTCCTTCCTTCCTTCCTTCCTTCCTTCCTTCCTTCCTTCCTTCCTTCCTTCCTTCCTTCCTTCCTTCCTTCCTTCCTTCCTTCCTTCCTTCCTTCCTTCCTTCCTTCCTTCCTTCCTTCCCTTCCTTCCTTCCTTCCTTCCTTCCTTCCTTCCTTCCTTCCTTCACTTCCTTCCTTCCTTCCTTCCTTCCTTCCTTCCTTCCTTCCTTCCTTCCTTCCTTCCTTCCCTTCCTTCCGCCACTTCCTTCCTTCCTTCCTTCCTTCCTTCCTTCCTTCCTTCCTTCCTTCCTTCCTTCCTTCCGCCACTTCCTTCCTTCCTTCCGCCACTTCCTTCCTTCCTTCCTTCCGCCACTTCCTTCCTTCCTTCCTTCCTTCCTTCCTTCCACTTCCTTCCTTCCTTCCTTCCTTCCTTCCTTCCTTCCTTCCTTCCTTCCTTCCTTCCTTCCTTCCTTCCTTCCTTCCTTCCTTCCTTCCTTCCTTCCTTCCTTCCTTCCTTCCTTCCTTCCTTCCTTCCTTCCTTCCTTCCTTCCTTCCTTCCTTCCTTCCGCCAAATTCGTTCTCTTTGGAGAAAAATTAGCTCACACATTAGCATCTTGCCTAATCTAAAGAGTTTCCAGTGGATCCCTGCGCACTGTCTCTCCTTTTCTCCTCCTCAGAAAGATATCACCTCCTTATGTCAGAGTGTATTTGGTCTGGCTGAGGTCCAGTTCATTTTCCCACAGCACCCCCCTGAGCTCTGTGCTTGCATTAGAGCTGGAAAGGTATTGTCAACACAGCAGTGCCTGGGCTGCTGCTGAGCAGTGCTGGCACAGCACCGGCCTCTCTCTCCAACATTCCACCCCACACAGACCAGGAGGCTGGGGGTGGGCAGGATCCTGGGAGGGCACGTAGCTGGAACAGCCAGCCCAAACTGACCAAAGGGGAATACCACATCATAGGATGTCTGTGCAGGTACAAAACCTAAGGGAAAGGAGGAGGAAGGTGTGGCCTTCATTGCTTATGGTGTTCGCCTTCTGGACCATCTACTGTGTGTGCAGAAGCCTTGCTTCTGATGAAACATTCCCCAGACATTGCTTGCTGGTGGGAAGTAGAAAATAAAATCCTTTGTGTTTTTTTCATTATGTTCTGGTTTGGTTGGTTTTGGGTTTTTGTTTGTTTGTTTGTTTTTGGTTTTGGTTTTGGTTTTGTTGTGGTTTCTTTCTTTGTTTTGGTGGGGAGTTTTTTGGGTTTTTTTTTTTTTTTTGTGCTTGCATGCCCAAAACAATTTATTTAGCTTTATTTGTGCTTTTACAGTGCTGTGCTCTGTATTGGTATGCAGGATGTACACACCACATGGAGTGAATTCTCCCACAGCCTGGGAGGAGGTTGCCTACAAAAGTCTGTTCCTGATGTTTTTTTGTTATCAGCAGATTTAACACAGAGGGGGATTTTCCCCCCCTGGGCTCTGGGAAATGTCCCTGAAAGTGAAAGTGTTTGTTCCTCATGGCAGAAATCACCCCAGACAAAATGCAAGGGAAGCCTCTTCCTGATGAAAAACCTATAATAATTTACAAATAATAATTTGTAAACATCTGGCTTTACATTCACCAAAAGATGCCCTTTTAAATAGGTATCCAGTGAGCAGCTCTGAAGCTGTTGGGATATAATCAGAATCAGTGCATAGGGTCACAGAGAGACAAGAGTAGCCAACAGAAGCCTTATGCCTTTGGGAAAGGCAGTGAAATAGTCATTTTTACAAAACACAGGAAAATAGAGAGAAGTTACACTCCTAAAAACGATGGAAGCACACTCACATGTGGTAAATGACTAAGTATTTATGAAGTAATTAATGAATCTAGCACTAAAGTAAAAACAAATCTTGAAACAGGCAAGATTAATGTTTAAGCATGGTCTTCAGGACATAAACTAATAAAAGCATTAAAATCATAAATAAAATCAATGTTGCAAGATCCCAGATTTTAGGCAGCTGGAGGAATCTGCAAGGAATATATTTAACCTTACACAAGAAAAAGGATTTCATTCATGAAAAAACAAGAAAAGATTAAATTGGAAGCTTGATCTCCCCAGGCAGCGTCTTTACCAAAAGACATCTAGAACATTATATGAATTGATTCAACTTCTCTGTGATTTTTGCCCCAGGGTGGTAGATTTTACTAGCAAATACACAAGTATTGGATTATTCTTTGTGTATTTCAGAAATTTCCAGCTATATTACAACTGCACAATACACACAAGTTTCCATTTTCTGCATGTAATGAACACTTCATTAAAAAAATGAAGAAAAGAAAGAAGAATCTTCTGATGGTAGGCAGCCTACAAGAAGGAACAGCTGTCCTCAAGGTTCTTAGTTTATTTTTTCTATCCAAATTCTTGTACTCTGGTCTCAGAGCTGAGTACAATACAGGCACAAGTACATCATGACTCCATTCACTGTAAAATACACAGATATGTCTGTCATGGCAATTGTGCTTTGAAAGGCATGAGCTCTGCCTGTTGCATCTAGTTGCAGTTTATCAGGAATAGCTACCTTCAACCTCACCATGGAAGTACAGGAAAACGGGCATGACTTGCTAGTCATGTGAATTGTGAAGGTCAGGTTTCATCCCTGAACAGCATGTCTGTCCCAGCCCCAGTATCAGTCCCCATGGAATAGAATCATAGTGTGGTTTGGGTTGGAGGGCACCTTTGAAGATCACCAGGTTCCTACCTCCCTGTTGTAAGCGGATTTGAAGTCTGTAGATCTGCTAAATAACACTAACCAGGGAAAAGGTAATTTAATAGCCAGCCTTTTGTTTGTGGTTCAGTTTTCTTTATGATGAGAGAGGGAAAGATTCCGCCTCATTTCAGGTAAATCTCTTCTGATAAGATTAATGTTTTCCCCTTGCTATCTCAGCTTCTGAAGAGATTAAAATGAAAAGAAGTACAACAGGGGTTACATACATTTGCTGCCTTGAGAGAGGTGACATGGCTGGCTAAGAGACGTAGTCAAGACAATGGAGGTGGAACAAGCACAGTTAAAGGCAAGTATAGGCGAATGCATTACAAGGTTCAGCATCTATAGATTGTGCTAGTTCAGGAAGGTCAGAAATTACATAGAAGTACAGTTTTGTATAGTGCTTTGTAATTGCTGTGAACATGTGGTCCCACTGAGGAACACATCAACAACAAAGTATGGTAATCTGCGATCATTTCTTTCCTTGCTCAACCGCTAAAACATTTGTGTCAGATAAATGAATTTTTCTGCCTGTGGATGATAGAAAGCAGTCAACAGAAGAAAAGTTTTTTACCTGAAAACTTTCTTTCTTTGTCTATAGGTAAACTGAGTATATCACTAAGCATAAATCTCCATCATTTCACCAACATAAAAGTGATTTCTGAGTGGTTTCAATGAGCTGAGAAGCTGGCCTATGCACCCACATGAGGAATGCAAAGATGTGGGGGCCAGGAGAACCTATTCAACAGTGAGAAGATGCTGTGGGCAGTTAGAATTTCTGTTGAAATGCTGGAAACAATGTCTGCAGTTATACAAGAAATGAAAATTTTGTCTAACAGCTTAGGTATCATCTAATTTTGGCACTTACAGTTATTTAATATTATTTAATTTTCATATAATTTCATATTACCTCAACTGTATGTTTTTCATATTAGCCCAAATGAAGTGTTCAACACTTCAATTTTCTGTATATTTCCTTGAATATTGTAGATTGGATCAGATAAATGGCTATTTAAAGCCTCTTTACTGGAGCTGAACTTAAAAGGTTTTCCCTCATATTGGAATGGGTTAACAGGGTGCGTGGTTGTGACACAGCTCACACAGGGGATGCATGAGGCCACTATACCAAAGTTTTGTGTCTGGATCTGAGTTTCCCATGGCTGTTTCCCACAAAGATAACAGCGTGTCACACCTGTGTTGCTCCCTGCAATACTGTGAACCTGGAAAGACATGGAGTGTTGGAAACATCTACTTAAAGCAGTGCTGTGATGCCTGAATGGGAGGGACCCCTGAGTTCAGTATAGTATTCTGGCCCACTCTTAGAGATAAATCTGTGATGAGAAAAGGCAATATATTTGTCTAAATTAATAAAACTGGCAGGAGATTAGGAACTGAAGGTGTCCTATGGAAATTAATTGACTGCAGAAACCAGTGGAGGTTAGCTGACTGCTAAACCAGGTTCAACCAGCTGACATTTTACATTCAGCTTTCAGCTTTTAAAAAAACCCATCCCTTAAAACAGAAGGCTTGAGAGAAAAAGATTGGAGGAAACAATGCAATGTGTAACAGCAGAAGTCTGCGTTTCAGTTCCACATTTTTCTTCAGGTAAAGAAGACTGTGTATCATTCACCCATGGCTAGTTCTCAGACCCAAGACAAACACAAGAGCCTAGTGGGAGGTGGTTGTCTGCAGACTGAACAGAAATGACACCCTGGAAGTAATGGAGCTGTTTTCTAGTTTGCCAGTGTGTCAAACAAAGACAACTGGGATGTGAAGTATCTAAAGCACCAGGTAGCAATCCAGAGAACATAAATTTTCTAATTTTCATTTGATTGGACATGCAGCTAAGGTCACGAGCATATATCTTCATCCTGTTAGTCAGTGGTGATGTTTCTGTGCCTCTGAGAGTACATGGACAGTAAATTCCATGGTAGTGTGTGACAGCTCATGCATCCAGACTGCTCAGCCCATGACTTTTAACATTGCGCTAGAACTGTGGTACTCACCTATTGTTCCTTCTGGTGAGCTCCTTTGAGAGTCAAGTAAACTTTTCTCTTTTTTCTAGAAAGAGAAAAAAGAGAAAAGTTTACTTGACTCTCAAAGTCAAGTTTACTTGACTCTCTGTTTTTCTCTTTTTACTAGAAAGAAGTTTGTACCAAGATGGGTGATCTTCTATTCTCCGGGGTAGCAAATTATAGGACTAAAGGAAAAAAAAACTCAAGTTGCACAAGGGGAGGTTTAGATCAGATGTTAGGAAATATTTCACCCCTGAAATGGTTGTCAAGCATTGGAGCAGGCTGCCCAGGGGAGTGCTTGAGTTGCCATCCCTGGAGAGATTTAAAAGCTGTACAGGCATGGCACTAAGGGACATGGCTTTGTCATGGACATGGCAGTGTTGGGTTAAGAGTCTGACTGGATGATCCTGGAAATCTTTTCCAACTTAAAAGATTCTGTGATTCCGTGATTCTATGATGACTCATTTGACACTATCTCAGACCGCTGGCATTTTTTCAATTGCGTCTGCCTCCGAAAGGCTCCTCTTTTATAGACAAGGGATGGAACTGAATCTCAGGGCATAATGTAAGGAAACAGCTTTTCTCATGCAGACATGGAGTACAGCTTTAAATGTGGGTATCTGAATTCAGTTTATTGTTTGAGCTGATGGCATTTTTCAGCCTGACTGTATTTCTTCTTGTTTCTGATACATTGAATTCTAGGGAAAATCTGGGAAGAAGAGGCTACTGAAAGCAGTTGAATGAACCTGACAATTAAGGTCAATTTATAAAAACCTCTTGAGCAGATGTGATAGAAGAGCTTTTTGTACCAAGCCTTTTGAAATTTATCATTTCCAATGAAAAAGCTAAAGGGACAAAATAAGAAGCTGGGAAAAGATTGGAAGGTGCAGCTGTGACATCTGTGTGTGTGCCCAGCTAAGCACTTTGTACCACAACAATTTCAGAATGGAATTCATCACCTAACCCCTCTTCATGGTTGGACTCAATGGTCCTAAAGGTCTCTTACAATCTAAAATATTCTATGGTTTATTTTTAGTCACTCACTAGCCACTCCACTCATTTATCTCTTGATGCAGCTAAGTAAGCAACTGAAAGCTTATCCCATTCCCTAGAAAAACAGAACAGGTTTTTACTCTCAGTTATCTGGAATTGACCAGGAGAAATAACATGAGATGAAGTACTGAATATAGAAAAGTGAGGTCATAAATGACTTTATGAATTCATAACCCCATTCCACAGATAGCATTGGATGCAAACTTAAAGTCTATCATCATTCCCCCATCTACCCCCCTATTATTTGCTGTTTGAACAGATTTTTTCCCAAGTAATTTTCAGCTTCTTTCAAAATAATCTGTGTCTCTGTTGTGATTGCATGTCTTAGCTCTTACTCCTTTTTGCAGTTAAGGTCTTGAGCAAGCCTTCACTTCAGCATGTAATGAAATTTACAGTATTATTCCTATACACAATGTCTGTGGTGATAGGTAGGCTTCTCAGGTATTGTCTGGTAACTTGCTTGAAGGTGGATACTTGACCGTGACCCATCCTAGCAATTGGCTTGAAGGCTCTAAATATGTTCTTAAACCATATTTGTTGGGTTCATGGGGGTTGCCTGCCTTGGCATTGAGAGAAAAACTTTTCGTTTTGCACTGCTTTCATTGCTCTTGTTTTGCCCTGTTAAAAGGAACTGCTTTGCTACCCCAGACCCTGCACACAGGCTGGCACTATCACCCACAGCACCTCCTCAGTGTTGCCTCCAAAATGCCTGGTAGCTAGCTGTCATGATTCTAAGCCCAGCTGGAGATGAAACAAGATGCAGCCACCCACTCAACCCCGCATCTCTTCCCACCTCCCCAGTGGAATGGGCAGAAGAATCAAAATAAAATTTGTATCTTGATATTAGAACAGTTTAATAATTGAAAATAAAGCAAGAGACAGTAATAATGGGAAATAATAATAATAATGATAAGAAAATGGAAAAACAAGTGGTGCAGAACACAATTGCTCACCAGCTGCTAAGCTCCCACCCAGCTCCTTCTGCATATTCCCTCACTGGCAGAGCATCAGACAAGGGGAAAAAAGTACTTGACTAAGAATAAACAAGACTTAGCTGAAACCCAAGACATCAGTTTATTATCAACACCATTCTCATTCCAAATCAAAACACAGCAATGTAACAACTACTGAGAGAACTTTGCTCTACCCTTGATGTTACCAGGACACGTGTCTATGTAACATGGCTGGAGCTTGGACTCAGCATACATGGAACACCCATGCATGCCAGCAGAAGGCTTTCCAGAACAGAAGATGTGGTAGGATGTTCATAGGCTGTCTGAGACTGGCTGCCAGCAGCTGCTATACCTCCATGTTTGCCTCATAATGATGTCACCACAGGATGCAATCCCACTAGAAACACAGGGCCCACCAGATTGTTTCTGCTGACACTTTTCAGAGCATCCTTTCCCAGAAGTTGAAAGGGTCCAAGTCCCCAGAATTGGCCTTGAGAGACCCCTGGACATTACAGTTATAACTCTTCATAAACCCTCATAATGCATCAGTGTAGCACAGAAGTGTTGCACATGGTAAAATAAATCACACATCTTCATTCTAAGCATCAAGTTGAAATGTTCTACAACTACTACACTTACTACTAGTAGGAAAATCGTGAGTATTGTACTTCTTTAACAAGCTGTTTAAAGCTTCATTTAAAAATTCTTGTCTTTTGCCAGTCTGAATTTCTGGGGTGCATGGCCACCAGCTAAAATAGTTTTAAAAGCCCTGGGTGGTTCAGAGCTTGTCTTACCTTTTGAAATGATATTCAGGAATGTATGGCACTATAAACAGGTTCTTAACACCACTGTTATAGGTGAAAAAACATTGCATATTATCAAGTCTGCCTGCCATGGCACATTCACCTCTGCCACAATCATCTGGTTTCCTGTCACCTTTAATAATATTTAATGTCCTGGTTCAAAAGCTGGGTTGCCGGGTTGCCACTTTCCCTCTGTTCAGAGCAACAACTTATATCTCCCAAGTTTTCTGCCTTCCCAGGAACAGAATGATTGGATTTCAATGGAAGCAGCGATGCAGGCGTATCTACATGTAACCTACTGCTACTACAGCTGTCTAAGAAATGCAATGTTTGACTATCATTTGAGCTCACGTACAGATAAACTTCATTATTGGTGTGTAAGGGGAGTTTGTTTTTAACCTTACTCAGTCTTTTCTCCCAGAATGTCTTTGTCCCATCTATGTTCACTCCCTTTCCATCACTCTGTCAGGTACCAGATGTGAATATCAGCATATCATAGCATACTTCTTACTTCTGTCTCCTCAGTCAGTCACCTGGAGCTTTTTGAAACTTTCTACAGGCTCCACAACTTAAGGAAAAAGAAACAAATTTTGGACAAGCCTGCATAGTGGACTTACAGGTAGCTTTAAGAATTACCTACAAGGAAGGGAAGGGGAGCTCATCAAGACCACCTGCCCTGTCTGTGTGAAATTTACCGGAAACTGCACTTTCCAGTACTGAGGCCCATTGGCCAGTTCTCCCAGTTTGCATGGTCTGTGTCAGAAAGACTTTAAGGGGTTTTTGTTGAGGCATGTCCTGCCCTCCCCCCCCCCCCACCACACTTGCCCCCCTTTCCCCTTCCTCTGACATTTTTTCTGTTTTCCATTTTTCATGCGCATTGTGATCTGTATGAAACCCACCAAAGCCTGCCCAAGCCATGCTGTACAGTCAGCCATCTGGTCTGTGGCTGGGTGCTGGCCTCTTGGTTCAGCTCATAGGATTTTTTGCTTCTATGCCATCCTGGGGTTGCACAGGGAACCTGAGAGGCCTTTCAGGAGGGGCTCACAGCCTATCCTCAGTATCATGCTATACTTCATTTGTATCTCCCACTCCCAAAATGCCCACTCTCCTCCAGCCCTACCCCTGAACTTTGAAGGCTTGTCCAGCTGCCTTGTAAACTAGGTTGCTTAACCTCTTTTTTATTTTTAATTGCTTTTTATTCACAGTCAGACTTCATTTATTAATGTCCCTAGCTCTGATTAAAGACTAATATTGGATATAACTTATTAAAGTTATTGGATATAACTTTTCTACATTATTATGGATATATGCATGTACATTTCATTAATGTCTTTATGCATCTATATATTGATATATTTGTGCTATATACAGGTATGGTGGAGTCAAGACACAGCCAATCACAGGTGATTGATTAAAACACTTGGGGCACAACAGTTAACCAAATGGAAGCTATTTGCCATGAATTGTGGCTGAAAGAGGTGGATCTTTGTATATTTAATGTATAGGCTTTTTTGCTATGAAATTCTTATAGAACAGATAGGAAGGGAGGGACATCTTGTGCTGCCAACCAGCCACAGGGCAGCCTGAGAGCACTTGAAGCGTTATGTGTTTCCATATAGTGATACTCAGGGCAAAAAGAAGTGGAGCACACAAACTTCATGGCTGGAAGAGGGGAGGGACCTCTGGGGGCATGTGACTGCCTGCGGGTAAGAATTGCAATTGTAGTACTTCTGTGCGCCCTGTCTTGTCATTCAAGCTGTTAACCTCTCGATTCTAACTGCTTTTCAAGCTGCCTCTTGGGAAACGGACATATTTCCATTATTTCTACCACCAGAATTCCAAAGGAGTGTGAGAGAGAAGTCGGCCTTTTTTTCTGGGACACAGTTCATCTGACCTACTTTGCTACTTTAGGCTGATCATAAACTGAGCCTAATTCACCCAGAGTCACCTACTTGCTAGATGTTTAAAGTTATGTAAAGTGGAACATCCTAGCTCTGGGAAACTACACAGGAATTAGAGATTATTAGCACCTGCGCTGCAGGAAAAGCTATGAATGAGTTGTAGCATTCTGTCAGACAATCAAGGATACCTCCAAGATACAAAAAAAAATTAAAATAGTAGAATAGCAAGCTGGTATGATTTCAAGAACGGCTTTAAACTGACAGAGTTTGTATCTCAGGAAAAGTGTCTAGGACATTTCTGGCTATGAAAATCTATATAACAAATCCTGAGACACCTTAGTTCTTGTGTAGATTTATTGCACATAAAAAACCAACAAAACAACAACAACAACAACAACAACAACAAACAAAGCAGCTACATTTAATCAGGGGTTTTCAGGTTGCCTCCTGTACCTCTTTTCACATAAAGTCATTTGTGGAACTAACTGTGATTGGACTAAAAGGCAGGCTCCAGTGAAGTCTCTTGGGATGCCTTAATTGCTTGAGTTTGGCATGCATAAGGCACAACAATGACTTTTCTTTTTTCATCTCTCATCATCATTACCTTTCACCTAGAGCTTAAGGCAGAAAATGAAGCATGCAACTAAGGGATTTCACAGGATTCTTAAAAGTGAAATGGGGAAGACAGTTATTAATTTTTTTAACATTTCCCAGTCTTATCGTATGCTGTGTATTCTAAGGAAGTTAATGGCATGCTCTTTATCTTTTAACTAATGCTTGTTATTTTTTAAAATTTTGCAGCTGATGAATGCCTGCAAGGAGACAATTTTTTTTTCTGCACAGTGGTAAGGAATATTATTCTTTTGTTGAAATATAAGTCTTTAATGCCTGCCAGCAGACTGTAAACCACCTACAAGCAAGGCACAGAGCAGAGTATCTTCTTTTGGTTCTAGATTGTGATTGGAGGAGGAAACACAGGCTCTATAAAGGACAGCATAATGGTGGTGGTGGTGGAGTGTGGGTTTTTTTTCTGGTTTGTATATTTGGAGCTTTTAGGGAGAGAGGGCTGTGGTTTTGAGGTGTTTGGAGGTTTGTTTGTTTTGGTTGATTGGCTCGGTTTTGTTTTTTCTGCATGTTATTGCAGAAACGTGTTTATGAAATTAATGTATGTAGGGAAGTGCACTTTCAATCTCATGGCTGTATTAAATGTTTTTGACAGAATGTGGTCTCTTGCTGCTTCCTGCATAAACAGACCAAAGACCATTAGACAGAAATGAGTTATACGAAGCAGTAACAAAATTATAATGCACAGTGGCATCTCTGGAAATAAGCAACTATAAATTAATTTAAATTCTGTCTTATACTGAGGGTATGAATTAGAGTTCAAGCTAAGTACAGAAGTAAGATTTTTCCGTTAGGCCCACAAGATCATAAATCATGGAAGCTCATGTTAAGTGGCTCTGATCCAGAGATAAGAAATGAGGACTAAGCAGAGAAGAATTAGAGAAGACCGTTAGGTCTTTGAAAAGGAGATTTCACAGAGCAATCATACAGCTTTATTGGGGGGAAGATTGTCCTTTTTCCATATGCATAGCATGGTTTGATGATCCTCTGATGACCCTCATGGTGTGCCACTGTGTGGTATTTCAATTATGGCCTGCTTCTGGTGGAATAGATCATGATCCTTCACTAAGGGAGGCACATTGTGGAGCACACAGGGCTGCCTACCAGCCTAGTGTAGCAAACTTCAGTGATGTATTCCTCTGTGCATGATATTTTGCTCTATTACTGCAGTGGGGCTTGTTTTTTTTTGTCATGTGAAAAATAAAAATCTCTCTCACTCCAGTGACAGTCAGACTTCTAGCCCGTGATGTCTGTTCACGTCACCTCAGATTGTGATACTTTTTGGGGAAGTATCACTTACACAGAAACCAAAAGCTGTGATGTGTGCCAGGGTCCTGTTGATCGGCCTGAATCCCTTCCTTGAAACAGTCCAGTGCTGAGAAATGCACACAGGGTTTTGGAAGCCCACTACCTCGAATTTTACAATACTTCCAACAGATAAGGGATGAACTTTTTCAGTCTTTTCCCTGACAATTAGAAGATTTATCCTTGCCCCTTATATGTTCTCCCTGACCTGTTCTTTTGTTTGTGTCTTGATTTGTTTCACTTTGAAAAAAAAACCAAAAACCACCAGCTTTCAAGATCAATAATAGTAACCCAAGAAGGGCCTACTGGGTCCAGAACTTGCACATCTCCACAGTTTGCTACTGAGCCTTCCCTGTTCTTTCCTGCCATCCAAGACCCATGAGCCCTGAAAACCCTAGTACCTGTGGTTGTGTTTTTTGCTGCTGGAATACTTGCGGACAGTAACTGTTTTCTGTCCTTCTCTCCCATATGCAGGTTTGTCAAATGACTGTGACTCATGCCTTCCGTGACTACAGCCAAACGTTTAATGGTGGTTTTCTCACACTGGGAGTGTTCAGACCTCTCTGCTATGTGGATTTGTAGTAAGTGGTAGCTCTTTGGTGTAGAGAGTTGCATCAGGGCAGATGTACTGCAAAATCACATCCACAGCACTGACTCCTGTCTACTCCCATTTTACTTCTCCCTGCTGATCCCTGCACATATCTGGCTGCAGGTGTGCTATGCCCACCATACAGGCAGCAGTATAGTGCGGAGGAGTCAGAACAAGCTGTCTTCTTACCTCTCAGCATTCTCACCAGATGGGAATTGCACACTTTTGCTCACATCAGAGAATAAAAAGCACTTTGTGCTTAACTTGAAATGAAGTTCTCAGCACCATAATGTAGGCATTCTTGCAGAAGCTTCTGTCCATTTGGGCTGAGTGAGACCAGTGAATCCTAAACACTTGGTTGTTTTTGCATACCTCATTGTTAGCGCTGGAAGTGTTGGACTTCCGTGATATTGTTGCTGTTTCATAACTGAGTAATATCCCTGTAAAACTGGAGAAGACCTCACAGTGAGACAGTAAGGCTGTCTCTTCTTCCTTTCTCCTCTTATTTAAAATCTCCATAAGACCCTCTACGCTCTGCCATTTGGTGGGGATTATTTCCCCCCCAATTAAATAATTCCATTCCAAGATGGGTAATCATCTTAATTAGAAGATTTGATAAGCAGAGATTGTTCTACATATTCACCAGCTGTGCCTCAGAAACAAAAGCACAGGATTCAGAAAGCACATGACACTGCTTCCATGTAACTGTAATCACAGCAGGCCCTGTGCAAATGAACCCTGAAATCTAGTGAGAGAGCAGCTCTGCCATTACCCCCTTCGTTGACCTAAGAGAGAAGGAAAGCAAAGCCAGAGCAGAAAGATGAGATATGAAGGCGTGATCAGTGAGACTGGGACAGAGCGTGAATTCAAAAACCTCTTGTGATGTGGTAAAAGGTGCAAGCAAAAGAGTGCTTACACCTGAAATGTCTGAGACAGGAACCTACCAGTGGCTGTATTGGGCCCTCAGGGCCTGACATCCACATGCAATTCCATGGTTGTCTTAAATCAGATTTTACTTGCACCTCAGTTGTGGAACTAGTGCCTGATGAAGCATAACATAATGTTTGTTATCCTTTTGTCCCCCCATGTGCCCATCATTCTTCAAAGGACTTTCCTTCCTCACTCCAAAAGAAACCAACAGAAGGTACCCATGGATCTTTGCCAGCCTTGCAGCTCTTTCCACAGGCTACAGCTTTTGCTCGCTTTTCAGCTCTTTGGTGACTCTCTGTTTCTGTAGCTGCAATGATTAAATGCCTTCTTGCAAGATGTTTGCCCTGGCAGGTTCCACATCCTGGGGCATTCAGCAGTGGGATATGATCCAGACTGTGTTCCATTCACAGCAATCTTCTATTAGACAACGGCTTCCTTTGTCCAAACTCTCCCTGTCCCTGCAAGACTAGATGTGATGACAGAAGTTTTTCTATATCAGCACATCTAGAGTTCAATGCATCCTCCAGCTCCTCCCAGATGGTGGCCCTCCAGCACAGTTCACAGCCCAACAAAACAGCTGTTGTAGGTTTTACTTGGAATATATCTTCCTGGATTCAGAGGCTTGCAGATTATATACAAGTTCTAGGTTTCCATTTATCCCGTTGTGCTAGTCTAAGCAAATGTTTTCATTAATTTTTGTGAGTCAGATCTCAAGCATAATACCCTTCCCATAATACCCTTATATTGATGGGAGCAGCCTATCATTCTGAGCCATGCAGATTAACCAGGGTGTGCTGCCTGCATTATTCTCTTCCTGTTTGGCAGAGTACTGACAGGGTCTAAAGCTCAGTCTGAAAGAAGAAATTACCTGACTCATGGAAAAGACAATATGAAGTAGTCAGCATGGAAAAGGCAGTGACAACAGGCTCTGGCAGACAGAGAAGTTCTACTCAAGAATTCTTCACAGGTGGCATATACACAGACACAAGCAACATGTGTGGTTCCCTGGAGAAATTCAGTTGTAAGTGAGAAATTTAAACTGTTGATTTGGGTCCATGCCACAATGGGAAGAATGAATTAGTGAGACTCAGAGATCTGCTTATGCAGAGAGCATCCTGTCCCTGGAATACCTTCCAACTTAGGGGAAGTACGTTGATAAAGAACTGTGGGATATAATTTCCTCCATCTAACTGAACAGAGAATACTTCAATTACAAAAGCTGTACACAACTGTATTTCTCATGAAAGACACGTAACTTTTTAATGTTTTGTACACCACTTGCTTATTTCCTGAGATGGCTTCAATATCCTTCAGAAATGTACAGGTGAATTTTTTTTGGCAGTCAAATCATAGATGATCTGTGACCCAACAGATCTGTGATGCCTAGAATGAGAAAAGTGACCCCTAAACTAAAAAAACAACATTGTAGGTAAGCATAGGCTCTGATGAGACCTTGTAAATGACAGAAACAGGGTTGTGCTATTCAACAAAATGGACACAGTGTGTAGCAAGCAGATTCACTATGCTTGTGGTAATAAAGCTCAGTCAGTGAGGGAAGATACTGATCAACCTGTGCTGACCTCTACCATTTTCATTTCCCATCCTACTTCTTAATTAATTTCAGGTGCCTCATATTTTTCTACTTTCCTGTATCAACTAGGTCCTCATTAGGCCTGTTCTGTGTGATTTTTCTGCTGGTAAAGGAATGATATTAATGAGAGAATCTGCCATTTAATTTCAGTCTCTCATTATTTCATATGCCATATATTCATAGAGATTTTTTTCTTCTGTAGATTGAGGTGGGTTGATTTCTCTAGAGCATTGCTGGCTTTTGAACCCTGGTATTTGCAGGAACTTCACGCCATGATGCTGCAGAAAAGATGAAATTCAAGAACTTCAATTATTGTGTACCAGCTTTGCTTAGGAAGAAAAATTACTATTCATGAGCTGGGTCTATTCAGAACCAATTGTTAAGGTCTAGAGAAAGAAAGTTGTTTGTACAGGTTTTAAACAGAATTTCATATCCTTAAACTTTTAAAATTTTTTTTAAGATACCTATGTAAGTTTGCTTTTTATTCGTCTCTTAACAGCCCCACATCTGATCTGACTGGGTACCTTTCCTTTGATTCAATTGTGTTTTCTCTTTCTTTTATGTGACTGGGAATTTAGAGAACACATGCATTTCTCTGTGCTGACTCACACTCATTTCTTTAGCTGTCATCCAAGGATGCAGTCAAAGATAAGGTCAAAATTACTTTTGTTGTTCTATTGAAAGCCTTAAGTGCTAGTCTGGATTGAAAGATGTAGTCTTCAATTTTGTAAAAACCTCTTTCTTTTTTAATTTTAAGCCTGTTCCTTTCCCTGAAAAACTTTCTAAAGAACTGAGTTTTACTGTTTTGTGTGGTAATGTGCAACCTTCTCCTGAAGTCTGACAGTTAGGAACAATACCTAATGGGACTGCCTGTCAATTATGACATCTTTCTGCTCAGCAAAGAAATAAAGAACAACCACTCATTTGAAACTGCATATGAACAGATATGGAAATTTTTATGGTGAATTACTCTCAGTTATATTCTCTTTCAATTACTGTCATATCCATTTGGTGAGTTGTTTTATCACTACAGGTTTTTTCCGCAGGTTGGAAATTTTTGCTGATTTAATTTAATTCTTCTGTTTTGTATTTCTGTCCTATGTGATTTTACCTTGGACTAAATTTCTCTAAGAAAATTCACTTGCATCAGAAGTAGAGGAGTGTTTATTATTAAAGCATTCTGAAACACGCTGGCTCCCTTTCATTTTTAGTTGCAAACGGACACAAACTTTGTGGAGTAATTTTTAACACATTGCCATGCCCATCTTCAGTTTTAGTTTAGAAAAATGTTTCTTAGTGTACTGAATGTTAAAAGTGTTTGTTAATTGGCATTATGCATAGTTTGGGTTGTTTTGGTTTTTTTATTAAGAATAATTAAGTCATTTAGTTCTGCTTAGTTTTCTATGTGACTGTAAATGAACCTAACTCATTTCACAGTTTTCTTGCTCATTCCAACAATCCCTAAAAAGATGATTGGCATTTCTGGATGTTAAAGAAAATGAAAACCTGAAAAAAAATAGAATATGGTCACTTATTGCACTAAGATTATTCTCTCCAGAACAAGTTCTTCCTCACTAAAGCATTTCAATTAGAAATGCGGCTATTCTGACCCATAATAAGGGACTTCCCCTACTGTCACCTGTCTTACCAATTATGTCTCAATAGTCACAGTAATAGCAGTCTTAGAAAAAAATTCCTCCTGAAAGAGCTGTGCATGACTCATTGGCTTAAATATACCCTCTGACTCAACCAGTGGCACTGCGGTGATGCGCACAGACTAAGTAGAGCCTTTTCCCAGGAGTCTGGGAGTCTGTGAGAAGGTGAGAGTGATCTACCTATGGTAGACTAATGGGAGAAAACTAGAAGAGAAAAGAAGAACAGAACAAAGAACAGGATACAACTGAATCTCTAAGAAGTTGTCCATCTGATCTGTTCTTCACATGCTGAAAGTAGACATCTGAGATTCCAGACAGACTTCTGAAATCCCAACAGGATTAAGGTATTTTTCTGGAATACCCTCAGGTTTGGATGATTAGCACAATGCAGAAGCTGTGTGCTACAACTCTCAGCCTGGCCCTGAGGGGCTCTCCCAGCGTGTATCCTGGTTTGTTTTGATTTGTCTTCAGTGGTGGCCAGTTGCCCAGACACTGCTGTGCATGTACCTGGGAGACTGGAGCCCTGAATGAGCAAAGCACCTCTAAATACACCCTCCTGAAAGAGAGCCTCTGTACTGCCCATGATATTTGGTACTGTTTCATGTTGCTCAGTTTGTTCTTCTTGAGAAACAACTCATGCCTAGAGAAGGAACAGATCTTTTTTTGTTGCATGTGCTGGTCAGGCTTCACAGATAGACTGAAAGAATGATCCAGTTCTGCTCATGGCTGCCATAAGCTGGCACTTGCTCTTTTAAAACAGACATTACTGCAAAACTTTAAATTTCCTCATCCATTTAGAGGAGACAGTGCTTCTCATTTGATTTTTCTTCTTTAGAGCATTCCTGCTGTGAGAGGATTTAATAAGCTATATACTTAAATTTGTCCCAGAAAAGATGGGTTTGGAGCTGCCCTTTCATTTTCAGACTCTGACAGTTCTCATCTGGAAAATCTTTTTATATTTCTTGATATATTCTTTTGTACTCATACAGTAGTCACTGCCAATTATGCTCTTCTCAGCTATTATTCTGGGAAGTGTTTATTCATGGCTTTGAAACTCAGCTGGATGCACGGCTAAGCTGAAATATACAAACCTGTGTCCTTCTCCATGAGATCACAAGACTGGCTTATGGTTTGCAACTTTTACAGACATCGACCTAGTTTTATTTGCCTTATGGCTTTAGAGCTCTTGGATATTGTTGAGTCATGATATCTGGCTCTGTGCTATGATTCTGAAGGATGGATAATGTAATTGTGTAAAATTGGATTTTTAATGTATTAATAGAAGTTCAGCAGCTTTAAGAGAAAAGATCAACTATCACAGAGCTGTCAGCAGTTGCAGACATCATTTCTAGGGTTCTCAGAGATGTCACTGAGTCTAAGAATTTGTCTAATAAATCTGGTCCTAAAAAAAAAAAAAAATGGAGGGGGAGAGTGAAGTATTTTAGAAGTTGTCAGCTCTCTTGTTTGAAGTGAGAGACGGCAGATGGGCGTTTCTAGAAGTCTGTGTGTCATTTATGACTGTGTCTGTTCCAGTACTGGGTTTCCTTAACTAAACTGAGAAAATACCTGATGCCGTATACACAATTTCTCTACCAATAGGAAACCAACCTAAAAGCAGACCCACATATCTGCTACAGATCTGAAAGGGACAATACTGAAAGGGACAAGACAGGGGCCTGTGTCTTTCCTGCCTGTGGATCACTTCTTGCTACTTAGCAATATTTCCCTTGGTCCGGGTTCATGTAACTGTTTGAGCTCCTGGATAGCTTGTCACTCCTGTCTACCCAAGCCCTACAATTTACAGGTCTCTGTAAGGTGCTCTGCATGCCCAAGAAGCATGCCATTTGTAACTGCAAAATTACATAGGATCTATTGTACAGAATTGCATAGGATCTGTTCAGTTCAAAGTACATTACAGAGGAGGGGATTGATCAGAGATCTGTGAGGGCTTTGGGAATGAGTAAACATACCTCTACTACTATGGAAAATAGTAAATACACTGCCACATGGAAAAGAGATACCTTCTCAGGTATATGAGATTGTTCTGTAGATTCGTATGTGATCTGGCAAAGGTGAATGGAGTTTGACTATTCACCATCCCTTCAAAGCAAAGTTAAAGAGCAACACATGAATTAGAAGGAAGGAGTTTCAAAACAGAAGGATTTTGTTCTTTATGCAGTTTATCATTAGTCATTATAACTCCTTGCTTCAGGATACTGTGCCTGTTAAAAGTTCACACAGATTCAGAAGACAACTTGACAAATTCATAAGAAGGAAATAAATTGGGGCTTCTTAAATGTAAAAACACCTCCTTTGGCTGGAGAAGTCCTTGAACTGCAAATTGCTTGTGATTAGAAGAGTATTGCTGCATGCTTACTCTGTTCTACTCTCTCCAATACATTTGCTCTTGTCTCATGTTACAGTCTAGCTGGGATAAATGGTCCTTTGAGTTAGACCAAAAATGGCCATTGTTATATTAAAAGAAGAGATTGTGGGGACAGTGTTGGATAAACCAACCCTTAAGATTTCTACAATGTTGCAGGTCTCCCCAAGTTTCAGAAGCTGGGTGTTATTTGTGGTAGAGAAATAAGATGCTCTCTCTTACCATGTTGTTGATTGCAACCATGTGTTCGTTGTTTACTTAACACAAAACAATTGTCTCATCCCCTCTTTAAAATATACTCAGGTAGAGAGATGATATCCCCCTTATACTGATACCTGAACACCTTCCAGTTGTGCACTAACCGACATAACTGATGACCAGGAAGCAGCTGGGAGAAGGGTGGCATCTGTTCTGGTCAGCCAGAGTCTCAGCGTTTCTCTCTTTTGCCTTTCTTTTGGGCAAGTTCTGTAACAGAGACATTTAAAGCTTTTTCTCATGCTTGTAGAACTCTTTTAAAGGATAGGTTGTTTTTGCTTGTTTTTTCTCGGTTAATTAATGTGCCTTTAAGTCTCTGCTTTATGAAACTCAGCTTTTCTCCCTATCATGTCTTTTGATGTTTCTGTTTTAAAATTCCAATTGTTCCACTGCTATCTCCAGGGATTAAGACTTGCATATACCATTTAATTTCTAAAAAAATCGGGATTTTTCTTTTAGCATTTTAAATACAAAAAGCAATGTGAGTACTCTGACCCATAATTTAGGACTCTCCCCTACTCTTACCTGTCTTACCAATTATGTCCCACTATTTACGGTATAGCATCCTTGCTTATGTCAATAATTGCCAACTTAGAAAAAAATTTTTCAACCATCATCTCATTGTCCAGTGTGAAAGTGTTCTTTGCTCTTAAAACTTCATTTGTCAGCCCTCTTAATGATAGTGGCTAGGATATTCAACGCACTTTTGGGTGAGTAACACACCAGTGAGGCACTGGACATAAGTCTTTCTGACTTATGCTCCTCAGCCTTTTCGTCACAGGAGCTTTAAGGATGCACAATCACTTCATGAGCAAGAGGTTTGTCTTATGCCCTTTACTTCTTTCCTTGGCTACTCCAGCTGAGAGCCTTGTGCTGCTTGTGTGCGGACTGCAGTGCAATGTCATGGAGCTCTTACAGCCCGAGAAAGGTTTGTTTTGGGTGGAGGAACCAGAAGTAGTTGTTGTCTGGTTATCTGGTTGTTAAAAATGATAACCAGCCCTAACCCCCATGAGGGCAGTCTAGTTGATACTTTGGATATCAAATTCTCCTGGAGTGCAAGAAGCCATTACTGAATAGTTGTACACTCCTCAAGGCGTTCAGTACAGTTGTGCTGGGGAGTGACATAGGCACAGGGAGGTTATATAATCAGAGCCAAGAAGTGAGTCTTGTTGACCCATCCTGAGCCTTCACCCCTACATGCCCACAGTGACTTGTTGCTGGGTTAGTTTGGCCTTTTGATGAGAGGACCTCGAGTCTGTTTATAGCCCTTGCAAGCAGAATTAAATCATGGTGAACCAATCTGTGTGGATCATAACAGTGGTCCAGAGCTTCACAGGGCCTTCTGGCCAGATCCCATCAAGAGTGGACAGCACTGGTCTGTAGCAGTAGTGATGGACATTCAGACCAGATGTGTAGCTCTCTGGGCATTCCCTCACAGAAGAAAAGCCTGTTGTCTGGCAGGGTTGAGCATATCTGGGCTTCCAGTAAGCACTGCTCAGAGTCTGTGTTGTGAAAACATTTCTGTTTTCATCTCTGAAGGTGAATTGGTGTGTCCTGCACCCAAAGTCATAAGATCAGAGACCAAAACATACAGATTTCCAAAACGTCTTATGGTAGATTGCCCGTCTGTGCTAGAAACCCACTGATGCCTTCTAAGCCCTTGTGTTGCTCCAAGAGCACTGGGAATGTCTGCTGACCTATCTCAAGTCCTTCAAGAATACGCATTCATCCCACTCGAGTCACTGCTTTTTGCATGGAGACTTAAGCTGTGTCCATACTAGGAGTCAAACTCATTTTAACACTGGAGCACCTGTGACATTTAGGAATGTTCATTAAGCAGAAGACATAGATGGCAGCTTTTAATGAAGAAGTCTTAACTCAAAAGTATGCAAATGCCTTCATTTTTTTCTGCCTTTTCCTGTAGGTGGAAGGACTTGAAAGTGAGTTTATTACAGTGAGGAAGGGAGAGGTCAGTATTCCATAAAGATGAAGGCTCTTCTGGATGTGTTAGTGCATCCTCCAGGGTGCTCATAACTTACAGCTGAAACAGGGAGTTCTCCATGGACTTTTGTTGCTCAGAAAAAGGAGGCAGTTTTATGTATCTCATTAGCATGCTTAGGGAAAGATTTACATATAAAAGTCTGCTTTGTTGGACAGGAACAACACAAGGTAGCGATATTTTTAGTGATAAAAACATCCAGGCGCAATCTCCCCAGTCTATTTCCCCACAAATCTTCTTCACATTTACAATCTGTTAGATCATCCAGGAGACAGAATGAGTTATGTCAAAGCTACTAGTTTATTGGCTCTAAGCAGAGTAGGAGAAGAGTGCTAAAAAGCAAACTCAGGGAAACAGGCCAGGCCATATTCTACCGTTAAAAGGTACTAAAAAAAGAGAGTGACTAAGGGTTAACATGAAAACTGGAAGTATTTAAATCAAGAAAGAAGATAAATGTATGTTGCACTTGTTTAGCTTGGTGTAAGAGAAGTCTGAAAGGCTACATTAACTGTTCTAACTGTATAGAACCTAAAAACCCGTGTGAAGTCTGTATTAAAAGCTGCTTTCAGTTTCATGTGCCATAGAGAAGTGATTCATTTTCAGGACCACCTCATTTTAACCCTGTTGTATGAATGTCCATGGGAATAAGAATCAGTTCCCAATTTTTGTTAATGCAGTATGATGACCCAACCTGGCTGTCCAAATTCCTCCTCCTCAGCCCAAATCTGCAGTAGCTGACCAGTGGGTTAGGGCAGTTTATAGCTGACAGTAGAAAATAAGTACTGATGATCTGTGGAGCTCCAAGACACTACAAGTTAGAGAAACATTCATTTACCTCTCAGGACAAGAATAGAGAGTTTATTCCTTCTTGTGCCCTCTAGAAATACCTGACATGAGCAGATTCAGGCTCAACCAGTTCTGCCAAAAGTAACTTCACTGCTGTGACATAAACACCTTGAGAACACTTAATGCAAAAATTTTCAGGTTTTTTTTCTGTAAAAATTGCATAACATTTTTCAGTCTGGGCAGAAAAATGAAATTCAGAATCAAAACTACTTTCTGAAGTCTAAATGCCTTTCTTTTTCTTCCCTTTCTTTTGTGTTCACTTGGGATTTTGTTTCATTAGTTTGTTGGTTTTGTTGCTACTTAAACAATAAGGGATTTCTGAAATTATGCTTTTTCCTTACAGCACATATTTCTGTGTCATTTTCTGAAAATTTCTTTTCAAAATAGGGTAGTATATGTGTCATACAGTAAGTCAGTTTTGAGCTCAGTTCTTGCAGAAATAAATGGCTCCTTCTTTTATGTGTTTTTTATCACATCAGAGATCATTTAATCACAATAAGCAATAAGAAATGTATAATTAAGCATGTGACCAGCTGATAATGTAAACCTGTGAGTGATCATTGTTGTGAGTGTGTCACCTGTGAGTGTTTGAGATTGTCCTTTTAGGTTTCCTAATTTAGTGGGCTGGGGGTTGTTTGTGAAAATCTGGGGAAATAAAAAGGAGATGTTTTAATACAGTATACCTGAGCACAATTTTTGACATGCTGAATACTTTACTCATAATTTTTTTATTATGACAGGTGGAATAAAGTGCAAAGATTGAGCAAGCCATAGATTTTCCTAGTAATTCATTGAGCAGAAGGTGTTTGCAGTCTGCACTTTCACGTTGCTGGTAGGAGGGAGACTGGAGATGCTGATGCCTCAGCATACTGCAGCTTGCAGAGGTTTATCTTGCCCACACAGATGATTTTTCTTTCTCGTCCTGTTGTCAAGGTAAAGAATTGCTACTAATCATACATTTGGTGAGCTATTACAGCAGTTCCTAGCTTCCTATCTTTCAGCACAGGTGATATTTTCCATAAGAAAAGGGATAAATATCAGCTGACCCAGATGAGGTTGTCCAAGAAGTTTGAACTGTGTGTTTGATGTGCAGTCATTACATTCCCAAAACCGAAAAATATTTGGTAGCTCTTGTCACAATAGATTTTCCCTTTTCTTCGTGTCTTTCTTTCTTTTAATAATTTGTTCATTTGGGGGGAGGAAACTAGATATTCAGAAAATCACCAGAAGGAGAGTCAAATCACCAGGGGGTGAGGGCAGGAGAGCCTGGGACTGGGGCAGTAGAGTCTAGTCTAGCTGTGTTGTCTAAACCCAAATTTCTTTAGGTTTAATGGCCAGATTCTGCTGTGTGGTAAAGGCATGCTGGTAAAACCATGAGGTACATAGTCCATCAGTAAAGACTTCACTCTCCTCTTTAAAAATTGAGAGGATGAAATTATTATGGTAGTGATAACTGCCTTTCACTTAACAGACTCTTACCACCACTAGCAAGGACAAATAGATAAAAGCATAACTTTGCTTAGAACCTGGCTGCTGAGTCCTAGGGACAGCAGGTAGAAAGAAATGAATTGTTATCCTTCTGAGGCTTGGTCTTGGATTGTCAGTAAAATGCAATTTGGGCCCAAATAGTATATCCCAGTTAGGGAAAAAAAAGGGGGGTGGGGGGGGCAACAAACATTTTTTAAGTGTTTCAGAGGTCAGCATGAGACCAGCACTTGAGACATGCTGTTCTCACCTGCATATATACTTTTCAATTTCAGTTTGTGGAGGTTTTTCCAGGCTATTACTCCTGCTCTGTTAGAAATGATCAGGCAGTGTTGTGAGAATTACTGCACAAGAAAACACATTTTCAGCACAGCAAGGTAAGACATCCAAACTTGCTTCAGACAGGCAGGTGATCATGTCCTGACTTGTTGAGGCTTTCAGATCTGCAAAGAGCTTTTAATTTTACCTTCATTTGTCAACAATTCTGGAAAATCAGCTGTGCAGTTCCCTCTGATTCAGTACACAGAATTCAGTACTGTGTATAGAGCACTGTCTCCTTTATCTCGTATACAGTCAGGATAAAGGAATGTTCTGCCAACACTTAGAACTGGTCCCAAGGGCTTGAGGAAAGGAGAGTTAGCAGAAACCACAAAGGAAAAGAGGGAGAACAGACTACAAACCTCCAGGTCTTCCAAAGTATTAGGACTTCTAGATTATATTATGAATCTAACAGCATCCATCTTAATTCTTCTTGACTCCCTAGTGCCACAGAGAAGGTACCTAGATTTTAGCAGAAAACTAGGGACAAAATTTACTATGTCATGTACATCTCTATTGCCCCCAAAGGGGCCTGCTCCATCTGACTGAACCTCTTTCAGCAGTGGTGCAAATATGTACAAGCTTACAAATAATGAGGTTTTAAAACCATAACTTCACCTGATTAGTCTAGCACTTCTCATCTGTAGGTTGCTACTGGCTTCCCAGACATATCCCCCCCTGCAGACACTCTTCTGAAACTCTCAGTGAAACAAATGTATTCAAAAAGACTGACTGTCCTGTCATTAGAAATGCCACTTGTTGGCATATGCATTTCAAAGAAAAAGAGTTACAGTGAACTTGGACAGAAAGTAAATCATGGTTCTGTCACTTTTGGGAAAGCAGACGGTGTGCTATGGGATAGATGTTTTCCATGATACAATTAGCAGTTTTCTATACACTCAGCATCCAGGATGATATTTTTCCATGCCAGGTATGTAGCTCTGGCTAAATGCTTTAGAAAGTTTCAGGTGAATCTGCTCAGTTGTTTTGAATGAGACAGAATATCTTCACTGGCATATTGCTGCCTGATATCCAAAAGAAATGGGCTGACTGCGAAAGGAGAAGGGTAAAGAGAAAGGAGTTTCTGGTGAGAAACTATGAGTGTGTGAGATGTGTCCAATCCAGATGCACTAGATAATCTGGAAAGAAACTATGTGTATAGCTGTCAGGGTCTCTAGCTTGTCAGAGTGACCCCGAGAAAAGTTGGAAAGTCTCTTTTCCCAGCCTGGCACTTGAAGAAGGAGTAAGAGCTCTTCATTTCTCGGACTCAGGGTTGTTTATTGTATCTTATCTATAAAATTCTTTCTCCTGTCCTGCCAAGGTCTGCTCAGCAAGACAGTCAGAGGCATTCTCTGCCTGCCCCCGGGGCAGTGTTATGTCTTTATACTAAAAACTACATGTACAATATTTACAATTACTTTCCAATATCTATCATGTATGTTAGACAGTGAGCTTCTACTCTAAATCAATCTAAAAGTGCCAACATCACAGCAGAAGATGGAGGCTAAGAAGAAGAAGGAGAAAGGCTGGACATGCTCAGATTCTTCCATCTTGCCCCCTGAATCTCCACTCTAGAAACCCCAAAATAGACTTCTCCACCCCATGATAAATTCACTATCATTCTACCTAGTCATGGCTTGCAGATCTTCATCTAAGGTTGGTAACTTGCTCCATGGGTCATAATCAAAACCACAGGCATTTTGGGCTCTGTGCCAGGGTCTCTGAGACCCCTGGCAGGGGTCTTGGCTGGTCAGAACAGCCAGAGGGATGTCCTGGGTCCTGACATATACCTAGGGTCCATATAATCTAAACAGCCAGGATTCCCTTCTCTCACCAGCTTTTCTGCTGCCAGTTAATAATTGTATCAGCAACAGTAATCAGTCTCAGACATTGTTTCTTGATAAGGCAGAAGATAGTTCCAGGTCAGTAAATCAGAGATTGCTTTGATAGTTGAAACAGCTGTAAAAAAAAATCACCAATTTCAGAGCATAAAGGAAAACTCCTATGGAGTTCATTTTTCAATCCTGCAATGACTAGATTAAAAGAAGCATAGCATTTATGAATCATCAGAAGTCCTCATAACCTTCCTCTGTTTTTAAACTAATTAAAGTAAGTAATTTTCCATCCTCTGCCACTGCTCTGTGTCTTGGCACAAGGCATTAGCCTTTTAGCTTTTAGATATGCAATTCACATTGAAATTTTTATTGATTTGCTCCATGCTGTTTAACTCCAAAGCTCGGTTCCCTGTGATCTTGTAATATTAAAACAGTTACAAGGAATATGTTCTGTGCATATATGGTGTGATTGCTCCAAATACTGATGGGTTTTATTTATTATGGGACAATGGCAGAGCTGCCTTTCCTATAGTATATTAATTTCTCCATATGTAGAAAAGAAGGACAGTTTTCTTTCCTTTAAAGACAGCTGTAGGGCAGAAGGGATGTGTCTTGTTTGCTAGCACACCAGTAAGGGAAAATACGCTAGTTGTGAAAGCAAATAGTTAACCAAAAAGGATAGCAGTGCTCCTGGCTTTGTCACTGTCTTTCATTTACTCATCATGGCTGTGCCACGTCCTACACTTTACCTGCCCTCTCCACATGTTAGCTCCCAGTTCTGTCTCATGCAAGGCAAACATATCTAGCCCATCACCCTCTGGTTCTTCAGCCCCATGTGCCAGATCTTTTTCTCTCAGAGTAAGGAGAAAGAGCAGAGTGGAAAGAAGGACTATGTGCCACTTTACAAACTGGCAATCAGAAATTGATATATGATATGGCAGAGACACAAAGGCCTCAGCTGTATGTCTTTGCTGCTTAACTAAACACTTGCTGTTTTCTCAGTCTCCAGTGTAGAAAGAAATGTAAAGATATTCCTCACTTGCTGAAGGCCCAGGTAAATGGCATCATCTCTCTGCCACTGTTGCAGGGAAAGGGGTTGCAAAGCCTGGGAAGAAAGTTTAGCTTTTTCTTGCCAAAAACAGCTCATTCAAGATGCAAGGTGACACAGCAATCAGTGTGATGGATTGTGACAAGTCTGGCAGACTAAAAATTCGCAGGAGAGATGCTGTGACAGCTTCAGGTTGTAACATTTGCCCATTTTCCTGTTCTGCTTCTGTTTTCTGTAAAGAGAAAAGTTCATTTTTAAAGGTTTTTTAAAATAAGAATAAAAAATATTAATGATGACGGTGATAATGACAGCATTTTTTTCTCACTTCCAGAACTGCAAAGTTTCAACAAGATACATTCCTCATTATGCCTTTTGAAAGGATGTCTATATTCAAAGATGAAGGAGAAGAAAGGCAAAGTCTGATTTCTGGACTTAAAAGAACTCCCATAAAAGGCAGATATTTAGATCAGACTGAAATGGCCTGAAACCGTCTTTATTATTCTGGCATTCAAGCAGTCAGCTTGCCTGTTTGAAATTCCACACATCTTATAGATGAAGCATATTCTTTGGGTGTGCTCAGTGGCTGCATGACTCCTCGAATAAAGTATTTTGCAGTCAGTGTATTGGATCCATACACTGGGTCAAACTTGGTGTAAGATTACTCTGTACGGGTCATTTCTTTCAACCCACTATAAAGGACTGTTGCTGCCTACAATCCTTGTAGCAGCCACATTATGCAACAATAAGCCACCATGTATCTTAGAAGCTGTTTAGATAGAAATTAGTCTCCATAGAGAATTGCTGGATTCTTGTATTTGGGTGAGCAACCAGTGACACTGGCTGATAACACCTATCACTTTCCCAAAAATTTTAATGCAGTTTGCACTGTGGTCTCACGTGGAACGAAGCACCCAGATAATGTGTAGAATACCAACTTAGATGGGCTGGGGTTGTCTTAGATTGCAAATATAAGATGTGGCTGGAGGTGTGTATTCTATTGCCATCTGTTAGAGGTGGGGCAGTTATCTCCTGTTAATTGGGCAGTTTTCTTTATCTTTTCCATGACCCATCCTCCCTCCAGGAGATATCTTCTGTTAATGGGCCTCACTGCATGACTGATAAAATCACATCATCCCATTGTGAGATGCTCTGCCAAAGGGGAGGAGTCAAGCATTCCTACCTGGATATGATCTGATATGGAACACAACAGGCATCCTTTTCCCCCTGGATTCCCACAGGAACAGCTCTCTTCTCTACTGGATTCCCAGAGGAAGACCAGGCCCATCTACATCACCACTGGACCTTCAGAGGAAGATCATACCCTTCTATAGGTTCCCTGCTCCAAGAGAACCACACGTGTCACTGCAGGAGGACTGCAGCCACCATTCAGTCAGACTGCTAACAACATCCTGACCCACCGGGTGTCAGGTCATATTCTGACTCTGCCAGTGTTGTTTTGTATTACTGCATTTTTATTTTTCCTAATAAAGAACTCTTATTCCTGCTCCCATATCTGGCCCTGAGAGCCCCTTATTTTCAAAATTATAATAATTCACAGAGAGAGACTTTACATTTTCCATTTCAAGGGGGCTCCTGCCCTCCTTAGCAGTCACCTGTCTTTTCAAACCAAGACAAGGGCTCACAAAGCTGAACACAGGGAATACATATACAGTGGTTTGAAGTAACTGTATAAAAAAAGAAGTTCCTATTACTGCAGAATGCACAGACAGCACTTACACAGAAGACCAATATTATAATCTGTAACAAAATAAGTGGGTCTGTAAGGCCTTATCTGTGCACTCTGACTGAACCTTTACTTGTGATCATGTGAAGCTCATTACTGTGGCTTTTGCTGGCCTCCTGGTCACCTTCTTTAAGATACTTCCCAAGAGACACAGAAGGAAGAGTGGGATATCCAATCAGGATAAGCTATAAATTTCTCATCTTAGTTAAAAAGGAAGTGCTTCTGGACAGAAGAATGGTGGGATCCTGAGGGAAAGGCAGAGTCGATGGCACTAGGAACCTGAGAACAGTCTGGTCTGTGATGGTGCCATGAATCTCAGCTGAGATGTACTGGGCCCTGACTGGTGTCTACAGAAGACACCTCAGCTTGCACATGCTCTGATTTATCTCTGTATCTCTTAGAACTGCCCTGCTCTTTCATCTTGACTGACATGAGTTGCACAAGGACATTTAGGAATCCTGTGGCAGGACAAGACAGCTCATTCATTCTGCTTGTACTCTCCTGTTTTCAGCTGCAATGCACTCAATATTAAACATTAATGCACAAAGAATCTCAGCCTTCCCTGCTGAAAGAAAGAAAGAAAGAAAAGCTGTTGGAATCTCTGTAGATTGAAGAAGGGAGAGCATTAACTGTTAGCAATCATGCAAAGAAATGAATGGTTCTTCTCTGCACTAGGTACTTTTTTCTGCATTTTCTATAGAGTAATTTACCATGTTTTGCCCTAATAATCATTTCTAAGATGAAGTGTGAATTTTCAGTTATTGTTGTTTATATGTGTTGTGATTTGCCTTTTAAGCAATACTGCTTTTAATTTTGTATGTCCTTTATTCTTCCTTGAAAGAAAAATTAATTTGCCATCTTCATTCAATGCATAATCTTTCTCTCCTGCACTGATGTTCACAAAGGATTCTTCTGAAAGGACTCTGTTTCCTTCTAGCAAATTCTCTCTCTTCAGTGCTGTACAAGTAAAATTTGTTCAGGGCATATAAAGGGAGATCTCTTTGTATAATCAGTGGCATTAGCATCTGAAAGTCTTTAAATAATGGGTATGTGGCAAAAAACACCTGTGTCATTCTGCTTTCACAGGGCTAAGAAGGGATGAGTTGGCCAGAAAACAGCTTCTTGGATTTCATCTACAGAGAAAGGCAGCCAATTCAGCAGTCTGGAACTTTCAAGAGAAGGTCAGCAGGAGAGTTCACAGCTTTTGGAATGATCAAGAAACAAGATCCTTTTTCTCCAGGAGCTGACAGACTACAATAAATAAATCAGGAAATAGTGGTTTGGGTTTTTTTTCTTCTCTGGAATGATATGTTGCTACTAAAAAGAGACACCAAAAATCCCCTGCAAAACAAAACAAAACAAAACAAAACCAAAACCAAAAACAAAAACAAAAAACCACACCAACCCCAAAAAACACTCCATCTGAAAAGAACAAAGTAAGGATGAGTCATTAGAACCCAGTTTTCAATGTTTACCTCCCATTTTCTTTCAGTAAGGAAACCTACAGTGGGAAACATATCACTGCACAGAAAAGCTTCAGGAAATTATTACCACAAAAGGATTTCCTTCTGAAATCATCACTCCTCAGTTTGAGGCCAGGCTGAGAACTCAAAAGTTCAAGGTCATCTGTGATACAGCTGAAGAACAGGCTGGGAACAATAAGTTCCATATTACAGTATTTCAGGTCACTTTTGAACTTGTGTTTGAAAAAATCCCCTCCTGATATTTATTTCTGAAAGGACTTCAGTGCAGTGATAATGTGAAGGGATTCCTGGCCCAGGAAAATAGTATGAAACATAGGCACTTTTATTTCTCTGTTTTAACTGAGAAGGCTACTGGTTTAGCTCTGCTGACGCAAGGGCATGCATTCACAGAAATTGTGGTAGGAACATTCATCATCTCACTCCACCTGCCTTGTTGACAGGAAAAGGCTGAAATCCCCTTAAATAGCAATAAAGCACTTAAGAGCACTGTATACGCACAGGTGTACTCCGCTATAAAAGAGGGCACCTTACAATCCTGGTGAATGGTGCATTGAATAGTTAAATTGCAATGCAGCAGCATGGAAGGAATATATTCCTTAGTTCTTGTATCCAATCACAGAGACACAACTTCAGCAATGTTCCTGCTTTCTAACTGCAGGATTCATTCCTGTTTTTTTTCAACTGCAGTTGCAGAAGGTACCCCTAGTACCTAATAGCAAATTTTTCTGATAATTCAGTGGTCCCTGAGTCTTGGATGAAAGCAGAAGTCAAGCACCAGGAGGACAGAAAGAGAAGAGCCATAACTGAGTTCATCATGTCCTTCTGCCTGCAAGGCACAGTTATTCCAGAATGAGCCAGGGTTCAAATGTAAAGGACACAAAGAATCCCATGTGCCCTATAATATAGTATTTCATTGTAGTAACAGTAATTGTTTAGACTCCTTCTATAGCTGGTGGAGAAAGAGGCTTTTTCAAGCACAACACACCCCACCTTGCATAATTTTTGGGAAGAGGAGCTCTCCACAGGCAACAGTTCCTGAGAGAAAATATTTACCTCTTTTGGCATAAGATCCTGCATTTATTGCAAAGTGGCTTTGTGCTCTAGTGTGATCCTCTCCGTGGGCCACAGGGGGAATCACTGCTCTGGAGATTGGACATCTCCTCCTTTTTGGACCTTAGTGTTTGCAGGGTCATTTCTTGAATTTTTTTTTTAATCTCACTATTCACAGCACTGTGACCTTTGCTGAGAGGTGATGTGAGCTTGACTGGGGGGCTCAGCTATGACTGATGTTGGGTCTGCTGGAACCAGCTGGAGGTGCCTGGAATCATCTGTGTCCACTACAGCTTATCTCTTGGCCTCTTTTCACAGAGGCCAGCGCTGCAGACCCTCCACTGTCAAAGCCTGGACACCTATATAAAATATTTTCCACCTCTTGTCTCTGTGAAATTGAATTGCTATTAAATTATATATCCATTATACACTCCTTAGAAACTTACTTGTATCCACAAAAAAAGTTCTACACCTGAAAATCAAAGTAACATCATCACAAACCTAGTAAAGATGGACAGTTTACACACACAATGAAAGTCTAACTCTTGTCATTTCTCCACAATGCAACTACAAAATTATTGCATTATCCAAAAACATCCAACCTTTTCCAGGAAAGTGGGGCCTCAGCACATGTGATGGCACCTTGGGAACACAAATGTTGTCAACCACAAACATGCATCCTTCCTCCTCCTGTACTCCAGCTTTTATTGTGAAGTAGAAGGTCATATAACATGGGTGTCCCAGCTGTGTCCCTTCCCAGCTCCTCACCCACCCAACTACCTGCTCTCTGCAGGGGCAAGTGAGAAGCAGAGGAGGATTCCTGCTGTCCAAGAATTCTTCATAAATAAATAAAACAGCAGTATGTCATCAACATTATTTTAGTCACAAGTGCAAAGCACAGCATTATATTAGCTGTTAAGAAGAAATTTAACTTTGTAACTTCCTCTCAGCCAGAACCCAGTGCAGTAGTAAGCCACTACTAGTCCTGCTTTCTATGGCTGGAAACTGGTTTGCTTCAAAGGAATTACAGACATGTCCTTTCACCAAATAAATCCTCTTCTGAAAACAGTCTGCATAACGGATACTAATTAATCTGTATATAGAGAAATACGTATTTCTTTGGTTCAGGGAGAAGGTAGATTTTCTCGTAGCTGAGTTTTCCAAAGTAAGGCATCTTTCAAATGCCATTGGGGAAAAAAAATTCTGCCTAAAAATGTTCTAAAAACCCCCAAGCTGAAGAGAGAATGGCTCAGTCATGTGAGCTGCAAAAGCAAACAAACAAAAAGAGAGCAGTTTCACAGCTGACCAACAAGTGGGAGAAACAGAAAGTGACTGAAATTTTTCAAGTTAATTCTGCAAGCTTCAGTTAGGGAGAGAAGAATTTGTTATTTTAAAAGACACCAAAGTGGCCAGTTGCTTAGATACTGAAAATATCTTCATTGTGTTCCTTCATTGTGTTGCTTTACTGAGAGATGAATTGTTTCCCCATTTCTATAGGCAGAGGCACATTCATGTGACTGGAAGAGTGAAAATCCAATATTTTTAATGCTCTTTTCAAAGAATCACCGTAAATTTGTCTCCCTTCCCTGACTCTGAAAGATGAAAAGGCATCTGTTTGTAGGCAAGGAGCCAGAGTCTCTCATTAACTGTAGTGTTCTGGTTGGGATTAATGGCTGTGTAAAGCTGGAGAGTCCTCTGTTCCTGAACCACATCTCCATAGAGTTCTGAGACAGGGGCAAGTACAGCACAGTGGGGAAAAAAATTACCATAGACCATCAGTGTCTTCTCGGGATTGATAAAAAATTAAAACAACTGGATGCCCAGGACAGCCTCTAAAAACTCCTTCCATATGCCATGAGAATCTGAAGGGGTTTGCTCACCATTTTGAGAAATGTATTGCATTCCATGGGCTATTTTGTGTCCCAGCCATTTTCCTGGCCCATCTGTCAGAAAAAAGGTAGTGGAAAGGAAAGAATTAAAGAAAAAGATTTCTTAATTCAGTATTGAAGGACTTACATGCAAAATTCCTTGAGGTGTCTTTCCTGCATGACATGCAGAATTCATTCCCAGTTGATATGGTGGTAAACAATCAGGGCAGAAATATGAAGTATTTTTGTTTTCATATGTATGACTCTCTCCCCTTGACTAGGAACCTTGCTGCACTTCTGTTCTGTAGCCTGTGTCCCTGGCCTACGGGAATGCTTTGTCCCTTTATTCTTGCTTCCCCAAGCTGACTGAGTGCAGGCTGTGTTTTTCAGGGGGTCTTTCTGCTTTTGCAAAGGGCAAGTGTTTGACACATGACATAAATTGTGATTGGGCAGTCACCAACAGAGCACAGCCCATCAATTAAATAGAGTCCCTGTAATCTGTGTTCAGCATCATAAATATGAAATGCAATTCCTTGGTGGATAGGCAGGTAAGGGAATCATGGCAAGCTGAGGTGATGGCTACAAGCAGTATAAGTGCTCTAAGTTTGATCTTTCAGATTCAACAATGTATGTCTTCATTTATATCTGCAGTATGTCTTCAAAATACAGCTCCCTTAATGTAATTGCTATAGGTGCAAATTTGTAATTTTTTAGTTTATGTAAATCCAGTCTAGCTCCATGGGATTTTTTTAGTAAAGCAATCTCAGTCTGAAAAGATATTACTCCAGAAGGAGCACACACTGATATAGCCGGTACACTGATTACCTAAAAAATGATTGATCTTTCAAGCAGACAATGATACACCAGGCTTCCATGAATGGGTTGTTTATGCAGTCATTTGCAAATGTCCTACATGAATGATTTTCTTCCACAAAAGGCCTTTTCATCAGAATAAAAACTTTACCAAAATTTTCTGATGAAATTTCCTTGAAAAGGATAGAGTACAGTGCTTTGATAAGGTCAGCCCTTTTAAGAGCAAGCTTTCTATTTTCTGTGAGGTACTATTGGTCTTGTTTGAAATTTTGGTCTTCTTTAACAGTAAACACAAGCAGTTCATATGTGAATGCAGCACTGTGTTGGCACGGCATTTGAATTCTTTGAAGTTCCTTCTTTTTGCCAAAATTCACTTCTAAGGAAGAACAAACAGGGTTGTTTGGGGTTTTTTTTCCTACCTGCTTGTGATTTAAGAATCTGGCATTTCTAGTGTTCTTAAACTCACATGTGGATGGTCATGAGAAGTTTGAGTCTTATAATTTCTTATTATTAATCCCTGCTAAATATTGTAATGTTCCTAAGTTGTGACCAAGGGAAAACCTGTATTGCAACCTTTCAACTCAGACCAAGGTTAATACTAATACTAATACTAATACTAATACTAATACTAATACTAATACTAATGCTAATGCTAATGCTAATGCTAATGCTAATGCTAATACTAATAACTGGGCTTCATAATTTCTGTCCCATGCCTGAAAAGGCTGCCCAGTTGAGTTGAAGGAAAAAGTCTTGTCCTACCCTTACTTGCAGTCAGCTAGAACTGAGCACCAGAGAAGTAACTGGGTAAGGTTCTCTTTTTGAGGCCAGGAAATCAATTAGGAATCTACTATGCGAGTTAATTTTCTTCAGGATGCTGGTCTGTTTTGTACTACATTAAAGAAAATTTATGGGCAGAGATGGGTGACCTGCAACACAGAAATGTTTCAGCCAGATTTGCAAAGTGAAGCTGGACTGTCCATTCCTAAGGAGGAATGTCGAACTGAGCAAGTGTTTGCAGAGTTGTACCAGGAAATTTGGAGTATGAGTGGTAGTTGTTTGATACTTATGATATGATGGGAGTTAGCAATTGGTCTTATTTCAGATGTTTTCCAGTTTGTGATGCTTGATTTAGAAAACTCTCCTTAATTTTAATATGTTTGTCCATCTTTTGGTAGGTATATGTGGGTCTAGACATATATATATGTCTAGTTAAGGGGATTATTTTAAACTGTGCAACAAATGAGAAGTCTTCCTATTTTATTTAAAGAATCAGAGTTCAACATTTGTATTTGAGCTGGCTTCTCTTTAGTTAAGATGTTAACAAGTGAGGCGTGCAACAAAGAATCATGTCCAAACCTGTCTTGAACAATTGTTTGATGACGTCTATGATGGTCCTATCCTTTCCCTTTATGTATGAAGAAACATGATGTATGAAGAAAGTCTTTGTTAATCCATTCTTATACCTCAAACTTCTAGGTCACTCATTTAGGACAAATGAATCTTCTTTCATTGCTTCTACAGTCAAAACAAAAATGTGTGAGTGCTAGTGAGAAATCTGTTTCATGGTACTTAGCCATACATTAAATATTCTGGCAGAAACATATGACAATTACTAGTTCAAGTACAAAACTCCTGAAATGTCAACTATTTCAGTCCTGCACTATCTTTTTCCTCAAACAACTATGAATTTCTGTAATTACTGTAACAGAAAATCCTGACGTTAATCCCTTAATAGAAACACAGCATATTGTCATAGATTAACAGGATGACTTCTCAAATCAGATTAAGCCTTCTGGTTCAATCTCATTACTTAGTTATAAGGCCATGATTAATGACATAGAAATTAGTACCATGAGGCACGTGAAGGTCTTTTGGAACCATATGCAGGTAAAAATTCAGCTGCGCATCTCCTATCCATTCACAGACTCATCAGCCAAGTTTTGTGTGCTATAACTTAAGACCAAGGAGATTTTTTCATGTTGTAAATCTGTATAATTCCTGGACACAGCTATCTCCACCAGTTTGTGTTTTACCACCTGCCTGCCAGTAAGTATCTGGTAGGTAATTTTTTTCAGGGCTGGATGTGGATTGAACATTCACCGACACTAACATAAACCCATTCTCAGGGATTTCCTTCTTTGTTTGAAAGACAGGCCTGCAGTTTCACAAATATTGCATTATTGTCTCTATAATAGATCCAGTGCCTTACTGGACCAGGTGCTATGCAAATAGATGGTAAAACCACAGGCATTGCTCCAAGGCCCATTATGCCACGTTGCCTGAAGTTCTTGCCATAAAGCTGACAGTTTTCTTTCTTATATTTTATATGATTTTTTTTTTGTTCACTGCCTAGAAATTATGCCACAGAGTCTCAGAATATCTTACATGAAATGCAGACCAATTGAAGCTGTATATGAGTGATCATCAGAACGATGGAGAAAAGCTTTTCAACAGGGATATATGATCTAATGAAAATTCCTGTGCTGTAGTTCTGTGGGCTTATTCCTCACACACAGGCTTTGTTGTAACAGGCCACCCTCCATATATTCCCCAACCTCCCCAGCACCCATGACCTCATCCACCCAAAAATGCATGTCTGAATGGTGTCGAGTGTTGAGGAGGAGCCTGCAACACTGCCCAGCAGCAGAAGGGGCAGGTTTTAACTGTTCATAGAACCTCAGAAACTCAAGCTCTTCAGAAACAGGACTTACAACTGGTGCTGCACAGTCACTCTTCTCTCATTCCAGCAGAATTCTTAGCTCAGGCTGAGCTTCTGTGAAGAGGAAACAGGAGAAAAGCAGTGCCACTGGCAGTTCAAACAATTTATATAATGCAGGGGACTACTGCAACTTGTGGGACTTCTCAGAGCTGTCTGACTAAGACCAAGTTTCTACTCTGTTTCAAGCTTCATAGCAACCAGGCTGTGTAGATTGGCTTTTTTAGGCTCTCTTTTGTGGGTGCTGGAGATACTTGTACTGCATTCAAAGTACATAAAGGCCTCTCCCACTCCTGCTCTCTCCATGCGTGACTTTCTTTTTTGACTTCTCTGTGTATGGGACAAAATGCAGCAGCAATCACACCATGGAGTCAGCACTGCACATTTATGCACACGTGTAGGAGGCTCAAGGGTGTATACAGTCGTGTCTGGGGTTTGTGCAGCGGGTCTGCTACAAAAGGTATTTACTTGTCTTCCAGTTGTTTATTTGGCTTTGGATAGCATTTAGAAGGAAGATCATCTGTTTGCAGTAATGAAAGGCACAGTCTCGCTGTAATTGGAGACAGGTTGTGCCAAGGCTGATTCTTGGGTTGAGAAGGCAAAGGTTGAATTTTTGAAAAGGATAAGATAATCCCTTTCTATTAAACTCATAGAATTTTAAAGGTAAATTTAATAAAATAGAACCACTCAAAAAAAGGAGCAGAGCTGTCAACCAGAGTTGTTTCTTTGCTAATGTTCTGACTCTCTATTCACTGCTATATATTAGCATGCTATATGTATTTGCATATAAATTCTAATGAATTAGCCCTGAGATCTTTCAGAGATACTGTAAGTAAATGCATCCTTTCCAGAAGATACTTCCTGCCTCATTGTAGCAATGCTTGTCTTGGGTTATACCTTCTTCAACTTAGTTTACTTATGTGCTATTAAAGCATTGGAGATAAATGTTTCTTATTCCTTTTTTCCTAATGTTCCAAACCATGGGAGTTTTATCTCAATAACCATACATAGTAAATACTGTATTCCTTATGTTTTGTATTTGTGCTTCTCCCTATTTCTTCAAACATTTATCTTGGTCCTGGATCTATAGAAAACAACAGATGTACATTAATCTGAGCAGAGAGCACCTCATGGTCTGAACTGTCATTATCTCTCCAGGACATTATTTGCTTGTTTTTTCAAAAGACAAACAGAAAGGAGAAAAGTCTGAGTATGAGCTGTTTTGTTCTTTGTTAAATTCTTTTCACAACAGGATTTGTGATGGTATGTGGTCCCACTGGCTGTACTAGAGTTTCTGTTTTATTAGGTGCCTCTGTTTTTGCAATGCCATTGCTACCTGACTGTTTTGAAAAAAAACAATCTCAGAACACATAATCCTGTTCTTTGCGCTGGCATTCAATTCAGTCAGTTCCAACTCTGGGTCACAATCCTGATTTTCAGATCTCTGTAATGAAATGCAGAGAGGATGGAGCAGGAATCCTCTGTGGTCTCCTAAGTGGACTTTTTGTGTAACAGGGGAGAACAACTCACCTGACAATCCTTACATCAGTCCTGGAAATGGTGGAGGAAATGGGACCTGTTTTAGAAGGACCTTCAGCACAAATCCTAGCTCTGTCAGAGTAAACATCCTCCTCCTCAGCCAGCACACTCTTTGACAGCTGGCTTCCATGGGTGTTTCTCACAGTAAATGAAGCTAGACACGCAAATGACAGAGAGGATGGGTCAGAAGGGAAAGTGAGGACATTTCGTGAGAGCTAGACTGACTGTTAAAATCTTCTGCTGGGAGACATAAAAATAGCTTTCTCTGCAAATCCAGCATTCCTTTTACAAAAATGTTCTCGTTCTTTAAAATACAAAGAAAAAGCTAATAAATTAATAAAATCCCATTGCTCCTCTTTTGTGAAAGAAGAGAACAGTCATTTATTATGAAAGAGAAGCATCTTAGACAATTACTGTTGCAGACAAAATTTTGGGATTAAGGTTCAAAACGCAAACTCTTTTATCTTATTATCAAAATGGCTTCTGCTTAGTGGTTCATTGAAATAGAAACACATCAAATTAATTTCATTCAGTGGTACTGTGGAAACCTCATGCTGATTACTTATGCTTTAGCTCTTCTTTTGATGATGCCAAATCTTATAATTTCTGGAAAATTTCCCATTGTAGGTATCATCACAAAGTATACATAGACAGGAAGTCCCACTTCAAACTGGCCTTGAAATGTCTTGTGCTTGTTGTTTTGCATGACAAGGGTTTCCTTCATATAGTCTCTATTTGGGCAAAGAGAATTTTTATGGGTGCCATCTTTTTTCTCTACATTTTCCTTGACACCATCTTATTTACCAAAACAATATCTGGAGCTCTTTCCTCTTTTAGCCTTGTGACATTTTGTTTGCACTAATGTTGCGTTTCATTGAAGGTAGATTTGCACATAATTCTGAACCATATAAAAAATTGTCAACCTTTTCTTTTTGGAATAATCAAGTATCTGCTATTACAGACCCTTCCTTGACCAGCTGTCACAGTTCAATTCCTTCCTTTTTAAGTAGAGCTCTTCACAGATGATTATTGATTTGCTACACTGAACTAAAACAGATTAAACCACATTAAATTGTTTACAGACCTTGTCCGCTGGGTCAACTTGTATATTGTGTCTGTCTGATGACATTCACACTGTGGGTCTTAATTTCTACTCTGGAGGCCTATCTGAAAGTCACAGTTTATTTTAAAGTTTATTCAGGGGTTAGATCCTCTCTCATACTGTTTTGTGCAGTTGTTTGGAGTCACAGGGTTTTTATCTTACTAAGCATTTCAGCACAGATGCCATGTGTGACAGCACAAATTTTGGCAACATAAATGTGGTGGCTGCTGCCAGTTAACACCACACTCACCCTGGGACAGAGGCACTTGGCAAAATCGAGGCCTGTCTCTTCCCAGCCCTGAAGCCTCTGCTGAGGAGTCATAGGCTCTCTCTATCCTGCTGAGAGAAGGAGGGCAGGGTATCACAGAATCACAGAACCATTCAGGTTGCAGAAGACTCCCAAAATCCTCAAGTCCAATCTTTGACTGAACACCTTCATGTGAACAAATGCCATGTCCAGTCATTCCTCAACATTTCCAAGGATGGTGAATCCATCTCCTCTCTGGGAATAGGAAATGTTGTGTTGCTGCCTATCCATATTTGACAATTTGGCTCTGGAACATTACTGTGGGGCACTCCAGAGCATGGACATCCAGTCAGCCCCAGCATATTGCTCCTGATATGTGGCTGTGGACAGAAGCAACAAAACTGATCTCCAGCATTACATCCCAAAAAAGCCCTGCATGCTGTAGGAGAAGAGAACAAGGCCCAAATCTAGCCCAGTACTGCGCATAGTGCCCCTGTGGAGGAAGAGTCCTCATCTGGAGCTTCTTCTTTAACTTCTGTTTGATAATTGAAAAAATCTGGCCTAAAACCTTTCATGTCAAGCAATCTGACGAAATATACGTGACTGAGTTCATCTTTATTTGTCAGGATTGTACTAGCTTAATTTGGATTTGGAATCACCTGAAGTTAACAATGAACCACAAAAACTCTGAATGAGAGGCTCGAGTTAGTGTTATTTGGGTTTAGAAAAGTTCAGATGTGTTAGGTGCTAAGGATCTACATCACACGAGGCCACAAGAAGGTAAACTCCCTGTAGAAGTAGCCAGTGAAAGCTGACCAAGTCTCTCAAAATGCCCTAAGGCTTGGTAAGCTGACTGGAGACTGAAGAACCACCAGAGTTTTCCTCTTTTAAAGCCTGACTCCACAGTTATGCTGGCAATACATTTACAGGAATGGGACTTCTTGTAGTGAATGCTTTTCAAGTGCAAAGCAATAGCTCGTTGCTCTTTAATAACTGGGAAAAAGTGAAATATTTGATAGGTTTTGTAAAAAGTAATTTGTAATTTTAATGAATAATCCTTCTTGATGTATTGAGAGCACAGGAATGACCAAATTCCTCAGGATAAATGAAAGAAACCTAATGTGCTGACTTTAGCAGGAGCTACTGCTGGTTCTTCAGGAAACAGGGTGAGAAAAGAGGCTTTTTACTGTTCATAAAGGGGCTGAATCCCTTTAGATGTTTTGTTAGGATCTCAGTTTTTCAGACTGTTTGTTAGAATACTCAGTTTTGTTTGTCCTGGATGTTTTTTCCTGGTGATAGAGAAGTCAAATTCGTACGAAAAACTGTAATAAACTTTTTGTGACAGATCTATCATCTTCCAGAAAAGCTGCACTGAAATGTGAAGACAGTCTTGTTTGAAACCTTGCTTGAGTCTTTATTTATATATAAATAAAAATGTATATATATTTATACGAAAGGAGAGTACTCGGGCAGTAAAGATACAAACCAAAACTCTCAAATTTAGGTGTTGAACTATGTCCTTTTTTGTGTGCTGCTTAATTCTTCACTGCATCCAAACTGCTTTTTTCCTTATTGTTCTGTTTATTTTTTGTGTGTCCATGGCAACCATGAGTCTTTATGAAGGAGCCATCCCTGTGTGTCTCCTTTTAGGCTGAAATCCTAAAAACCATGCTATTTCTGCCTGAATGTTTCTTATATTGAACAGGTCTTAATTTGTAAGAGTTTTAAAGTTATGGGGAAGCATTTTTGCTTTTTAAATTACTAATGTTAAAAAAAAAAACAACAGAGGAATTTTGGTTACAGAGAGATAAAGGATTTTTTTGTGTATTGACTTCTTCTGAAAATCCCACCAAGAGCACAGCAGTTCCTATTGGTTATTTATGGACATGCAAATAACCCTGATGTATGAAAAATCTGCAGTATTTCAGATACACTAATAAATTTCTCCCTTTCACACGGCAGTTTTGGTCTGGCAGCTGAGAAAAAACCCCATTGGGGATAACCAAACAACCTTACAGACTAGCTTTTTCCTACAGTTTTAAAACAGATGTCAACCTACACATCCCCGAAGACAATGTCCATGCTAGAGAGGGCAAAACTCGGTTCAGTGGACAAAAAAAAAATTTTTTTAAATTTCATTTCTACCTTTGTGAAGTTTTCTGGATTTTAGTAAACAAATGCAGTTTATACAAATATGCTCATCTTCCATTAAAATCTTTGTGATTCTACAAACTGCTTTAAGAGGAAGGTAAAAACACTGGTAGGAAGTTCTTGTCTCTTTTGACCTCATCCCCACAACACAGCTTACAATCTCTGAGTTCTGCATAGGATGACATTGTGATGTAGGATTCTCGTAACAGCTCTTTAAACAGCCACAGAGCTTTCTTGCAAGTTATAATACATAAGGAGCAGGTTACACTTCTTTTCTACCTGGCCCATTTTAACAGGAACCTTTGATAAATGACTTCTTGAGATTTTGAACTAAGGACAACTTCCCATACAAATGGGAAACAGTCAAAATCTTAGCATTATATCCCAATTCATCTGCCTTTCTTCTGCCCTATTTCATCAGATATTGTCTTTCCAGTAATCAGATGACTTTCAAAATACTCTTAACTTAGAAAAAAACTTTCTAGTATCATCACAGACGACAGTTATTTTCTACATTTATAATCTATAATTCTATATTTATAATCAGTCTATATTAATTAATATTATTTCTACATCTAGAAGTAATCTATATTTCTATATAATCTATATTAAAAAAATTGAATTTTAAAATGGACCCCCAAAGTGTTGTTTACTTGTAGAATTTCTGGGGGACAATAAGTGTACTTATTAAATACTACATGACATGGGATACATTTCCTTCATAAATACACCATGAAAACTTCTTGCTTTGGACAGTAAATTGTCCATGTGAATACACGTCTAACACTCTCCTTAGGCTGTTGGTTCAACACTTGGAATTATCAAGGCATTAAGCTGTGATATGCCCTCCAAATTCAGCGGAGAATATTTCTTGCCTGCTGTGAGGTGTAGGTATAAAGGAGGGCCTTTAGCAGGCCCCCAGGTAACTGATGGGCATTAGGAGTTTATTGGGATGTGGTGTAAGATATCCTCCTTTTTGTGGGAAGTCAAAGACTGTGGGAGCAGGACTTGTGGAGGTACTTTCAGAAAGTCTAGAGGACAAGGAGAAGGTAGGATCATGCAGCTAGCTCACAGCAGTTTAAGACATCAGGTAGTCTAAACACTGTTTCCAGCTGCTCAGCATGCCCAGAGAGCAGGGATGGAGCCTGGCGAGTGGCTGTGCTCTGGGGTGCCTGCTTTTGCCTGCAGTCTCAAGAAGTCTTAACTGGGATATTGCACCCAGGAAAGAGTCAAGTTGTCTTCCCCTCCAGATCCAAAGCCCAAATGACAATCCTTGGCTAATTTTCACAGAATCACAGAGCCACAGAGCTGATTTGGAAGGGACCCATAAGAATCAGCAAGTCCAACTCTTACCCTTCCTATACAGGACATCCCCAAGAATCACATCATGTGCCCAAGAGCATTGCCCAAATGCTTCTTGAACTCGGGCAGGTTTGGTGCTGTGACCACTTCCCTGAGGAGTCTTTCCCGTGCTCAACCATCCACTGGGTAAAAATTTTTTTCCCAATATCCAACCTAAGGATATAGCAGTTTCTTTCAGCTCTACTATGATCCTTGGAGTACGAGTATTACTGTTTTGATGGCAGTGCACTCCCTCTGAGCTATTGCAGGAGGAAACAAACACTGCCAAGTATTTTAATGTTGCTTCATGTGCATATGTGGAGGGATCCAGTTAACCAGAGGGCTCCTCTTCTGCTGCTGGAGAACTGTGATGGAGATAGAAAACATCTTGCAGCCAACTGGGGAACACCTTTGTCATGTTGGAAAGGAACTGATGTGGATCTACACTGAAGGACTTCATAGAATGTTTTCCCAGAAGGAGTAGGACTGGACCATGTTTTTCTGATCTGCTCTGAAATAACCATAATTTGCCCTGGCCTGGTACCTGAACTGCTAAAGGGTGGGAATGGAATTGTAAGAGAAAGGACCTCTCTGTGTTCATGCTTTGCATCCTATTCTCCTCATTGATATCTATTAATTACTTCTGTAGGATACAAGATTAACCTGAGTGGACCACTGGACCAAATGCAGATTTCTTCTCTGCAGATGAACAGATCTGAGGGTGCTCAACAAGCAGGCACAGTTCAGAGAAAGCTGCCAGTTCTCCTGATGAGCGGGTCCCCAGAGCATCTGTGCTGCAGTAGGGAGAACACTGCACTTAGATGCCTCCAGATAATCCACTGTGAAAGAGGTGTGAGTGTCCTTGACCACACCACCATTTAATGGTTCACTTTGGAAGAAGAAGGGTTTGTGACGTTTATTCAGATTCAATGCTGATGTACCTTTTACTCCTAGGCATACTCCTTCTATTGTCAGTGATAATTTTGGGAGGAATTGGCTACCACTGAATGTTTAAAGCTTAAATGGGAATTTTCAAAAGCCCAGTGCTAGTGATAATAGAGCCACAGTGCATTTCAATACTTCCTCAGGAGACGGTGACTTCTTATATTTTATCTGCTGTGTACTCTCCTCTTGAAAGCTTAGCTTTGAAAGCCAGTCTGGGAGCAGAACTTCCTAAAAAATTACACTTCCCACTCTTCTCTAATTTGTGGTGATGAGTGCCTTGGCTTTAAATATTACAGTCATAAAGATTATACTGACTTCTATTTCATGCTTAATGTGTACCCATTACTAACTAATGACAAACTAAAGAGTGCCTCATGTATTGGAATTTCTGCTTGGAGGTGAAGTTTAAAGATGCCTTTTGAATTAATAGTCTAAGATTCTGTTTTTGTGTGAATGCAACCAACTTCAGAACATCTGGTTTGCTCATCCCAGCAGACTGAAAATGTGGTAGGAGCAAGTATAAACAAATCGCTTTGCCTAAGGTGCAAGGAAAACCCAGCAAGAAATTAAAGCAATGAAGCTGTGATGAAGATGTTGTCATACCCAGGCTTCTCCTTTGTTACATCTGTAAGCACTGTCTGGGTTACTGAGCTCAGGAGGGAGTGGCAGGCAATGTGTGTTCCCTCATCTTTCTTTGGAACTAGTTTTCAATCAAAACAGCGTGCTCTACCACCTACTCCCACCACATCTGTCTTGACTGGGGTCTTTTATGTTTGTTTGTTGTTTTTTCCCTTTTGTTTGTTTGTATGTTTTTGTGAGAGGGAGATACAAAGGTTATAATAATTTGGTCTCGACTGCTGAAACACAGTGACTACTGGTAACACCTGACTTCTCTGAATCTCATTTTCTCTTCCTTTGGCAATGCCTGCAGCTCCTCTGCCTGCCTGCCTGACTGCCCCTCAGCTCTCCCTCAGTCTGCTTTCCACACATCACCTCAGAAACTCCCCGTAGTTCATTCATGTCTTCTCTTTATTGAGATATAAGGCTGAAAAGAGAGCAGAGGAGAAGTGGAGAACACCACAGAGCAGATGCTAGACTTAAAATTATTTGTTGGTCTCTTCAAAATAACAAACAGGTCAATTTCTGAATATTTGTTGACATAAGTGAAGATATTTTTCCATCTCAGCATTTTTATGTTTAGGCTTAAGACTCCTGAATTTCTTTGCTAGCGTTGCTGTAATATCACAATTGTAAATTCACAATTTAAGTGCACTCTAATCACAATTGTAAATGTACAGTTGTGGTGTCCCGTTTTCCTGTAAATGTTTCTGGTGAGGCTTCTCCTGAAGCATTTCTTTGTTTACAGTATTTTGGTTCAGTTTGGAGGATCACAATACCCCTTGTGTTTTAGAAGATACTGTTACAACTTATTACACTAGAGAACCCATCCTTTTTCTAGTTCTTATAGGGGCTGATTTTTGTATCAGCTTCCAGGGTAAACCTAGTGGACTGTGTGATCATGTCCTTATTTTACATATAGTTTTAACTGCTTGATTTTCAGTCCTACTTCAATACTGCACACCACTGAACCAGATTTGTTCTGTCTCACTGTAAAGAACAGAGAGACCTGACTTTTACTTCATATTTTGTGGGAGAAGAAGTGTAATGCCACCAGAGCTCACTCTCTATCTGTTGTTCTTGAATTTTAGCCTCTTCAATGTTGCATCTTTTGGCACATCTAAAACAATGATGGATGCGTTGATAATGCTGAGTGGTAATAAGAGTGTTGACAGCAGCCAACTCTAATCTGTTCGTATCTGATACATGTTTTTTTCTCATGCAAGTACTGGATGAAAAAAGCTCCTAAGGGTTATGAGAAGGGCAGTACTGATAGTAATTTTCTTGCCTTCCTGTCTGGTGATGGACTTCAGAAACTCTTGTGTAAACAGTGCTGTTCTGATACACCTGTGATATGTTCCAGTAATTTCTTTTCAGTCAAACATGCCTGTTACATACAAAGGAAGTTCTTGCTCTTCTATATGCACTCACAGTCATTTGGGGTTTGCAATGTCTAGAGAGGCATCATGTATCTCAAAATATATAGCAAAAATATTTCCTTAACTTATACTCATGCATAATACCCTCTTCTTGTCTTCTAGTACCATGAATTTTTTATTCCGTCTCATTATGTTTAATGCTCTGTCCTTTGGCACTGGCTCTGACCGGTCTAGAAATCTAGATTTTGAACTTTTTATTAAACTTTTCTCTAAATGTGAACTCTGTTGTAGGCAGGCACCCTGTGTTACATTGCATGGTCCTCATAGTTTCCTGGCTTCTCACCTACTCAATGCTTACTCAAGATATTAATGAATTCTCTCTGAAAAATATTTTCTTTCCATGCTAATATTTGTGTGAGGAAAGAAGATGGTTTATACAACCTGCCTGTATCTGTTTTGTGCTTGCTTGAAATATCAGTTGAGGTCTATGGGGATTCATTGGCTTTTTCTGTGCAAATAGGAAACAACCACCAGAACCTGGTACGGTAATCAAACCATTACTTTCCTCTGGCCCTGCCAAGCTTGATTCCTGAGTTTTCTACAGTACCTCTGATTTTGTACTCCAAAAGCAAGAGAATTTTTGCCGCAGTTTTTATTTTGTCTGTTGAATGCCTAGTATAACTCCAAAGCAATGCTTCAACCAGCACCTCATCACAGAAACAAGACACAGTATATTTTAGTGATTTTCAGTACGATACATGCAGATCCAACCACATGTGGCTCAGGTTTTTAGGGTGTGCAAGGCAAGAGTTAGAAAATTCCAGAAGAATTATGAGAATCTAACATACATGTATTATGCAAGCTGCAGAAAGCAGTTTAAAATTTCGACTTTGTATTTTTTTACTTTTGGTCTGTGACTTTTTTTTTTCATATTTATTATGGTCAATATGATCCCCAGTGCAGCAATAACCCTTTTGAGAGTAAAAGTTTCCATGGCAAGCAATAACTTTCTCCTAAAAATATGATAAAAATAAATCTGCTAATGAAGTTTTTCTAAAAAAAACACCCCAAAGACTCTCATATAATAAGCTACATAAAGCAATACTTTGTTTTTGTACAAGGAAAAATCCAAGTAGTTTGTTTATATGCTAAAGAAAGTTTCTAGAGAACAAAGCAATAATGAATGAAATGAGAGTACAAGCTTATCACCACCAAACTTACTACAGTGTTTGCATGAAACATCTTCAGAACAATGGGGTGTTCCTCTCATGGCACAGAGCACTTAGAGAGGGTAACTTATGCACCACCTGCTGTTTTGCCAGGGTTTAAATGCACACTGCAAAACTGGGCCTGCTCTAGGGTCTAGTAAAGATTCAGGACTAAGCTAAAGGCATCACATTAGTGATGGGTAATTGTGAAATCCAGAAATTGTGTGTCCACCTTATGCCTAGTAGAAATCTTACAGCCTGTGTTAAAGGCAATGGTTTTATTCTTGGCACATAATCAGCATGCAAAGAAAATACTGCTCGCTACAGAAGCTGGTGAGCCAAACAGAAGTTACAAAGCATAGGGTGGAAAATGTGGAAGAAGAGTATAGAGTACTTATCAGCATGATGGTAACAAAATCATCTGGAAGGGTCCTTCCATGACTGTGCTTAGGAGACTATCGTGCCTCAAGGAGTTAGTGTTCCATGGTACTAACCTGAGCCTCCAGGGGCCCCTCAACACTGCACAGCCATGGGCTTCTCAGCATCTAAAGTGACATAAGATTTACTTGCTATCTATATTTCTCCCTCGTTTCTGTCTTATTAAAGCAGCTCTTTTATTAAGCCATTTTTTGTCAGACCTTTCTTATTAAGACCAGAAAAAGACCTGCACCATCTCACTCTCTTTCACCTCACCTCTTTTTAGCTCATCTTCACACTCTCACTCATGCAGAATGGGCCAAAACTTTGGCTACAGCAGAGAAAGTTCCCTAGTTTTGGCCCACTGTGCCTAAATAATTGTGTCGATTTGAAGGTGCAGTAGAGATTTGTCTCTTGATAGGGGTGGTAGGAACGGAGAAAGGAGAACCTGTCAGGTGAGGGAGCTCTGAGAACATGGAGGAGGAGGCCATGCAAGCCAGATGGAAGAGCCATTGCAGAACAGCTCTCCAAAAGTTGTATTATGTACGCTGGGGATGTGGGTGTTTCTGAGACGATGTTAGATATGGAGCTCAGATGTCAGCCCAGTCTGTTCTGTACTATTCTTTTTGCTAGCCTTTGTCAGAGGGACTAGGGAAGACATTCTGGAAGTAAATCTTTTAACATTTTTTCAAAGACAGAAAAAGAAATAAAACAAGATAAAGTGTTTGCAATGTGGCTTTCCTTCAACATTATCCCTTGCTCCATTCTGCTGAAAGACTTCTATTATGGAATGCCATTTCTGGCAATCCTATAAAGAGTATTAAAGAGAGAGGGTAGAAGGCAAGAAAGAGAGGATTGTTTCGTTTTCTGGAGGTGCTATTGTCAGTCATCTGTGTTCTTTCAGACATACACACAAAATTGTAGAAAGACAGCAAAAATAACTGGGACTTTGCCTGTGGTCATGACTTTATTTCGCAGCCTCACTGCTGTAGGTGCCTTGTGACCAGCCACTGTGCAAAGCAACACATCACACTGATTTGCCTTCTGAAACATTTCTCTTGACTTGCCTTCAGATCACATCCTTAAAGCAGGGATGGGAAAGGTAACACTACCATGGCTTAATGGTAATGAAGTTATGAATCAGAGACAAAAGGATGTGCCATAAGCAGTGTTACAGCAGTGGAAACTCAAGGACCCCTCACATTTCCATAATGAGAAATAGAAAACATCATCTTTCTTCTTGATGATGGCCTCAAGGTGAGGAGAAGATCTGTGTGGGAAGGGAGGAATGGAAGCAGGGACAAGCTCCTTGCAGAACTGTTTCCCACTCATACACGAGTAGATTATGTTTTGTCAGCTGACTTTGAAAATATGTGTAAGACCACGGACTCAATTCTCTCTCTCTGTCTGCAGAGCCCTCTGAGCATGGTTGAGCTGGAGCTAGAGCTTGGAAATGTCTTACTGGATTCTGCACTTTCAAAGATCAGAGGGAAGCTCTTTCACATCCTCTTTTAGCCTGTCTACTTCCCTCACAGGGCTAAGTGACCCCTGAATGAACAGTATTCAGGTGCCCTAGTGGCCTTTTACTGCATTTACCAGCCCAAAACTCATGATTTTGCATTAGATTCTTCTCTCAGCTGTTCTTCTCAGTTATCATTCCAATTCATGCCTTTACAGCAGCATCCATAAGAATGCTTTTAGTGCATTAAACCTAAGCAGGTCTAGCTTTGGCCCAGGCATCCTGCCTCTAGCTTTTATTGATCCTCATAAAGAACTGTATAGAGCAGACTGCACAGAACTTCTGTTGCTATGGAAAATGTAAGAGGCATGTCTTTGCACAGTAGGGACCAAATAGAGCTTTTGAGAGCAAAGTAAATTTCTTTACCAATCCCCTTTGCAATCCTCAACATTATTTGCTTTGTAAAGGAGGTAGGAGTCAGTTTTTTCCAATGAGTTAGGAAGGAAATTAAGTGTGCATATGAATATGCAGCAGCCTTTATAACAGTGGTCTATACAATAGGTCGTGGATGGAAAATGCTTGGTTGAAAAATAAGGTTAAAATAATGAAAAATATGGTTGCTATGTGCAACCTTATTGACTGCATTTGAATTCAAACTACATTTGTCTGGTTGAAAATGAGAAACAAAAGCATGCCTCACTCTCTTAGAGATTACCAGCCTGCCTAGCACAGGGACATTATGGCAGAGGAAAGGAGCTGCCACATCTGGGGTTCTAGAAGTGACCACAGAGAGGTTTGGTCTCTGGTGGTTCCAGGATTCTTCTGCAAGCAGGTATATCCATAAATTAGATTTCTCTGTGATTTTCCTAGGAGTCAAACAAGTCAAAACTGCATTCTCCACTGCATGCAAAAATGTTGGAAAAAATTATTTTTGTAGTCAGACAATAGTCTGATTACAGCAATAGTCATGTAGGAGGTGTTTCTCAGCCTGCCACTCATTTCAGTCAAGTCACTTCATCTCACAGGGCCCCAGTTTCTTTCTCAATAAACTGAATAAACACTCAGGTTCCTTTGAGAGGTACTTTCAGCTTTACCTGTATATAGTTTATAAAATAGTTATTCCTAAGTGTTTTTCCTTAAGGAATGGATTAGTAGGCTATTTCATTCATGTCAGTTTTGCTATTAAGGCAGAGGATTTATTTATTACAGGTAATCAAAGGATGTCTGTTGAGAGGGAGCCTCAGGAGAACCAGGAAAAGCTCTAGGACTACTAATTTATTCTCAAATAAGCTGCTTTTATTCTTCTTAGCCTATAAGAGGGGAGACTCTGGCTGTGTATCCATTCACTCTTTCCATTTTCAGTTTACTCAGGAAAGGGTTTTGTTAGATTTTTGTCTAGATGCTGGACATGCCTTTCAAAACTTGTAGACTTAAAAATTATTCTCAAATTGAAACAGGTTTTAAATGTGATGGGATTTTTAACATGACTTCCCTTTTTTTTCCCCTTAAGCATACAGTTCTCTGTAACTACATTTTATTTTTATTATCAGCCTTGAGTGTATTTTTATCTGTCTATGTACGCATGCAGGATCACGAATATCTTAAATGTCACATACAAATGAAGGAGTCATTTTTCCCATCATATTGATAGCACAGCAGGTGGCAATCATTCCAACTTCAAGCTAACTAAGGTCATCATATCTAAAATTCTACCAAGAAATTTTAATAAAGAAAGACTCATGACAACAGCCCAAGCTTTGCAGAGACTACAGATCATTGGACCTCTTGTGATTTATTTTTCTTTATTGGGATGGAGTCTTCCTGTCTATTAATTCTGATTTTTATGCCAATTTCCTGTCTATGATATTTTCTCATAGCCTATCTCCAAATTTTTCAACAATCCTGATGATTCTTTGCAAAGATATCTTGCTAACTCCACTAAATTAAAGTCAAATAATCTGTGGCAGGCAAGAGGAACATAGTTAGCAGAAGTTTAATAACAGTATTCAATATTCACATTCATGTGTGGTTTTTTCCCTGGATTTATCTCTCCTGGTGAAATTCAATTTTTAATATCTCCTGAGGTGTTCTTCAGCATGATATGGCACAATATAATAGGACTTACTAGACATAATTAAAATCTCACAATTCTGAATTCAAATGTCTTGCAGGAAGATTGCCTCCCACTTCTAGAGACTTATTAAACATCCACAACAGCAAGCAGTCTGTTGGCTAGTACAAATTGTGGTGAGAGAGCTATAATCCTAAACCTGCTACTGCCTCAGACCAGTGCTCATTAGCCTGTCAGCGACTTAGCTGCCTTTGCTAACACGAGACTCTTGCAGTTCACACATACACTCATATTTGTGGATATGACAAGAACCATCACAGTCCCTGTGCCTACCTGGCATCCCTTCCCCATTCCTGCCCTTGGTTCCCTGACTCACTGCTGGTCCACCTTGGTGCCCACTGCAGACACACAGCACTCACATATTCATGCCACAGGCACCCCACACTCACGGGTCCCCCAGATCCCAGCAGACACTGTCCACTCACCTGATAGCCCAGCTCAGAGCTGAATCTCCCCTCCTCAGCAGCTGGGGTCAGCCTGAAGATTGCCAGTGGGTGCACACACACACACACACACACACATACACAGACACAGACACACACATACACACACACACACATACACAGACACAGAAACACACATACACACACACACGCATACACAGACAAAGACACAGACACACACACACACGCATACACAGACACAGACACAGACACACACACACACATGCATACACAGACACAGACACACACGCATACACAGACACAGACACACACGCGCACACACACACACACACACATACACACACACACACGCATACACACACACACACAGTATCTCTCTATCTCTCTCTCTCTCACTCTCTGTCCGTGCACAGCAGGTTTTGGGGAAGGTACAAACACTCACCACCCCTTCCAGCAGCTGGCACCTGTGTGTGACCCGTGCTCCAGCTCCAGCTGACAGTGCTGAGACCAGCACTGGCACTTCTCACCCCAGAAGTTGGTTTTCAGGGTACAGACAGTTCCTGCCCCAGTGCTGGGGGTTAAAGACCCGCCCCCCCTCGCTCCAGCTGCTGCCCCTGAGACCCCCCTCAGTCACTCTGAAGCCAAGAGCCCGGCCAGAGGCACCCACAGCCGCGGCCTGGCCCCGGCAGCCACTCCCGGGCCTCACATGCTGCTCCCCCCGCAGCCGGCACCGAGTCCTTGCAGCCCTCACTGCCTGGCATGGGGAATGAGGTGAGCAGGATGAGAGCAGGCAGGGCACACGGTGGTGATCAGCTGCAGGGCTCCCCCAGACAAGCCCAGACCAGGATGAGAGCAGGCAGGGCACACGGTGGTGATCAGCTGCAGGGCTCCCCCAGACAAGCCACTGAGCAGCTGCAGCTCACAGGCAGCAGGCCCCTCCTGTCCCCTTGTCTGCCCATCCCAGCTCTTTGTTCCTCCCTGCTCCCTCTTCCCTGCACATCTCCTCCGTGGCTGGTGTAGTCTCACTGATGCGCTGCAACATCCTGGAGCCTCAACTTTACATTTTTATCCTTTGCAAATTTCCAGGTTTGCCTACAGATTGTTAAAGCTCATTAGCTGGTGTCACTGACCAAGTTTGTTTCTGGTTATTGTTTTCAGCAAAGGTAATTGTCCAGATTTGAATCTGATTGTTTCTTTTCCTTTATTTATTGCCACAGCTGAGAAAATAAAGATTCTCACATTCCATATACCTGTACAAAAGCATCTAATTTATAAGCTTTTCTGTCTACCCCTGTATTCTGCCCTTTCCCCTGCATGTCCCTTGATACCTTCACTTTCACCAGCTGGTTGTCCAAGAACTACTTGGGTTGGAAGGGACTGTAAAGATCACTCAGCTCTTAGCACTTTGCTGTGACAGGGACAGTTTCCAATAGAGCAAGCTGCTCTAAGTTCTATCCAACCTGGTTTTGGACAATTTCAGGAACAAGGCACTCTCTAAGCAACTTGTTTCAGTGTCTCATCACCCTTACAGTGCTTTGCTGGTATAAAATTCTCTGCACCACTTCTTTCCTTACCAGTTAGTGCAACTGAGCAGGCTTCTTTTGGGCCATTGTCTTTATTCACAGTAGTTGATCAGGACTTCTGTCCTGTGAGACAACCATTTGCTCCTTCCTATCATCCCAGTTTTGCAAAGGCCCTTGTTGGAAAATCTTCAAGGAATAAAGATTGTCACACTTCCTATATACTTTCATTCTTGTGTACCAGTTGTCTTCAAGAGACTTGTCAAATAAATTCAGGAGTAGGTTTTTCCAGTTATTCATCTGGTTTTCCAGGTGAGGCCATCAGGTAGATTCGTTTGTTGCTTAGTTTGCACAGCTCCCAGATTTCCAGTCTTCTCAACTTTCTGGGCCGCTTTTTCCACAAATTAAATTATTAAACAAATTCATTTCTGCTGCTTATCTGTGTTTTCATTCCAGTTTAGGATAGAATAAATTGATATTTGAAAACTTGGTGTTTTTTCCAGAGAATTGAAAAGTCCATTTTCTAGTCTACTCTTGGTCTTGATCTCCTTTTTAGAAACTTGGTAAAGTGCTAACTGCAGTATGCATAGTCACATACTGAGGAATTAATCACATTTTGTTGTATGCATTTTTATCACAGACAAAATCTCTCAACCATCAGAAATCTCTAGGGTTTTCTGTGTAGTCTCACTGAAAATATGCAACTGAAAAATATTCAGGAAAATATCAGTCAAGGAGAGGAAACTAGCTGTGTATCGTTACACCTGGCAGATTGATGGCTGAGGGAAGAATTAGGATTCTAGGTAAGCATCTTAATGAACTGAGCTGAATTAGATGAAAAATACTTAACTGTTAGGCATCATGACATTTCTAATGCAGTGAAATATTAAGCACAGGAAAATAACCATCCATTCTGTATCCTTTAGTACCTGTCAGGGTAATGATCAGAAATTCATTGCGGGTAGTGGGAATGGTCTTTTTAGCAGAAGAAATTGCCAGGGGCCTCCTAGTATACATATTAATATTTCGCTTCACAAAAACTTCTGTATGAATTCAGCATACTAATAATAATACCATAGCAGCTCTGGAGCAAAGACCACTTCTTTGTTGTGGGTGCCCCATAACTTGCATAGAATTTGGTTAATTAATGGCCACTCAATGCATCATTTTCCTTTCTTCAGCCTCAACATCCTCTCTTAATATGTAGCTGCAATATTTATACAGTTTTTCCTGGGGGACCTCCACTGGGCACTTCTGTCAGTAGCAGCATTTCTCGTGTGTGTATGGTTGATAATTTCCAAGGGAACTCTGATGAGCTCAAAGGGCACCCCTTGCCTTTAACTACCAGATTCTGTGAAACTAGACTGACAGGGATACCCAGGTGAAATTAGGATTTGAAAATTGCATCTGGCTACCTACGCAGCATTTCTTTATGGTGTCTTGGGACAATATTTAGAGGGCCTCGTGTTATGCCTCTGCCAATCCCTTCTCTGTGTACAGATATGCAAGTAGAGGACTTGTCTTCTCCTGTGAGAAAAGGTAAAGATGCAGTCGTTCATTGAGCACCGTTGCCATCTTAACCCACAGCTTATAATTCAAATGGCAGGGATTCAAATGGATTCAAATGACAGGGCTTCGATTTGGGAAATTGCAAGAGCTCTGTATCCAAACACTGCGAATCAACCAAAGTCTTAGGGCAGAAGCAGCTTCCAGACATTCGAGTATTAGTAGAGTCAAACTGCTTCTTTCTAATACTTAAAGTTCAGTAAATATTTTGTGGAGAAAACAGATTTTTGAAATGAATGTCAGCAGAGCCCTTTCTTCAATACAAGACATATGTATTTTGAAACACCCTTTTATCTTATTTTGTCTTTTTAAAGCATAACTTATATGTCCAGTAGAATAAAAATGTCTCTTGATCTCTGCATTAGCATTTGTCTCTCTCTGTTTATCCCGCTGCAGACCTGCGAGTGGATCTGGACAGTTTTCACCAGTCAAAAAATTACTTATCCCTTTCCAAAACATTTATTTTTCTCTCAGCTCTTCCTTTCCTTTCCTTTCCTTTCCTTTCCTTTCCTTTCCTTTCCTTTCCTTTCCTTTCCTTTCCTTTCCTTTCCTTTCCTTTCCTTTCCTTTCCTTTCCTTTCCTTTCCTTTCCTTTCCTTTCCTTTCCTTTCCTTTCCTTTCCTTTCCTTTCCTTTCCTTTCCTTTCCTTTCCTTTCCTTTCCTTTCCTTTCCTTTCCTTTCCTTTCCTTTCCTTTCCTTTCCTTTCCTTTCCTTTCCTTTCCTTTCCTTCCCTTCCCTTCCTTTCCTTTCCTTCCTTCCTTCCTTCCCTTCCCTTCCCTTCCCTTCCCTTCCCTTCCCTTCCCTTCCCTTCCCTTCCCTTCCCTTCCCTTCCGGAACCTTCCCGGAACCTTCCGGAACCTTCCTTCCCGGAACCTTCCCTTCCCGGAACCTTCCCTTCCCGGAACCTTCCCGGAACCTTCCCTTCCCGGAACCTTCCCGACCTTCCCGGAACCTTCCCGGAACCTTCCCTTCCCGGAACCTTCCCTTCCCTTGTCTTGTCTTTTGTCTTTTCTTTCTTTCTTTCTTTCTTTCTTTCTTTCTTTCTTTCTTTCTTTCTTTCTTTCTTTCTTTCTTTCTTTCTTTCTTTCTTTCTTTCTTTCTTTCTTTCTTTCTTTCTTTCTTTCTTTCTTTCTTTCTTTCTTTCTTCTTTCTTTCTTTCTTTCTTTCTTTCTTTCTTTCTTTCTTTCTTTCTTTCTTTCTTTCTTTCTTTCTTTCTTTCTTTCTTTCTTTCTTTCTTTCTTTCTTTCTTTCTTTCTTTCTTTCTTTCTTTCTTTCTTTCTTTCTTTCTTTCTTTCTTTCTTTCTTTCTCCCTCTCTTTCTCCCTCTCTTTCTTTCTCTTTCTTTCTTTCTCTCTCTCTTTCTTTCTCTTTCTTTCTTTCTCTCTCTCTTTCTTTCTCTTTCTTTCTTTCTCTCTCTCTTTCTTTCTCTTTCTTTCTTTCTCTCTTTCTTTCTTTCTCTCTTTCTTTCTTTCTTTCTTTCTCTCTTTCTCTCTCTCTCTTTCTCTCTTTCTCTCTTTCTCTTTCTCTTCACAGTAGCAAGATGAAAACTGTAGAAAAAAGCAACAAAATTCCTGAAAAATTAAAATGCCACCACTTTTTAAAGTTCCAAATCAAAATCTTATTGAAATATCTCAAGGGTTTCACTGAAAAAAATGGTTTAAATTTTTCATAGGGCTTTCAGTCCAGAATAAGCACTGACAGATAGATAGGAATCTTTATGTGGAACACCATGAACCTGATCTTCTGCATGTCTGACACACTTCAGGTGATCCCCATTCTTGTTCTTTCTCTGTCCCTCCCATTTACATACAGCACTGTCATTATTTCTGTGGGATTTTTTTGTCCAAATCAAGTTTTGGACCTTCCAAATCCATCAGCTTTTTTGAGTCCAGTCACTGACCTGCAGAGTGCTACCACTGTGTATGTATCCTGGGACATCATTATGATTTCCATTATGTAGTTTACCGGTACTAGGCCAATTCAATCAGCTTTACAACTGATTTTATTAAAATGCATGGATACAGAGAAGTGTATTTAGATTCCCCAGTCATGCCTACTTGAAGCCATATGTGGTATCTCTCTGGTTCTGGTGTTTCCAGAACAGATTCTGTCAGTTTATCCAGAACATACTTTCATGTTATATTTCTGCCTTTTTAATAACACTTAGATTTCTTTTTACAGCTAATTCATTTCCTAGGCATTGCAATTGTTCTGCCTTACATTTTAATGAATTAATGAAAATAACAGGACCCGGTATCATTGTGCCCTCTACTTGTGAGCATTTCAAGTGTCCTTAGGGGTTTCCTTTATGCAAATGACAATCTTTTTTCATTTGGCTTTTATTGCTCAATTTCTCCCTAATGAGATGAAACTATTTTATACCGCTTTGGGATACTTTTTAGTGTTTTTGTCTCAAAGGTTATGATTCTGTGGCTGATTCAACTAAATGGAAGAAAAATCCAGAGAATCCAACAGAGCAAGTGTCTTATCTCCTAAATGGGAACACATATCCTTGTGACTTCAGCCTGTCTCATACAGATTTCTGATGTTTCATAAGAGTTTGAATTATGTAAGCCTTTCTGTAAAGCATTATATCTCCTATTAATTGAAGATAGGTAAAAAGCGCCACATGTAAAAAAAGGAATGTCTTTTACTTGCACAAAAAACACAAACAGTAAAACACTGTAATTGACTGAAAACAATGGTTAGCTTAGAAAACGTAACGATGATCCTGCCCTTATACTGAGCCTTAGTGAGGCACATCTGGAGAGCTGTGTCCAGTTCCGGGCTCCTCAGCACAGGAGAGACATGGAGCTCCTGGAATGAGTCCAGAAGAGGGCTAGAAGATGTTTGAGGGATAGGAGCATCTCTCTTACAAAGAAAGGCTGAAGGAGCTGGGCCTGTTCAGCTGAAGGGACAACTTAGAGGGGACCCTGTCAATGTCTATCAGTATCTGAAGGGAGGTGTCAGTGTAGGGAGCCAGAGGAGGAGGGAGCCAGGCTCTTCTCAGAGATGCTGAACAAGAGGCCATGGACAAAAACTGACCCATAGGATGTTTCACTTGAATAAGAGGAAAAGTTTCTTTGCTGTGCCGGTGACCATGCTCTAGAACAGGCTACCCAGAGAGGTTGTGGAGTCTCCCTCACTGGAGATATTCAAGAAATATCTGGATGAAATCCTGTGCAATGTGGTCCAGGATGACCCTGCTTCAAGCTTGAGCAGGAAGGTTGGAACAGATGGCCCACTGTGATCTCGTCCACTCTTACCCATTCTGTGAGCCTGTGATACATTTATAAATAATTAGTTTTAACAAAAGTATTTGTTGAAATTACTTGCTTTTTTTGTCCTTTAAATCTAAACACATTCCCTGTTCATTGCTTACGCTTTGCCACATTCTAGTTACATTCCGTCCTCTATATACTGTGGTATCTTTCTGCTGACACATGAAGATTCCCAAAATATTCATTACTTACAGGAAGGTGCATATCCAATGTCTGCCCAATGCAGTATGCTTGTCCCCTCAGTTTCTGATATATTTGCAGTAGCCAGGAGTGAGAGAGCCATTCTTGGGCCACTGATGGAGAGCACCAAGTGTTTCCCTCCCTACTTGTAGTAAAGTAGTTCTCCAGCCAGATCTGGAGTTCTCTATAGAGGGTAGAAAATGTAGACAAATGAGATGGGTAATTCACAAGCCTCCCAAGGCTCTGAGAGAAGGAGTAGTGCTGCTGGAAAGACTCCAGTCAGGAATCACTTCTCAAGGGAGAATACAAAACCACCAACACAATGACAACAATATGACACAGGATCTTCAGATCCATCTCTGAGACATATTTGATTTACTCCAGGCAAATAAGACTGGAGGAACCTGTGGTCCCAAGCTGTTTGAAAGGTTTTTCCAAGGTCTTTTCTAATTATCTTAAGAAGGAGCAAATATTTTCTGAAGATCATTCAGAGTTGTGAAAGATTGTTAAGAAGGACGTGCTAGATGTATCACAATTCCATGCCAGCTGGGAACAGAAATTAATTAAAAGAACTTGGGAACATTATTCCTATACACATGTGTTTGAAATGGTGATTGTTGTGAATGAGACGCTGAAGATCATTGACTGAAATAGTTACCTCAGGTTGTGGATCTCACCTGTCCTCGGAGTTGAGAGGCATATCTATCTTTCACATTGATGAGTATGAATGAGGCATTTGCCACCCTTCTTATGGTGGCATTACTCCACTGTACAAAACTACCCCAAAGAAGTTTGGAGCAGGAATCAACAGGTGCAATTTGCTCAGTGCAGCACCATGGACCAGGTTAAGTTTCATACTAAGTGCTCATGTCAGTACATTTTTTCTCCAAGGATGGGTGAATGATAAAGCTTCTTGCAGAAGAGGTGATATTACTGATGGCAAGTCCTGAAACTCTTTTGAAGTTTGGAGTAGGTAAAATTTGCAACTGTGCTATTTTTAGTTTCTGTGCAACAAAACATTCTATTTTAATAGCTTTATCCAAATCTATATTTCTGTTTGAGCTGTATCTCTGTGCAAGATGCTACAATACCAATACCTACAATGTGACTTTGTGCAGCATATATCAGACAAGAACCAAACAAAGCCTAACATGCAAAGTGTTTTCTCTAAGTCTTGTGAAGACCTAGATAGAAATCATGGTAGCAAGAAATTATAATACATATGCACCTGAATTCCAGACATTCCTGGAGTTTTTGCCAAGTCATCAAGACTCAAGTAGAATTTATGAAAAAAATGGGACAAACTTTGTTTCAGACAGGAAAAAAGTTCCATGGAACTGAGGTATTCTGTGTTAAATGAAGAGAAGGATGTAAGGGATGTGAAAATTTACAGGCTTACTCTAATAACTTCTGAGTGGGAAGGTGCCCCATTATCACCAATTCCTACACTTTTGAAAAACCAATCTAAGATTCAGCTGCCGGGAGTAATTTCCAATACTTGCTCACAGCATCAGAAAAGATTAGTTACATCTAGCACTTCAGTGTGTCTGTAGCATTTACTGTGGCTGCATATATTCTGTGTGATGTTGTTGATTAATTAGATTTCTGATAACAAAGGATAGTAGAAAACAGATGAACAAAAACTGGACTCTATATGAAGGGCAACTTGTCTTGGTACAAAAGTCCTCTTTTTTGCTCTGGCAAAGCCTTCAGAGTTGTTCAAAAGCCTCACAGCTGGTAATGGAAATATAAGATTTTTGGTTTTCATGACTGATTATAGGCTGGGGAAAGAATTTACAAAACAAACAATAAAACAAACCCCCTCAAAACAACAAATGAACGAAAACTTAACAGCCAGAAAACATAGAGACTTTCTGAGTATCCAGCTCTTCTTCCAGGAGAAACTTTCTCTGTGATCATGCTCAGCTCCAGAAAAATAACAAAAAACCCAAAATTATTATGTGTTTTTTAAAGGGAAAACAAATCCCAGAAAGAATACTTGTCTAACAAGAATAAAAGAAGGTAGTGTCCCAGACCAACAGGTTGAGTGGCTTTGAAGTGCCATTGAAGTTCTTGCTTCTACAAAAACCACAGTCCTCAATTGGAAGGGAAATGAAAGTGAAGCAGTAGAATTGTTTGCAAAAAAAGAAAAAGTCATGAAAAGCACATGTGGAAGGAATAAGGGCTAAGCCGCTTGAACTTATTTGAAGTGTACTTGTCTTAGACACAAAATACATATTGCTGAGCATGTGGCAAGGAAAGAGTAGTGTTTTGTAGACTTCTTTATAGGACAAGGCAAGACTTAGAGGAAGGGAGAGAGGGAGGGGTGCAGAATGCAGAGGACTTCCAGATTTCAGAAACATATTGTGTTTATTGAAGCTTGGAATGTAAAGACCTCCTTATGCCAGCGGCAAGAATAAAATGATCAATGATATTAAAAATATGTCCAAAGAGATACAATCTAGGAAAGCAGAAATACTGCATTTTGCCAAGTCTTATACCTGTGGAGGCCAAGTGGGGACTGCAATGTCTTCTAATATCTCTTAAAGTCACATTTACAGACAAGAACTAATCCAGACAATCATTAATTTTTATCAAAATATAGTGGTCCATTCTGGATGCAGCCCTGCAGATGAAATCTTTTCCCCTCCCCTGGAATGTGGATTCAATATTCCTATTAATACATCCCAAAAGAGATGCAGCAAAATCTGGCTGTTCTTTGTGAGTTAGATTCACCCTCAAATCCCTAACATTATACTAGAGACCTGGTTGCCTTTCTCATAAGTGACATTTGGTTTTTTCCCCTCAAAATATATCACTTGTCTCTGTGGCATTTCATCTTGGTGACCCCAGGTCAACTGTCCAATTTGTAGAGATTGTTTTGAATTCTGTTCCAGTCCTCCTGCATGCACCTCTCAGTTTGGGTCATCTGCAAGTACTGTAAATGCACTTACTCTTCATCTTCCTGGTCATTAATGAAACAACTGAATAACACAAGGCTCACACAGACCCCCATGGGAACCAATTTGCATCTCTTCCCACAAATTACAATGAATCTTCAATAATTATTCTGACTGTCTTCTAAGAAACACGTAGACCACCACCCAGCCGGGTCTGGTTCCCAAGATAGCTCCCTAGAACCACAGGTTCATTGTGTGTTAACAAGGAAGTCATGTGCAGGTTTACTGAAACTGTTATGTCTTACATCCGCTGAGTGTACCCTTACAAGTGAGGCCAGATACTCCACCCTTGACAAATGCCTTCTTCCTATCTTTGCCTTCTTTTCCTCTACAGTGAGCTCTGTTTGGTCCCAAATTCTGCGGTTTCTGTGGCTGAAGTTAGAGTGATTACCCCAGAGCTCTCAAAGGATCGTACTTTCCTTTTGCAGAAGCGGTTGTATGTTTGCCCTGCACTTTTACAGGGCTTCACATTCCCTCTACTAGTTCTCAAAACCAATAATCCTTATGATTACTTTGGCTGTTTCCTTCACATTTCTCGAAACTTGGCCAGGTTTCATGGTGTTTTTATGCTGCTCTTTTCCTTACTGTAGCCAGTGGTTTTCTGTGCTATAATGCTGTCTGAAAGAAAAAGAAGTGCAATATTTGATCGTATCGCCCATTGTTTGCTCCTTTTTCCCATGTAGCAACAGATCTATTCTTTGTTTTCAAATATTCTGTTGTTCTAAAGAAGAGTTTTTTGTTGCTTTCTCATGTGTCTTATGCATATTCCTCCCTGTTCATATCATGGTACTGTAGCTTTTGAGCCTCTAGGGTAACATTTGTAGTAACAGCTGTGAAGACTTCCATCAGTGGAAAGGAAATTCTCCTGCAGATGAGATTACCAATAAAAATGCAGATGTGATGCTGTAAAAATGCAAAATGTGAGGAGCTGATGGGGCAAGCATTAAGTGTGGTTGGTAAGGTCATAACAGACTAGTAGAACTGATCTCTGAGAGATAAGACAAGAACATAATTCGCACTTTTGCATTCCCTTTGTGTTGCTTTATTACCTACCTTCCCCTTGTTAGGATGTGTGCCTGTGTGATCAAGAAATAATTGGGGAAATAAGAGAACCGAGAGAATTTGGCCAGTACGCTTATTTTTGCTCTTTTGCTATCATGTCTCTAGGCCACAGACTTAGCTTCAGTCAGTTCACTAGGAATAATCACATGCAGTTGCTCTCTAAAGACAGCTGAATATCTTAAATGGCTTGGTGGCATAATCATTTTATATATCTCTCTCAATGTGATGTTTCAGGCTAATACATATTGCAGCCTGTGGAACTTCAAGTATAAATTGTTAATCAGAGTAATTGGAAGCAGTTTAGGACTGACATTGATGGAGAAGTAATATTTGCAGTTTTTCAGACTAATGTAAGAAAATGAAAGACTAGTCTTATTGTTGGCCCAATCTTAAAAAGTAAACGCCCACAAAGTGACAGCACAGATGGCTTGCAAATCTTGTATGATAGAATTGGCATTAATTGCAAGGCTGAGCTGGAGAACAGTTTCAGATTCCTACTGTTGATTAGGGTGTTTCTTATTGCAAGACTAGTCATTACATATCAAACTGGATATGAAATTAATTTCCACTGGCTAGGTACCTAATGGGTAGAGGTATGAGTGACAGTACCTGACCATTACAGTGCTCATTCCCTAGGTGCCATCATGTCTGCAGATGCTACAGATTGATGAAACACCAGAAAACTATTTTTTTCTTAGTGAAGGTGACTGTCACAGCTTCTTGTGCCATGTGTACTTGTCCCTATTTAGGAACTCTGACCTAACAGCTCTGATCAGCATATACCACAGTGATGATCAGAAATGACTGCATGTGAGAAGACTCCTTCTATCAGGTCAGCTTCTGCTCTTGTGAATAAGAATACAGAGACAATGTGGTCACAGCCAGCAGGGTCACATCTGCGTGTCTAAAGAGTTGGAAAGCTGACCTTCTAATTTCTTGGAAACAAATAGAGGGATTCATCCAGATGGCCTCCTTGAGGATTTTTATTAAGATTCTGGTCATCAGACATGTGTGTTGAGTAGGCAATAGGCAGCAGATACATGTATATGCTTAGCTGACTGATGTTGTGTGGCCTATTTGGTTTAAGCAAGTTTGGAGATACTATGTGTTTTTATTTCAAAAGCTACTTCTCTGTAGAATTAATTTTTTTTTTGTTGACAAGACAAGAAACAAGCCATAACTGACACTCAATAAATGTTTACATGTAAGTGTAACTGACCTACATTATGACAGAGATCATTCTTCCACAATACTACTTCAAGTGAAGCAGTATTATGTATAGGATGTCTTTTGCCACCATGGAAAATTGTTAAACATATACAGCATGCCTGCTTGGAAAAAATACCCTGAAGTCTGAATTAGAAGAGCCCTGTCCCCATTTTCCAGCATTGCATTGAATATGAAGCCTATTGGTACTTGTTTAATGGGATCTGGATAAAGCATACAGGAAGTTAGAGACAAGATGCAAAGTGTTTGACACTGTCCCACACAACATCCTTGTCTCCAAAGAGACATGGATTTGAAGGATGGAGCACTTGGTGGATGAAGAACTGGCTGGATGGCTGCACAGGAAGGGTTGCAGTCAACAACTCATTTTCTGTGTGAATACCAGTGGTCAGGGGTGTCCCTCAGGGGTCAGTAATGGGGCTGACACCGTTCAACATCTTACCAGCAACAGGTACAGTGGGATCAAGGGCGCACCTCAGCAAGTTTGGCACCAACACCAAGCTCTCTGGAGCAGTCAGCACATTGGCAGGCAGCAATGCCATCCAGAGGAGCCTGAACAAGCTTCAGGGGTGGGGATGTGCAAACCCCATGAAGGTCAGCAAGGCCAAGTGCAAGGTCCTGTACCTGGATCAGAGCAACCCCAGACAGAGCTGCAGGAGGGAGGGGATTCTGCCCCTCAGCTTGGATCTTGTGAGACCCCACCCTAAATACTGTAAGCAGCTTTGGTGCCCCCAGCATAAGAAGGGCATGGAACTGTTGGAGCAAGTGCAGAGGAGGGCGACAAATATGCTAAGAGGGCTGGAGCACCTTGCCTATACAGATAGACAGAGAAAGTTGGGTCTGTTCATCCTGGAGAAGAGAAGGTTGTGTGGAGACCTTCTAGCAAGCTTGCAGTATCTGCAGGGTCCTGCAGGGATGCCAGAGAGGAACTCTGCATCAGGAACTGTAGTGTAATGTCAAGGAGTAATGGGTACAAACTGCAAGAGGGGAAATTTAGGTCACATATTGGGAAGAAATTTAGGTCACATATTGGGAAGAAATTCTTTACTCTGAGGAGGGTGAGACACTGGTTGCCCAGGAAGTCTGTGGAGGTCCCAGCCCCGTCAGTGTTGAAGCCCAGGTTAGACAGGGGTTGGACCAACCTGATAGAGTGGGAGTAGTCCCTGCACAAGGCAGCAGGGGTTGGGACTGGATGATCTTTAAGGTCCCTTCCAACTCTTAATTTGCGAGTCTATGAATCTAACCTATTCAGCTTTGCCTCAGTTTTCTGCACAAAGCTTCATGTCCCCTCTACTAGAATTTCTCTCCATTGGAATAGGCAGTCTGCTGTCCTCAGACTTCTCTTTATTTCCTTCAGCACATCTCACCACTCATGGCTGTTGCTTCTGCTTTCACCAAGTTCCAGATTATTTGGTTTTAGAGTACAATGAAAAGTTATAACATGAAAATTCTGGCTATTTCTGCTCAACCAGGTGGGCACTTCCTTTGCTGTCCTCTGTCAGGAAAAAAAAAAAAACCAACAAAAGAAACCTGAATCTCTGGTCCTGACTTTGTCTTTAGGAAGTTTTAATTTTTCTGCAGTTTCACAGGGTGAGACCAACGAGAGATGAAGCAAGACTAAGGAAAACCTTTTTTTTCATGCTCGCTGCATATAGGACTGTCCTCTTCCTCCAGTCTAGAGCCCTGAAGGCTTTCTTCTCCTTTCTTTTTATTCCAATTCTCCTCATTTTCTCCCATCAAGAAGTTGATTATTTTCAAGAATTTATGTATCCAGTCCCATTCACTCCAAAGCAACTGGATGGGAATGTGTCAAGAAGGAAAAACAGTTCTTGATTACAATATCATAATAGAAGAAAAAGCGGTTATTCTGGAAATGTTCCCCTTTATCATATTTCTTCATGACATCTGTCGAGACAAGCTTCATTCCAGGTTCCCTGAGGACAGATTTACCAAGTGTGCTTCAACAGGAAGGGAGGAAATTGAGAAGTACATTTTGGAGTTACAGAGAGTCCTGCCTTGCAGATTAGATCCATGTGGGTCTGGATCAGACCATCTTTAGCATAAAACTAGATGTGAGGTGTTCTGTTTATTACTGTTGAACAAAAAGTCTTACTGTAAGAAAAGAATTTACAAAACAAACATTATAAGAAAAACGCAGTTTCAAAGGAATAAAAAGCTTTTCATGCTTAATTGACAAATATCATTGTTTAGAAATGAAAAAAAAAGTCAAGGAAAGGGTACATATAAGATTTGAAACATTATTTTTAAGCTATGGGGTTTCTTTGAAGTTCGACTTTAATATCAAAAGATTGCACAATCAAAGATAGTATTAAAGTCATTTATTTGTTTGTCAGGCTCAACACATCAAAAACCCAGACACCTTTGGTCATAAAAGGTAGAAGAATTAAGGGGGAGGAAAGTAGTCCTGCAGCTCCACACTGTTTGTTTCTGCAACTGAATGTGGACCCAGTGTTATGTATAAAGGGAGGTTTGCACTGGCAGAGAGCATTATACCAACATACACAGATGTCCAGCACTCCCTGGTTGTGTATGACCTTTCACAACAAACAGGTTTACACAGTTTGGGACAGAGCACAGCTTATACTGGGCTGTTTATGATCAGCACATCCGGGAAGGCACATCAGAGCACCCGTGTGGTAGGCAGTGCTAATAATGCATAGTAAGTAGAGAAGGCAATGCTGCAGTTTTCTAAGAAAGAAGGCAAAGCGGCGGGACCCTAGGGACAGCTTTGGACAGAGATGAAGGAATTCACAGGGATAAAGAGCTGAGGAATATCTTGAAACACCAAGTTCTGAAGAGGGTAGAGTAGAAGAATCAGTAATTGCTACAGAATATGTTGACCTGTTCATGAAAGCTTCATTAATTTTACAGAGGTTCATTTTTTAGCACTAATGGAATGCATTCATAAATATATAAAGTTAAAAGAAAGTTTTGTGATATCCTTAAGAAGATATTAACAAGAAGGTAATTAAACCATCTCTAACTCAATGCTGTATTTTGACTAACATGTAGAAAAAAATGGCATCACAGCTTTGCGATGAAATGGGATGAAGCATAAACATTTTTGAGATGGAAGAATTTGAAATCTTTTAATTTACTTGGAATTAAAAATCTTGGAATTCAGTTTTGCAGCAGAAGTGCTGATATTTCCGAGTGCAAATTGCTTCTGAATGAAAAACAGGTTTCTATTTATGGAAAATATTTTCTGTTAACAACTTCCGAAAAAATTTTATGCCTTTGCAAGGGGAAGAAGCATGCAATCGAAAAATTCCTGACCAGGAGTAGCTAAAAAATAGTGAGATTGATTTCTTTTTCTCTTCCATACTATTAAAACCAAATGCTATCCATGTAAAAGTGTCTTTGAACACTGTGCTTCTGCTAACAGCATAAATCACCAGGATTTCCATGTATTTTGAAGCTACAGAACAGTGAAAATGAGAGATCTACCAGACTTTGTGTTAAGTATAATCACATCAAGACATAGAAAATAAGACTGCTTTCCTGCCTAAAAGAATTGGTTCAAGACAGAAGAGGTCACATGCCTTTTATCCAGGAACAATGCACAGTACAAGTTATATAAAGAGGTTGGGATATATTGACTGCGCAGTTGCTATCTGATTGTGATAAAAATTGTGAACAATTGTGCCAATTAGACAGCCATAAATCACCCATTTGAGACTAGATATTGGTGGAAACAGCAGGAAATAGCTGATCATGTCTATGCAAGCAGTATCTTATTTCCTAGAAGCAGGTAAATAAAAATGAACATGGGCCAGGCTAGTCAAGTGTGTCTGTCAGGTGTGCTGTGTAACAATGTACTAGATATTGTATTGTGTTCTGAAACAGATCTCTGGAAAAACTACATTTTATTTTCCTTTGTCTCATTTCTCTACTTCTCTCAAAGGGGAGAAGGCAGGTCCTGGCCTCTGTACAATTAGCAGATGTTCTGAGAGTCATTTCTATTTTGGTTTTGGTGTTTGCTCTTAGCTTTCCCTGTTAATGGAGCTGCCTGGAAGAAAAAAGTACTGTTTTCTCAACAGTAAAGAATTAAGTATTAGTTTGTTTGGGGTTTTTTCGTGTAATATCTTGATGAAATTAGCATTTTCTTTCACTGTCAGTTTCCAGAGGGGAATTTAATCTTACTTGAATTTATGGGAAAAAGAAACTTTTGACTGGCAAGTTTCCTCACTAAAGAGGACACAATAAACCCTCAAATGGCATGAAATATTTACCAAAATAAAGCTAAAATATTTACCAAAAGAACAAGAGCTTTTTGATGCTGCTACTGAAAAACTGCAACAAGCACATTCCCTTTTCATGTTCTTTCATCTTGTCTGAAAACTCAGAAGAGAATAAGTATAGTGGAAGAATTCTCACTGCCTCTGACAAGATTTTTTTCTACTTACTCTAAAATCCAGAATATTTTTTCATACTAAAGTGAACATTTTTAATGAGCTTGGACTGTTCCAAAGACATTGATGTCTCTGGGATAAATCTGCCAGAATGAGAGTACCTTCCCTGGGGTTTACTTTATAGAGCTAACCAAAGTAGCTGTGGTGCTAAACAGTCTTTCACCTGGATTTTTGGAAGAGTATATGCCCAGTTTATTTCAGCAGAATGAATTCCACTGAAAAAATGCCACAGGAGAGTTCAGAAAATAATCTCTGGGCACCTGCATCTCCTTGTGTTAGTTCTTTGACTTTCTCCATCTTCGTAGACACCAGAAGGTGTCTGAAAGGGGACCTGAAGGGGACCTGAAAGGTACTCAGATCAATATGCCTTTGCTATGAGGTGACTTCTCTTTTCCCCATGTTCAAGCTTCGCTAAGGAAAGCATTCTACTGTGTTTTGTGTCTTGAGAGAAACCTCCTGCTCCTTCTTTCTTTTGCTCAGAATTGCACACGGTACATGCCCTTTTACTGGAATCTGGGAGGTAGCCCATCTAGATGCCTTGGATATTTCAGGTTTGTAAGGTCCAATGGTATTCCATGCAGGAATCAGTGGATAATTGCCTGCTGCTTTTTCTTGCTTGCATGAAAATGACAGCCTAGAGTAATGTCACTCAACATGGACTCAACAAGACCATCTTCTTCCACTATGGACCCAGAAAATGAAAACAGTCTACCCAGGAATGAAGGATTTCTTTTTTTCTCCAAATCACGTCTCCTTGCCTGCAGATCTGCTTTAAGCACAAACTACTGTTGGCAATAAGCATGAACTGAAGCAATGGGAGATGTATCATAACTTTGAATTGGGGAGCAGATGTCACACTTACACTGCAATGGCCCTGTTGAGCATAGCAGCGTCCCTAAGATAATTTATTATCCAGTACAACTGGGATTTACAAGGATAAATATCTGATGGAGTCTTTTAGTGTGAGCTAATGTGATTAATTCATTTGGTTCCCTATACTGCTTGGCACAGGCTCTCTGAGACCAACATTTTTGAGAACTCTGTGAAATTCTGTGATGGTAAGTCATTAGGGAACCTAGCAGGAACATGTGGCAGCAGCAGATTCTTCATCTATGCTCCCAAAATGTTTGTTTGTGTTTAATATTACTTTGATGTAGCATGTTAGGGGTTTTTGTATATTAATGTTAAGAAATGTATGGATTCTGGTGAGTACTCTTAAAAGTCTCCTACCTGATCTGTTCCCATTTGAAACTGAAGAAAGTACTTGGATTTAAAGAATAAAAAACCCTTTAGATTACTGTCACAACCTTAGCGGGTGACGAAAGACTGACGTGTACAAACCCATGGAAACAACAGTATTGCAAATAGAAAAGGGTCAGATTTCCCCAGCTGACATGAAAATGATTAAGGCCCTAAAGCCTGTTAAAGCTTAGTTTATCAGGGACTTCACTTAAGCTTTCCAGGGAACAAAGGAATTAGTATTTGCTCAAGGAAGGGATCAGCCTTCTGTTGCAGCTGTGCTTCCCTGTACTGAAAGATCAGAGCAAACCACTATGATATTAATTTCAGCAAATGCCCTCACTACTTAGTATAGACTCACACTTCACTGCCTCTCCATGTAATGCTGTAAGGTTCAAAGAATTAGCTATATTCTGTACAAGATGAACTAAGCAATCAATTTTCCAGGAGTGCTTTTTAAGTACTAATTTTTATAAAAGCTGGTATCTTAAAATAATTTTTTGCAATTTTATCTCCTATGTAGTGATGAATCTGCCTGCTCTGTACTGCTATTAAAACCATGTACAAAACCTTAACTCTTGCATCAGGTTTTGGTTACAATGTTATTCATCCTTGTTAGTCAAAATGATATCAAATTAATGAATGGGAATAAAAAATGGCAACAGAAGGACCAGGAAGTAACTTCATCTGCATGAAGAAGCAGGCCTAGTTAGTAGCTTGTGCTAAAATAAGGCTTTTTCCACAGCTGCCAGGCAGGAGGGTCCATGCTCTGTAATCCAGTTCACAGCATTATTCTGTGTGGCCTGAATACAAGATAATCTTTGGTTAGCAGCTGCACTATAAGAACACGTACTTTGAAAATGTTTTCAGAAGGAACTGGGCAAAGCTCATACAAATCACAAGAAATATACTGATTTTCAGTACACACCACACGAGCCCTTCTCTTTGTCTAGATCTGCATCACATAACCACAAGTATTTTTATTTTACCATCCACATAGGTATTATTCTTCCCAGAGTGCCGGCCTAGGGCTGAGTGTGTGTGAGTGTCTTTTTTTTCTCTGGTCTCTGGGGCTGCTATGAGAAGAAACCTAGGAAGAGAGTTTACCTTCAGCTGCTGAAGGTCACAACCTTCTTACAGCCTGCCTGTTTGTAGTTTGTACCTGAGGGGTCAAAAATATCTGCCTGTCCTAAGAAACTTCCAGTCTTACAGGAATGCAAGCATCCACGTTAGCAGGAAGACAAGCAATTCACAGACAACATAGAAATGCACTGTGGTTATCATGATGGCTGTCTCAAAAGGAACTATTTGAAAAGGACTCAAAAAGGGAAAGAATCAAGGAATTCTACAACTGAGGCTTTAATTCAGCAGAACAAAAGGCTCAAAGCTGAATTTTCCTGTCTCCTCAGTGGTCCTTTGAATATTTTCTGTCTTCAAGGAAAATGCATTTATTTTGATGGAAGCACATTATTCATTGTTTCATTTTACCTATAAAGGCCACAGACAAATGCAAATTATAAAGAAAGCACTAATGTGAAATGGCAACTTCATGTTACCATCTATAAAAATAACTGGAGGTAGTAAAGCCCATTCTGAATAGCATTTCAAAGCTGTAATTTTCAAAACTATCTAAGAAATGTTGAATTTTTTTCTTGATTACCTCATCTGAAAAATCTTTTAAGCTTTTATTCAAAATCTCAGTGCTACCACTCATAGAAAAAGTGTGAAACAAGACAGAAATTAAGATAAACACTAATGTAAAATGGTGAATTTTCACTATCTTCACATCTGTAAGCAAGAAGTAAGGTGTCAGTGAAAGTGTGAGAGAACAAATACTAACTTCATCTGGTTAAGAGAAGAAATCAGAACAAGGAAATCCAAGGTAAAAAAGTCTTTTTCTCAAAGTGATAATCCTGACCAGTTTTTTTACATGAAGTCCATGCAAAACAAGTTAACAGAAAAACCGTATGCGCTGGTCTCCAATTTCCACAAGAAAAGTGACTAATGACAGGGAACAGTTTTTGCAGAGTTGTTGGACAATCCACTCAGCATTGACTACTGAACTACTTAAAACCCCCATATATTATTATCTTTCACATTTTGCATGAAAGACCTAGAAAGCAAAGAATTACGTAGGTTTTTTTTAAAAACTCTTTATCAGACAATGAAAATATCCTTCCTTTTGATGGTCTTAAGAAACGTTAAGTTACTTTTCAGCTTTAACTTTTGCCTTACTATAGCTGAGTTGGGGGATTAACACAGTGCATATTTCATAAAACTATATATATTGTCTTCTGGGAAAACAGTGTCCCTGCTGTGCCTTCCATAGCCTGCTTTCTCCTGGCAGGCCAGTTCAGAAGATTGATTGAAAATGAGTCATTCTAAAAATACATTGTTTTGTAAATCTTCTTGCAAATTCAAGATTTAATACTGCAAATATATCACTATGACAAATTTAATTAAGAAAGAAAAAAAGGCAGATTAAACCAATGTCTTTCCTAAATGATATGAAGTAACTTTCAGCCAATTAAATTATGTCAGCTTCTGCTAACCATTTTCTTGAGAAGTACAATTAGAAAAAAGGCTCCTCCAAAGATAGCTGAGAACCTGTAAAAAATGTTCTCATCTGTGCTGAAACAATATCCTTTAAACTCCAATTTAAACTATTGTTCTTAGAGTACTTGCATCTTTGCAGGACTGCCACTGCTGAAACCCATTCATTCTGGAAAATAAATGCTTAGCTAGAATTACTTTTCACATGTTAGGAGTGTAGTGATTCATTGTATCCTCAGAAAGTTGTCTCACATAGGTGAGATTAGTTCGGGAATGATAGTGATCCAAATTGACAGCAGGCCATCCTAGTTTGCTTTACAAAGACTTCCTCTTCATCCTTCTGTTGTGGGATGAGAGCTGAGCACAGATCCTGTTTAAGACAGAATTGGCATTAGTACCCACTACTCAGCCTAGCATGAACACAAAGCAATGTTAAATCCCCTGCAAACCAGGACTGGAGGAGGGAGAGAACAGAAAATGACAGAAACTGGATTCTTAGTAAGGCATCAGGCTTTATCCATGAGGAAGAACTGAAAAGGGATTCAGAAAGAGCACAAAGCAGACCTGAAGACAGCAGCTGTTGAAGCAGGAGTTCAGAGCTGTACAGACGAGGTAAGGGATGTAAAACAGTATCAATCCTCCGCCAATTTTGTTCTGCAGAGAGGCAGCTCTGAAAAGCAATGAACAATTAATTGATTGGAAGATTAGAGCAAGCATTTAGCAGCAACAGGGATTAATAGTATTCTTAAGCCCTGTAAACTTGTTTACGTTTTTAATTCAGTTAATGCCCAAAAACATGGAAAACTACTCTTCTACTAAACTCCTCCAAGGAATCTGTCAACATCATCAGCCACACTTAGAAAAGCTATTGAAGGAAATTTATCTAAGATTTACAAAGTTTGGAGATGGTTTCAGTTTTATATCATTTCCCTTACTATCATATGGATAAGTTTATAAATTATATCACCCTCCCAAAAATAATATTTGACACAAAAATTAAATACAAATTGATTAGTAAGAGGAAAATTTCAGTAAGTTACTATCTCTCTGCATCATTACAAATGCAAGAGGTTTTCTATTTCCATTTTCTCATCCCATATTCTTTAGCTCATTAACTAAAGATCCTCTCATTGCTCTGCTGCAGTTAAGCTGCATGACTCTATTCTGGTCTTCTCATCAATTTAAAATAGCACTGTCATTTCTTAACTGCAGCACATTGAAATGCACAATAAATATGTGGTTAAAATCCAGTGTTGCCCAAGTTTTATCAGAAAAAGTTTTTACTGTCTGTGGATCTCTCTTTTTCAAAAAAGTCTTGATGGTTATTGACTATGGATCTAAATTTTATGCTTATTCTTTTGAAGAAGTCCCATCTTCCAGCATGTAACATAAAGATGAGAGAATGTTTTTCTATATGTGGAAGCATCCCCTTGAGCATTTTGATAGCTTTAAAAATTTGATACCTTCACATATTTTGCATTTATAATTCATGCAGATTTCAGTCTGAAATGCCTCTTTCTGGAAGTTTCTGCAGATGGAAATCTCCTTGGAGTCTCAGATGTCTTTTTTTTCCCTTGCAAGAGGAATCTAATAATTAATCCATACCATAGGATATAAACACCCAGTTTCTATGGATTTCAATGTTTTTTAGTTTGAAAGCAGGTTCAGCTCTGTCTTGACAGTTTTCTTCTTCAATGTAAATAAATATCTATATCATGATTTATATTCTAGGAGTGTCTCATAGTCCCAGACACCTGAAGCCACACTGGTACACAGCACCTGAAAAAAACATCAGTGCAAAATTTCTAGATTTGAGGTGAAAGTAAACAAAAAGAAGAGGCAGAGAAAAGGCACAAAAGCATGGTCTGATGACCTAGCTCCTTGTCCATCTTTTTTTCTAGTGATGCTCCAGCATTCTTCCTCTGGAATGCAATTCACCTTCACTGGAACAAGCGAGATTTTCCCCAGGGCATGAAGAAGAGCATTGTTCCTCTGTCACCCTGTACTCATTCAGTCTGGTTTTGTCTCAGCCACAGGGTTTCCTAAGAGCAGGATGAGACACCAAATACTGAATCTTCATTTTATTTTCGTGATACCTTTTACTAGCTAGGTCTCAAAACCAAGAAAAAGGTTCAAGGGAAAATAAGCACTCATGTCATGTTTGTCAATGAGAAAGGAGAATTTTGCTAGCAAGAGCTCAGTGTTTGTGACATAACTTTAGCAGGTTTTCTAGTGGGCTAGGATATTTTGTCTGCCATATGTGTATATCTGAGTGTGTTTGACTGATTGCATGTTCTATAACAGCCTTTTCTCTCATGTGGACTTTCTGGGTAATTTGAATAGGTCAGACCCACTTATAGCCAGCTCTGACAAGTGCTTTCATCTGCAGCTTCCTATTAGCTCCACAGTGTTTATTCAGTTCTTGTCCTTAGTATGGGAGGGAGGTTTTCAAGGCTGTGTTTATTGCTGTGGGATTAGTTCCTCCACTTCTCCCATCAGTTGTAATTGTTATTTTCAAGCAATTCCTTGACAGTGACAAATCTACACTTGCTTACAGGTTTTCATCCTCAAAACTGTGACTGCAATAAAATCCATACCTCATTTGTTGGTCTCTCCTGCCTTTATTTCCCCCCCTTTGTCTTGAACAGTTTAACTTTTGTCCAGCTGCAAAAGTAACCAGGATTCTTTTAAAGCACTGGTAAGCTGTAATGCTAAAATTCAAAGTAATGCCTAGCTTGAATTTTGTGGCCCCACTGGATTCTTTTCTGCAGTGATGGCTACTAAAATACCAGTGCTTGGTAGTGATCACTGCATTTAGAAGTTATTTTCATGTAGAGTGGACATGGTTTCATTATTGTGTTTTACCCAACAATCTCACTGTGAACCAGCATTCCTTTTATGGCATGTTTTGTATGTGGAAAAGGTCTAAGGCAGAGGCTAAAAAGAATAATCTATTCATTTAATTTTACCATTTTACATGCAATGTTATAAAAAAATCATCCTATGCTTTATATCTGATCTTGAATTTAATAGAAAATTGGTGAGTAATTGCCAAGTAAATTGATAGATGTGGTTTTGTGGAAATGACAGGTGGAAACATTGCTAACTGGGGCCTCAATTTGTCACTCTTAGCTTTAGAGCATGAGTTCACAGAAGATGTGCAGGACTCCAAGGAAGGTATAACCTTGTTATTATGAATTTCCTTGTCCTGTGCTCCATCCCATTTCATATCTTTTGGAAGACACATAAGGACATTTGGTTGCTCTTTTTTCTCAATGTCTTGCCAAAGAAGAGCCAAGCTGTATCTGATGACTCACAGAGATATAACAGTGTATTATCTTCTTAAAAAGACATTTCCACTGCACACCTGACCACAAAGGAAGATTAGAAGGAGGGAGCTGCGGAGGGAACCCCTACTCTGTGGAGTCAAGTCTCGGTGGTGTACCATAGCCATGCATCTTCTGCCTTAACTTTTCACAAGAGCTTATGACATAGTTGAAATATGTTCACTAGCAACATGTCCCTGGAAAGCGATTTGTCTTTAGCAGTTAGACTGCAAAAGCTGGTAGTTTCCCAGTGCTGTCTGGTTCTCCCTTCCATTAATCTCAATGTTATTTGTACCACATTCTGCCCACACTGCTGCCTTGCAGTAGTGGCCAAAACATTAGAGCTTCTATTTGGCACAGATAGGGTATGCTACAGTCACATGGCACCCATGGTCCTGCAGAATGTGTTTCTTGATAGAGTCTCATCGCAGAGGGTGACAGAGTGACATAGTCATGTTGAGATGATGCCCACTCACGTGACCTCAGTGCCACTCAGAATTGCTTTGAACCTAAGGGCCTGGCTTTGGATGCAGTGCATTTTCTGTTAAGACAATTCAAAATTTTAGGTATTGAAGGGTTTTGCCAGATAAGTATCTCTGATCGCACTGGGAAATGGCAGGAATGTGCATTATTTGATGAATCAATTAAAATTAATTTCCCCACAGCCAAGCCATCTTTGTGCTTATTAATATGGGTAAATTTCTTGTTAATCTGTCATTTTTTATCACATTAATATCATCCCAAGAGCATGGGCAGCTTAGTATAGTTAATCCTCTTGAAGATGAGAGTTGTTGCTTTTTTTTCCCTCCCTAGAACATGAAGGGCTTCCTTGGAGAAGCATAAATAGTTTCTTTACTGTCAACTGACAAAGCCTATTGGCAATAGCAAGGCAGTCTGTGAAAGATGTAAGCTTAAGTCTCCACCAATTAATGAACCAGAGCACTGTTAAATGCCAGCAGAGATCTAGCATGTACCAGAGCCAGACATTCTCTGCCAAACAGCAACACACTGGGGAAAAGAGAATGTGCATTAGCTCCAAATACGAGCTTACAGATGTGGCTGTCTGTTGTTTTTCTTATTTAAACATTCTGGGGTGACTGCACTTAAAAATGTTGCAAAAAACCTGGGTGAAGCTCTCACTCTTGGGAAAGAAATGGAGCAAGCCTGGCAGAGAAATATGTTTCTTAAGCCTTCTGCTCACAATAAACAAATCCTAGGCTCCTAGGCAAAAGGAATGTCCTGGCATTTTTACCCTAAAAGCAAGGAAGCTCAGTTAGAGCTCAGGTGTGCTATTTAAGGGAAAGGATCTGTTTCAAATTTCCCTCTTTGGCCCACTAATACCCAGAAGTCTGAGAAGGCCCCAGATTCTCCATAAACATATTGGTAACCAAATAATCAGGATGACCATTAGGCAGAAGGAAAGAAGCATGGAAGCAGAAAGCAAAGTATGAAGATGCTGTGTGTTGTCACTGAACTTCCGTGTTCCAGTGACAGCTGGGCAACCTGCTAGCACAGTGTGCAGTTTCTGGGGGGGTCTCCCAGAACAAATGTGGACATCAGCTTGCCAAGCTGCCCTTGAAGGCCAGGCCGAACAGCCTGGTCCACTGCCTGAAACCTAATTCTCACCAGCTTCTTTTCTGCCTGGGAAAAGTTTCTAGCATGCCTGACATGGCTGGCATAACTGACAAGGGAACAAAGAAGCTACTAATCTTGTAAATTGGTGGTAGTGAGGGCAGAGGTCCCAGCTGCATGTCAACAGACAGAAGTAATGAATCCTGCAAACGTGGCAATGGAGATAAGAGTCATTTAATGCAAGGGCGGAGCTGGCCAAAAATGTTTTCACCTGGAAATGTCTCATCCTTTTTCCTTCCAGGTAAAAAAGAAAGAGGTTTGGAAGGACAATTATGTGATGTGTAGGTCTGGGATTTGGAGTAGGCCATGTGTTTCTCTGTAATCATGAGGCAGAGCAGAAAACAGCTTTCTTTGCTAGGCAAGGAAGGCAAATGTGTTTTCTGGCAGAGATTAGTTGACATGAGAGATCAGCAGACAATGCAGCAGCTCTATGAAGCTCTTCCAATATTTCCATAGCCAAGCCCTGAGCTTCTCACGTTTATGAAACCTTTCCCCTAGCAACTGCAAGTCCTTCACTGTCAGCAAGCAGGAGTACTGCCAAGAGTAACAGTGCAGAGACTCACAAACTGCAGAAAGGAGAGGTATGTACCCTAGCCTTGTCTCTCCAGAACATTTCAAGGAGATGTTGAAATGTTCAACATTTCAGCCTTGCTCAGCAGCCTTTTCTTGTTCCATAACATGCCACATCACTATTAGTATGTGTTTGTGCCCTTCCTCACACCTTCTGCTTTTATTTAGTCATAAAATCTGTGCATCCCGGAAAGAAGCAAGCCAGAAATTTACAAGCTAGGGCAGTCAGGGCTTAAGAGGTCTTTCATGGTCATCAGTGGAGAAATGTGATGAGTACTTAGCACAGTAAGCCACTTTCTCACTGCAATGCTCTCTCTCTCACACACATTTCTGCTCTCTTGACCAGACAATCTCCTCTGGCACAGGAGATTTGCTGGGCAGTGGGCTCCCAACAGGCCTGTGCCACTATCCCAACTACAGCTGGTACCTGATATCTGAAACCTTGGATGCAGCCCAGCTTGCTTCCATGGGGAACTGTTCTACACTGGAGACTTCCTGTCACCTATCTGACAGTGACCATGACCAGTCACGGGAATGTGGAACATCACTCACAATGAACTTGGCTTTTGTTCTGTACTAAGCATTGCTTCTCATGCTGATTACAGCCTCTCTTGGACCCTCACTCAGAGCTACTAATGGGAAAGAGGCAGGAAGGGGTCTTGCGAAAGTTTTGCTCTTTGTTATCTCTTACGTTATTTACTAATATGTAAAGCCTTTAGAGTTTTATTCTTTATCTGCTTTATCTGCTTATCTGCTTTTTAAAAACAATTTCCTTTAAAAGCCAAGGTTTTTGTCTTCTTGCTCTTCCTGAAAGATCCTAGGCCCTGACTTGTAGAGGTACTTGACATTCTGCTTCTGCTGGGACTTTAACAAACATTTAACAACCAACAGCATCTGCTGAATTACTTGACTGATACAGGACTGTCTTCTCTCGTCACTCAAAAGAGGAAAGGAGGATTTAAAGAAATTTTTTTGGATGAAAACCCCTTGTAGTCCCTGGGAAATAAAAAACTTTTAAGTGAAAGACGGTCATTCTCTGGTCACCTTTAAAGAGGCTTAGATCAGCTCATGCAGAGGGGAAAAAAGTCACCAACAGGTAAGATTTACCATCAATGAACATTTAATTGTATTGAAGTAACTATTATGTATTGACCTGTTTGCTAAGCTTCTCTAAGGGAGCACTCCATGTCTTCTGCTGCTTAAGTATGGTATAGAATTTAAAGCAGGTAAATAAATTTCCACCTAAAAATATATCTATTTTAATATCTGACTATCAGCTAGGTTGCTCTAATTAATATTCTTGGTGTTATAACCTGCAGCAATGTTTAGCAAAGTGATATCATTTTAATCTGTTTCATCTCTTCAGTCCCAGGAGTCTTTCTGACATAGATTCCTTCGATGTTGTTGACATCTGTTTCAAGAGTCCTCAGAGAATGCTGCTTATGTAAAGTACAAGGTGTCTTGCTGAAACAGCTCAAAGATGGTTATCATTACTCTCACTTCAGTAGTAGGTGAAAATTATTAGCTCTAGCTTCCCCTACTCAGGCAAGTGAACTGACAATGGGCAGTGTTCTCTCTTTTTGCTTTGCACAAGGGTGGATCTCCACAACCGGCTTTTGAGAATGACTTTAGTGTTCGTGCTGAGCTATCTTCCATAACCACAGTAAATAAGAGAACTTGTATAGTCTGCCTAGGAAATTTCCACTAAAATATTCTACTCTCATTTTTCTCCTCTAAATGTAGTGCAGAGCTCTGTCAAATTAACCAAAAGGAAAAAAAAACCAAAAAACAAACAAACAAACAAACAAAAAAACAACAACAACAACAAAAAAAAAAAAAAAAGAAAAACCAAAAAAACACCAACCCCAAACTCATGAGCAGTTACCATCTGCTTGCCCATTATTTTGAATGTGTTGTGGGCTTTTTTTTCCCCCTCTTGTTGTCATAGCCTATTAAGCTATTCTGGCTCATGTCCACACTAAAAAAAGCTGCAATACCACAAGAAAAGGAATTATTTTATTTTTTAGGTAAAAATATGAGATGATTAGGTGTTTCCTATCTCTATACTATAACAAAATGTGAAAAATTTCCAAATGCCCTGCATCTCATTTCCATTTAGCATGGTGAAACCAAATTATTTTTTTAATCATCTAAATAAGAAAGGCTTTCAATCTGTAACTTGACTGTCAGTTGGCAATACACATGTTGGAATTTCTTCAAATATTACTTTGAAAGAGATAATAATGGGTTTTGTCCCCAAGTGTCCCAGATGAGTTTCAGTAGCAAGATATTTTTTCAGAGAATCAATCTCTATTAAACTATTTATTTCTAAGTGCATTCACTTTAAAATGTTCAGATTTCATCTGAGATTCCCACAGCATTCTCCTGGTGGAGAATGTCAGGATAGCCAGACCCAGATAGTGGTGGTGAATGGAGTTACATCCGGCTGGGACCACTCGCAAGTGGGGTTCCTCAGGGACCGGTTTTGGGGCCAGTCCTCTTCACTGATACATGGATGTGTGTGTCCAGAGAAGGGCAATGGAGCTGGTGAAGGGTCTGGAGCACAAGTCCTGTGAGGAGCAGCTGAGGGAGCTGGGGTTATTCAGCCTGGAGAAAAGGAGACTCAGGGGAGACCCCATGGCCCTCTACAGCTGCCTGAAAGGAGGGTGTACGTAGGTAGGAGTGGGTGTCTTCCCCAGGTAGCAAGTGACAGGGTGAATGGAAATAGTCTCTAATTCCCCCAGTAAGGTCTAGACTAGATATTAGGATATTGTTTTTAATTTTTTTTCCCCAGGAAGAATTGTAGAACATTGAAACAGACTGGAACGGGGAAGTAGTGGGTGGAGTCACCATTCCTGGAAGTATTCTAAAAACACCTGAATATGGCCCTCAAGGACATGCTTTAATGGTAAGCATAGGGTGGAGCTACATCGATGGCTGGGCTTGAGGATCTTAAAAGTCTTTTCCTTCCATGATTCTATGATTTGCCATGCTCAGTCTTCACAAAAAGGAGGTTTCTTTGTGGCTGAGGGGTGAATGTCTGATGAGCATCTGCTCAGGTCTTGATAAGATATGGAAACCTGAAAATGTGTCTCAATTTCAATAATTTAAAAGTAGGCTGCTAGATATTGGGTTTGTATATGCAGAAAATTCACAGCTTATCCAGCTATGAAACTGATAGTCCCATATCAGCCATACACTGGCTTCAGGTTGATGACACACATAAACAAATTAGAAATGACCGTACACAAACTTTGGCTATTTTCAGCAAAAGTAAAGTGCAAATTGAAACAGAATATGAAGTATGAATACCTTAATTACATTTCAGTACACATTCTCCCTTTTTGTGCAGACTGGCTTTTATTGGGTTTGACTTTTTTGACCAGCAGCTGAAAAAATTGGAAAGATATGTTCTATTATCTGTAAATTTAAAGATTTTTTATTAAAGATTTAATAGAAATGAACTATACTTTCAGTCAGACAGTTGTTGTTTGTGATGGTCTAAACCTCTCATAGCCCAGCTGAAATGTTCACTGCACAGGTTTTAAATAAGTCCTTTTCTAATTCAAAATATGCTCAGCTGCTGCAGCTTGAGGTTCCCAAACACAATATTATATCTGACCCTCTCATACAAAAATAGTTTTTTTCTGAGAAAAGCAAATCTCAAATGAAAAAATTGTTTCCATCTCATGGCACTAGCAGAATTCAGCTTCTCAATACCAAGGGCTCAGGAGAGCATGGGTGTTTGACATCACACATTCCAGCCATTTGTCTTTTTCAGAAATACAGTTACCACCTATCTCAAACTGTCTGTAAAATCACAGGTGATGGGCTGTAGCAGAGTTACCTTCAACAAGGAATACCCCAATGCAGTTACATTCTTGATGTGGGGGTTTTTGGTGATGGTGGTGGGTTTTTTGGGGGCTTTTACTGAAAAGGGGAGGGTAAGTTACAGAAGAAATAAAAATCTCAGTTGGGATTTTTTAACTCAGGATGTTTACAGTTGCCACAAACCGCCGGGGATCCCAATACACAGAAGAGCATCGTGCCAGCATTGTTCAGTAGCCTTCATTTAAAACACATATTTTCAGAGAGAGCTTTATGGACCCTAGATCATCCATGGCACTTCAGGAAGAAAATGAAATTAACACATTAAAATGGACTTAATCAGGTGCATAATGAGTATCTTTCCACCCAGACTTTCATTTTGAAGTTAAATATTTGCCCCAAATATGTAGTCTATGCCACCCCTGCTGTCAGTGAAGAGAAGGAGCTTGCAGAAGGGCTAATCATTTCATCCTTTCATCCCAGGATCAGTGTCTGAGAAATAAATCACTAATGCATCTTCATAACTGGAGCAATTTTTAACTCCAAAGGCCTTCATGATGATTTCTTCTTTATTTTTTTTTCCTCTGGAGAGGATTTTACCGGACAAAATGTACTTTTTAAATGGGAAAAGGTAGATTGCACCAGCCTAACCACTGGAATTTCTCCTTCCTTTTTTTTTTTAACAAGAAAGCAGAAGCTGTTTAAAAAGAACCATTTACCTCAATTGCAAAATGAAGAAAAGGAAGCCTTTCAAAATCCCTTGCTTTCATTCTCCAGTATCTGGATCTTGTCCCCAACACTTGTCTGATATGATAGTTCTGGTTCCCTTAAGCTGTCTGTTTCTTGGGGAAACCAGTGAATGGTACTTTCTTGCCTTGTTATCTTTGTCAAACACAGACCTCTCCTGGACCCTGAAGTACATGGAGAGCCTGCCCTTGAACTCATAGGCTGCAGCAGCATGTGTCAGTTTTAGCAGTGTTGGGCTCAAATTCTGAGTAGGCGTTCTGTCACTTAAATAATATGGGCTGATTCTCCATGACAGTCCTGTGGCTGCTTCTGTTAGTAAAACACCCCAAAAAAACTGAATGATCAAACAATGGTCCTAAGGGAGGGTAGGTAAAAGGGAATTGGGTTTTCCTATGAGATGTATGGTAATATCTTTTTCTAACGTGATGCAATACTCATGCTGAATACAACAGCTCATGATTTGTGCCTAAGCAAGTAAAATGAGGCTTAGCTGTGTGGAACTTGCCCATCAAAGAATTTTGTTGTATATATCACAAGTTCTGGATCCTGAGATACATTTCATGTCATTGCAAATCAGTGTTTTACATTTTTTGTCTAAAGATCCAAACATTCTCACTACACCATAGCTAAATGTCTGTGTTTCTTTCTGTGTGTTGTTCTGCTCTTCTTAAGGAAAACTAATTCCTAGTGGCAAAACTTGTTTAAAATTTGGTAATCACCTGTGCACATCAAAAGTCATCAGTGTTTCTGACAAATGAAACAATGAGCATATTTATTCAAATAACATCCATGTTGTTCCTCAATTCTGTTACCATTCTATTTGTATATGAGCTACCATGCTTCGATTTCCAAATGTAGCCTGATGGGAATTTCACAGGAAAGCATTGCAAACAATTTATGAAATCACTGGGGTTTTTTATTGGCTGTGATTCCATTTTAAAAGAACATCATACCATTTACCCACATCATGCAGGAAAAAATACCAGTAAAATAACAAATTAAAATCACATTCACAATGTCTCTACTTTAAATAATCTTCAAGTACTGCATGCATCTGAAAGAAAGCTGGGGAGCATTTCTACTAGAGAATGCATGACTAAGTTAAATTTTTCTCTGTGTGTATGAAAGAGAGAAACAGGCAATTTTTTTAATGACAGTACTGAAACATTTTACTAACTCAGTGCATGAAGAAACAGTTATCTTGGTAACATATATTCAGAACAAATACAGACAACTTTCAGATACAGAAGACGTTACATTTAGATCACAACAGCTAATTTCTAACAATGCTTGTTCTAGCACAAAAAGCTTGGCAAAAAGATGTATTCAGCAGCACTGGTATGGTCTTTCTTGATGAAGGAGAGAGGCTGGGAGGGATCTGAGCCAATGTATGATATTAGAAACATAGACAGAGGAACTCCAAAGTGATTAAACACATGATCTTATATTTTGTTTTATTCATTTTAAACACAAGAGTAGCGTTGATAATTAATATTGCAGTCTGATTTCATATGGCTTTCTCTACATATAAATGTGAGTTCTCAAGGTCAATGGCAAACTAAATCATTTACCCTCCAAATGAGAAGGCCCTTTGACTATTTTTTTACTAACCTGTAAGGTCTTGGAGTTGTGAGGGAAAATGACTGCAGTGTCTAGCCAACAACCTTTCTGTGTAAATAAAAACTACTTATAAAACTAAAATACCTCATTTACCTGAGATTGAACAGACCAGTGATGCAAATAAAACAATGCCATGAAAGACAAAAAGATATTCAGAATCCAAACAATGAACCATGCTTCTCTTTGGTCTCTTGTTTAAGTGCTTCATCACCTGCTTGAGTGCCAAGGGGAGAAGTATGTGACACAATGCTTCTGACTTCCACACGTGAGCCAAAGGTGTCTGTGTCCCTTGTTACCAGTTCTGAGTGGGCACGGAAGTAGATGGGCAGAAGAAAAGGGAGAGTGCCTTGCTCTCGAGTCTGTTCAGCATGGATTAGGCACTTCAGGACCATGGAATGACTAGAGGAGAGGTCCACTCTACTCATGAAACATGCCAAAGTTATGTGAGGCAAAACCAAGCAAAACCTATCCAGTTCCTGTGGCAGATCTTCTGTCATGTTTCTTATGGCAAGAAAAGGAAAATGGGAACTAGCAGCTCACACCTGGAGGAACTCCTGTCAATGGAGGAAGGGCTGGTGCAGGTGTGGCTAGTTGAGATGCAGAAGTGATGAAATTGCTGAGCTGGGAAGCCCCCACAATGAAAAACACTCAGTAAACACTATTTAATAAACCACCTTCCCTTTCCGTCCTGTTCTGTGAACCTGGAATGAGGCCTATATGACTCAGTATAGTGATTCTATGGCCCTCTTCAGGGGTTCAGTCCAGATGTTCACACAGCTCAGGAGCTCAGCTCACAAGGGCAGTATTCTTAGTGTTCTGAGCCCAGGGAATAGCACTACCTGCTTAAGAAATTTTACTACAGTCTGCACAAGATCCTGACTTAGACGAGTCATTCAATGCCACAGCTGCTGAGGCACAATTATCTAAAATGATACCAAACACTATTCCTTTCTCTCTCTCTTCTCCCCATTTTCTCCAATTTCCCCACCTTCTGCAGATGCGTGCACGAACATGCACATCAAGCTGCCAGAGAGACTGTGAAAACAATCAGCACTAACATTCTGCAAGGTGAATGCTAGGCAGAAAATTCTGATCTTACAACAGGAACAGTATTTGGTTGGATGAGGAAGGGAATCAGTAATGGGGGCTAGGGAAAGGTCAGCAAGCAAGTGGTAGAGAAAAGCCAAAGTAAAGGAGAATAAACTTATCTTCTCATTTGTTTGTTTGTTTGCAGAGTTCTCCAGCACAAGGGCAGAGGAATATATGAATAGATGTGTTCATTTTAGCACAGGCATATTTCTGCTGGTTTTACTTATGTGTTAGAGGATGCATGCCACAGAGATTAACCAAGGCATTTCAAAAGTATTGATGCCTGTATGTCAGTGTTCTGTGTTAGGAGATTTAGTGGCCAGTGAGTGGCTGAAACCAAGAGCCAGGGTCTGCTTTTTCACTTTCGGGGATGTTGGATGCTCTGTAGCAGAGCATTAAAATGAGCTGCTAACCCTGTGACAGAAATAGAGTTTCCAATTTTGTGAGATTTACTTAAACAGCCTCAAATTACTAGTTGCAGAATTTGCATGGGGCAAGTAGGACACTCTTCCTAGAAAATGGTAACTTGTTCAACACTACCGTGCTGTACCCAAGCACAGATTCATAAAGTGTTCTGGGTTTATTGAAAGTCTCAGGAGGGAAGCCGTCATCTTGCTTTAAATGAAAGTTAGGCGGAAAAAAGTCCCAGTGACATTATCCAAATGAGTAAAACTTGCCTTCTGGATAGCCCTTGGCAGCTTGTACTTGAACAAACAAGTCTTTTTCATAGATACAGCCTGAAACAAGTTGCTTCTTTATCAACTTGTTCTGACTTGTATATCAGTCAAACCTCTTCAGCCTCTGCCTTGGATTCAATAGAAAATTATGATTGAAATTATTTGAGAAGAAGCAAGGATGGCAACACCTGAACAAAAATTGTGTGAGGAGGGCATACTGTATTATTCTCTTTCAAATACTCTTTTCCTATTGCAACAGATGCTACTGGAAGGTACAGAGCTCTAATGCTCAATTCCTTAACCATGGTACAGATTTCTTCTGCTTACCTGGAAAGGTGATAAATGTCTTCTAAAAGATCTTATTCAGGATAATATTGAGATGTTTGCCTAAACTCAGTTGCACTGAACAAGTGAAAAGAAAATCCATTGAAGTAAAATGTTTAATTTAGGTAAATAAGTAAATGTCTGATATTATCCTCTTTTTTGTTGCCAGCAGAAAGAGTGTATTTGCTTTCAAATCTCATCCATGTACTTAGGAAATTTTGTTGTTCCCAGGACAGGGACAAGCAATGTCCTAGTTCTGCACACTGCACACTGATTCTCTTGACAAGATTGTGAGACTGAGATGGTAAGTCTACAGCATCAGCTACAGAGACCTAGCCAGATGCAAAATTTCAGGATTAGCTCTTCAGATGACAAGCCAGATACCTGATCATGAGGACCTGCTTTCAAAATAGGTCTATCTATGTACTGAATCTATGTAGGTATTACCAAGTCAACATCTCCCATAGAGTTTGGATTTTCTTATGCAATTATGTGATATCTACAGTGTTTCATTGAGGAGACCTCTGTACCTGTGTCTGCAAAAGGCCACAAAGATAATGGTGAGAAAAAAATGTTCTCCACCCTGCTAGCATCAAGGGATACCACACACTTCTGTAATATTAATTAGGTCCTGCACAGCACTAAGAAGCATCCTCACTTTATGCTTTTACAGTAGGTAGAGACTGAAACCTACATTTTACAGGTGAAGAATCTCAGTGGGGCAGAAAATAAGTGACCTCCCCAAGGCAATGCAGTAATTTAGCACAATAAACGTAATGGATATTTATGGGTCTGCCATGACTAACATTCAGACCACCACACACTCCCACACACTGCAGGAAAGGGTGGGCAGGACATAGCCACAACAATGTGCTGGAACCCAATGTCCAACCCGCAAGCACTGCTGGAAACAGGATGGTTGAATATGGCAGAAAGAGGAAGATTGGTTAAACAGAGCAGCAAACACACTTGTCATTGGCTTCAGAGGGGTTGGGGAGGTCCTCTACCAGAGCACGGTGCCCTCTTCTATGGTTTCAGCTCTCTGTATGGCAAGTGCCTGACCAATTTGCTCATTCAAGGTAAATGTATGGCTAATTCCCAAAGTAACATGACTCTTGCTTAGATTCTGAGGCATTTAACTTCTACAGCATCTGAGGGCAGATGACTCACTTCTTCCACGATTCTGAGTGATGTCAGCTGTGTAAGTCATGCATGATTTACTTTCCAAAGGATCTATTATTTATGTCACAGATGGAATTACAACAGAAAAGCTCTGCTTCCATGAGAGAACTGAGATATCCCTTCCGAGAGCAGATGTGCTCCAAAAAAATGGCTAATGTGACCCAATCAATAGGAACATTATAATAATGACTAATTATTATCAATAATAAAAATAAGATAATTTAAAAAAATTAAAGAGGCCACTGTTCATACTTAGTGAACACTCGTTCTTGCATTGGATGGAAATGAGATTGTTCCTTTTCTATGCTTGATGTGCAGTGCTGTATTTAACATACATAGTACTATGGCTTATAATAAAAGTTGTGTAGTCTGCAGCTTTTTAATCTTTACATCCATTCAGAGGCATCTACTGGATGTGACTATGTACAAAATTAAGGAATGGATGAGTCTTGGGGCAGAGGAAAGGGAAAGAGGCAGTTGGAAGGGAATGGGAAGCGAAGGGACTCTTAGTGAGCAGTAGAGGGGGGGAGGACTGCGGGATGAATGGCAAGATTTAAATCCCCATTGGGCAAAAGAGAAATCCTTTGCAGTACTGTTTATGCCCATCTAACAGTCTGCAGCTATTACTTCTTGAACATGTCCTGCAGGGGCCCTGGTAAGTATTTGATGACTGTGTCTAGGATGCTCTCTTCTTCCTCCTCCTCCTCATCCCCACAGCCAGGAGGGATCGCCTTCTTTGGGCGTGTCAGACTCCCTTCAGCATTAGCTTCCAGTGCAGCCTGGGCCTCTGCTTCCTTTTCTTCCTTCTTCTTTATCCCATACTGCAGGGGAGAGATAACACATTGTCTGAATCATGATATGAGAAAAAACACATCTGCCGAACAGGAAGCCAGCCATTGCATGTGGTGCCTCATATTCTGCAGTAAGAACATCACATAGTCTCATTTTGCTCTTTTACACAGATACTAAAAATATCCATACTAACAACCCTCCACTAAGTATAGCCCAGGGGATGGATAGCCTTCACAAGTTGAGATGGTGAGATCCCTCAGAAGCAAGCACAGGGGAAAAACTGGGACTGTGCAGCCATGGGTCACTAGTAAAGAGAATATAAGCTCTGGGTTAGTGAAGTGTTAGGGAGGCCTTCTACTGATGTTGATCCTCCTCTTTTCTGTTAACAAGTCTGATGCTTAAGTCCATCGTCCGCACTGATTTCGAAAGTCCATCTGCAGCATTTTATAGTTTATAGATGTGGCAAAACTTCAGGGAAAAATTAGTTAGCAACAAAAGAAAACAAACAGGTCAGGACAAACAAGACAGCAGTGAAGACCACAATATTTAGATATTCTCATGTGGGACATATCCTATAACATTCATTCATGTTCTCTTTTTATAAGTGGGACAGAAAGACCTCTGTGAAAATAAACTATCATGAGAAAATCAGCTGACTCATATTATTTGAAGAGAAACACTCTGAACCCTGTGAGTAGAATGGGTACTTGAAATTTGCTACTTCCACTAAGAATTAGCAGCATGCCACTCAGAGATTACATAAGTAACCAGAATCCTATTTTATATTAGATTCAAGAGGCTAGATTTAATACAGGACTAAACATATGCATGTGCTGCTCTTTCTGTAAATGCTTTTTGCACTGCTTGAGAGATTAAGGTTCTACACAAGGCAAAAAAAATCAACTCAAACTGCCACATGCAAATCTAGAGCAAAACATCTATCTGCAAGCTATCCTCTGTACTATCAAATCATAGAATGGGTTGGGCTGGGAGGTGAATTTCAAGGCCATCCAGTCCAAGCAGTGAGTAGGAACATTTTCAGCTAGGTCAGATTGTTCAGAGACCTGCTCTCTTTACTCAGACCAATTCAAATTTCCCAGACTGCTTCCACTTTTTCTGATGATAACTGGAGGTTAAACTTTCTTGGTACCGTGATCATGATGCAAACGCAGGGAGCGTCCCATTTCTCAGTGCCCAGCTGAGCTTCAAAGAGGCCAGCTGTACATTTTAAGGATGCTTGCAGTCCCCAAGCTCACAGCTCCCTGTCTGGCAGCAGTATTCTTCTGCTTATCCTTTTCACCTTTTGAAAAGCTACCTTAATGGCTGCTCACTATCAGCTCCTGAGCCACCAGTCACCTCACACACACCTGCTCAATTGCTCACAATCCATGTTGCATGAATACACTTGAGAACAACACTGAAAAGAAAATTAAATATGATTTCAAAAACATCAAAGAATTAAGTTGGTACCACGTACTCAATAAGTATCAATAAAAGCTTACTGTTCAATAGATGTGAATTAGATGCTATTTTCATTTTTTTTCATGTTTTCTACTTCTAAAATTAGTACAAACTGTTAACCAGTAAAACCAAAAGTGCACTGCTGCATCCATGACTTTCTGATTTCAGAGGGCTGTTGGATGTGACTTTTCTTCCTAAACATTTCTGAGCAAGGGCATTATTTTTGATTCCCTTCTCCATCATAATTTATATTTAAGATGACAGCCTGCAAAGTTGAAAGCAGGGGCTTCGACACACTGTAGCTCTGTAGATCAATTCTCTCACACCAAAATGTTCATTAAGGACATTTGTTTTATAATTTTTATACCTACTGGGTGCTGGTCACACCTGATTTCACGGGAAAGATATTAAAGACAAATGATATCTCCATTCTTATGTGAGACAAAGAAAGAATTTGACCAACTTGTAGTTACAGGGCTGTATGCCACAAAGGAGATTCAACACAGGACCAGCTACCACGCAGATGGAATGACATGCAGTGCTAGATTGCAGCCAGACTGCCCCATTCTCCCTCTCAGGTCACAAGTAGATGTTTCTAGGTGATTCCCAGTGTAATATATATGCAGATTCTGCCTTCCTTCGCCAGCCAGAGGACAACAGTAGTGGAGACACCATAAATCACAGTAACACACAGGTACCCGGCATGCTTTCAAATCCTCCATCTCAAAACAAGTATCAGCTCAAGACGCATGGATCCTCTGGCTCAGGAACAAATATTCAGCTCACAGGAAGGAGCGAGTGGAACAAAACCAACCAGTTATGAGAATCCAGTATTATCGTTTAAATTTGGTAGTATTCTGTAATGCTTTGCATTAACAAAAATGTAAGCTGTGAAAATTCATAGGTAAATGACATACTTTAGGTTTGAAATTGTTTCAGAGGAAATAAAATTATAGAAATTAAATTCTTAACATGAGAAAAATTTTAAAGAAGTGTCTTCACTTGGAAGAAAATTATTTCTTCCATGAAATCATTTGTGTGAAGTCAACAAATTATTTTTAAAAACATGACTAAAAATAATCATCCTGGTGCTCTGGTTTTCCTGAGGATAGGAAATTTTTCATAACTTTCAAAAATTTGAGGGATGAGAATAGTTTCATTTTTATTCAGGGTTCAACCCCACAAACTTTAATATCAAAAGCTGTATCATTACAAGACGTGAATATGTGACTAAGCTTGGTCTTAGTCACATATTCATGTCTTCTACTATAAGCAGAATTATGGAGCTAACCCAGGAAGATACTGAAACATTTTTAGTAAGCCCACCCTCCTGCCACTCGTAAAGTTATTACTCTGTGGCCACATGGGTATTGGATTGTTGCCACTGGGTTATGTTAGAGAAATACTGTCAGCCTGGAGTCCTCAGTCATCAGCTGGGAAGAGTAGGGAGAAAATACCTGGGCCCTCACTGACTGGATGTCAGGAAAAGACCAGACTAACATACTAACATACAACATCAGCCTCCTCCCCATCTCTTTTCTTTCTTATTCCTCCAGTTTTTCACAAGGCAAAGTAGGTGCATGAACTGGGAACATTCTGGAAATTTGATCTAATGACAGTAAAATTGTCAGAGATTAGAGGGCTGTAGAGCCAATGGGATCTGCAGCCCAAAATGTGAACCTATCAAAAATACAGTTACAATTTCTTAAGACGAGCCAACAGTTTCTACTAAAAATGAACATGTTTATCTAGCAAATATCTAGGCCATGGAATGAATAAGCAGTAATACCCTAGTTAATAGACTTGCAGAAGTAATAGCATGTCTTTGGGTCAGGAGTGGAACTGATTCTGCAGGAAGACAGCAGCAATCAACGTGCAAGGGAGTGGTTTTCCTGGGATGAGATTTCGAACTGCCTACTTAGAAACAAGCAATTTATCTGAAAAAGCTAAAGAACTAAAAAAGGAGGTTTATGGGGGATACAAAGACTACTTGAAGACTATATGGTTGGACAAGAGAAGTCAGGAAACAACTCTTCCCTCCAAGTGCTCTGAGAGCTTGAAACTGGACCTCAGTCCAAATATTACTGCATAGGAAATAATATTGTGTGAAATAATACTGTGTATCACATAAGACTGAGCTTTGTCTTCTGGGAAAAGGTTGGCATGTGAATTGTAGTGGTTTCATCTCTCTTCAGGGAATTGAACTTAGCAGTGGTTTTGCACAGCTTCAGGTAGAGCACTGCTGAAACTATGTCCAAACAGCTGTGGCAGATACAGCCATCTTTGGAATTACTATTTTATTTACATGCTAAGGTTTGGAAAGCTACTGAGAGATTTAAATGCTTATTCATTATCTTGTTTCCTATAAATGTTATAGTCTATACTAACAGCTCTGTCTGTTAAGTTTCATTCATATTCTGAACCTCAATACAAAAAAAGGAAAAAAAAATTAGCCAGACATCAAAGCATATGGTTAGAAAAGACACTGGAAGGGCAACATGCACATCATTTTACCTCGAGAGTTAACCTGACCTGAATAAATCTTTTTCTTAGACTCCAACTACTGAAAACCTCTCACCTGTTCTGGAACTTAACTACCCTTTGCAAATAAAATATTTCTCCTCATGTCTAATGTGATTTATCATGAAATGCCTTAAAAAAAAATCTGGAAAATACGCAGCTCCTACAAAAAGACTTATCTTTCACCTGTCCTATCGGACATTATTTATCAATTGTGCAATGTTCTTATTTTTCTCTTCCATTAGCAAAGAGAACATCAGCCCAATTTAGATATTTCCAACAGTAATGCATGGAATTTTCTGCCAGGAATAAATGATACATGTAGGACTGAAACAAACCAAGAGCAATGGGTAGGGTTCAGCACTGACCTTTAGTTGCACAACTGTGAGAGTCTAGGGTACAGAAAAAGACCCCCCTTTTATCTGATTTCTACAAACTTGGAAGTCTTTCTGCATGATTTCTTTGGTCTCTCTGTGAGTGAACAGGCTGTCAAATACAGGAGGTGAGGGTGCTGAAACCCAGAGGCCCAAGTACACTGTTCTCACCACTGTTTAAAGCACAGAGCCTACTTTGATGTAGATCTGCCCAAAAATGTGTCCTGGCTTTTCTTTCACCTCAAATCTGCTGATTTCATTTTGAGCTAAATTTGGCTCTTTTTGCTTGTTTGTTTTTGTTGGTCTACTTGTCTTTCTAATCAGTTCATTCATCCTGAGCTTGATAGTGAGGATTAGTCCCCAGAAAACTTGTGGGGGAGCCTTTCAACACATATGAAAGGAGGACACTCTCTTGGTCTCTCAAGTAACCCATTTAAGTGCAAGGTCTGCCATACAGTGTTAGAATTACACAGACTGTGTCAGGCAACTCAGACATGCTGACCCTAAATAATCTCTTTGCTTTCTGAGGAGTAATGAACAAAGAATCACAACTTGTCACATGGGCAATCATGCCAATTTCAATCTGTGGCAAGGAATGAAAGGTATGAGAGAGAATGCAGGGTGTCTCAGTCCATGACACACCAGCAGGGTGTGTGGGGGGTGTGCATGGGGGCTCTGTGTGGAATGAGTGTAGGTATGGGCGTTTTCTTGACTCTACATGCTGCAGCACAGCTCTGTTGACCCTGTCAATGTGTTAGCAGAAGACTAACTGATTAATAATGGCAAGGAACAAGGCAAAGTCTGGCAACCGCAGTCCTAAACTACATTGTTCAATTGTGTGCGAGCCAAACAGGAGCACAGCTCAGGATAGAGGTGGCAGAGAGAAAGAAAGGAAGACAATTAAACTTCAGGTAGGGGACACTTGAGATGCAAAGCCAGAGCCTCCTCTCTCCTGGAGAAAGATGTTCCAAAACCATCTCCTTGGGGGCTGTCAGAGTTTTCCAGGCAGTTTTCCAGCAGTGATTATTTGTAAACCTCACTCATGTCCTTTGAATCCTTTATCTCATCCAAGGTTCCAGTTCCCCTGTGGCTACACATGCCTAGCTACTCTGTGCTAGCTCAGGCTTTCAGCTCTGTCAAAATCACAGCAATTCTTCTTGTATGACCTGTCTTGTTTCAGGTCTTCCAGTATGTTCTTCAGTCTCATCCCCATTTCTCTCAGGGGGCTCTCACAGCAAACACAGAGGCCTGCAGCTTTTCTCTTGCACCACAAGCATAAATCAGATGTCAATGCAGATTTCAAAGAGCTCATCTGACCTTCCTTGGCCTCCCATCAGCATCTTCTTCTGGTGACACTGGATGAATCTAGCAGTCTTTCCTTCTCCCCCATGGCAATATTGCTGCCTGAGAACCACACCCCGGCTTCCATCCCAATTAGCTCTGGAACTGCAGAACAGTCCTATGGGAATATCCAGTGCCCCAAGCATCCAAGAGTAATGCTACCCTAAGCAATAGATACGAAATTTGCTTTTCTGCTGCCCCACAACAGATGGAGTGCAAGATAAAGCACTGCTCTCTGGAGGAGATCAGATCTATACTCAACAAGCCTTGTTTGTTTACTTTGATTGAAAACAACATCATATCTATCCACTGTTGCTGTTTAAGTGAAAACCAGAACTACATCAGGTTCCTGATTGCAGAAGCCATCTCTGAATTTTCTGCAAACTCATATTAAGGGGAATTGTTTCACTGGTTTCCATAGAGACCAGCCCAGACAAACCTACTCAAAAGAAAGGGATCATAGGATTATAGAATGGCTTAGGCTGGAAGGGACCTTACAAATATCTCCAAATCATCCCAAACTCCCTACAGGCAGGGACACCTCTCACTAGAATAGTTTGTTTAGAGTTCCATCCAGCCAGGGGAGAGAGGAGAGGTGCACCAGGCCTCTAATCATCCTTGTGCCCCTCCTCTGGACTTGCTCCAACAGGTCCCTGTCCTTCTTATGTTGAGGAACCCAGATCTGGACAGAGAGCTCCAGATAGGTCTCATGAAAGCACAATAGAAGGATAGAATCACTTCACTAGATCTGCTGGCCAAGCTGCTTTTAATGCACAGTGATTTTCTGGACTGCAAGTGCATGTTGCCAAGCCATGTCAAAGTTCTCATCCACCCTCAAGTCCTTCTCCTCAGGGCTGCTCTCAATCCATCCACCGCCCAGTCTGTATCTGTGCTTGGGATTGCCCTGCCTCAGGTACAGGACCTTGCACTTGGCCTTTCTGACCTTCATGGGGTTTGCACAGCCCCACCTCTCCAGCCTGTCCAGGCCCCTCTGGATGTCATCCCTTCTCTGCAGCACATGGCTGCCCCACACAGCATGGTGTCTGTGGCAAACCTGCTGAGGGTGCCCTCAATCCCACTGTCTGTGTCACTGACAAAGATGCTAAATAGTGCCAGTTCAACACCGAACCCTGAGGACACCACTCTGTCCACTTGGACATTGAGCCTTTAACCACACGTAGAATCCTAGAAGACAATGCTAAATGTATATGTCTCAAACACTGATAGCCCAATAGCTATGGAGCCAAACATGCTGGTAATAACAGCCAAGAATTGTTGGTAGTAACATGCCATGGGAAAGAACAAGACATGGCTGGAGATGGGGGCTGTGTAGAGGTAAGTGCAGAACTTTTCCAGGACAAAAATCCTTTTTCTGGCTTCTGTAGATAAGCCAAACACAACCACACAAATGAGGTAAAGAAGTGGGCATGGACTGTAAGGAGGAAACAAGAACACCCACGACCCCTGACAACAGAACCTGTCCCTGGTTACTCCCTCCCTCCCTCCCCTCCTCCCTCCCTTCCGGCACTTCCTTCCTTCCACCATTTCCTTCCATCCATCCATCCATCCATCCATCCATCCATCCATCCATCCATCCATCCATCCATCCATCCATCCATCCATCCATCCATCTCTTACTTCCTCTCTAATTAATCTCTTCCCTTCTCTCTTCCTTTTCATCTTAACCCTTTGCCCAAAATCCACTGCCATGTGCTTATATGGTAGGTCGGAGACTAGCTAATACCAATTTCCATGCCAAGTGTGTAATTTACTAATAAAATGTTGTGAGTTTTTGTGGACCCTCTGACTTTTGCTGTTACTTTTGACCACAAGGATTTTTGAATTTTGCATGTTCCCTCCCCCGTGAGGATGGGATGTTACACCACAGCTCTTTATGCCGATCCAACCAATTCCTTAACCACCAAGTGGTCCAGCCATCAAATCTGTGTCTCTCCAGTTTAGAGGATCTGCTCCGTGATCTTGCTGGGCATTTTTGTTGGGATTCATTGCTCCTGAGTTTGGAGGTAGAGATCCGTGTATATTGAACAGCATTTTGGACTCCTATTCACTTCAAACTTCATCCCATGGTATTCTGCCAAGCAGATCCCTGAAGAGCCTAAGGTCTGCTCTCCTGACACCCACTAACAGGAGTCATCCACCACACCCCTGTGGTGCCAATTAGGTCCTGGCCCTGCAGGCACATGTGCATCTCCAACTCCTCCTGTTTTGCCCCCATGCTGGGTGTGTTTGCATAAAAGCAGATGGAAAACGCATTTTGGCTTAATCTACTATGTGTGCTGACTCTGACAAAGCAAACTGGCCATTCTGCTCACAGCTCAAGTCACAGGACAGAGCTGTTTTCCCAGTCAAATGCCTTTTTTCCCATTACTACACACAAGCAGTGTGAACTACAATTTGTGAACAAATTTACTACTCTTTGGAAACAAAGACACTGAGAAACAACAGACAAAGGTATCATATACCATTCATTTTTCTGAATACTCAGCAGAAACCATGTTTTCATTTTCTCTGTGTTTGCAAATTTGTTTATTTTGTTCCATTCGTGTGTGCAGCATGTATATTAAAATAATGCCTTTCTGCAATATGGTCAGCTTCAGTGCGAGGGAATGAGGTCTTGAAAGCTTCAGGAATGGAGATAATTAAATTACTGATGACTAGCAAAGTTCTCCCATTTTGTAACCAGAGAAGAAATCTCCAGAGTAAGCAGAAAGTATCTGACTCATGAAGAAGAGCATAGGATCAGAGGCTCTAAAATACTGATTTTAGGTACCTGGAGGGTGGACTGAAATCAGTGCACTGACACATGACCACAGGGCCCAAGATACAGTACATACTGAAATCCTAAACCTATTGGGTCCAGTGGAAAAATTTCTCCCCCAGAATCCAACTTGCAGCTTCAGTTAAAAAAATCTGGGTCAATTTTATTCTTCAAAGCAGTTAAGCAGGATAAGAAGAGAGAAAATTTACATATTCCACGGTAACAACTGCAGTTTAATTGCTCACAGGTTACTCATAGGAAAGTTTAGATTTGCTCCATGATCATCAAGATGGGGTCAAGCTGCAGAAGGTTCCCATGAGGCATTTTCGAGTGATGCAGAGCAGGTGTGCTCCTAGCCAAAGCAGGTTCTGATTTCTTGTGTTTCAAAGTCTACATTTAGTTTTCCACAAGAAAATCTTCTCAGAAGCCAATGGCAGGATCCTGGTAATGGATAAATGCAGTTGCTTGTATGAGTTGAGAAGAATTTACGTTATAGCTACATATCTGATAGCATAAATAAATCTACAGGATATATCTTTTTTTATGTGTGTGCTATGTAAGATCAGAACATAGAGTATAAGCTGCTCATCCTTCTTCCTGCCTCCTGCATGTATTGCCTTTGCCAAATGAAAGCCTTTATTTTAGTACAAGGCTGGTACAATTATTTCCCCAGGATACTGAAGCAATTTTGATTAGACACAACTATTTCTTTTCTATAGCCTGTGTTTACCATGTGTGACAGCTCTTTTTTGTTTTGTTTCTTGTTTGGTTTAGGTTTTCTGGGTTTGTCTTTATTTTTGCATTACTAAATCTTATTTTGAAAGCTCTAGTCCAGTCAGTGTGTTTTTTAAAAGAACCTAATAATACAAGTGCTCCAGAGGATAAGAAGCGGTTCACCACAGGATGAGGAGTAATATTTTGTTTTTTGGAATGCAAAGCATGATGAAGATCCAGGTAACTGCCAAAAGAAATATAGTTTGTACTCTCCCAGGCGATAGGGAATTCATTGTTAGCTCACAAGGCTTAAAAATTAATTATTATCCTGCCTTGCTAGATTTGTTCTTGGGGGGGTTCAGCATTTCAATGCCTTATTGATCACAAGCACTTCTGCAGATTGGAGCTTGAAGCCAGCTGAAACTTCAGCTGTTGAGCCCTAAGTGGCTGATTCATTTTAAGTTCAGCTTTCAGTAGGTAAACTGTGTGAGCCCTCTGTGTCTCATGTCTGCAAATCTTTGGGAAGCCATGAAAGCAAGACTTTTTAAAAAACAGTTTCTTACTATCAGTTTTGTTTCTAGCATATTGCTAGATCATTTCTCTGTGCACACATAGCTATAGATAAAATGAAACTTCAGGTAATCCTTGGTGTTTTGTAGTACACTAAAAAGAGCTCATGAACATGTAGCATGGTGTTATCAGCAAAGTAATAGGTTAAAAGCGCTCATCACAGCAGAGCAAGAAGGAACTTAGAAAGGAGTCTGTAAGCGGTACCCTCGTACATGACTGAAAGTATGCTCCAGGTAAATTTGTGTTCCCTAGTGTACTTCAGCACTACAGTGAGGGATAGCTGCATTTGATTGTAGTCTTCTATTAGACAGTAGTTTTGAGGGAAATTAAAAGGATAATTTTCTATCTAAAAATATTCAACAGATCATAAATATAGATTATTACATTAAAAAAAATAGAATAGACCCTACTAACAGGCCCAGATATAAAAGTAGCACTCATATCACTACTGCTAAGTATTCTGGGGACTAACCTGGGAGAAAAAGAGGCCCTTAGACCAACATTTAGGTATGCATCTGCAATTTTCTTGCTTTCTGTGTGACCACATGGGAGACAATTTCTTCTTGGTGAACAGAGAATTTACGTAAGATTTACCCTTCCAAAGGGGCTACACTGTAAGCTCTGAAACACAGTTATTGCTTACAGTGATGCCACACTGAAATATAAGTTGTTTCTCTGTCATTTTCATATGTTATACTGTTCTCAGTAACTTCCCTGGGTTGATAGGATGAATTTGACAGGACAATAAACTGCCTCAAACTTTTCAGGAAGAACTTTTTTTTAAGTAGCCTACACCAAAGTTGTAAATGCTGACTTTGTTGACAGCACAAGGTAATGTAATTCAGCAATAATAAGAGATCAGGAATATTAGTTAGGTGATTATCTTTAGTCCTTGCTTTGAGACTATTTAATTGTTGTCATCAATTCCTTGGGGATTCTTCTGCGTGAAATAAATCCTGCCATTGCAGCTAGGATCTAATTAGCACAGCCACCCTGCCAGTACCTTTGTGGAGACCAAGGCATTGTCACAAACTCTGAGCCAAGACTCAGTAAAATCAAAGGTAGTTAATCAATTAGTTTCAAACCTTTGACACACTCTTGCCTCTGAAGTACAAAGAGTATTTCTCAATCCCATTAACTGGCAGTAGAAGTGAGAACTCTGACATCAAAATGCTTTAAAAATAGGAAGAAAACTCTTGACATCCAAAAGAGCAAGTAGAAAATTATGAGTGTTAATTCATATGCTGCAGCTTTTCAGAAGGACATGAAAAAATGAAGGGCAAGTCACTTCTTTTTCTCTAGCCCTTTTTGAACTGGCACACCAGCCTCTTCCTTACATAATTCAAGGTAGTTTTCTTGCTTCCCAAGAGACTAGAGAAGACATGTTTGTAGTGAAAGCTGGTAAGGGAAAATACCTGGTTCATCTTAACAACCCAACCAAACAGCAATAATGGTGTTGAAGTGGGAGACCCACTCAGTCTGTATAGTGTTGCTATAGGTGCGTTGCTATGACAAACCTCAAGAACTATTTTCAACTGTAAACAGCCACGGCATAAAAAAAATCTCAGACTATTGCAACAGTAAGCAACTGGGTTGATAACTCAAAACCCATTCTAGAGATGAGGTGCATGTTTATTTCCTCTATGTGGAATCAGCTGTTGAGCTTTGCTCATCCTTTCTCTTGGCTGGACATGGTCAGAGAACAAATGTTTTGTATTGTCAGGGATTTGTGAGCAGGGGCAGAGCCCATGGAGCTCACAGCCCACATCAAGCTAAGAGCTGTACAGCAGAAGTGGGGGAGACAAACCTTATGCTGAGGAGCTTGCTGTCTCTACTGTACATTTCTCCCAGGCATACCTTTGTCCTATAGCAACAAGACAAAGGCATTTCATCTCCTACTGGCATCCATTCACTAAAGTACCAAAAGGAGCCTTTTCAAAAGCTCTTTAATAATTTCAATAAATTTCAAAATTTCTCAAGGTCTTGGTTGGGGTTTCCAGTTTTTCTTGCCCTCTCCATATATGCAGGACCTCACAGCAATTCAGACAGAAGGGTATGGAACAGCTGAAGTGTTAACCTCTCAATGCACGGAAGCATTAATCTTCCAGACAGTGAGTCAAGAAAGAGTAACAAGCCCATTTTCTTTCTCTTTCTTGATCTAACTGGGTGGGGATTTTCTGCCACAGCAGTGGATGGAATGCATGAAGCGTGGTGGATTTTTGTTGCGCCCACGTCAAAAAGCAGTTCAAAGAACTTACTTATGGGGTAACTGATACCCAGCCATGCTCATCTTATTCTCTGCAAGCTAAGCAAAGGGAAGCTGGCTGCCTATTTTATTTTCATATTGCCTGAGCACTTTGATGTCATTAATGAAACTTCCAGTTGCTGGGTGTGGGGTGTGGCAAGCAGAGCAAGAGGGCAGAGAGACCTTAAATCACACCTCGGATGACCTCAGGGGGCAAAGAGTGTTGGAAGGGAGCACATTGGTAACTGAGCCTGCACATAAATATGACCATGCACATCACCAACATACTCAGCTGATTATGCTGCTTTGTATCCCAAAACCATTTATCACCTTCCCATCATAAAATATCTGTACATGCCTAGCAACGCCATGAGCCACTAGGAATCTTATTACTTAGGAAAACTATACTGCTTCAGGCCATTAATGAACAATTATTCTTCAGATGCAAAAAAAAAAAGAGTAATAAAAAGGTCAAGAAAGAATACACTTGACTAGCTTTTTAGGGATCACGTGAGCATCTTTTCATCAGCTGCTTGGGGTTTTTGGCCAAACCCTCAGCCTCTTTGGTAGTGGCCCTAGTTATCCAAATTGCTGCTAAAACCTGGAATCTTTTCACGTAACAGTTTTGGTTGAGAAACTGGAGAAAAGCCATTTCAAATCTCAGTCTTTGCTACCATAAGAGAAGTCCTGTGTTAGTGGAAGCATGCCTTTTACTAACAGTAGAGTTCTTTAAAAATTACTACCATGAAAGTACATGCAGAAGTTAGCACAAACTCAGTGACAAATCTAGGAACTCTGATACTGAGAGAAGGAACACTGTGACTTTGAGATGCACCTGAAAAAAGGGCTCTATGTATGCAGAAGAGTGAAGCCACCAGTAAGCTCAGCCCACACTAGAGCCTGGGCCGAACAAATAGAAATAGTAGAAATACTTCCCTGTGTCTGAGCTGTCTGGGATAAAGGAGTGAAAAGAGGTGTTGTTTCATATCCACTGATGGACAGGTCCTGGCATCATGAAAACAGGTTAAGCAAGTATATACTCTGTGATTACCTTTCAGATCTTGCTTGGTAGATGCTGATGTGTCTGAGTTCAGGTACTTATTGTTCTTGACCTTATGTGCTTCATGGGTGGAAATCTGCAAGATTTTTGTCAGAGAGATTTGTAGAATGTGGGAGGGTAGGAAGTTTGAACATTGGCAAAAAAATAGTGCACGGATTTTTAAGTTGGGCACAAGCTTCTAATTCTGGAGTATTTTCAAGAAGAGTGGGAAACGGTGTGCATCTCTTTGCTGATAGAAAATCTCCCTTTTATTTATATATTCATGCATTCTCAGCATCCTTACTGGTAACAGCTTGCCTGTCACTTTCTCAATGTGGCATGTTCCTCAGCCCCAGTTCCTGCTCTTGACTTCCTTCTCACCACAGAAAGAAACTAGCCCCTCCCACTCATGTGTCAGGAGGAAAAAAGAGTTAAGTCTTAGACAGACACAGCCTCTGATTGTCTGAAAACAAGCACAACTTAAAGACATAGCACGATCAGAGCTGGCTCTAAAAGCACCTGCTTGCTCTCTAGACTGCCCCTCAATATTCCATCTCTCACCTGCTTCCCAGTGCAGCCACTGCAAGCCTGAGGACTCTGTGTTATTCAGTAATGCTGTGTGAAAATATTATTTGTTTGGTTATTTGGCCTTGTGTTTAGAAAATAATTTTCTGGGGCACTAACTTCATCAGCCTTTATGAGAGCAAGCATGTGGCTCCCAGGAGGAGAAGGTGCCAGCTCATGCTGGAGGACAGACAGAAACACTGCAGACAATGGAGAGCATAGGAAGCAGAAAGATTATTTGCTTCAATTAATTTAATTAGGAGACATTAACAATATTTTTCCACTTTGTCCTGTGGATCTTCTTGCTCTGATATAATCTGAAAAGAATATTTAAAACAAAAAGTAAAACTCCAGACACTAGAACAATTACCCTCTGAACCTTACCTTAGAAATGCAGGTCATTTCTACAGCAGAAGAGACAAAGTCTGGGAAGCTACACAGCACTGGGTTCATATTTCCAGGTGCTGACAGCAGGGGCCTTACAAGGGTCGCCTCTGTGACAAGAATTCAGGGGCCGCCCTTTGCCAGACACAGCCATCTCCAGCTCCAGAGAGAGAAAGAGACTGCAAACTGGTTTAAGGCCATGACTAAGATTAACTAAGCTGCCTATTTAGCATGATGTTCTCCCATTTTGGGCGCTCCTCTACACAAGGGCTTTGCAATGCACCTGGCAATAGAACATGAGGAGTGAGAACTTGCTCAATAGTTTGACAGCTACAAGTTAATCATCTGTTCAAAGCCCTTCTGGTCAGTGGGGAGAGGCATACACTGTGGGCAGCAGTACACTCCATTCCAAGGTGGGCATCTGGAACGTCATGCTCTCAGGTATGCACTTCTCCCTACCAGGTACCAAGGAAGAAACAACTGCCAGCTCAGGTGGAGACAATGAACAGCTTGATTGCTAAAGGCTCATAAGGCAAACTCATTGATGAACCTGGTTATCCCTGTAATGATCCCAAATATTCTCAAACCTTTCTCATCACCTGAATTCATCTCTCATTCTGATCTCTCCAAGTGCCCATTGTGAAGTCCTTCAATTTTTTAAAACACAGGTACTTGATTACTCATTCTCATTCTGACTGATTCACTAAAACTAGAAAGAATTGAGATTCTTCTTCCATTTTCTCCCTCCCTCTTTCTCTCTCTTTCTTCCCCCCCACCCCACCTCATCTTAGCCATAATCCATTCCTTCAACAGAAATGGAAACAACCATAAATTTGGGTTCAGCTAATGAAAGCTGGTAATAGCAGTGAGACAGACTTCCTGCAATTCTCGTTTCCCTACAAGGCCATTTTTGTTGCTTACGAGACACTCAGCTCTTTTTAAATGTGGTGCCTATTATTTTGAGCAGACCAAAGATAAGTGTCACTATCTCTGATGACTAATATGAAAGACCTTTCACAGAGTTAATGGGTTTCCAGTCAGGATGATAATATTCACTACCTGCCCAAAATTATAATTTCAGCAGGGGAATGTACAGTAGGAACAGATGAGCTCTAGCAAGGTCAAAGCTTGATGCCCCACCTCACTAACTCTCTTTCCCCCTGTAATCTGTGGACCTTTTTCAGTGATGCAGCTAAGCTGGATAATTCCTTCCAGGAAAAGGTCAAGGAATGAGCCTGGAATGTTTTCTCTGCACATCCTGAGTTACAATAAGAGCCATCTTCCAGAAGTTCTTCTCTTTGGGTTCTGGCAAGCCACCACTGTTCTCCAACAATCTGAGGCCCTTGAAGACTGTCTCCTTCAAAGGAGCGAGTGGGTCTTAAGCTTTGCATGGCTGCAGGGTATTTAAATCTCATTGGCTAGTCAACGGTTTTGGAGAATATTTTCCATTTCTGGTGAGAATTAAGATATTGCTCCAAGAATGAGGTTTCATCAGATGCCCCTTTATGACAATCTGAAGAAATTATGCCAGTAGCTGTGTGCTGGGACAATCTGTGAAACTGAACATCATGTATGTTTCTCGCAGCAGAGGGGGATAAAACTGAAAGAGAAAGGAATCTTGGGCAGAGTGTGTGAAGGTCCATAGATGTCAGAGTCAAGTGCAGAAAGACAGAGCATAATGCTGTGTAAAAATATTATCTCCTTAGTATTTTTCTGGTATGTACTATCTAGAAGACTACAGTGACTTTGTCTTCCAGCCATTACATTAAAATTTTATAGCCTTGTTTCAGCATCCCAAGTTCTTTCCAGTCCTGGCACTCCCCTAGCAACTGTTTCCTTTCCTGCAGAAGATTAAAATCATAGCAAGATCTTCTGCTGGGCTTCAAGCAGAGCAGTTGTGCTGTGGTTTGAACAAAGGACTCCATTCAGGTTCCTTCCTTTCTACATTACAGTACTCAGACACATTCATTAGTTTCAGGATGAATAAGAAGGAAATTTGAAGTAGAAAACATGGATTTGTGATAGAGTGATTTCTGTGCCCACCAAAAGGGGAGGGGAGGGGAGGGAAGGGAAGGGGAGACACAGTGACCAGTGTTAACAGCCCAGACTTACTTGCTTCTTTATATGCAGTAGGGATAAATCACTGTCTGGACTTAGAAGGAAAAGAAAGGAGAAAAAACCCACCACAGCTGAAAATGCGTAGCAGGAATACAGTGGCACAGGAAAATTGTAAATACGATGTTACAAAAAGAAGTTGATGCTCTAAGGAGGATTGCAAGAATTAGGGTAATATTAAATGATTCTGCTCTGGCAGCAACTACTTTCAACCATCAGCAGTTCAGGGTCATCATGAAACCAAGCTTGCACTTGGGTTGTCATTTATCTCTTCTCCATGAATGGATGTAATTTTTAAAAAACTCTTGTTATATTTCTTATTTTCTATTCTATTTAAGTACTGCAGAAATGACACTTGAAAACTGTGTGCAGGCTGCAACTGCAACCTGCACACAGTACCACTGCAACACACCTGAAACTGTGACAAGGATTTTGTAAGATTACATTCCTCCTCCTCTGATGAGCTGCTAGGGTGACTTGCCAAATCCCACTCTTACCGGGCATCTCTGAGAATTGGCCGAGATGGGTGCAATTGTCATACATTCTTCTGAGCTTTCATTTTGCAGCATCATTCCTCAGGTGCTCTTTAAACAACAGCTAGAGACTGAACTACTGCATTAAGATCAAATTTCAGAGAGCAGGAAAGAGATTGAGTGTTGTGGGTGGATGTGAGCACTCTTTAATCTGAAGGAGTACTTGTTCAATAAAAAGGTTATTATTCAACCAAACGTGGCACAGTTAGATAGCCTGTTAATAGTCCATTATATTTATTCAAAGATATATGCATAGGGCTAACTCTACAGCCACATGGAAATCTGAGTTCTAGCAAAGACTGGATCCTGGAGAACATGCCTTATAACTGGTTTCTCTTGCTCAAAGCTTTAGTGCAGAGTTGGGACATATGCTTAGAGAAACACTTTGGTGCACAATCCTCCCATTCTGTGTATTTTAAGTTTTTAAAGCTTTTTAAAAAATCAAATTAAACTTAAATATTTAGTGAAATCAGTTCTTTCCAATTCCTCATTTGTGTTCTCTGTCTTTTCTGGGCAGAACTGAAATAGTTTTCCAGTGTGGCATGTCACAAATACTGGTAATTTATAATTGCTCAAAATAAGCTCAGAAACACACCACCTCTTTTCTATATTTTGGAAGTGTATAATTAGAAAGAAAAAAAAGCTTTCACTAAATACATATCAAATAATCATAAAATCTATCCTATAGCTTTATCACACTGTTCTTTATAATTAAGTGTTATAGTAAGACTTTATTGAACTCAATACTGGTCTGAAGATACAGACACAGGTCAGAAATTGCTTGCTAATTTTCAAGATGTATTAATTTCTAATTGCTATGCTTACTCTTTTCTGAGGTAACCCCATCCATATCCTTTGCCAATTTACATTTTATAAATATTAATGACACTGGGGCCATATTTTATTTATTACTTTGTGTCCTCTGATCTTCATACAAACTTTCATTTCTTAATATATTTCTTAATATAACATTGCATTTTCAACTGTGGTTTCAAGCTAACTTAATGTTCAAAAAAGATCAATTAATTCCAATTAACATTAATTAAAGTGTCTCAGTGATTTCTCCAAGCAGGGATCAGTCTTGGGACTCTCCTATTTCTTCTTCTCATCTCTGCTCAGCTGAATAATTTTTACAAATATTATTCTGCTAATTTCTTCAGAGCACTTGCACAAGGCAGGCTGTTTTGCCTAGTCTGCCAAGATCTAATGTACATGAGTGCTTTGCCTTTCTCCATACCACATGAATAGTGTGTCAATCAGACTCCTTCTCTTCTTACACTGTTGGAAATCAGTGGGATTACCAACTCATGCTGTAAAACCATACAGTTAAGCAGGTATAGGTTTTCAAGAAACATGCAGTTTTTCCAGCTTTGCCACTAAATTGCTAGGTCATCCTGATGATATCACTTAACTCATTTTGCCTCCATGTTTTTTATCTTTTCTCAGCTATTCTGAGCTCCTTGTAAGCATTTTTTTGACATTCCCTAACACCACTGAAGTCAATGGTACTTTTGCTTTACTTTAGGCTTTAAAAAAATCCTCAAACTTTTGAAGTTTTGAAAAACAACTTTCCATGTTTGATTTTTTTCCTTCCTCAGAGCCTGAATTGATCTGTTTTAGTAAAATCAAGATATTCCACTTAAACTGATCTTTTTACTCACTGTCAACAAGTCCTTTTTTGAAGAGCTACTCCAGTGTTGCATAAAACAAGTGTTTCCTGAGACAGGGATGCGTCATCAGGCTACAAGCATTTGGTTCTTCTCTTGCTAGATCAAATCTCTTCCAAACTGATGTATTTTCTTCAAGGATCTCCAACATCAGTGTTTTCAGCAACATTTTCTGCTCCGGCAAGGGGTTGATGGAACTTTCAGTGCTACCCACTGCATACATTCTTTTTGCTGAACAGTGGTTTTGCTTTAGGTCTCTAATGCTTCTTTGACCAGAGTGGAGATACACTTTTGGCAGTCAGCTCAAATTTGTCTGAAATTCATTCTGCACCTCTCTGTTCCTCTGGGACAAGCAGAGAATTTGAGCCAATGAACCTGCAAGTACTCCTACCAGGAAAGGGAAAAAAGCAACCTGAAACCCATTCATATTTCAGAAAGGTGATTCAATTCTGGCTGAAAGCATCAATGGCTTGGGGGTAGCTAAGTGAAGAGAAATCATCAGTAAGCAGAGCTGGTCTCCTATCCTAGCATTATCCAAAACATAATTAGGTGTTTCATTCTTTCCTTTATTTTTCTGAGAGAATGCAATTTCCAACTGTAGGAAGCAGTTTTATCTTTCAATGCCTTTTTCTCCTTTTTCTTTCTCTTAAAAATAATACATAATTTTAATGAGATTCAATAATGGCTCTCAGTAAAGCTGCAACTTTTGAAAGAATTGGATCTGCCTTTATTTCCACTACTGAACCACAGGCTTGATTGCTGAAATGAAATCCACAGCCATTGTTATGTCACACGATGATTCAGATGAATTTTTCATGGGACATAATCGCTCTTAATCTGTCCTGCACTTAATCTGTCCTGCAGAAGAGAAAATAGATATTCTCTTCTTTCTATACAAAACTGCCTCACTCCTTAATAAAAACATTCATTAGGTCTAGAGCCAAGGACTAATCATCCATAAGACTTAAAAACTACCTATTTGACAAGGATTCTGTTGGGAAAATCTTTATTTCTTTAGTAAGTATTTCAGGCTAACAATTTGGAAGAGATAATACACCAAGTCTAAGAATGTCCCATTAAAGTGCAAACCAAACTTCTAAACTCACACAAGAATTAAATCTTCCAACCTCATGTCATCAGATGCAGTCTTACTGGCTCTACGTATTTTTATTTCTGTTCCTGATGTACCCACCCTGCCAGCCTCATATCTGGTACCTACAATCTTAGTCATCCAAGTTTCCTCTTTTCACTTCAGTGCTGTTAGCTTGCATCATCTTTGGCTGTGAATAACTTTTTAAAATTTTCATCTCACACACATTGTTTGCATCTTCTATACCTGGAAAAAAACTCCAGCATTATTAATAGTTGTGCAAAATTTATTTAATAGTCAATTAATATTACTGGAACTATTCTCTGGGGGACTGTTTGGTTTTGTTTTTTTTTTTAATAAACATCTTATTGTCTTTAATTCTGCCAGTTCTAGAGTTCTGCTTTTGGTCTTATTCTTCCATTACAAATTCTGGTACATTTTAATAATAATCTTGATGGTACTATTCTTTCACATTTTCTTCATTCCAGTGTATTTTCTACTTTTAATACTGATTTTTTTCCCCCTCCAAGACTGCCAGGATTTTTGTATAATGTGGGCATGCACATGAAATGATTTCTTCAGCAGTTTCAAATTATTAATTATGTTCTCCTAGTTAAATATGATGTTCTAGCTCATTTAGCCCATTATTGTTTGGAACTTTCTAAAGCCACCCACCAGAATATTTAAACTTAGCCTTGACAACATATTCAGGCCATAATCACTTGAATCTGAGACTAATCCACCCTCAAGTATTGAGATGGATTCCTACTTTCTGTCAAGATGAGGCCTAAAGATAGAATTTCCCTGGGACTGGCCAACTGGCTTCTGGAACAAGTGGCAGAGATCTACCACCATTTGCACACATACTGAAGTTTCTTGCATGAGTTATTGACACAGTAAAGCAAAATTTATCAGGACTTAAAGAATTGAAGGACAGAGAAAATATTGGCAACTCTTCTTAACACATAGAGAATATCTCCAATCATGTAAGAACATATTACATATAATATCAGGTTATGACATTTTATTATCAGTTTACATTTATTGTTTAAAAAATGTGAAATCACCTACAGACTGTGTGAAAAACAATCATGGAGCAGAAAGACTGATACCTTGTGTCAGATAAACCATAAAAAGCTATCCCATGAACACCTACACCAACAAAACGTGTTTAACTCTCCACACAGAAAGCATTGTAAAGCTTCCTCCTTCACAGAATGTGCAATGTACAATGGCAAAACAATCCTGCCCTTTTTCCCAAAAAATATGCTGGTTCAGAACAAAGAATGAGAACACAGGCAGTTCTTATTCAAAAGACAGGAAAAAAAAGTCTTGAAGTGGAAAAGACAAAAAATTTTTGGATTAGCGTAACAATAAAAATATTCATTGTTGATCTATAAATTTGCCTTTAAACAAGTTAAATAATGAAGGATATTTCTCTGCAGTTTCTAAATAAAATTATAAATAAAATTGTCAGTTACTTTGAATTGTAGATAACATTTTGGGCTGGTTTTTCTAAGTGGAAAAATATCCATGCATTTATTATCCTGTTTAAGCTTATAATCAGCAACCTACTGTGACTCTGAATTAATTGGCATTCTTTATTTTTTTTTCCTGCTCTGGGGGTGGTGTGGAATTCAAATGTGGTAAGAGCCATAGACTCAAAAGAAGCTTCTACCTATTCTTGCTATGTTCTGTGATGGTCTCCACAGTGGGATGTCTTCTTAAATGAATGATGTAGCACAAGGGACAGGAAACATGACAGATTTAAGTTCTGCTGTCATTATTAGCATAACACTCTATAGTAGAATGATTAATAACACTTCTCTATCATGGTATTATTCTCTTAGCTGCAGTATCATCTTCCTAAAATGTTCTGCCTCCCAGCTCAAGGCAACCAGCTGAATAAAGGAGCCAGAGGAGGACCTGCAGCACCATAAACCAGTGGTTCAAGTAGGATGGAAGAAATCACTGATGACTAGCAAAAGCCCTGTCATGGGGCTAGACCACACCACACACTGTCTCTGCATCTGCTTTCCTGTCACTTTTCCCAGTTCTCTAGGAATGCCCACAAGACAGTGGGAACCTTGTGGGCATACACAAAGCATATGCTGCCCTTCCCCTGAAGGACTGGGGAGACCACATCAACCATCTCACAGCCTTATCTCAGACAAGAGATGGAAACAGAAGCTAGTCTGAGATGACAGAATCATGGAGTCATTAAGAAAAAGACCTTCAAGATCAACAATCCAACCATTTACCTAGCGCCACTGCGCTCACTTCTAAACCACATCCCCAGCTGCCACATCCACACATTTGTTTAACACGTCCAGGGTTCCTCTTCTCCAAGCTATGCTGGAGGTGAATGTGACATAAATGTTACTTCAACTTTCACCCTGTCACAGTCACCATACCTTCTATTCTGGAAAGCCTGAGGCTGCTTACTGGGCTAGAATTTACTGCAATTCCCAGATTATAAAGCTGCTGCAATTCCTGAAATTTCACAAGCGTTACCCGTAACTACAAATGGGGTTCTTTCCTTTAAATTTCTACTTTTGTAAATCAGAACGTTTTAGCCACTGTGACTAGGACCATCTTGCATGCAATACTGGAGGTTTTTAAAGGAGCTGAGCTGCATTAAATAGCATAACTGCTGGAAAGTGCATAGATTACCCTTTTAATTAGACTTGTGATAACAGCTTTGTGTTCTGTTATCAAAACCATGACAAGACAGTCCAACATAGCCTTTTGTTAGTTCTGCAACAACTTATAAATTAGTCTGTTTCACAGGCATCGTGTTGTGCAGCTTCCAGTTTGATTTTTCATTCATATTGTAATGCTGTTCACTAAGATGTGTCCTTGAGAACAGTAAAGCCAGGGAGACCTGGCATCTCCTAGTGAGACCCAGGTGCTTTAATAACTTTTATTCCACTTAGGCAACACTTCAGAGCTTTCAGGTTTGATTTTAATTAGAAGAGCTGTGATATTTTTAGTATCTTTTAAGCAACTTCCTTACTGCACAATCATGATGCTCTGATTACAGAAGACTCGGCAAACAGGCACTCTGCAATGCTTTTGTAAGATAATTGCACTAGAAAGAGCCTAGTTTTGTCCTATGGGGCTTTTACCAAACTCCTCCAAAGCTGTAGTTACCTAGAGTTAAGCTTTGAACTTGTTACTTTGGATTTCTTTGTCAGGACTGTTTACTAAGTTATATGTGCACAGCAGTGCAGAGCTTACCACATTTCTTCTGAGTCATCACTGAGCAAATGTCAAGAAATTCTCCTGAAAACAGTAGAGTTACATTTGTTGCTAAAACTTGCAGGTTGTACAGTTGGGGTAACAGAATGGATTTCCGGCTGTTTGGTGCTATCAGGACAGACAAAACACCTGCAGTGGTTTCTCTGCATCTCAACTACCTCCATCCTCTGTAAATCAATAGCTGATTTCTCAACTCCATATTACATCAGGTTTGGGTGGAATTGAGGAATTTTTATGTTTAGATTTTGAATGAAAGATTTAAATTCATTTCTGAACTACTTTCCACAACTAGAGGTAAACAGTCCTTGTCAGCCAAATAAATAGCTTCACTAAATTTGAGGTATACTTTTTTCTTTTCAGGACATCCTTACTAAAAGCAGATGACAAATCAAAGACAGTCTTTCATAGAGATATTTTGGTTATGCCAGTGCTCTTATTTATACTGCTCTGTGGTTAGGACACTTGCCAAGATACACATTATAGAATTAGACAAGGAGGAGCTTCACACTATCATCTCCTACCAGGACTTCAAATATTGGTTTTGTCTGCCTCAATAATATAGGAAAAAACCACAAGGGGTGCCCAAAGCACTAGGACTTGAAAAAAAATTGTCTCAAAACTGTCCAAGTGGTGAGACTTCTTAAAACACGTCACTGAGCTCAAAAACTTTTATGAAGAAGTTTTATCAAAGGTATGGTTTCATAATTGTCTTAAGCAGATTTAATTTATTTTAGTAAGTTCAAACTATGTGTTATTGTCAGGTATTTGCTCTTGTTACCTGTTATGTGGCACCTCTAACATACATGCACTCATGTATGGATCATTAAACTGAACAAAAGCGACAAAGAGTTTAGACAGATCAGTTCCCAGTTACTCAGTGTGGGAGTGCAGAATCTGAGGCCAGACTTCTGTCCCTTTCCTGATGCCTCTGGAAGTGCTCTCAGTATCCCAAAGTCCCAGGTCTGCCCTTGAGAAATAGCTATATTTTGCAGAGAGAAGAGGCCTGTTGGAAACCCAGAACCAGAGAAGAAGGAGAAGAAAAGGAACACAATTTTGTTTGTTTTGAAATCTGATTTTTCATTAGTAAGCCAAGAAGAGATCAGAAGCAGAGCTGGAAACATGAACTGACCATTTTATTTGAACCACACAAGTGAACAGCCAGAAGGCAGAAGAGAAAAATCAATACCAATGTTGGTCTCCTGAGTTCTCTCGTAATCTGTGATTTCTTTTCCCCTATCACTGTGATGGCTTCTGCCAACAAAATTCACTCACAAATTCTTGTAAAAATATTGCTGATCAGACCTGTGACTTCAGTTTCTGGAAGGCCCAGAGGATACAAAATGCCTTTTACACAGGCTCCAGTGTGAATTGTCAGAATGAGAGGCAGATTATGAGTAGTGTGACAGGCCTTTCTCCTTGACACTCACTGAGCCTGTCAAACAAGGTCGAGCGCTACATCTCTGAGAAAATTGAAGCTTAAACAAGGGACTGCACACACTTGTCAGGGGAAAGAGCCTTCAGAGTAGTCCTGAACCAGTTAGATTCCTGTTCCTTCCCTCACAGTCTCAGATGTCCTGCAGAAACAGGCATAGCTTGCCAGCTTCTTATTTGACATTCTCACACTAGCTTCAAAGTGAAGACCTGAAGCACCCCCTACCTCTCTCCACCTCCAAATCTACACCACAAAGCTGCCTTAAACCACTTGCCAGACACTCAGCCTGAATGATAAAGAGTGGACATTCATCCAAAGGTGGATCAGTGCTTTTCCATTTGTTTCTGTTTGCACATCACCCTTCCCTAGCAAACGTCTTAGAAGTGGAAGGAATACTTTCACCATGCACAAAAATTTGACAACAGCACATTGCTTTCCTTTGCAACAACCTGTAAAAAACATAACATGTATTCTTACACTAACCCTGTAATTAAAACCATTGTTTTGGGATAGTATGATCACTTTTCAAACATCTGTAGAGAGATGTACAGCATTCCCACTGTCCAAATCACGCTCCTCTAGCAAGAGCTTAACATAATGCCCCTTTGCAGCTCTCAGCTCAATCTGTGGTTCTCAATTCCTCCTCTGGAATCTATCTTCTTTCTTAAGGCAAGGGAGAAAGGCAGATGAAGGGCAAAAACACATATCGAGACTCAGAGACTCTTTCAGAACCACATAGAGCTTAATGACTTTTTCATGGAAAGCTATTTTACAAAGCACCACCAAATTTTCAGGAGTTAACTAAAATGCTTTTGTTAAACAGCATCAGACTGATCCTGGGAGAATTCAGGGAACTAACTGTTCATTCATATTTCCAGAAGGCTCTGTGTCATGTCCAAGTCTTTGCTGAGATGCAAGCATACCTCAAAAATATCTCTCTCTGTTTGTTCTTTATAACTTTCCATTCATCTCTCATATCAGAGCTGATCAAGAAGAACAAGTGTTGCAGAAAAGAGTTGTTAGCAATGAGATATGGATAGAGACTGTCTCAGAAGATCTGGTCTTACTGCAGCCTTACTTCTGGATAAAAATAAGCTAAATTTAAGCCACAAATTTGAATTCCCAACTTGAGCTAAACCCCCATGGAAAATAACTCAAAGTGGACAGGGACAGAAATGTCTCCTTTGTCATTCAAACAGAGATTGTCTGCAGAAACTGGTGGTGCTGCCCTTACTTCATTGAAGGCAGCTTACTAGATCCTTCCCTTCTAAACAAATCTAATCATCCTTGCAGACTACAGTGTATGGAAAACTGTGATTACAACACCAGAATGTAGGAAGCAAGAATTTTCTGGCCAGGTATGCAGCTGTATCAAGCACACAGACATGATGAAGCTGATCCTCTGCTTCTCTACAACACTGTTTTTCCCCTTCCACCTTTGCAGGCCAGATTTATAATTTAAATTGGTAGGTTCTGCCTAAAACATCTTAGTCACTTATTAAATAAAAGAAAGAAACACTTTCAGCACCACCCACTAGTCAACATCCAGGGATTCATCAGAAAGCTCCGTATATAAGAGAACAGTTGAGGGATTTTCAAGAAAGGTACACTGGGATGCCACTATCCCCAAAACAACTTGGCAGCAGCTGGAATAAACTTTCAATCAGGCATGCAAGTCCTGATTAAAAAGCACCTAGAAACCCCACTGTGCTTTCTGTATTATCCAAGGGGCAATTTATCAGCTGCTTTTTCTCACATCAGGCCTTGGACTATTTCTGTCTCTGGCTGAAGAATCCTTCCTCTAAATTACAGTCAGCCTGTTAAACAAGAAGACATAATTTACATCCCTATAACTAAGCATGACAGAAATAATGCAGCAGCTGTAAAATTAATAGTGAAATCCTACCAAAGTATGAGGTGTCAGTTTCAAAAGTAAGCTCAGCCCTGTTATGACCCTAAATTCCTAAGGGGCTGCTGGGAGGTCTGGCTTGGGATCCACAGCATAAAAGCAGCGTACAAACTCCACAGTACTTGGTTCAGACTGATACTCTTGTGAAGACCATGTCAACAGTTTCAGGAAATGATGGGAAAATAGAACGTGGTGGCCTGGAGTTGAAAGGCTGCATTCTTCCTCCCTCCATCCTAACCAAGGAAAAGAAATTCCTCCATGAAGCCTTCAAATGAATAACCTGAGTCTGTGCTTCCCAGCAGGAGCAGACATAGAGAGAAGATTCAAGGCTGTACCGAAAAGGAAAGGAGACAATCCTAGAAAACCACAGACAACAGAAATTATGAAAAAGCAAATGTTTCCCAAAAACTTCTCTGCTTCCCTCCCAGCAGCAGCCAGTCTCTCTTCTCCAAACTCTCAGAGTCTGAGGAATATCACAGCCTTTCTTCTGCATCAGCAAGAGGATTATCCTGGCCTGGAGCCCCGGAGAGGGCATTTTGCACTGGAGTCTGATGAGATTAATTTGGCCCTATTCATGACTGCCTAAAAACTGGCCAGTGAGGGAGAGAACTCTTGAGACCCTCAAGAAGGCCATATGAATTGCCAATCACTATGAACAAGGCATGCAAACTGTCCTTTTCTTTCCCAGCTTAAAAATAATCAATAAGAGTCTACGGGAAAATAAAGACACAGAGCAGGCAAGGCTACACAACTATGACAAGGAAAGCGTGGTTAAAACTTTATCACCCTGTCCCATGCATGAACTCAGACCTTGCCTTGGATTAGCCCTTCTTCTTTCAGGCATGGGCTGACTAATCCCCTCTGACAGTCTTAAATCCCAAGCTGATGTAACTGAGAACACTGCCAGAACAGATGCAGAACTTCATGCTGATGCCAGGACAAAATCACATCTTGCTCTAAGGAAGCACCAGCATTTCAAAAGCTCAGCCTGGCTCTGATGACTTTCATCAGAAAAGAATGATGCATCCATTAGCTGAGCCATGAAGGTGCCAGGCTGCATTCTCAAGCAGGCATAACTCCACTGGTCTCATTAATTCCTGGTGAGTTATCTGATCATTCAGGACTCAGATAACTAACTGCCAAAAGAAGAGACATAATGTGGCTATTGCCTGATTTGAAGCACTAATGGGAGCTCTTTGGCTGCAGCAAAAATGGAACAGACCTTTTAATCTTGTTTGGTGACCTTCACAGTCCATTAATTTGTTTGTCATAAAAGAGAAACAACAAATTGTACAAGCCCTTCCCCTTGCATCTGATTTGTAAGCTTGGAAAAGAAAAGTTACAGGAAAAACAATGGTGCAGCTGTACTTAATAGAGGCAATGGTACTGATCAAATTACTCTCTTGTAATTGCATTTTTTTGAGGCTGACAGAGGTAGTATGGTAGTATGATCCAGCAGAGTCCAAAGGACAGAGTTGTCTACCTTTAAAGTTAAGATGAATGAAAGATTTAAAGTGGCTGTATTTGAAAAACTCAGAGCTTCTCCAGCCACTTAGTCAAATTTTATACCATCCTGACTGAGGATTTTTTCCACCAAGGAAACAGTATTTTATTCCCCAAAGCAGCAGAGCAGCAAATAAGCTGCTCTGCTTTTTGATGTTTTCCCTTTTTGGGTTTTAACCAAGAAAAGATTCCATGTAGTCTTAGCGCTACTGGCTAAAGGAATTCCAAGTGGACAGGAGTGAGCATGGCAACCAATTCTAGAGACCAGTGGCAATGGGAACATGTCATAGAGACTCTGGGGTGGCCTTCATTTTTAAGTTCTTCTGCTCCCTGTGGAGGTGTCCATGTTTTCAGGAGGAGAAGAAACCCTATTTACGCATGGGTTAGACTATATCCCTAGTCCTTCCAACACAGAAATGTGATTTCCTACTCAACTACTGCATGATTTTGAGCAGACTGACCAATTTCTCCATCTATAGATCACACACACAAAAAATTAATATTAATCACATTATTAATTGAATGAATAAATAATATTTAATACAGCATGTATTATATTATACATTATATAATCTATATAATTTACATATATAGAATAGAAAACATTAACTAATAATCACTTAAAAATTAGATTTTGGAGATCTCTTGGGAAAAACCCTTTCCTCCGTGCCGCTGGGTCTTACTGGCTGATATGAATAAGATTCAGCCACATTTACAATCACAAAGATGCATGAAAAAGCCAGAAACTGAACTAAATGGTATTTCAGAGGTGAATGTAGAGTTGTACCGGTACTGGAAAAGAGCTTGCAAATGACCATTTGTTGAGGCATATATTCTGTGTCTTTCCAAGTACATGAGCCAAATGCTTGGAGTTTCAACGAGTCACACCCAGGAAGGTTCGAGACACCATTCAGATACGCATCCTAGTTGACTCCCAGCACTTCTAACTGTATGTCATATGTTTGGGGTTATTTTGCACCCGGTCCTGAGTGACTGAACTTCTCAGTGCCATGTCAGCAATGTGCACAGGTTCTGTCAGCCAACAAGACAAAGGTTGTTTAAGTGAGGATTTCAGCTGCATCACTGTAAAGGACACCCTAGTCAGTGAGTAACAGTAAAATAGGCTGCATTTCAAGAGACATGTGAGTAACTTCAGAAGCATCACCCAGTGGGATTTTGTTAGCAAGTATCCAAAGTGACATCTACTGGTGCAGATTTGGACTAGCGCAAAACACAGAAATCAAGTTAGAGCAAGTCAGAGCTGCACAAAGAAGCAGACTAATGAGCCCCAAATGTACCAGTGAGGTAGTCAGCAGCTGGTTCTGCTGGGATAATTGAACCTCTGACTATTATGGAAGCAGATGAAAATTATGCCAATTTTCTTCCGAGTTCCAATGGTTTGCTAAAGATGCCTTCCCACTATGAATTTTAAAAAGTAAAATGGCCTACAGCTACAGAACAAGAAGGAATGCATGCAGGTTTTCCCATAAGGGAAGTTCTGTTAGTTTAATGCCAGGAGATAAGGCCTGGAACACACCTTTTCGTTCCACCTATGGAATTCTATAGATCTACCTGGTTGGATTCACCAAGACCAAGACATGGTGCATATCCTGGGATTCTAAGCAAATATAAAGATGAAACTTCTCAGTTCAGGTAAGAACAGATTCTCTAAAATACCCCTGAAGATAGCTTTGTCTAATAATGGACTTGGAGGTCCTTGGCAGGAACATCAATCCCTGTTCTGTGTTGAAAAGTGTATCTGGGAAGGCACCACTTCCCTCTCAATTTGCAAGAGAGACTGCTAAACTTGGGCATACCCAGATAACTTTATCAATTTTTTTCAATTTGTTATTGTATTTCCTCTTACTGGAGTAGGCTAGTTGATTCACCCTTTCACAAAAAACAGCCACTGCCTTACAGACAAGGGGATGTTTTTAGAGATACAAACCAGAAAATTAAATTTTGTCTGGTATTTCCAAAGGTAAAACGTTCTAAAGAAGTGGGTGATTTAGTAAAATTGCAAAGGGCTGCAGTTTGGAAATAAGTTTGATGGTAAAAATCTGTACTCAAGTCTACGTAAAAAACTGGTAACAGAAACTCCAGAATGTGACTCAGAGGCAATATAGGCCTCAGTCAGGACATCCTTGCATACAACTGATTGTGGGTAAAAGTCCTGGCAGAAGGGCAGAAGTCTTGTCCAGGTCAAATCACTGTATCCCCTTGGAAGCCTCTGAACACCAATATGAAAATGATCTGCAGGGTTATAATGCTCTTGATTCACAATGCAGAAGTGTTTCTTTCTTCCAAATCTGCCTGGACTTCCTACACCCTGCCCTCAATAACCAGCGTATCAAATGTGGGCAGAACACCAAAGGATGCTGTCTTTGCAATGTTCTTCTTCCAGGACAGCCTGTGACTTAATGCTGCAAAGAGTGCAATTGTTATCAGTTTTCACTGTTAGTGCTGTTATGACTGTTCCCAATCATCCCATCCAGCCATTTCACTTCATGGAAGGCGCAGCATAATCCCTGCCTTGCAAAGTATCCCACCGGGAGTGTCACAGCCAAGTCTTTTACTTCCTCATAGCCAGAGGACCTGTGACCCAGTTGTAAACACTTCTGTCTCTACCACAACGAGAATCTGCACTGAACTAAACTAAGCTGGATAATTTTTGGTTTTTTATCCTGATTTATAAAAATCCACTGTAGAAGCAGAAGAGTCCACTTAATGATACCTCTCCATCTGCACAATACATACAGATCTCTGAAAATCTATTTTAAGGCCCCAATACTGATCAGTAGACTTATCTTCATTAGATCACAAGGGCTGTATAAAAATTTACACCATTGGTTTAATATCAATGATTTAAAAGGGAAGAGATCGGATAGAATCTTCATGTTCATAGTAAGATTTTCATCTTTGGAATTAAAGAAAGTGATTCATTGCTGAGGAAAATATTTTCTTTGAGATCTTTGATTTTTTGGCATGCAAATAACACAACTTATACACTTTTTTCAGTTGCCAACAGTCTCCAATAACAGATATACTATTATATTTCTTGCTCACAAGGCAAAACTGCTCTATCAAAATTACATTTTCTGGCAGTGAAATTTCACTCCTTTGTACAGGGATTTTTAAAGCCCTTGGCAATATCTGCATCTGAAATTATACAAGAATGAAACACCAAATAACGTCTAAGAGTTTAGCTAACAGTGTGAAGCTATTTCATATCAACAAAATTCTATCAAATTTAAGTTTGCACTCCTGAGCTGGGAGTTTAGTTTCAAAGCTCTGATGTTGCTGAAGAACAGACCCAATTCACATTCTGCTATTTTTCCTCCCCTAAAATGGGATTTTAGGAGCTATGCACCAGTTAAATAAAGAAATATGCTAATGAAATATTAAAATTAAATAATTACATGATATTGCATCTTGATTATCTGACATAAAAATCTAGGACTGCAGATGTAAATCCTGATTCCCTTGTTGTCTGAGTGATTTAGTGTTAAAGTAAGTTCAGCAATCAGATTAAAAAAAAAAAAAGACAGAAAAATGTTCCTACATTCCTAAAAAAAAGTAAATTCCAATATCATCTACCTTGAGCCATGGAAGACCAGGAAATTACATGAGTTAAATATCCACAATGAACGGAAGAATTTTCATGGTTTGCCTAGCACACAGAGTGCTGTGTCCAACTCTGGGACCTCCAACATGAGAAGGACACGGGCCTGCTGAAGAGAGTCCAGAGGAGAGTCACAAAGAGGAGAAACAAAGCCTAAAGAACCTCTCCTGTGAAGACAGGCTGGGATGGCTGGGGTTTCTTTAGCCTAGAAAAAAAGAAGGCTTCAGGGACACTTAGAGCATCCTTCCAGTGTGGAAAGGGGTCTACAAGAAGGCTGGAAAGTGACATGGACAAGGCTTTGGAATGATAGGGCAAAGGGGAATGGCTTTGAATGGAAAGAGGGCAGGTTTATATTACAGAACAGTTAGAAATTCTGTACTTTGAGGGTGGTGAGGCACTGATGCAGGTTGTCCAGAGAAGTTGTGGATGCCCCATCCCCGGCAGTGCTCAGTGTCAGGTTAGATGGGGCTTTGAGCAACCTGGTATAGTGGCAGGGGCCCCTGACCACAAGAGGGAGGGGCTGGAACTTGATGATCTCTAACTCAAACCCTTCAATGATTCTTTGGACAATTCCAAATATTGCAGAGAATCTTACTGCCTAACCACTGAAAGCACATTAAATGGCCCAATAAGGAATACGAGAAGAATTAGTGGCACACACCCAGAGACAGAAGAGACTCAAACAGAGCAAGGACTTCACATTCTCCTGCTGTCTGATATGCTGCCCGTAAGAACAAACCTCAAACCCAGATTTTGCCATTCCTCAATTGCCTGCAAAGGCACAAGCAGTTTTGAGCATTTCTTGCTATTCCACGGAGGGTCACTGATGGAACAAGCTGTTAACATTCTTGTGCCGCCAAAGCTTAGACCACATAATGACCCTTCTGCATTCATACCTCGCAAACAGAAAAATCTAAAAAAACTCTGTCCCCCCCACCCTGAGAAGTATCAGAATAAACCCTGCTTAAGATGAACAGAGCTATGTTAGTGAAAGCATAGTAATAATAGCAATAGAGAATTAAACCCTCAGATGAGGAAATTCATTATACTACCATCAGAATTTTGATATTGCATAGTAAATGATCTTGAGAACATATGTTGTAAGCCACATCAGAGATTAAATACTGAACATCTGCTTATTAAGAAAACAATTAACTTTGTCTTATGCAGCGGGAAGGTTGAGGTTCCTATCATCACTACCAGAATCCACTACCAGAATTGGTACCAGGTACCAATCATCACTACCAGAAGTATAAACAAACAATCATGCACTTTGTCACACCTTTACATAGCATTCAACAAGGACAATTACAATTGTAGAGACAACTTTAAATTTCCACATTACAATTTTATATTTGACACTTTTCCATACTTTTCATGCAGATTTCATGCTCCATTGAAAGGGCAGAAATCCTTATTAATATAATTAAACTTCTGCTTATTGGACATAAACTATGTGCTCTGTAGGACATGAATCCTTAATAATGTAAGCACAGGAATCCTTATTAATGTGGTATAAACCATGGCTGTATAGCATGTGACCAGCATGTAAGGCTGGTTAAAGACAAGCTGGGCCAGAGACACTTCCCCCTTTCACTCAGAGAACTGAGTATAGAAAAAAACTACTGAAGCAGCTCATGCTCCAACTCCAGTATGGACCTAAACCTAAATCCTGTCCTGCAGTTGAGCCATTTGGACCATGCTTCCATCCCTTTTGGTTTAAACCCACTATTGTAAGGATATCTCTGAGCTTCTGCTACCTTTCAATAGGATTCACAATGCTGAATGCCTGAAACATGTCTGAGATTTTCAGGAAGCCAAACTGTGGACATTGTCTCACTAAGACAGGTAGAATGTTAACTACTGAGCATGGACTAGGGGCTCCTCAGGACTGGTCTCTACCACAGTGGTAGAAATAATTAATCATGTAAATAACTAATTATTACACAAAGAAAGTAATTAACTTTCACTGCTGAGGTGTGCACATACACAAACAATTCATTTATAGAAGGCAGTATTCCACCCAAGAGCACTGGAAACAAGAAAGCGGCTGCAGCATGGCAAGCTGATAGTACTTGCTATTAGCAAGGTAACAGCGATATTGGCTATCCATAGCCTCATCTGCCAGACAAAGGGGCACTGGAGACTCTCAGTAGTCATGCCTGTGCTGGTCAGGAGTGGTAACTCTCCCCAGCAGCCACTGGGATAGGGCCGCTGGGATAGGGATAGGGATAGGGATAGGGATAGGGATAGGGATAGGGATAGGGATAGGGATAGGGATAGGGATAGGGATAGGGATAGGGATAGGGATAGGGATAGGATCTGTACCGATCTGTGAGGCACTAGTGTCAAGACCAAAACCAGATCAGATCAGAACGCTAGCTGCATGCACCCCTCCTGAGGTAGGAGGAAGCTGGAGTATACCCCAGTTATGCTTTTTACATTCTTTCAATCCATTTTCACTACCAGATGCTGGACTTTGATACTGGGTAGTAGCTCAGGTGGTCCAGTTATTTCAAAATGTCATGTTCAAATGCTATTCCTAAAAATTTGTTTCCAAATGAAAACGCACCATATTTTTAATTGGGGGGGGGAAACCCAAACAACTCATTTCTGGGTAATTCATATTACCTCTCCCTAAGTAATTTCCATACCCAGCTGCCATGCTGGGTTGAGACCATATACATCTCAATTTCTCAATTTAACAGACTGAATTTAAAAGGTAACACAGGCTGGAATGTATCTGTGGTATTTGTCATCATTCTTTTTAAGCCCTGCCATAGCTCCCACATCTTCTGAAGCTCTATACAAGAGAATGCATTCATAACACTTGTTGGAAAGCCAAGGCAAAAAGTCAAAAACAACAAACATGATGAGTCCATCCTTTCTGTCAGCTTCACCTAGAGCCATATGAGCTCACTTGTGAAGCTGTGATTCCCTGTATTGCTTCCCTAGCATCCTGCAGCTCCATCAAGGAATAATTGTGACTGTGGGTTCATAACCTATGACACACACTTTCAAACTTTTATTCTGCATAAATAATCTGCCCCTATTCAGTCACTCAAACTAATTGCTCGTTTTTGACTCTCTCACATGAGAAATGAGCAAATATTATAATGGAGTTTTCTAACTTAAATGTCTTTGATTTTATTCATACCTGCTAACAGCAACTTGTGCTTGTACACATACCAGACAGAACATGTATTTCAGTTTTTTTGCTTTCTGCATTTTTGTTTTTACTGAGTTATAGAAGAAATTAAGGCAACTGCTAAATAATTAAGTAATGAAGGAAATAATCCATCTCTTTTTTAATTCTTTCAACATTTGTTTCATATTTCCAACCACCAATCATCACTACCAGAAGACAAGTCTTGTATATCATCAAATCCATCTCTTTGTCAGGACAAGGTGGGAAGAGAAGAGGAAGAGAAAGAGGAAGAGATATAGCTCCTTTCTACAGCTTTATCCATCTTTTCTGATTCTCCAGAAAACACCTTCATCTTTCAAATACATGCTACTTGGGATTATTCCCAGGAAAAAGAAAACCACAGGAAAATGAGCTTGCAATCCAGATACCCTGCCCAAAGCAAGACTTCCTCATGCTAATCTCAAAGGTACTCCACCACACCAGTCCAGAGCCTTGACTGAGGTCAAATAATGTTTCTCCAAGTATTCCCGTTCTCCTTTTCTTCAGACCCAACTCCTTAACAAATTTTCAAGGATTCACTGCATTTCTACGAGATTTTGCCCCTCAGTGCTCAGCCAGCTCAGCAAAGTCCAGATAGTTGCCTGTATCATAGGGAAATCCCCTCCGGCTGTAGCTCAGGCTGTATACATCCTACTCATGAATGAGATCACCTTGAAATTATATCACAGGACATCTCAGATTTTTTTATTGCTTTTACAGCAGTTCTCCCAAGAGCAAGAAAAAGGCAACCCCTATCTACATCTGGGAACAATTCAGTAGTCCAGAAGAGACAGTCACTAGTGAAAACTGGGCATTAGCTCATTTGCCTGCAACTGAGAAATTTCCTACTCTTTTTTTCCCCCTCATGACCTTTGTCAGTGCTTAAAAACAGTTCTACTGTAAACACACATTTAATATATTATGCACACATTGGTATGCTTATATTAATATACTAGATTATCTAGATATATATTCATTAAATACATTGTTGCTGGGGTTGCTCAGCCTGGAAAAGAGACAGCTCCAGGGAGACTTCATTGCAAACATCCACACCTTGAGGGAGCTTATAAAAAGAAGGGAGAGGAATGTAGTGACAGGATGAGGGAAATGTTTTTAAACTAGAAAAGGATTGGTTTAGATTAGATATTAGGAAGAAATTATTTCTTCAGATGTGGTGAAGCCCTGGAACAGGTTGCCCAGAGAAGCTGTGGCTGTCCCGTCCCTGGAAGTGTTTAAGGCCAAGTGGGATGGGCTCTGAGCAGCCTGATCTAGTGAAAAATGTCCTTACCCATGGTAGAGGGGTTGGAACTAGATGATCTTTAAGGTCCTTCCAACCCAAACCATTTGACAATTCTATGATTCCATGATTATAAAGCAATTTTTGACCAGGTAGAGGTTCTGCATTTCTGTCAACCAGTAGCCTCTTTTAAATGATCATATGGATACCTTTTTCTGGCAATGTCAAAGGTAGACAATTCCCTCTAAGTCTTTTCTTTTCTTAGAAGCATAATCCCAAATTTCTTTATTTGCAGAACAATTTGCAGTAACTCTTTGCAAGCTGCACTGTGTCTCCAGAGAAATTTACCCTCATTCATGTTTCCATCATAAATCATAAGAACTGGGTCAGAAGGTTGGCCCAATGCAGATATAGTTTTGTTTATGTCTGTTCCAAGACATATACTTAGAGCACAGATGTAGGAACTGCACAAGGGAAAACCTCTTATACTGAGCAAGACTTTCTTCTTTTATCTACAGGTTTTTTCTTTGGCATGTCCTGTAAGTCACCTGACAGGCCTTCATCATTAGAAACCCTTTGTCCAACCATTGCCCACATTTCTTTACAAGATATCTGAACACCAGGAGATCTTCTTACAAACACACCTTATTCTAAAGAGACAGTTTTGAACTGGCCTTGAGGGTAAGGCGTCAAAAGGCACACATCAAACCTTAATAGTTAATGTATAAAAACTTTCAGATGAATCCCATTTGAGTGGTAGAAACCTAAATATTAACAATAGAGGAGATTTGTCCCATATCACTGGTCAACACAATAAATCTTTGGCATCAATACATGAGATAACTGCAACAGAAACTCACTCTCAGAAACTCACTGAATTATGACTTCTCACAAACCACAAATGCAAGCTTAGAAAGCATCTTCAAAGGGACAAGGAAGCCTCTAATACTTAATTTAATGTGAGTGCTTAATAGATAATGAGAAAAATAGATGGGCTTCTCCCCTCACCTTCACTCTCCATTTCAGCTTTGCAGGGCTTTGCTCTGCGGCAAGTGTGTTTAAACAGGAACAGGACATGAGGAAGAGTGCACAAAATTATAAAGTTCTGTGTGGCAGAGTAGATACCTGGTTCTATCCAGGTGCCTAGGGAAGGGAACTAGTCACAAATCAGCTGAAAACAGGTGTTCTTTACTGGGCATTACGAGCTGACCAGTGTGTGTTGAAAGCCAGTTACCTACCTTGTCTCGAATCCCTTGTCTCATAACTTCTCTTTCAGCCTCCATCTTGGCATATTTGGCTTTCCTCTCTTCCTCTTGTTGCCGAAGGGCTTCCTGTCGTTCCTCTTCTTTCTTAGCAGCATCTGGGTCTTTCTCCTCATCCCCACCCAGCATCTTTCCCATGTCTTTGGTAGCCCCTAGAGAAAGCAAAAGAGAAAATCAGCCCTGTAAGAATGTGGTGAGACTCCTAGGATGACAGGTCTCTCCTTCCCCCGCTCAGGACCATCTGGCATTCCCTCTGCATCTGGGAAGGTTTCTCCTTTCACTGGGGAGGCAGCGCACCCTCCCCCAAAGCAGGAGGTGGGCAAAGCACTTAACCTGATCAGGTAAGTTACCTGGAACTGGCAGGAGAAGCACAGCAGCAAAAGGAAGAGACCAAATTTGTAGATCTGCATGATGGCAGCACAGTTTGTTTGCAGTCCTGAAAAGGACAGGCTGCCATCCACACTATGTTTTCACTTTATCAGCTCAGCCAAGTGACTGAAGATTGATTTTGAAGGGTCTTTAATGTAATAGGCAAGTAATACATCGAGAAAAAAATGACACCAGGGCTGGGAAAGTAGTTTGAAATCTTGATTGCAGGGATGAGTAATCACACTCTTAATTGCTGTCAGAAATTACACATGCCATGACAGGTAGGACCACATGGCTTTAGCAAACAGTTAGTGTTGATGAATTATAGGCTCCTACCATGGATCAGAAAGAAGCAGCATCTCTGCATGTCTCTTATCAGTTCTTGGACACCACCACCTCTGAGGCTTAGTACCTAGGTGAGATCATGGCTTTGTCTTGTTCCACTGCTGAATACACATTATTCCCAAATTTTCATTCCCTGTGTGTTCCTGAGGCAGTTTTTTGTTGTTGTGCAAAGCCATTGCACAACCATGCAAATGAGGTGGAGGTTTCCTGCATGCCCTTTTATCCCCAAAGTGCTGCATAAATCCATTTTTCCTGTATTTCAGTGACATTTTTATTAGCAATGGCTGCCAATAATCCAGCCAGGAAGAAAAACAGTGGCTGAGGAAAGGGAAAGAACATGTACTGTGATGCAGCATCATCGGGGCACTGGAGGGCAACAGCAGGATCAAGCCTGGTTACATGGATGGAGAAGACATATACCCTTTGGAAGAAGTGTTGGACCTTTCCTGCAGCAGGAAAACACTCCGTTTCCTTTCCTAAAAGAGGTTCCTTCTTCCTAGAAAAATGCTGTAGGTCCTTAGATGCTGAGTCACAACACCTCCATATTGGCTCATTGCTGGCTGAGATTTAACTGATTTAATCTGAGATAGCCTGGTTCTTACACATAGTCACAATTACACATATTCAACATCTCTTGTTTTCCATATAGCAAAGATTTCTGGCCTTTACAAAGCCTTGGGCTGGAAGGAGACACTATCAAAGACTTGCCAAGTAATTGCTGGTTTCATCAAAGGCTAAGTGAAGGAAAGAGGATCTCACAACCCTTTATAAATTACCCTTATAAATTACTCTTTGTGTGTCAACACTGCTGAAGGACTGTGATTGCTCTTGCTTTCTACATCAGTTCTTTGGATAGCGATTGTGAAACCTTGATCCTTAAGGGAAAAAAACACCTGCAACCTGTCACAATGACTCCTCCTGAATTGCCGTAGTGACGGCACTTACCAGATCAACTATTGTTTCTAATAACCACCAAGGAATTTGTAAAGAGGTAAGCAGATGCCTTCTTTTTTCCACATTTCTTTTTCAGGTTAAATGTTTTCCCAGAACCCTAAGCTGAAAGCAACCCTGAATCAAAAATAATCCTCCAATCCCCCCAAATGTGACAGAGAAATGTCCCCTTTACATCTCCCTCAGAGATGCATGGGGAAACTGGTAATTTTAAGCCCTACAAGATCTGGTTGTAATACACAGAGTTGGGGTTTTTTGACAGGTGGGAAATAACAACAGTAAACACGTATTCAGCTGCCTTACCACAAACCTCTAGACGCTTCCATTGCTAGGAAATCTGTGGCTTAAAACAAAAAGGCACCTAGGGATCCCAGACAAACCCCACCTGGAATATTCATGGTCCCTGTCTACTGTCAGCCTTCCTCTACCACCATTTTACATCCTTCATTGCAGGATCAGAGTAATACAGAAACTCTTGCATATTGATGGAAAATTTACCCAGACCATCTGGCAATTTCTTTTCTGTAGTGCAAGGAAGGCTAACTGAAATTGCAAGTAAGCTAAAACTTCACAGCAAGCAAAAAGGAAATATAGCCTAGTTGTGTCACATATCCCTACTGCAGGAATCTCTCTAAGTAGCCTTTTTGTGCAAACACCAGTGATCACAAATCTCACTAACACCTTTAACTTCTGGGTTCTCTTCAAAAGATTTCTCCACTGATGTTCAAACTGATTTGGGTTCAATAATCCATCGAGTAATAATCCATCCATTGGGTTCAATAATCCATCCTTTTTTAGCTTCCCTCCAGTTAGAGCTACCCAGACAGCATAATACTCCAGTTACTTAGGAAACAGAATTCAGCAACAGAGATTTTTTTTTCCATTCTAAGCGCTACTTCTGGACTATCATTAAGCTGTAATGTCAGCTCAGCTCATCACATAAGAAGAGAAATTGCATAACTATTTTTTTATTTCTTAGGCAAGACCAAGCTTTTAAATACATAAGGCATTTTGTTCTGCAGCCATTCAGCATACAAGACACTTAGAAGAACAAGAATGGATTAGAATCCTCATAGATTCTCTTAATTCACCTCTGATTTCAAAGTCACCTTCTAAGTGTTCAAAATGCTACACTGTGGTATCACTGTTAACTAATTGGAAGGAAATGTGTTATGACAACCAAAACTTTACACTACATTTTAACTAAGGACTCTTGTATTACTTTTAGAAAAGCTTTTTTTCCATCTCCTTTGTTCTTCATCCTAAACTGTAGACTTTGTTGTCAACATTCCCTGGATAACAGCTTATGTTTTTAGCAGTTCAGCAGCAAAGATGCCAGAGAATTCATCTACGTGCAACTGAGGTGCATCAGTTATGGGCACAAGCAAAAGGAAGGAGCAATTGCTCTGTCCAGTTTTGAAGCTTCCAAGGAAACAGAGGACAGACACACTTACTGCATCTGTTCATATGATAAACCTGGGAGTTTTTGTCTTTATTTTTTCATTTTGTCTTTCCCACCCCACTCATGACATATACCTTGACACAAAGAGAAGTTGTGTCAGAGAGAGAGTGCCACACTATTCATCAGTCAGTATGGTGTGTTTCAACCAACATTATTTCTAACATCTCTAGACAAGGCTACAGAAAGGAAACAGAAACAGCTAAAGCTCCAGGACAACATTTGCCAACTGTCACCTTTCTGGTTACAAACAGGAACCTGTCCTCAAAGAACAAAAAACTTCTATGTGGAAAAAAAATCCCAGAAGCGCTGTGAAAACAGGTGGCATGGCAGTTCTTTCAAAGTAATTGTAGTTCCCTATTAGGGAATTAGTCCTGTATGGACTAACTCCCTTAGTCCATATAGGGTAAGTAGCTAAACAAACAGGTGTTAAACCAAATACTACAGGTGCACTCAGATATGATGTGCTGGTTTCGGCCAAGGTGGAGTTAATTTTCTTCACAGAGAACTACCTATGGGTCCATTTTGTATTTGTGCTGAATACAGTGATGATAGACACATTTTTGTTATTGCTGAGCAGGGCTTACTCAGAGAGAAGGCCTCTTCTGCTTTTTTGTACTGCCATACTGGTGAGGAAGCTGGGGGTGAATGAAAAATTGGGAGGGGACAGGTCACCCAAACTGACCAAAGGGATATTCCAGAACAGTATTTAAAGTTGGGTGCAAGAAGAAGGGAGGAGGGAACATTTGAGTGATGTCATTTGTCTTCCCAAGTCGCTGTGAGGCATGAGGGGGCCCTGCTGTCCTGGAGATGCAAAACACCTACCTGCTCATAGGAACCAGTGAACTAATTCCTTGTTTTGCATTGTTTGCATGCATGGCTTTTGCTTTCCCTGTTGCCTTCATCTCAAACCCACAAGTTTCTAGCTGGTGGGGAGGTGAGTGAGCAGTTGCATGGTGCTTGGTTGCTGGTTTGGGTTAAAACATGACGTACACATTCATGTGAGTTTTGCTGGGTTAAATCATTATTATATATCTGAAAAAGAGTAATATGGTTGTTTAGACGCCTGTAGGAGACATTCCCCAGCAAAACAGCAGAAAAGCAAATCATCTGTCTGAAAAGTAGTTTTACAGTGAAGGCTTTGGGGTTATGGTGGACAGCATGAGCTCACAATGTATCCTTGCAGCAGAGAAGGTTAACAGTCCTCTGGGCTGCATTAGGAGCACTGTTGACAAGAGGTTGAAGGATTCTTCCCATCTACTCAGCCCTGTTGTGACCAAATTTGGAGTGATACACCCAGTTCTGGGCTTCGAGATACAAAAGAGAGATGGAGCCGCTGGAATGAGAAAGCAAGGAAATGAGACAGCCATGAAGACATTCAGGATGTTCAAGGACCTTTGATACAAGAAGAGCCTGAGAGAGCAGGGACTGCTTAGCCTGGAGAAGAGAAGGTTCAAGGGGTTGCAGTAGTATGTGTAAACAACCAATGAAACAGAATGAATATGGAGACAGACAGGTACCCAGTGACAGGAGAAGAGATGTGTACAAACCCAAGTACAGGAAATACAATTTAAATATTAAAAAAAAAAAACAAATTTAGTTGCAGAAAGTCACTGTGGAGTCTCCATCTCTGGAGATATTTAAAAATTCATGAGCCACAGCCTTGAGCAACCTGCTGTAGGTAACCTTGTATAAGAATGAGGTTGGACTAGACAACCCTTGTAGACAGAGCAAAAATTTCAGTGTGTGACTCTGTGAGACCTCATAAGTAAGTGTTTTGAATTACATCTGGAGGGCAGCAGCAGGATCAAGCCTGGTTACATGGATGAAGAGAAGACACCTACCCTCAATGGCGAAGGTGTACATGCCCCAACATGTGAAGAGTACATGCCCAAACATATCCTGTATCTGAAGAAAAGTAAATTCTTAACTGCCAGACCTCTGTTACAGAAGCACCACCAACCATGAGCTAACCCCTCAATAGCTGACTGACATCAATCCAGCTTTCATGAAGAAAATGTAAACTCACAAATCAACTTGCAAGAGTGATGCTGAATTTGCCACTTGATAAAAAAATAAATGTCCTAAATATGGCAGGCAAAGCTGTGTGCTGGGAAAATGACAGGATTAGGATTACTAGGGATGACTTCCAGAGAAATAGGAACATTTTAGGCCTCCTTAATTAATTAAAGAGTGATGGAAATTTGCACACAGCATTGTTTCAGATAAGATAATTACATGAAATCAAAAGCTTTTCTTCTGCAAAAATCTCATTTCATATTGTAGACAAGAAGTACCCAAACCCGTCTTTCAAAATGTATGCATGTGTGTATGCTTAGATCAGAGAATGGTGCAAAAGTTCTACCTCTAAACACAGGTTTCACAGGAAACAGAAAGAGATTTACCTGAAACAGGCATGTGCTGAGAGAATTTTACAGGGTTGTTTTTTGGTTTTTGGAAGTACTATTTGTGGCTGAGCCATATTTAGATTGAACAGACAGGACAACAGATTCCTCAGAGCCTCTAAATCACAGCATGTCTCTTTATCACATCATCCAAACATAAGGAGCTAATCAGAGAGTACTGTTCTGGAGCAGGAATGGGTCACTCATTTTTGCAGAATCACTTCAGAATCAGAACTAAGTACATTTTATTAATATCAGGGAACATCATCAAGGCTATGATATAAAGCTTATGTCTGGAAAAACAACCAAAACATCTGACTTCCTCATGCTACAGTTTCAATAAAAGTGAAACAGCCTTCCAGGAAGGTATTGTGTAACATTCAAAAGTGGTACTTCCATGAACAAAAAACCCCCATGCTTAAATATTAATACTGAATAGCTCTAAAGAAACCATCATATTTTCTCAATTAACTAAAACTAATACACCTAACGAAATGGATTAGTGATTCCTTTTGTAAACAAAGAACTGATGCCAAGTTCAGTTGAGGAGCTCATTTGAGAAATCATAGTATCTTGGAGAATGCTGTTTTCTGGTCTTTTTGGTAATGTGAGGATCTCTGATAAGGACCATTAACATTTTATTAAATTAAGAAATTCTCTATGAAATTCAAAGCTCAGAGTAGATAGAGATATCTTTCTCTCCTTACTTTTCCTGATCCACTCATCACAAATCTTAACACAACTGAGATAAGATGTATTTGTATGCATTTGTGCTTCCTGGGACAAGCTATGAGTTGATGCTTATTTCTAAGTCAGTGAGAAGCTTATCTTCTTCAGAATTACGTTTTCTTTGATATCATGGGAAAGACACTAGGAGGATTACAAGAGGTTCATTTAGATATGTCAAGTGATGAGCCACGGGTCATGTGTCCTGCGCAAGTTAGGTAGTGGCAGAAACACAAATGGGTAAGGGGAAGGAGTAGAAAAGGAGCACTCAAGGCTTCAGTTCACTTTGTTTATAAATTAACACTACTGAAAAATAGACACCTCCTGAGGACTTTTACTTCAGCCATTCCCACTCCCCTTCCCCAGACTCAACTTTCTCTGCCTCTGGTATTTCGCTTCAATCTTTCTCCCTCTACTCCCTAGACAAAATGTATTGCTAAACAAAACTGTTTTTCTTACAGGGAAACAAACTGGTAAACTGAACAAATTCTCTCTAAAGGTACATGAGATATTTAAGGATATTTGTAGGTATTTAGAACACCAACTATTTTGAAACATCATCACTATGGTAATGTGTCATTTCCCTTGCAGACACCAAGGCAGACTTTAAAGGCTGATGTTGAAGGGCCTTTTGCCAGCTTGGTACAAAGCCAAATGGAGACACTTTGAATTCTCTAGAATTTTTTTCCACATTATCTGAGGCCTATATTATTATATATAGGTTGTATATATAGGCCTATATTATTATATATAGGTTGTAACATGTGCAAGACCTATAATTCACTCTGCAGATGGGTACTGAAGACCAAAAGTGAATGAGGTAGATAGCCACTTTAACAGAAAAAGGTTTTTCTTACCTTACAAGCTGCTGAACAGTCTTCTTTGGTGGATAATGGAAAGTACATTTTTAAAGCAAGACCCTGTCAGCTTTATTAAAATAATTTTTAGTCACCACATTTTTATCTCTGCAATCTCCATCTCTGCACAGTGACAGCTCCTCTCTAGCTACATAGGACAGTACAGTACTTGCACACAAGTCAACATCAATCTCAACAAATGGATGAATTGCTTTCCTGTTGTCTCCTTCTAGCTTACAAATAGCAATTCATATTTGTAAGTGAATTCTTCACTTAGTATTATTTATTTCTTTGCACTGGTATCATGTCCTTTTAATACAACTTTAACTAAAACAAAAAAGTTCCCCATGAAATTTATATGGAGACATAGTTTTCAGGTGACATTAATTTCATCTGATATTAGACCTATAGTCCAATATCCTGGACATTTGGAGCTCTCTTATTTTTCATGGAATCATAGGATCATATAGGTTGGCAAAGACCTTTAAGATCATCAACTCCAGCTTCTAACCTAAGATGGTGAAGTCCACCACCAACCATGTCTGCAAATGCCACATCCACGTGGCAAAATGTATTCCATGTATTTTAAATCCATGTATTTTAAATGCCTCCAGAGATGCTGACTCTACCATATCATTGTTACAGTCTGTTCCCATGTTTGAGAACCCTTCTGCTGGTAAAATTTTTCCACATATCCAAGCTAAACCTCCACTGGAACAACTTGAGGCCATTTCCTCTTGTCCTGTTCCTTGCTACCTGGGAGAAGAGACCAACACTCAGGTGGCTAAAACCTCCTTTCAGGCAGTTCTAGAGAGTGATAAATCAGTCTCCTTTTCTCCAGGCTGAACACTCCCACCTTCCTCAGCTTCTTCTCACAGGACTTGTGCTCCAGACCCTTCACCACCTCCCTTGCCATTCCCTGGACTTGCTTCAGCATCTCAATGTCATTCCTGTAGTGAGGGCCCGAGAACTGGACACAGCACTCAAGGTGTGGCCTCACCAGTGGCAAGCACAGGGGAACAATCCCTGCCCTGGTCCTGCTGGCCACACTATTGCTGCTAAAGGCCAGGATGCCATTAGCCTTCTTGGCCCCCAGGGCACACTGCTGGCTCATGTTCAGCTGCCATCAATCAGCAGCCCCAGGTCCTTCTCTGCTGGGCAGCTTTCCAGACACTCTGCCCCAACCTGTAGCACTGCATGGGGCTGTTGTGACTGAACAGCTGGACCTAGCACTTTGCTTGTCATTTGTTGTTGAGGTTTTTATTTACCAATCACAATTTCCATTTCATGACAAACAATAAACCAGCACTGGGCTAATATATATCTGTAATTAAAAATGATCCTATAGGTGTTTTTCCAGGCTGAAGCAGGTATTGCATTTTATAATAATCAGTGTCTGAAAGATGTGAAACACTCCTGATGGCCTGTCAGTTGTATCTGATTTGTACGCATCAGAGTTAGCGTTCTTCTTATAGTGTGCCATGCACTTTTGATTCAGTACAGTTAATATCTCTGAGGAATAAGATATTCACTTCATTCATTAGCTTCCAAAACTCCTCTGCTGTAAAAAAAAAAGAAAAACAAAACAAACAGACAAAAAACCCAAAAAAACACACACTCCCTAGCTGAAATACATTCTTCTGATATTCTGTGATGGACTCTTTCATTCTCCTTCTGCTCTGTGACCTTTCATGAAGCCTACCAGGCAGCATGAACAATTATTTTCTGATACACGAGTGTATGCCAAATACCCATAAAATTGGTAAGATGACACCATTTCATGCTGATAACTACAAGATGGTGGTACATTATGAGGTGATTAACAAAAACATACAACACAAATGTGCAACGACAGAAGCTGCAGGAAGGTTATCAGCTGCCTCTGATAACCTTGGGTAGGGTGAGGCTTTGCAGAAGAAAGAAATTTAGTTTCATTTGTAAACCCATTTCACATTCTGCATGGGTTTTATTTTCATCTGACTGCATCATTGTCCAACTGAAACCATGGTGAAGCACTTCTGCCACTGCCTTTGAAGACATGCAGGCTGTTAGGATAAGCTATTGCTTCAGTCACTCATAAAAGTAATAATTGCATTGATTGGAAACAGATTGTCAGGAAATGTCATGAGTTCACATAAGCAAGTCCTGTTGAAGATGAAAACAGACAACTGGATCAAAGAATAGAATTTTAAAACATCACTTATATTCCAGTTTTGTTATACAAGGTGTTACTTCGGTGTGGATATGTGTTTAAGTAGCACACACATAACTACAAACTTGTCATACAAGGAAACACCTGATGAGGCACATGCAAAGGTCAGTGTTAGCAGTGTCAATGTGTCTGGGTCAGCCTGACCCAAAAAAATGCCTTGGGCTGGGGACACATCATCAGAAAAATGCAGCTCATCACATTGCTGTCTCAGATCCCTCCACAGATAGAACTTAGGCTTTCTCTCACACATACTTCACACAGATATTTTAATAAACAGGCACTGTGATGGAGCACTCTCCCTTCCCCATTCCACACTGTTGCCTGTGCCCACTGCAGAAGAGCACTAGGTTGTGAGTCTTCAAAATCCTGCAGCTGTGCAAAGAGAGCCTGGAGGAGGTATCTCTGTTCCTGAGACCAACGCACACAGCAGGTAGGTTCCTGAGCCTCCTTTTACCACCTCCTGCCAGTCAAATCCTGCTACAAGGTGGCAAGAGGGAAAAGCAAAAAGCTGGAAACAAAAGCAATCATCAGTCTTCAGCATCAAGCACTAAGAGAATATTCAACCACTGTGCCCCCACTGGCTACAGGCAGCTTGCACAGGAAGAGAAATGAAAATGATGAAGGTATAATGGGGATTGATTCTGGGGTAGCAGACTGAGCAGCCAGCTGAAGAGTGCAAACGTGACTCTGCTTTTGGAGGGATAATTACTACTCCAAGATACCTGGAGGGCCACAGTCTTCTACTTCTGCTGCAAAGTGTGAGCAACCCTAGCTAAAACACACTCTGCCTTGCTTTCAGGCACATTGTAGAAATACATTTCCAGATGCGCTACACAAAAATAGCAATCCACGCACTGTTCTTTTGGACTACGACACAAATCTTTTCCCTAAATGACAAAGTGATGCCTTTTGTTACTTGCTAAGGGATTAAGAAACATCTTAAGATTAAGAAGATTTACAGCAATTAAGATAATGTAAGTTTCTGTTACTGCCTCTGCTCCAGAGCTGCTGCATGCACCTTTGGGAGGTTCTCCCATTTCTCCTTCTCAGGAATTGTGTTCATCTTAATTGTCTGCATTGTAAAGCTGCTGTATGCAGGCAATTTTGACCCAGATCTACACCTAAAAGGGTGCAATCCCTTTTTCAGGGGAACACTCCATGCAACCCCACCACCATAAAGCAGGAACAGCTCCCTGTATAACATAAATGCAGTGCCTTCTGCTCTGGTGTTGATCAATAATCCCTGGCAAATGCTTGGCTTGTCCTCCTGACTGCTATGACCCAGCTAGGATGCAGCTGTAAATAATCTCTGAGCAGGTTCCCCTTCTACTTCATGGAGATCTACTGTAGCTAGTCACAGATCTTGGGATGAGATTCTTCAGGCCAAGTGGAAGCACCCACCTCAGTGGGAGAATTCTCCTCTGGACTTGCTTGCCTGATATCTACTGATGGAGAAATGAATATAGGCATCTTGTTCACAGGCGCCCACCTGCACTGCAGCATTCTGGCATTAGTCACATGCAGCTTGTGGTTCCAGCAGGTAAAAAAAACAAAAAAAAAACCCCAAAAACCAAAAACAAAACCAAAAACAAAAAAAAAAAAAAAAACAACAACAACAACAAAAAAAACCAACAAATACTTGAAAGTAGATCTGCTTACCACAGTATGTATTTGCCTGTGATTTATGATTGTTTCGGTCCTGCTTCCCTGCTTCAGAGAAACTATTCACTTTGGCACAGAAAGAACAGCTGAATAAAAAAGAAAATTGCTAACTGTGTAAATCTCTGCTGCTCTAACAGATTTCCTAAATTCATCCTAGTGACAGATTCCAGACCTTCTCTGTTGCCTTGGCAAATGATGGTCTTCTCTGCAGTTTCTGACTGACAAGGATGATGAGTCTATTCAGAAACATCAGTCTGAAAAATAATCCTGCTGACTGGAATCTTCCTGTTGCTTTAAAGAAAGGCTAACAGAGATTGAAGCAATGCCATAACAGTAGATTTGGTGACATGTTTAGTACTTATACATAGAATGTTTCTCAATTGGCAGCCAGCACAAATCTATCTGAAAACAGCTGTGAGACCTAGGAATTCAGAAGAACATGACAACTCTCTCTGGTGGGAAGCAAGTCACCTATTTCTGTTGCCATGGAGGGGCAAATGCTGCTCCTATATGGACTTCCAAGTTCCAGATTAGTCATGTTATACCTGGGGCAGGGGTAGAGGAGGATGTGAACTACATGACCTTTTAAAGGTACCTTCCAACAAACTATTCCATGATTTCTTACAAGATGCCTTAAAATAATATGTTAGCACCAAAGCCAGATGAATTTTTAAAGTAGTACTAAGAGCAAAAAAACTTCTTTTTTTAATTAAAAAAGAAAAACAAAACCTGCAAAATCAAACAAACAAGCTAAACAATACCAAATAAACCAGAAGACCAGACACCTTAGCAAGACATTATGGCTGCCTCATTTGCTTCCACAGGAACTTGGGTGGGAGATTGCAAACTGTTCCCCTGGGCCCCTGAAGATTTTCTAAGATGGGTTGTCTCCTTGAAATATTGACAGAAAGAAATGACACTGCATAAGGGCACTGGGATGAGCCATAAGCTAAACCATCACCGAAACACAACATCTTCACACAGGAAGTCAAATTTTCAAGAATCTTTATGAGCTTTTACCATGCAGTTGAGCTCTTATGGTGAGATGTCATTGGGAATTTCTACATAGCAGCAAGTGAAGTTTAAATAGCTCTAATGAGCTTAGCTGGTAAAAATACTTACATAATAGGAAAGATAGGAACTCCTTAGAAATAATTACTTCACCTTCACTTATTTTCTTAATATACGTCAAGAAATGTGGACGCTTGGTAACAGCAGTGTAGCAATACACTGGTGCTGTGGTGCTTCTTGGTAGCTACAGTGATTTCAGTGGGATGATACTATACCAGAGAAAAACATTTTTGGAATGCACCTTTACTCAAGTCAGGAGCTTGTAATTCCCATCTTACTGAATAGAATGAAGTTTTCTCTGAAAAAATGTTAACATAATTTCTGTCAGTGATCAGTCATGTTTTCTCAAGCCTGAGGGCCAGTAGGCAGGCTGTGAGTGGGGGAGACAGAGTTTTCATAAGAAGCTGTGGAACTTCCATAGTGAAGCAACACCAGTGATTGCAGACACATTGTGACCAGGAAGAACTCTTTAAATTGAGGTTGCTCTCAGTAGTTTCTTCATACACCCACAGACAGAAACATAACATACACACACACACACACACACACACACACACACACACACACACACACACACACACACACACAAAGCATTGTATCTGCTAGCCAGAGTAGCTCTCCATCCTCTCCGTGCAGCTTGGGTTATTTCAGTTCTATGTGAGGGTTCCATCTAGGATGCAGCACTGATGGAACAGACCAATCTATCCAGAAGAAAAAATTAAAGACTAAATGTCTAAGTGTGCCTCCAGGACTTTAAGAACAAAAACTATCCAAAAAGTCATTACCTTCCCTTAATTTAAAAAAAAAATCATTTCAGAGATGTGACTTATCAAATCACTTGTGTTGTAACTACCACGGGCTTATTAACAGATTTGACATCACCTAACATCATTGAGGATTCTTTTTCAATACCATTTACTGGACTATTTTTAGAAATCTGCAAAAATGAGTAGAAGTACCCAAAAATAGGAAAAGAAGCACTGCTAGAGTACTTGGTCCCTTTTAAGTTCAAAGCTTTCAAGAGATCTAAGATGCCAAAACTGACATGAGAAGAAAACAATGAAGTCAATTTCAGTGTAAGATTTAGGGGTTTATTTGAAACATTTGAAACATTTGAAAAGTAATAAGAAAAATTAATGGCAAGGCAGTAATTAATGTATTACATTGTTTTATATTCTAACAGACAAAGTTGAAAACAAGAGAAATAACTTAAAGGAAAGGTCTGCTGAACAGCTGTTCATGCTTCAAGTATGATAATTAGGTAAGATGTGTGAGGTTCTTTTCAAAACTGTCATTGTTTAGTTACTATGTGGTGGCTGTTTCTCACTTACAAACCTGAAAAATCTTTGTCCTGGCACAATGCAGATCCAGTATGAAACCTTTGCTCTGCATAAACTTCCATAAATAAGTCGCCTTCACAAGCATGTTGCTAAAGAATGTCAGAATGTAAACCCCTGTGTCTCTGGACTCAGGAAATACAGCTCCCATATTTGCCCTGTGGCTATTGTCTCTTTTCATACACACCACACTCTGGTTTAGCCTTTAGTGTTGATTAACACAACTCTGAAGTCCACATCATTATCTTCCCCTCTATGAAGGTGACTTCACACTTTTTTCACTGCCTGCAAATGTTTTTCAAGGGTCTCAATATGCAGTTTGCAACTCAGGCCTTTGAACACCTCAACAGAAATATGGCCTCATAGACTGTGAGCAGGGAATCTAATCTGACATCCAGAAGAACCATCTCCCAGACTAAGAAAGTCCATTTCTTTAAAATATCTGGAAAGAGAAAGATCTATTCCCAAACTGAGGCATGTCTCTTTCTGTTGAACAGGTTCCTACCTTGTAGGTAAGCCTCCTCTCCTACTCAATTTGTGCTTCTGGGTCCTGAAGACCCATACAGGTCCCGCTCTCAAAACAAAGGCTGCTCTTTCTTTTTACTTGGGCAGAAACAGATTTGTGAGACAGTTCCCCAGATAGGCTTCATCGTTTATTGACAAGCCTAAGGCCACTCCAGCTATCTAACTTCATGTCTACTGAAGCCTGTACTTCAGCATTTCTCTTGGTGCCTCTTTCATATCCTGGTGTTTTGTTCAGTTTCCATCTGTGGGAACTGCACAACACATTTGGAATATGCGGATGTCAATACAAATGTTCCTAAAGGAAGTTACGTAAATTTTCTTGCAGAATTTCATAGTAATTTGCTTCAGGAGACGAAAGTCCCACAGGGCTGATGAACACTCAAGAGGCAAAGACCTCCTCTAAGTCACCTTGTAGCCTTGACTGAAGAAGATGTGCTTGTTCTATTTTCAGTCTTCCATCAGTAGCTCCTTCTTTCACCCTTTTTAATATATAGGCCATGCCTGCTATTGATCCACACATTTTTCAGCATAGTATGGAGTTACCTTAGTCTATAGAATTGCTCAGAAAAGCTCAAGGGAACAGGAGATAATTGAGCAAGAAAAATAATTGATGTAATTTCTGTACTTTTTACTTCAGGAGAGTGAAAAGAAAATTGAAGGGCATGAAACAGTTTTGAACCACAAGAAAATGGTTTTTGAAAACTTTTCTATGAAAGACTTTAAACTGTTGCCTAATTTGACATTTCACATCCTCATTTAAGGACAAAAGATGACAAAAACAAGATTTCAAGAGTTCACAACTCTATATTAACCTCAACTCAGAGAAATATTACATAAATGAAAAGGTAACAATACAATACTAAAGCAAAAATATTTTTATGTATTTTTATGTATGCCTATCTAGTGAAAAGGACAAGGGAAGAGTTGTTCTGACTGTTCCTCTGACTCTTTAAATTCATCCTGATTTACATGGAGAAAGCTTGCTATGTAAGCAACACAACTGCATTCACCCTGCATTCATTACTTGTATGACTATCACCTTCTCCCTTGCTCCAAAGGAAATATTCCACATGATGGTCAGGGCTGCTCAGACAGCTATAGCTCAAGCAATCACTTCTTTTTCCTTTGGGCAATGTTGTCAATTGGTTCAAGTCTACTAAGCCTGTTCTCCAGACACGCTGTATCCCTCTTCTTTCCTGAATGGAAGGTGCAGCAGGAGTGTAAAAAACAGTCCTTCACAAGGTTCTCTTTACAAGCCACAGCCACATCTGTTGCCTTATCTGAGCAATAGAAAAGTCAGAGTTTGAAAGAGCCTCTGAGGGGACAGCCCAAAACTTGATACTACACTGTGGTATAGGTAGGGCAGGAAGTAACATATATAGTTCTAAATACCCAAACATCAAATCCAACACAATCAAGAGGGGACTATATCCTGCTGTCTCTAAGCATTTTAAGGTAGGGGCAGCAGAATCCCTCAGAGCCATGAAGAAAGGACAACCATATTCTTTTGGTGTATAAAATGATTGCTTCCCGTACCATGCTAAAAAGCAGTTTTTGTCTTGTGGCAAATAGATATCCTATTCAGGCACATTGGTCCTTTGTATTCATAGATTCACATCTGAATTACTACCAAACCAATTGTTTTACAAATGTGCAGTATTCAGTGGTTTGTCAGGTAGCTTAATTGTGTTATGGAGGCACCGCAGCAAGGTCTCTAACCTAGAGGAAAGATCACTGTCAAATTATCTTTTTCCTTTTTTTTTCCCAGTATATCCTCTGTGGATTATATTGAATGTAAATATGACTTAATATGTCATTACTGCCTAAATGGAAGCAGAAATAGCATCATTCAGACTTAAGAATGGACTAACTGGAAGACAACATGAGACTTTGGCAATAGCTTACCTTGAATAGAAAATTCTGCAGCTCTGAATTTGGTCCTGTTTGATGTTTCTGTCACCTGTCCTCTAGACTCAGGAATTATCCACACACATGGGCATTGATTGCACTGACCTCTCCTTGCTGTGATTCTGAGCACTGCAGTATTAGCAGTTGGTAGGAGGAGAGAAAACTGTGGTCAAATGCCAGTACAGTATTTCTGGCAGCTGCAGAGCTTCTCCTGTACCTGCTCTAGATGTATGCTCACAGTAGTAGCTAATGTAGTTGAATTAACCCAGGTGAGGTATATTCAGGGCAGGTCCTCTAACACATTCTTTTCCAAGCTCTTGCTAGCAGTACTGCTCAACCCAGGCATTCCCAGCCAGCTAGGAGCCCACTGGGTTCCCAAGACTTCCAAGAGACAGTGGGGCAATACCAGAGCATTTCAACACATTTGTGATTATCTACAGAGTCATCAGATCCAGAACCAGAGTGTTCACTGTACAATACTAGTGATGTCCTTCCCTAGCCCAGACCAAGAGAAAAAAAGCCCTGGATTTTTAATACCTACTTACTATGGCAGGATGTGGAATTACCATGTCATAAAACCCCCTCATCGTTGAAGGATGTTCATCTATGTCCACTAACCTTGAGACCCAAGGGACCACAAGGACCAAATATAAAGCTTTCATTACCAGAGACCCCAGGCCCTTATGCTTCAACTGGAAGAGACTGGTATGAACTCTACTGTGAGCAATGCAGTAAACCCATGCTTCCACGGTGAAACTCAGTGATGACAAACAGAATGCATCATTTGCCATGAAGAGACTTGTTCAGGTTTAATTTTTTTTGTACCCTTAGTATTGCTCTGGAATCAAAGGTCACTGGAGCAAGGCTGACATGACAGCACAATCAAAATCCTTTCACAGCTATAGCTTGTTTGATGTTTGGAACATAATCCAACATGTAGCCTGCTGTACTAGCTGACATGTAGTGCTGTAGTCATAGACAGAGACACATGCAGAGGAAAGGAGGGAAAAGCACAATTACAAGCTTTGCATAGAGAAACAAGTACTGGTCACTCCAATAGCCAATTAAATATATTTAGGATCCTCACTTACAACCAAGAACTGCAACCACAAGGAGGGATATCAAAAGGACAGTTTCAGCATTGAGACATTTAATAAATGCTCTCCCAGAAGGATCAGGAGGAGGGACTGTTATTTTCAGTTCGTCTGTGATTACAACTGCAATTGAATTCAACCTCATTTTTGCAGACAGATGGGCTGCAATACTGAAAAGCCACCCATTTTTTCCTGTGAAAAGCCAAGAGCTTGCCATTCACTCTATGTTTGGGGGGAAAAATGAATAAAAAAATATTTAAAGTTTATATATCCTCAGCTATAGGAAGTGAACATGTTTTAAATAGAATCAAAAAATGTATCCTAGTCAAAGATCTTTGGAAAGATCTTCTAGCAGTGGAATAAAGTTTATGAATTCACCTACAGCAAAAGTAGTCTGAAGGAGTAACCTAAGAGAAGAACAGAGGATTTTGTGGGGTGTGCAAGCAGATATCACCTGTCATGAACACATTCATGTTTATATGTGATTTAGACTCCTTTTGCACTATATGAAAGGTCTGTACTGTTTGTCAAGGTAAGTGAGATGCCATGAAAGTAGGTCATCAAGAATGACAAGAATGTGACAGCCTGGCTACAAGAAACTATTAATGGAACTTTCCAGTCAGGGAAACAGACACCTTGCTGGAGCTCCTCAGCATTGGGAGTGACTGGGAGAAGGAATGGCTTCTCGCTGTCTTTTTAAACAAAAGACCTACACAGAACCTAAGGAGAAAGCAAGTTTCAAAGAGTTTCAAACAGTCTAAGAAGAATTCTGAAGAAACAGAAGAATGTGGTTGTTCTTCAAGCAAGTAACTGCCCTGTGAAGATCCTTGCCACAGGATGTTGCAAATCCAATGCACTATCATGGCATGGAGAGGAGAACAGAGAAGCTCTGGATGAGCAAAAGAGGGCTGCTAAATACAAAGAAACTGTTTTCTGACAAAGAAGTTCCCGAACCAGAATGGCTGGAAACTGGAAAAATATCTTGGGAAACAGCACTCTAAGCTTCCTCTATTCGTACAGCCTTCACTATGAGTAGCCACAAGGAGCAATAACATGTGGAGTTCAAATGACCTGTGCTTTGATCCTCCTGGACTGCTGTTCCAGCTATGCAGGATGTCGAGCCTATAACAGAATTAATGTAAAATTGACAATTATATCCATGGGTTATTAGGCTTCAGGACTGGGCTGGGAGTGGAAGAATGGATGGGAAGTAAGGCCTTTGTGAGGAAGGAGGCAAGGAAGGAGGGAAGGAAGGAGGCAAGAAGGGGGGGAAGGGAGGAAGGGAATTTCCCAATATCCTAGCAAGACATGACTTTTTTTTTGTTGCCATTTATTTCCCAAAGTGAAAACAGCCTGTGGGTATTTGTGTGAGTATTTTACAATGTTTCTATCTGACATGGATATTTTTTTTGGTGTTTGGAAGTTTCAGAAGGGCTGTTACCATCAGAACAGCTTGACATACCAAGTCTGTTCTACCAGAAAGATCCTTCAGTAAGTAAAATGCTTGCTACCATTTCTTCCCCAGATGGTGAAACATTCCTTCAGGCCACAGGAGTGGACTCTTGTCAAGGGAAAGATCATGCTGACATCACTTTCACAGATGAACTGAGTGCTGCAACAAAAATCTCTTGCTAAAAATTGAACTAGTCCTTTCTGTCCCTCAAATACACTCACTTCTAATGGGATTATTTTGTCCTTCTTGTTCAGGAAGAAGCTGTATCCAACACTAAGGATGTTAAAATGCAAGGAAGATATAATGACAGCCTGACATTACATAGCTAAAATGGACCTCTTCAGAGCAACTAAAAATAACTTTCTAGTGTTCTTATTTCTACCTCACATATATGAACTGCATTTGTGGATGACTAAGTATATAAATGAGATCTAAACCATGTAATAGTCAAGTAATTGTTAGTGAAGGTGAAAAACAGAGCTAGACTGAAGAAAATATTATCCTTTAGCATGTGGAGCATGTTACATACTGGCTTATGAGTTTAAGAAGATAAGCATACTATTCAAGATAATCAGCTCTTTGGTTACAGACATTCAAATTAAGCATCTGGATATTTATTTCTGCTAGTAATTTAAGTGCACAAGCAACCTAGTCACTCAGAAAAAGTGTCTGGAAGATACCATCCCCAAAACCAAATAGAGCCATTTCTGTCGTAATTTTGTTTTGAAAGTTAACACTTTCTCTGTTACATGTGGAACATACTTCTACCAAACAAGGAGTTTCAAAATAACTAGATCAACAAGATACCCAAGAATACTTCTGAATTTTGAAGTACAGTGTTAAGTCTACATATTGAAATCCAAGGTTTTTGGAAATCAATATGTAGACTAACATACTCCAGTATAAAACTGAAGGTCACAACAGAAATTAACATGAAGTTGAGAACACCATCAGAATTTGTAGCAGGACAAGGAGATAATTCCAAACCCATCATAAAACATTTTATTTATCCATAAAAAGATTTTATAATTTAACAGAAAAAGATAAGTTGCTTCTTTTTCATACAGCTTCATTCTTTTGCAAGAACATAGATGTACATTCTTTAATCCTGCAAAGTCCAGAATTTTGAAAACAGTTCAATTCTTAAAAAAAAAAATCCCATTATATAACCCTACCATTTCAACAGGCTGCATTTTACCTCATCAGTATTTTTCCATCAGCAGTAGTCAAACTTCAGCTGGGAGGGTTCATCTGTGATGTACAGCGTGCTGTCTACATGGAATACAACATGCAAGAATCCGTCATCTTCCCATCTGCTCAGTGACAGAATTACAGGGCACCCCACTGGTCATGCTTTGTCAAACACTGACACAAGTACTTCTGAATTGAATTGCAAATTTTGGGGAGCTATTTATCTAATACAAACTCTCCTCAAAGAGGCATTTACAGTTAGTGGATTGTTCCCTGAAGAGGGAAGAAGGAAAACATATCTCTTCAGGATTTTTCTATTCTGTACTTTATTTTGGCATTTCCTTACATTCCAGGTTCTAACTTTGTGCATGCATTTGATGTTTGCCTGTGATCATACTGTTGTGCTAAATGTTGCTCCACAGTGTAGCTGAGATATATGGATGCAGAAAAACTTGCCATGAAGGAGTCTGGTGCCCAAAATCTTCTCTGCTTTTTTCTAGAAGCAGGTAAAGAGTCTCCTGCCAGGCTAGTAATTTCTGCAGTTATTCATCAAATTATACACACTGGTTGATATTTTTCCCTCAGTCACAAAAAATTATGAATTCCCAACTCATTCCTCTTACTCCATCCCTGCATTGTAATCCCAAATGTTCCTGTGTAAATTGTTCCAGGGCTCTCCTGAAGATTGGGATCCACTCACTACAGGCCACCTGATCAGGGGGAGGTACCAACAATGCCTTCTTCCCTCAGGTACAGGAAGCATCATGCTTGCAAGCTCTCATCATGATGGGAAATTTCGACCACCTGGACCTCTTCTGGGAAAGCAGCTCAGCTGGCTTCAAGAAACACAGGAGACTCATGGAGTATGTAGAGAACAACTTCTGGTGCAGGTGTCAGGCAAGCCAGCCAGAAGTGCAGCATTTCTGGGCCTGGCACTCACCAGTGCAGAGGGACTCCCTGAAGAGGTTATAGCTGGAAGCAGCAGGCACAGCCTGGTCAAGTTCAGGATCTCAAGGAATGTGAGGCAGCAAAGAGAAACTCCAGACTCTAAAATCTGGAAGAGTGAATTTCCAGATGTTTAAAGGGTTAGTGGATGAGATTGCCTCAGAAATTCCTTAAAGACAGAGGGGCTGATCAGAGCTGGCAATTCTTTAAAGACATTTTTCTTAGAGCACAAGAGGTCTTTACTCCTGTGTGTAGGAAACTGAGCATGGCAGGGTGGAAACTGGCATAGCTGAGCTCAGTTTTCTCCTCAAACTGAGGAGTAAAATGGTGGAACCAGATACAGATGATATATGGAGAGTGAATGGATACTGTTTAAATGCGTAGAAATAGGCTCAGGAAAGCCAAGGCAACACTGGAACAGGATTTGGTAAGGGATAAGTATACAGTCAGAAAAGAAAGGCCAAGGAGAGTGTACTGCCACTGATATACAAAAAGGGTGAACTGGTGACAATTGATATGGAGAAGGCTGAGGTAATCAATGAGTTCTTCCCCTTTGTCTTCACAGGTAGTCAGGCTTCCCACTTCTCTCAAATCCCTGATCCTCTGAGTGAGTTGGGAGGGGGAGAGGGAAATCCCTCCCCCTATAAGCAAAGAGCAGGTTCAGGTTCATGAAGCTACATAGCCACAAGTCTATAGAACTTGGTGGCATACATGAGGAAACTGGCTGATGTTGTTGCCAAGCCATTATACCTCAAATCTGACAAGTCATGTTGGTCAGGCTAAGTCCCCAATTACTGGGAAAAGGAATACATCTCCCATTTTTAAAAGGAGAGACAGGAAAATTCAGGGAACTACAGATGGATGAGCATCACCTTTGTGCCACGGAAGATCACAGAGCAGCACATATACCTCCTTGCACATATACCAAGACATATAAAAGACACAAAAGTGACCTGAGACAGCCAACTTACCTTACTGTAGGCAAATTGTGCCTGATCAATCTGGTGGCCTTCTATGATGGAGTGATGGCAAAGACCGACAAATGTCACCTACCTAGACTTCTGTAAGAACATCAGTACAGTCCCATATCACATCCTTATATGCAGGCGAGAGAGACATGGATTTAATAAATGGACTATTCAGTGGATAGGGAATTGGCAGGATGGATGCCACCAGAGAGTTGTGCTGTCTGTCCAGGTGGAAGCCATGACAAGTGATGTCCTTCAGAGCTCTCTGCTGGGACTGGTGCTCTTCAGTGTCCTCATCAATGGCACAGACAGTGGGACTGAGAGCATCCCCAGCAGGTTTGGAGATGACACAAAGCTGAGCAGTGCAGCTGACACAACAAAGGATGGGATGCCATCCAAATGGATCCAGTCAAACTTGAGAACTGAGCCTAAGAACTTCATGAAATTCAACAAGTCCAGGTGCTGCACCTGGATCAGCAACCCCAGATATAAATACAGACTGGGAGATAAACTCACTCACTGAGTGCAGCCCTGGGGAGAAGGACTTGTGGGTTCTCATGCATGAGAAGCCAGACACAAGACACCCGTGTAGCTCAAAAAGCCAACTGCATCCTGGGATGCATCAAAAGTAGTGTGGCCAGCTGGTAAAGGGAGGTGATTTTCCTCCTCTACTTTGCCCTCATGAAGACCCACCTGGAGTACTGTCTGAGTTCTTCAACACAAGACATGAACCTGTTGGAGTGGGTCCAGAGAAAGATCACAAAGATGATCAGAGGGATGGAGCACATCTCCTATGAAGACAAACCAAGAAAGCTGAAGTTGTTCAGCCTGGAGAAGAGGCTGAGATGAAGGAGACCACATTACAGCTTTTCAGCACCTTTAGGGGTCTCATAAAAAAGTAGGGAGAGGGACATTTTATATGGATAGACAAGGGACAATAAACTGAAAATTTTAAACTGACATAGAACAGCTTTAGACTAGATGTTAGGAGGAAATTCTTTACTGTGAGGGTAATGAGGCACTGGCACAGGTTACCAGTGAGAAGATGTGAATGCCCCACCTCTGGCTGCATTTCAGTTCAGTTGAATGGGGTCCTAAACAACCTGACTTAGTGAATGGTGTCCCTGCACAGGGCAGGGGGTTGGAACTCAAGGATCTTTAGGGTCCCTTCCAAACCTAAATATTTTGTGATTCTATGGATGGGAACCTGTGACAGAAGAAATTGCTGTACTGAGGACATCAACATCCATGGAAGCACATCTTGCACTATTTGCTTCACAGCATGTGAGGCTGAACATAAAACCAGACCATTTTTCAAAAGCCTCAAGAATCCCATAGCAATTTAGCTCTTTTCAAAAAGCCATCCTCTTTGCTGTGTACAGACCACATCTATATAGCTAGGATTCATTATGTTCAGGCATTAATTCCCGTCCCTTCTTTTTCCTACCAGAAATTATCTTCCTAAAGTCTTCAATTCCAACCACATGGCTGTGATCCAGGATGACTATGAAACCAAACCAGCCAATTTGATCTGTTTGTGAGGCCCCCAGTGTCAGTGAAGCAGATGAATGACACTTTTTTGACCCTTCAATATATTCAGCTGTACAAGGAATTTTGCTATGAAATACACACTAATATAAAGGTGCTTCCAATCCACTGTTAATTAATTCCAGGCCAGGAAAAAAAACAGGTTAAAAGGGTATAAGGCACTTTGATACAAAGCCTGACTGTCTTTGGGTGCAGTCATATTATCAGCATAATTATGTACATATATAATTAGGTAGTTATACTGGTGTATTTTCATATTCATCTAGTAACTTTTCTTTGAGACCGCACTGCCTAGTACAAGAGTACTAGGACTATACAAAATACAGTTTCCTAATAATAGACTCTGAGTTATCCAATGTATACTTCAGGCTACAATAATAAGAGACTCCAGCTTAGTATTAAGTGACTACTCTCAAAAGCAGTTACTGTTGCTAGTTATAATGAGTTCCTGCTGGCCCAGGCCCCACAAACACCACTAACAGCCACAAAGGATGTCAAATCATTCCATAAGACTGCTCCATAATAGAGCATCCAGTCTTAGTCTCAGTAGCACCACAGACCATTTCTGGCAGTATATCTTTTCTAGCTCCACCTAGATCATTAAGGACTATCAAGCCAAGATTTTTCACAACTAGCTTTGTTCTTATCCTTGCCAGGCTAACCAAGGAGAAAATATTTAGTATGCTCCAAAGTGAAAATATTACAAACAAAACATTCAAATCTCTCCATACAACGCCAGGGTTTGTAGAGACAGTCTCTCACAGAGGGCCTGTGTTTAAAGAAACTGGGGAAACATCAGAAGGACCAAAATTCTTGTGATGTACGGGGACAATCTTGGAGAAGTAATGAATTTGCTAACCGATTCAGGCCAGAGTGAGTATTCCAACTAGAGAAAGTCTGACTCATGCTGAAGCAAAAGTTGCAACAAAAACAGTGAAGAGACACTTACTGACTTCAGTACACAGTGGAACATATTACATCTCCGAGCACTAATAAAACAACAGATCTCCTAATAACAGGAAGCCTAGTGCTTACAATGTATTATCAGCTGAACAGGATTCTGAGAAGAAACAAAAGTGGTAACTTCTGACACAATTTTTGGGATAGACTAAAACTGCCAGTATTGAACTTTTCCTCTAATCCTTCAGAAACCTCAGTGCTTCCTGCCTTGGGAACAATTATCCCTTCACAAGTTCCCCTGACCACAAATTAGTCATCAGAAGACAAGATAACCTTCAAACTAGCACATATATAGAACCTAGACAAAGAGCTTCTTTTAATTAGTTTCTAGGTTACCACAGTGTACATGCCCTGTACTCTTCTGCCTTTTGCTTTTCAGAGAACATAGAACATCAGGTTGAAAGTAACCTCAAATATTATTTGGTCCAAAATTTTCTTGACAAAAGCACAGGCTAGGCAAGATGGACCAGAAGCCCATCCAGATGACTATTAAAAGTCACCAACCCTGGAGCATTCACCACTGTCCTAGAGAAACTACTGCAATTGCTGATTTTTCCCATTGTGAAAAATGTTCCTCCCATGGCCAATTCACCAGGATCTCACCAGGAGTACCCTGTACTCTTCTTCATCTTTTCCATGTGATTCACTGTAGAAAGGGAGTCTTCATCTTCCTTGTAGTCCCACTTTAAATACTGGAACATGGTGTTAAGGTCTTCCCTAAACCTCCTTTCCTCAAGGATGAACAAATCCAGCCCTCCCAGCTGCTCCTTATATAACGGGTTCCTCTGTCCTTTGATCCTCTTTGTTATCCTTCTCTGGACCCTCCCCAGTCCATTTTTTTTTTTCTTAGAATCACAGTATCATTTAGGTTGGAAAAGACCTTTAAGATTATCAACTCCAACTACTAACCTAACACTGTGAAGTCTACCACCAACCATGTCCCTGAATGCTGCATCCTCATGTCATTTAAATGCCTCCAGGGATGCTCACTTCACCTTTCACTGGTCCGATGCAATGCTTGAGAACCCTTCTGCTGGGAAAATTTTTCTACATATCCAAGCTAAACCTCCACTGGAACAACTTGAGGCCATTTCCTCTCACCCTGTCCACTGTTACCTGGGAGAAGAGACCAACACGCACCTGGCTAAAACCTCATCTCTCCTGTAGAGAGATAAGGTCACCTCTGAGGCTTCTTTTCTTCAGGCTAATCAATCCCAGTTCCCTCGGCCATTCTTGATCAGACTTGTGCTCCAGACTCTGCAACAGCTCCATCACTCTTCTCTGGATGTGCTCCAGCCTTTCAATGTCATTCCTGTAATGAGAGGCTCAGAACTGGACACAGCACTCAAGGTGTGCCCTCGCCAGGGCCATGTACAGGGGGACAATCCCAGCCCTGGTCCTGCTGGCCACACTATTGCTGATAGAGGCCAGGATGCCACTGGCCTTCTTGACCACCTGGGCATTTGATGGTTCATGTTTAGCCAGCTGTCAACCAGCAGCCCCAGGTCCTCCTCAGCTGGGTCACTTTCAGCCCCCAGCCTGTGTCACTGCTAGGGGTTGCTGTGACCCAAGAGTAGGATCCTTGAATAAATGGCCTCAGCACTGCCCAGAACTCTCTGCAGTGTCTTCCTGCTCTCAAGCAGATCAGCACTATTCTTACGTTCCATCACATTTGCTGCTGGCAAAATACACCAAGCCTTGAACATCTTCTGGGCTTGACATACTGACTCTATTTGTCATTTAGTGGCACATCTTGAAATGTAGCTGTTCTTAACAAATTCAGGAAAAATCACAACCTTCCTTCTCGCTCAAACTGTGAAATGAAGGGATTTTCCCTGATTTGCCCAAGTTAGTTGTTTGGGATTTTTTTAACTAATCATCAGTTCTGAAATATTACATTTAGCTGGCAAGCTCCATCAGGCTTTCTGCTGATCTCCCTGCAATGTCAGGTTGCTTTTCCTCTCTCTGTTATTTTTCTTGTCTGTAATACAAAACATAAACAACGTCTAAGAGAAAATTGGCAAGAGCTTTGTTTACAGTGTACGTAATGTTAGATTTGTATGCAGCCATCAAAGAAATCTACTCTGAATATTAATTTGATAGTGCTAAAAATTTATTGCTAAAAACCAATATATTGGTACAGCAGCTTACATATTAACATCAAAAATCCATGCAATGAACTTGTCAACATTTATAACTAAATTAACTATCATAATAACTCTAAATACAATCTTGTTTCTGAGTTTCAGGCTGCATTCAAGGCATCAGTCAACAAACTGCAATGGTGCACCCTGATCTACCACCAGCTGGGCTGCAGCTCACCATATGTAAAGCTCAGCTTCTTTGACAGAGTCCCTTGCTTCCATCAATATTTCTAGCCTTTCTTGAGTACTTCTTCAGGTACCTTGAAAAATGTCTGGTCTGAGTCTAATTTGGATTGTCATGTAGCATAAAGGAAAAGCAAGGAAAGAAGATCTCTTCTTACACATTTGCATGGACTCTCTCATATTACTGCTAGCCCAAAGTATAGAAAACTGCTAATATTTACTGTCATGCTGGTCAAGAACACACTTTCATTCTAATGTTGCACAGAGGTGAATAAGAAGATAAAGAGAGGATGGGGAATGCCTATCTGGTGTCCTACTCTGACCATGATGGAAGTACTGTTTCATTTTAAATGAGGCTTGTGTTTTTACAGCTTAAATTTGAATACAGAATTCAGTTGTTTCCACCAGACAGCACAAACAGGCCCTTGAATACAGGAGTGCTACCCTTGGGAAGAATGCTAGGCCGGATCAAGTTGTCATTATAGAATACATATTGAATCCTATCACATCACTAGAGAGTTATCATTTTGATGATTCCCCCAAATCTCCCAGGACCCACTGGGAGGGAGAGTCCAAGTTCCCTTCAGGGAACAGGCTGGGCAATCTGTTCAACAGCAAGATTTATTGTCAATATGGAACACAGAGTCTAAACTTTCTATTACAGACTTTGCTATGCACCTCTCCCAAATTATGTGTCTGCAAAACCTTTCCTGGTTAATTCACTTATTGAAAGCACTAGCTAAAAAGCAATTGGGCACCCTACACCTGGAAAGAATACTGCAGATAATATGGGCAGTTTTGGCAAATCTGAGTATAAGCAGCCTTAACTCTCTGAAAACCATCAAGCCATTACTTAGCACTTGGCATCAATGTGCCATCCAAATAATGCAGATTTTTTGTGCCACTTGGGAGGGTCATGAGACCAGCTGAACAAACAGCAGCATAATGATTTACATCTACTTTTGTCTACTCAGCATAGGCTCCCCTGCCCTTCCCTTGCCAGTCACCTAACAGTACACAAAACTCATGCCTTCTGTTTAAAATGACATTCTGAGACAGATCAAGGATTCAGCTTTAGTCTTTCAGAACATGTCCTAATGTATTCAATAAAACTTTATATCCTTATATGAGGATAATACCATGCAGTGTCTACCTTCCTGTGTTCCATAACCTAAGGCAATTGGGTTGCAACAATACTGCAACTCTGTCTTGCATCTTTTTCCAAATGGATTTGGTTTAGTATGACATGATGTAATTTTAAGAAAACATGTTGACTGGCATTGATTAAATCACACACATTATAGTACGTGCTTACCTTCCTTGTGTGATTTTCTCGATCTTTCCAACATACAGATGAAGCTGGGTCATCCTCTTTCCCTTCAAACATGTAACTGTGGAAGTAATACCAGTTTTCTTCTCGCAGTATTTAAACAATGTACCATGAAAACAAAATCTTACTTTTTCAGATTTCCCTGGGCACCAATTTTGAGATCTTGCAAAAGCTCTCCTTATCTTAGGATGGAAATATTTCACCACTTTTAAGCACTATGACTGTACCATTTGTTCTACTAAAAGTACTTACTGAATGTATTCCTTCTTGTGCAGAATACTTAGATGTCATTGAAGAAACTAGGTGTAACTATTTGCCCACTTGGTAATTCTTCATGCCCCCCTTTGTGTCTGATTGAGTTTTCCTTTCAATGCTAGCTTGTGCCATTTTGATAACATATCCACATAATTCACGCTAATTTATTGCCAGAAAAGTATTGCTTCATTGGAAGTTTTTGCTCAATACTTAAAGCACACACATACTATTTGAAACATATGGGTGAATGGTGATCAGGCAAGAAACATGAATCTAACCTAAGAGAAGTATTTTCACATTTCCAAGAAAAACTGCTTTAAATTACTGTTTTTACTGGTCTACCAGTACATAGAGAGTTGTTTGCCTAGGCATCACTCTAAAATACACACATATTATCTCATTTCTATTTATAAGAATAAATGCTTTTATTAAAAGAAAACAAAACATACACACAAAAAAGCCCCACAGTGGCAAAATCTATTACCATCATGTTTTCAGGAGCTAATTCTGATAGCAGCCATGAACTTCCTTTAACCATTGGTAAGAACTGAGTGCTAGTATGGTCAACAGTCCTACATAATGCAACTTGCCATGTGGCACATTTCACCTAAACCATCCTTCACATAAAAAGAAAGTGTCAAGTGGAAAATCATTGAAAGGGAATTAAGGTACTCTAGACTCCAACTGATTTTGGAACAGGCGTGTCCAGACACACAAATATTTGCAGATGAATTGTTCTTCAAAAAAGAACATTCAACTATAGCTTAAGAGAAGATGGGTTTGATTGCATTTCTTGTTAATAATTTGCAGAGTTTGCTCACAGACAGAGTCACTTGAATGCTAAGAAGTACTGGAAATATCAGTGGAGCTGCCAAACCCAGGTATAAATTTACAGAAGAGAAAGTGTAACAATTCTAAACTACAGCAGACATTGGAAGGAAAAGAACTTCTAGGTCTCCAGACTTATGAATGTAAGCCTATGATCTCCTGGAAACATGAGGCTCTATCAAATCTGTTCTACAGAAATGTTTCATCACAAATTCGTCTGATTTGAATCAAAAATTAAAAGCTTGCCCACAAGAGAGGAAAGATGAGGACCTTTCCAGACCCTGGTTCTATTAGGAGATCCTTGAAAAGAAATCAACAGGAAGTTTTTTGGGTGACCTTAGAGCAGTTGATAAGGGCCATCTCATTACAGTGACCAACAGAAGAGCAAGATTTAACACTGGATGAAGAAGAATCACAGGTCAAAATAAAGCCTGCAGAGCTGACGTAAAATGTTGCCCTGGTTTCAGCCAAATGCAGGGTTAATTTTTCACAGTACCTGTGAGAGGGTGGAACATGGAACTGTGTAGGTATGGCCAAGAAACAAATGCTGTTTGTCTTTCATCATTGGCAGGTTCAGAGAAAAGGGATTCTCTCTCTTCCAAGAAGGAGATCTCATTCTGGTCAGGAAATCAAGCGTGGTGGGCATAGCGTCTCTCCACCATTGTTTCATTGTCCTGGGTTTGTTGAGCATTTTGCACATAAATCACCCTCTCTTTGTATGCTTTTATTTCTAGTATTGTTGCTGATGTTTCTGTTCAGTTTCTTATTTCATTGCTTTTCCCAGTAAATTGTCCTTATCTCAGCCCATGATTTTTGCCTTTTGTGCCTCTAAATCCTCTTGCCAGACACCCATGGGCAGAAGAAAGGGAGGGAAAGTGAGTGAGCAGCACTGGTTTTGGAGTCTCAGGGAGGGGGGGACAAAATTTCGGCATACCATCCCTAAACAGCTACAAATGTAAATTGAGGCAGTGCCAGACCTTGCCTTTTGAATAAGTCTTGGTCTATCAAGCCTTCTCTTTGTCTTCCTTCTCTTCCTCACCTCCTTTTTCCTCCAATGATAGACTAGAAAGTATAGGGAAGCTGGCTACTGAAATACATCTGGCACTGAAGCAGGATTTTGGTGACAAGGGTTTGGAGGGAAAAGCTCTCCCATGCACACCATTATCCCCATAGTGCACAGGATGAGCTGGTAAACTCAGGTCTGGATCACTAGCTGAAAGAATAGGGTCTGAAGCACTTCAGGCATTAGTATAGCATCTTTTGGCTGTGGTACAGCCCATCACGCTGAGCTTTTGGGAGCTCTAGAGGAGATTATGCTGCATGCACATTCAGAGTCACACAGGCAGCAAAGAGGTCTTGATGAGCTCCCAAAATTGCAATTAAATTGATTTTAATTGCACTATTTCTTGCCTATGTCCCAGCTCACTTGTTTTATTTCATACATGTCAAGGAAAGAGTCTGAGATTTCACACAGTACAGAAGACATTAGCAGAAAGTCTCATCATGTCCAGAACTTTTTAATGACACGGGGGCTTTTGAAAAGCTCAGTTAATGATTGATACCTCCAGTTTCTAAGTTCAAGCATCAAGCTCAGATAGATCAGACCATCAGGATTTTTCAGTTTGATACTGATAAACCTCTGCAGTCCCTTGACTTTCTGCTGTCTTTTGAGAAATGGATGTTTCTGTAAACATAAATCCAAATCTATATTCTTTTTCTCTGCCAGCCTTACCTGTTAAGATCAGCTTTCCACCAAAGACAAAGGTACAGTTTTTACAGTGAACTGTCCTGCACCGTCTTTTTTTTTTTTTTTTTAATTGAGGAAGATATTCTTCAGGAAAGCCAAGGCCTTCCAAGTATGGCATCTAGAGCAAAACACACAGTATAAAGTCCCGAATACCCTCCTATGACTCCAACAATGGCTAAATGGCTAAACCACTGAATATTTCAAGCTGGAATGGATCTCTGGAGACCTTTAATAAAAGCCTTCCCTAAGCAAGACTAGCTACAAAGTTAAATCGGGCTGTCTAGAGCCTTGCACAGTCATTGTTTTGAAATCTCCAAGCACAGGAATACCACAACCTCTCCCTTTAAAATTATTTTCTAAGCGAAAGTGCAAGAATTATAAAAGCTTACAGGAGGTGTTAGCTCACCCAAAATAACTGCAGGGCAAAGCCTCTTCCTCATCCAGATGTCTGGTATTCTTCAACATCCACACCCCTAATATCCGTGACCAAAATATAGAATCATATCAAGATCTTCAAAAATGCCTTGAGATGTTTCTATCTGCTCCCTTTCTATCATGCTCATTGGCACTTACACATCTTTGACTCCCTTTGGAAAAGCACTGTGAAGTTCTGTTTTGAAATTACAACAGACTGGGCAACTCTTTACCTTGGTTTATTTCCAAAGATCTTCACCCTTCTGTTGCAGGACCCCTTCACCCTTCTGTTGCTACTGTCATGTCCCACCCTTATTTCCCCCCTATAATTTAGTGACATTACTTGTTTTTATACTAGACACCTGTCTGTCATACACAAGAAACTGCTATCACCCAATGTACTCCTCAGCCCTGCCTCTGTCCCTTTTTTCCCTTTATGCTTTGTAGATAAATTAAGTACTTCAAAGAGAAGATCTAGGAAAGAGTCTTTATTTTCAGCTTTCCCTCCTATTTCTGTCAGATATGATTTGATGATGACATAGACATTCTGCCATCTCTGAAACATAATAAATAGCAGCACACAATGAACTGCATCACATGGCTCATAGATTCAGTTAACTACTTAAATACTCAATGCCTCAGAAGTAAGACTTGTTTTGGAACTGAGAAAAATGGCCCAGCCCCGCAAGAGAATCTCCCACAAGTTCTCTAGGATCCTGGCTTCTTTGCGGCCTTTTTCTTTCATCTTTGCATTAAGTACTTCTAGTCCAATAACATGAAGTCTACCTGACTTCAATTTTATGTTTAAATATTAGCAGAATGATCATATTTTCTTCCCATTTTAAGACTCAGTGTACCCTGGAAGGATAAAGAAAATGTATTTATTTGACTTCATTCTCTTTAAATAAAAAGAAGAAATCCTTAGTAAATAGCAGCATTGGCACTGTTTTCCGGGGTTTTTTTCTGTTATAGCATAGATCTATTAGGCATGAGTTCAAAAACCAAATATCATACCAGACACTGAAAAACTAACCCTAAAAAACCCAGACAACTCTTATATATGTCTCTGTCTGAAATTTGCTGAAGGTTTACTTTATAAAAATATATTCTGAGTCTCTGTGGTTTTCCAAAAGCTCTCATCATGTCATGATCCACAAAAGAGTGATTCTGCGCATTACCAAAGTCACATTCTCTGGAACTTTGCTGAGTAGAAACACTACATCCTCCTCTGTGGTTTCCAAGGAAAAATGTCTGAACAAGAAGCCGATCACACATTGCTTCATAGTAATCATGAACAGGGAAACTCTTACAACTCACTTCAGGTCTTCCATCATATTGATGCTATTTCTTCCACTGCTTAGGTGGGAGTCTAAGAAAGGACTAAGCTGTAAAAGTTCTAAGGAGGCAGTAGCAGGCAGTTTTCCTGCCTTCCACGCCTCATGTGTGTCTTCTTTATGCTGCAAGGCTGGCCCAGCTACTGCAGAGGTAAGTAAACCATTTCCAACACAGATACAGTCGAACTTAATTTAAGGATTTGGGCTCTGTATGAGGAGCCATCCAGAAACCTTGCAATGGATGTGGGAAGAGTTATCAAGCCAACCAAACATCCCATCCTTTTGGCATTCAGTCTTCTGCAAAGACTGCTTTGCAGCCAGGTATAACCCATGCAAAGGTTCGTCTCAGGTCTTGTAGTACCAAAAGTGTGCTGACAAAGATGTGGCCAAAACAACACTCTAGCTTCTTGAATTTCATCACCAGCAATCAGGGTTCACAGAGTAAAGAGAATTCTGACTAAGCAGAAGAGGTTTTTATCTCAAGTCATTAATGTCCACGTATTTTCCTTCTGCTAGTCTCACTTCTCCTTTATTTTGTACTTTCCGAGGTCATGACAGAAGGCTATGAAGGCTATGCAGACTTTGCTACATAAATAATAATGGAGCAGCCCTCACCACAGGTGAATGGGAAAGGGGATGTCACACTGCTTTTGGTGTGGAATAATGCTGAAGCCAGTGATTGACTCATCAATCCCAAAGCTAAACACCCTGACAGTGAGATGAAGATGCGGCAGAGAGGGCAAGGGACCTGATAAAGGAACAAAGAAGTGATACTACTGATGACTTTACCTAAAGATGCTGAGATGACACAGCTGGCCTGGAGACATCTGACTGACAGTCAATTATCTCAGTCCCACTTTCTAACAGCAGAGTTTTTTAACATACCCCTTCTAGGAGAGTGTACAGAAAATTTTGCTAACTTTAATATAGTTGCTTCAATATAACTGCTTTAATATAATATTGCATCAACATACAAGAAACATGCAAGAAAAAGTTGTATAAAGATTCAGTTACACCTATAGAATCCTTTAGTCATAAACCATTGACAAAGTCTGGGGCTAAGAGTGGATCCAGCCACATACAGACTCCTCCCTGAGAAGTTCATAAAGCAAGGCAGTCCTTTCTGCACCTTGTGACTCAGTGGAGGGCTTCTCTAACCAACTTTGTCTGAAACTCTCATTCTGCCCACAACAAGCAGGGAGAAAACACAAAGGTTAAAACAAAGGTGAGAATGTCTGAGGTCCAAGCTTCAGCATCCAGTCTTCCAGTTGGGCCTGTGTCAGTGTCTCATACACTTCTACACCAAGTAAGCTGAGTGGATCACCCAAGCCTCTACAAGGCTTAAGCTGTCAGTCAGCACAATGGCCTTGCCCATTCTTGCACCACTTAGTCTTCTAAACACTTGGAATTTACATCCTAGCTTTGAAATCCTAAATAGATACAGGACCAGAATGGAAAAAAAGCTGGTTTTTTATCAAAAGTACATGCGAAGTTTGATCCAGAGAAAAAAAAGCTTTTCAGAAAATGCCTGCCTTTGTAACATGCTGACTGAAAAGATGGTAAGAGCTGAGCATTGCACTAGAGTTTTGACAAAGATCATGGGTGCTCCCTCAGCTGCCAAACAAGCGGATCCATAATGGCTCTGTCCTCACTCAGCACACTTCCTTTCAAAATCAGAAAGAAGATTCCCTGTATTTTCAAAAAGCATAGAAAATCATGGGAAGGTATTACTTATTTCAGCCCTCAGCATTGGCAGAGATCATCTGGACTCTAGACTGCAGCTAGACTCGGCAGGGGGGTGAGCAGAGCAGTGCCCATACCACTATGAGCATAAGTGAATGCAGGCACACTTCTACCTCCCAAAAAACTGTTCAAAACAGGATAAAGTGACCCAGGTATGACACATACTCTATTTGACTTTACGCTCTTATGGCTCATTGCAGAAACCAAGAGGTGAGCCACTGCTGTCACTGGAGGTTGCTATCAGCACTGTCTGCAAGCTTTCCCAGCACAGGAGACTGATGGGGACTTGTGAAGTAAATTGCTGCTCTATATATATAAAGAGAAACACACACTGAGTGGAAGACAGGCTAATAGTTTTGTGGAAGCTCATTTGTTCATTACCGCAGACAAGAAGAGACTTCAACCCTGCTTTAACGTGCAAGTGGCTGCCAGTCCTCTCTCTAGCTTATTATCTGGGAAACATCTGTGACACTTTATCTGCCTCCATGTAACAGAGGTCACACGACCCTCTCCACTGAGGCATTTCTCTTCCCCAGCACCTCCTACACTGGAGCGCAACAGTATGCTCAAGTGGCCATCCTTCTAATGGCTTGTGTTGATCTCCACCAACAAAAAAGTACCTATTACTCAGATGTTCTGTTTCCCACCAACAGACAGGTTCAGCCCAGGTCTTCAGAGGATTTGGGAGTAAAACCTATTTTGTAGCAGTGGAAAAAAATTATCCTCCAGAGCCGAATTCCATGCCTTTCAAAGAGACCAGGAAGAGAGGAGCACAGCATTAGGCACAATGACAAATCCAGTCCTGTCTTGGGAGCTTATTTTCCCAGTCAGTTGTCTCTTAGGTTTTGTGACAAAATAAACCAACCACAGAGAGGATGAACGCTGCAAGTTTTGTGAGTGGTAAAAATTATTCTTTACTTCCCTGATCACGCAGGCTGGAAACCTGAGTTTTGGATGAAACCTTGTTTCTCTTCCAAGTTTGGAAAAAAGAAATTATAGTCCGGCATACTCCTTAAATTTCTCTGTGGCATGAAGGCTGTGATTCAGTAAACCTAATGACCAAACTTGAAGATTTGAGCAAGATCAGTTAATTCCCTGGTTAGGCTGTAAGCCCTTGAAGCGCTTTTCTCATTATCCTCCTACTTTGATTTCAGTCTCTCCCACTACCAAAAAACCTGACTTAATTCAAACGAGCAGATTTTCCCTTTTTCCACTTTAAATGAGAAAGAGAGCAGTAAAACTAGTAAGGAAAACTTTGCAATCTAATAATAAGATTTCTGTATATCCAGATGTTCAAAGAACACCCCTGCAGCAAGGATCCTAGTTTCCAAAATATAGGAAGTCCCTGCAAAAATAATAATATTTCAATCAGTTTCTTAGCATGATATTCATAAAACAGATGGTTCATTAATCTACAGGCTTTTTATCTACATCTTTAAGTGATTACTTACTACAAAAGCCTTATTTTCCAGGGGAATCCTGTGAAGTTGTCAAAACCCAGATTATATTCAGTAAAAATATCTGGAATAGTTGGAGCATTGTCTTTCTCTGAAAGACCTCTCTTGGCAGGGCTGGACAGGACATTTTTGTCCCCTCAGAAAAAAAAAATACTATCCACACTACCTTCTGCATCTTTTGGTTTGGTGTTTTAATCTGTTTGGTTAGGTTTGAATCTTCCCTGACTATTAGCTTGCTTCCTTGGAAGCTTATTAACAGGACACCACCCTGTGGTATAAACTATGCCATACCATTCTTCTTTCTGCTCTCCCACTGACAGAGGGATACAAACAATTTCAGCCCTGTTTTCCAGTTGTGCACAGATAACATGGAGCAGGTCATGACCACCAGCTTTATAACAGTATCCCAGCTACTTTTTATACCCTCTTTGTTACCACTCCTCATTTTCTTTGTTCTTTCCAATACTGTCCATCTGTATGGTCAGCATTGGTGGTTGAAGAAATGCCCACTGGTTTTCTGATCAATGCCTCTTGGGATAGTAAAGGTCATCACCTATGTCTTGTGAGTGCTCATTTCAGTTCATCGATCTTTCCTTATCTTCTGCCTTTTACATAACAAGTATCTTCTAAACTTACCCTGACACCACTAATCAGTATTACTGTGACACACAGAGACCTTGTTTCGAACAGTTTTACTTCCACCAGTAAGTACTTCCTAAGACCATCAAGGAATTCTGCTGGCTATTACCTTCCTGTCTAGGAGTAAGACAAAGTGAGATCTACCCAGCAGCAGAGCCAAGAAATGTTTTCACTCACAGTCAGCTAGCCATGCACCTGGTGTTGGCTTCGCCCACTGCCACAAAAACAACTGTGGTAGGAGTCAAGCTGGATCCTTGATTTCACATCATGATGACTTACCAAACTTCACTGGTTAACCCTGGAAATGCACCTGTATAGTGCACACTCAAGAGTCTTGGGGATGACACGCCAAATCAAACCACAGAACACTGCAACCATTCTGGAAGAATAGCTGTCTACCAGAGAAAAAAACAAAACAACACCTCTACCCATCCTCCAAAGCCCTATAACACTTCTTAAACATGTTTAAAGACAGCAAAAAGATGCAATACCAAATGCATTGTATGGCAGAACTCAGGCTATCTCTACAGAGTGAGCCTCTACATAGGGCTCTTGATGAGATATTTGGAAGTCATTCCTCATTTTAACAGTGATCTCATCATAGATTCATGCTCTTTTTTGCACCATAACCCATCTTATCAGAAGCAAAAGGGCCAGGGCGACAAAATTTAGTGTAACTTGAACTGACCAGGTGAAAATGCATCATCCAAACTGCACAGTGAGAAAAATAAATGTATCTGAAGGGAAAAAAAATCAATGACAAACAAACAAGTAGAAAGAAAGAAATTTGGCAGTTCCCAAAGAACAAGTTAATTATTACTAATGAAGTAATTAACATTTTTTAAAACCTCTAAAAAATGAAATTGGCTATGCACGTTCTAATTAATACTGTAATAATTTATCACAACGTAAAATGAGAAATCTTTGCTCCTCATTAAAGCAGTAACTCAGAAGAATTTTATCAGGAAAAAACAACCATGGGAAATAGGGCTGGAAAAATCTCAAAGAAACCAAGTACTCCATTCTCCTACCACAACTAGAAAGCTATTTCTGCATCATTTTATCTGATGGATTCTTTTTTTAACTGTTATTTCTTCAGAGGAAGAAATTCTACCTCATCCCCAAGAAGGAATACAGATTTTTCTCTACCAATATATGAATTCTGTCCACTTTTCCCCTCCCCCTCCCTACACTAGTATAAACTTTGCCATCATGTGCATGGAGAACAGTCATCTCTTCCTTCAGTAGTAAATATGGAGATGTTTCAAGCCTGTCTGTGTACAGTCATGGGTAGTTTAATCTGCTTAAGCAGGGAAGTTGAAGATCTCAAGAGATCTCTTTCAGTTCCTGATATTCTGTGCTTCTGTGATAAAAGAATAGGAAATATCCAAACCAGCAGGCACTATTTGTTAGGTAAGGGTTTAGTTGAAGGCAGACCAGCCTGCTTTTCTGGGATGGAAAGAAGCTACTTGAAGACTTCATTAGTTCACTTTCTCTAGCAGTCATGACAAATTTTGTCATACAGATCTGTCCTTATGTATTCTAGACAGCTCATAAAGGAATCTGCCTCAATACAAGATATTGCAACAGTATGGAGCAAAAACTGAGCTCTAAAATGCAACCATCATCTCCATGCCCAGTGGCTGCAGCAAGGGACTCTGCTGTCACTGCTGTGACACCTCACTGCACAAAACAAACAGCACATGGTCCAGATGACAGCTGTGCTCACAGCTGAAAAGGCAAGAGCAACTGAAGGACAAACAAAGATTCATAAGCTTTTTTCTGAGTGCTAAGAAAATTCTGGGCTGTTGGCTGAATCAGAAATAACAGTTTGCTGTTTGCTGTGTGCCTGCAACAACAAAAGCTTCCAAGGCCTCCATTCTTTTAGTTGTTTTCCCAGTTTCAGGTATACTTTAGGACTTAGATAAGTTATCATGAAAAAAGCAAAAAGCGCAACAACAGCAATATTTCCTATTTTATATTTTTCTCTCACCACAGTGAGTTATGAGCAGGCTGAGTGTCTAAATGTCAAAAAGGGATTTTAATTTTCTGCATGTGCAAAATTTTCTTCAGGATGACACGTGAAAAGCTGTAGATGACAATAACTGGTACACAAGGAAGCCATTAAAAGCTGGATATTTATGTTTCCTCAAATCTCTTATCCTCTTCATGATTCTACTCACTCCTGCTGAATATCAAATCTAAATGGTGTCTTCTTTCCCTTGCACTCTGGTGATTGAACTGTAAACTGACTCTTTTTCTCCAATCAAGGCATCCTATCAAATGTGCTTAGCACCATATTAAGAAAAAGAAACTCACCGTTCTCCTCTGAAACTACTCAGACAAGGGCAATAGGTAAAAGAATGCTGCCAGTAATTTCGTCTGCTAGAACTCATATCCACAGGCAAAATATTAAGGAACTTCTCTGCTTCAAAAGAATCAGCAGCCACATGTGTATTTTTTCCCCACAGAAATTAATTTTTTACCAGATGTTGTGGCCTGAAGAACAATGTGTCACTAATGGGATTTTCTTTGGAGGAGAATGAAAAATGGTAAGGCACAGCTAACACAGTTTACCTGAGACCCTCCAGCAGTTTGACAAAGACAGTTGTGGACTACAGACTATGGCTGATTGATAATCAAAAATCATTAAATTTTACACCACAGAAGCATGCTAACACACCTTGAACTAAGTTATGCTGTACAACTTCTTCACAGCAGACAAGGAAATATTTGTGTTTTCACCAGCAGGTTGACTACCATCCTGGTAAACCCTTTCTAATATACCTTTGCTATAGGCAAAATTGTTGCAACACAAAATTACTGTTGCTAGAGGAAGGCAAGAGCAGCAAGCCAGTTCTATAACCTGCACAACATACAAGGCTCCTGGGAAAAGAAAAAATAAAACAAAGAAACAAAAAACCTCCCCGCCCAAAAAAAAAAAAAACCAATAACAAAACAGAAAGGAAAATGAAATACAGCAAGAAAAGCACTTGTGCATTATACTTGTACACAGAATTTTCAATTTAACTTCAGAAGAATTTTTACTGCCATCTTGGGCAAAAATAGTGCCAAGACTTGACATATTCCACGGCCAATCTTTTTTCTGACAATTTTACAGATATCTTGTGCTAAAATTATTATATTGAGTTCGATAATAGAGAAAGTCTGAATTCCCAGCCCATGAAAGTGTTTAATGGCTTAAGCCATGATTTAATCAACTAAAAAGTCTCTTGAAAGTTCTTAGGTCTCATGGCCACCAACACATAGTTGTGTGTCTGGTTTTAGCAGATGACAGAGGGAGTTATGGAAAAAATTATGCTGGAAAAGGTGATCAGTTTTTTTACATCATTCCATTTTGCTAAGAGCTGAGGTTCACATATTTCTAAGCATCTACTTTTAGATTTGTTAATTCAAATTTATTTCAAACAGGTGGCTCTCACAAAACCAATAAAGAGGAAAGGTGCAGCTGCCTAGTTTCTGCTCTTCTATAAAGACTTTCCCACTTCAGCCTCAACCACTTGATTTACCAATCTGTTTTCAGCATTAGAGCATTTTTATCCATTTTTTAAACTAATGCTATTTTTTCAGATTAGCTTAAAAACTAAATAAACACAACAACAACAACAACAACAACAACAATAATAATAATAATAGCAATAATAATAGCAATAATACTTTGAAATTACCAAGAGAGAGCTGTCTCTTTCATCTGAAAGCAAAAAAGATAGAGAAAGCTAATCTGTTTTCTTTGTTGCTTTTCTTTAAGAACATTCTTTCTAATCAAATATGTGGGGCAGTGACCTGGGTTCCTATCTAAAACCACACACATCAACTTGTATAAAATCAAAATCATACCTGAGTAAATCTGGGAAAGAACAAACAGGTGAGACATAATATAATTATTCCAAATACACTGTTATTTTGCTGCAAATTTAGCAGTATCATTCCATCTTCTTTAATATCTGGGTTGCTGTTGTTCATTCTTCACATTTTGCCAGCAGATCATAGGCAGATGACTGGCAAGTGATGGAGCTTTCAGAACTCATCCTGCTGCTTCTTTCTTACATCAGAAAAATAACTACTTATTCAGGTGAGAGAGCATTTTCTATGGCTCCTTAACTGATCTAGTGAATATTTAGAGCTTTGCAGAAACAGAATATTCAGCTTTGCAGAAACAGAAAGGTTTATGGTAAGTAAACAAATAAATTCTATTAATTTATGAAGGCTAAGCAAGTGTTGTATAACAAGAAAACTGTACAGAGGCTGTGCTCTTGATTGATCAGATTCAATTACTGCTCCAGATCAGAGCTAGTGCTTTCAAGAGTCCCATTTCCTGCAAATGCTTTTCAAGAGTGTTTGTGAGTCTGCTTCAACAGCACAGCAGTGTACCCTGTGTCTTTCACAAGTCCTCTTAGAGTACCAGGAGACAATGTGGATTTTGCCACTGAGAATGAGATTTCCCATTTTGATTATGCAACCACCTTCAATAACAATTTCTTGAACATTTGAAATGTGCCCTGAGAATCACACACCTCAGAAGAATTCCTTTAGGTGTGGGGGTCATAACAGATCTCACTGCGTTTCCCCATTCCAATTTAAAATCCAGCAAATCAGCTGAAAGATCAAGTGAAGGAATGAGAAGCAAAACACAAAGCCCTCATGCAGTAATGGATCTTCAGGCAACATCCAGCAGGCTGGTGGAACACCTGCATATAGTGCTGCAGACACTGGAAGGTTCCAAAGGTTCAAGGACAGGCTGGGCAAGCTCACAGCAGATAATTCCAGTGAGGGTCATTAGAAACAGAAAACCTAACTATATTTACAAAGCCACTGGACTAAAAGTAGGGAATGAGAGGGATGGGAAAATATTAGGGGAAAATATTTGCCTTGTACTTCTATTTTCATAAAAAGCATTCCTTTGGCCGGTACTGGTGACAGGATGCTGAAATGCAGCAGACCATCGGTTTGATACAGTGTAGACATGCCCTCCTACATACCTTTCTGGAGTATTGGATCCCAGAACAGTAAAAAGGCCCTACAGTGAGCAGATGATGTGAGACTCTGGTGAAACAGTGTCAGCTGCCCACACCACACATAGGATCATAAAGGTCTGTGTTTCTCTGCTCAGCCTTTTCAGAACTTTAAAAAACCTACACATTAACCTCAGTGGTACAGGACGTAGGCAGAAATCTGCCTACCTCTTTGCAGAAAAGGACAGCCAAAGCTAGCATCTAAATGACAGTAGGCAACAGCTTTTTGGTAAGATTTTCTAAATATTATGTATCCTAATTACACAAATGGACAGCCAATGAGTTGCAAATTCCCCAGTAAAGCCTGCCTAGCACAAGATCTTTTAATTCTACCTTTGAAGTGAGTGATTTACAGGAAATGAGCTAGAGATTTCAGTGCTGACTGCAATCAAGACCCTTATCTTTACAATGAGCATGATTTATCGCAATTTTATGCTAATAGCTCTCACCCATCATTATCACAAGAGAGAATATATGTCGAAATTCTTTATCCACCCTAAATCACACATCAGCCAGGCTTCCCATTCAAAGTATCTGATTGGGACATACAGAAGTGGAAGGCACAGCATGTGACACGCAATGACTTTCACAGCCTTTTAAGCTCTCCTCTTACTTTGGACAGCTTATAAAATGGCAGAACATTGTTTTGAATGACAAATACAGTTCAACACAAACTGCAGGTTTGGGGGTAGACATCCAGTTTTAGAAAATTGATGAATATCAAACTTTTGTCCTTCTTCTAACATGATACCTAATAATTTTTTAGGTACAGAGATAACATGCAAGGATTTGAAATCCACAGCTACTGCAGGCTGAACAGCATTCTGGGATAGATCCCCATTACACTCACACAGTTGCTACCTTCCCAACACATCCACTGTTGGAGGCAACACTGGGGCTAGGCAGTCCTTAGATTTGATCTGACAGAGTCCTGCCTTCTAAGATGCCTTTGAACTGACTATAGTGAAACAGACTGCACATAGTTCTGGTGTGCCCACTATCCAAAAGGAAAGATTAAACTTACAGCATGAGGGTGTGCAATAGGAATTATATTTTGAGGGAATTTCAGGGATCGTAGGTGCAAAGTAGCTCCTAGGAACTAACAGGAGCTAGGGCACAGAAACAGAATTTTCTGTATTAAGGTTTGTCTGCCCAGTGCTTATTCTAACTGGATTTGAAGTGAAGAATTTCAGCCTACATGATTGGAATTGTGTTGTTTCCAATGAGCCAGCCCAATCCCACAGCTTACTGAACAGCAGCACTGAGTGCCACAAGGTGGTATCTTTCTTGCTCAGCACTTTTTCACTTCCTATCAGGATCCCCTCTGCTCATCCTGCATCTATTTAGAACAAATGCTTTCCTATAGGCTTGCTATGCCAAATACCAAAAATTGCTCCCACTCACTGCAAGGCAGAAATTCTATTCCTGTGTAATTTATTCTGTCTTTACATTTCTAGCCTAGAGTAGAGTACAGATTCCAACCATTTGCAATCTTTCATTATTTTCAGATGTGTGTATACTGCAGCACTCTTCTCCCACAGAGGTTAGCTGGCATCACCAGTAAGTAAGCACATGTAAGGGGGACACAGAAGCTTCTGCTTTTGAGAGGTATCTGTAAAAGATGAGTTCTTACACTTTGTGAACTGGCCTGTATCTCTGTGAAGTCATATCAATGGAGAATATGCCCTGGTAATTAGAAACCTGCAATCTATTTTGGTATATGTCAGAAGAAGTGCAGGACAGGTAACCTATGAAAGGTTTTCGCAGGTAACCAGTGAAAGTCAAAACTGTGGCTCATGCTAAGAAAAACACCCCTGTTTTCAGGCATGTGTCCTTGTTGCATAAAACCTGGGACTGGTTCAGGCTGTAATAATCAGTGTATGATCAAGTATATTTCCTTCCCGGGACAGCCTTCCTGATCATTTGTTATCAGTAAAAATATTGGTATCTTTTTTAATACCCTCCACTTAATTCCTTTTAATCCTTTCCAACTAGATTGTGGATGCTGCCTGCTGACACATGTATTTTCTTCTTCAGTACTCTTAAGTTCCCACATGAGAGTTGGGCCTTCTCTCAAATTCATATCTGGGAGCTATGCCCTGTATTCACCTGCATGTATGAACAGCTGCTCAAGACAAGTTTATCTGTGGGAGCTTTTCTATATGACATCTGCCTCACTGAGGATGCCTGATTGACCCCAAACTCTAAAAAAAAACTACAAAAAAACCCTAAACAAAACAAAACCAAACCACAACTATTGACATCTTATCACCAAATCCCTTCCCCCTAACACAACCACCACACAAAATCATACAACTAAAACAGAAAACCACCCTACAACCTGTACAAAATAACCCTACAACTAAAACTGAATACAAAAAAACCCAAAAACCAACCATACAACCAATCCTAACACAATCCCAACCACAATTTACAACACAAACACCAAATAACCATCAACGAACCCCAAACAAAATATTAGCTCTTTCAACACTTCAATCCTCCCTCAAATTAAAAAAAATACAATTATGTGGATCACCTGTGCAGAGACCCTTTTCCGTGACTGGTTAGCCACACTCCTGGGATCAGATTGGTCAGTGCTGTACAGGTAAGACTTCTCACACAGCATAAACATGACAAGTAAAAAAGTAAAAGTGATCATATGCATGCACTTCCTTTTGGTTAATCTTGTAATAACAGCAGGTTATTATTAAGAGAAGTTGTGGGTGTTCTGTCATTAGAAGTGTTCAAAGTCAGGTTGGAAGGGTCAGCAACCTGATCTAGTAGAGGGCAGAGACATTGAAAATAGATGATCTTTGAAGTGCCCTTCAGATCCAAAACATTCCGTGATTCTAAGAACTTGACGAAGGTTTTCCAATACACATGATTCAAGTCCCCCTGACCCCAATCAGATCAAAACTATCTCCCTCAGGACATCAAGACACAGTGAAAGAGCAAGCATCACAAAAGAGGGTAGGAAAATAGATACTAGAATGAGTGTCCTCATCCCAAGGTTATCTCAGGTACCCACCCCCAAGGTACAACCCCTGCTCACTGAGTACAATGTATAACTAAAGTCACTCAAGCTCCACCTAAAGTAGTAGTAGTATAAAAATTAGCTAAAAATAGAAAAATTGTTGGAACCACGAGAAATGTTTAGGGGAAGACTCCATCATAACTTCTGGGATCTGTCAATACACTGGACCTGTCTTCTGCCCCCCCAGGAACACCTATTGGGTAAGAAAAACATTCTATGCCTGCTGAGTTATTATCTCAAGGGAGGAATTAGAGCTTGTTAGTGTATTGCTTTGAATCAATATTACTTTGAATATACTCTCACAGTCATATATCACCTGTTACAATTTTATTAATAAAGAGAGTTACTTTAGTCAGGATAGCAAATTCACCCACTTCACATCTCAGTGATTGGTATTTACCTTTGAGTTTTAATTCACTCTTCTGTGAAAAACAGTAAATATCTTTCCACTCTCTGGAAAATACTTTACTGTCTGGCAGTTCTAAAGAAGCAGGATCCATTGTTAATACCAAAAAGGTGTTCCAGTGCATGCAGGACGGATTAGGAGGGGTACCACCTCTATGGCAGACAACAGTGTAAGAAATCTATCTGCTTTCTAAACAAATGGTTCATTTTGCTGCTACTTATCACATGAGAAGAAAAATAGTGGCTACTCAGTCCCAGGAGGACGGACAGCCTTCAGACATTGTAATTAAAGGGTATCATAAGCTCCCCCAAAATGCAAATGAAAATGTGTCTCTGTGAGCTAATGAGCCCCTAAACCTCAATTCCAACTAGCAGCTGCTTATCACAATATAAAATCTGCTATGCAAAAGAACCCAGAATCACAGCTGCATCTGAAGCAATACTGGAGACAGAGAACTGATGCAAAGAAAGATGGGACATGACCTAGAAGCATAGCTGGAAAAATGTGTGACTTCACACTCTTCAAATGGGCCAAACACCAAATGTCTAAAATGAGGGGTGAACAAAGTTTTCTGCTGCCAAGAATAAATGCCAGTGGCTGCATGAAACAAGGCCTAAGGACTGTCTTATAAAGAGAGTTAGCAACTGATGACTGTAGCCTGGATCTCCTTAGAAGTCTCAAAATGTCATAGCTCTCACTGACGTTCTGGCTAGCTGTCAATAGCTCTGCACACATTTTCAGTTTTCTGTCATGCAGAGATTGCAGTCTAGGCCAAGACAACAAAGAAGGAGAAAGTATAAAGGCTCTACAAGTTTTAGTTTCTTCACAATGTACAGAAAACAAGAGCCCCAACCTAGTAAAGGAGTAACACATATGCTTAATTTTAGCTCATGCTTTTTACTTTACTAAACATTATGTATAGCTTTTCAAGATTAAAGACACAAATCATTAGCTGGGATCAGAGCAATCCCATTGATCTACATCTACATATGCTAAACATCCCAATTTTTCAGCTGTAGACAAAATCTACAGCTGTTTTAAAGCTTCATTGGATGAAGCCTTATACTGGTAAGGCAAGAATCAACGCAACTGTTTAAAAGCTGATGATTTTTTCACCCCTTTTAAGTTTGTGGCAAGGGGAACAGATAGTGACTTAAAGAGAGATCTAGAGATGGGGGAGATGGAAAATATATTTTTAAGCATTATTTTTAATGCATTTTTTTAAACATTGGTTTTGCTTAGATACTAAAGCAAAGTCCCAGTTTCAAGCATCACAAAAAAGAGAGAAAACCAGAATAGAGAAACATTTGAATGCTCTTGAGGAAAGCTTTTTTGTTGAGTGTCATGCCTCAATTGCAAATGGGACAATCTGATTAATCCTTGAGTAATTTCCATTGTGTTTCTTCCTTTTGCAAACACCACCAAGGAATTTCCTGTTGTAAAATTTAAAAAGAACAGACCGAGTTATCTTGTTTTGAGTACACTGTTTCCCAGTGCAAAAAGGACTCTCCCGACCACCATGCAGGCAACCTACACACACAAGGCCACTACACTGGCCACAATCACTGGGAATCACACCTCCTCCTAACAGCTGTCATGAAAAGATAATTAAATGTCAGTGCTGCTAGAAGAAATCTTAAACATGGCCCTAAATTAGCACACCTGAAGACCACCATGAGTTTCGATTTTTTTTTCTTACAGAATGGAAGACAGAATTAAGAAGCATTGTCTGCCTCTTCAGGCAGGAAACTTGAAGTCTTGTTTGACTGGTAGGTTTGTCCAAAATTCATGTGTCAGTTGTTAGTTTATGCCATTTACTCCTGTTCAAGAGAAGTGCAACTGTCATGGATAGTCAGAAAGAAGGACAGAAGATTTTATTCACAGCAGCTTCAGGCAATTACTCAAGGGACCTACTCCCAGCACATGCCACTGTACTCTTTTTTTCAGCTCCTGTAAATCCTACTTCTCTTGTTGTGAACATGGCAATCTCAGCTATTTCCCCCATATCCTCACTTCTCATCTTCACTATATTGGTCCTTTTCTAAGACTAGCCTCCTATTGATTCTGATAAGGGAGCCACAGCACATAAAAATGGCTCATGCTAGTTATGTCTCCCTTTCAATCAGAATACAAACCAATGTCCTTGAAATACATACCACCATGCAAACTGCCTCTTGCATACTGATTTAAGGGTTAGATGCTTCTTGCTTTGATATGAACAGAGCACTCCTTTGAGAGGACTCCCATAATCATAGAAGGTTTCAGTTTTTTCCAAAAAACACCAATATCCATCAAACCAAAAAGCAGATTGAAGAGTACATGAAGAGAGGTAATAGCACACTGCTAATAAACAATAACCTGTTCTTTACACTTATAAAGAATCCAATACTTTCGAAGACATAACACTAATAACAACTTGGTTATTGGTTAGAGTGTAACACCAATCACAAAACTCACAGATTCTTTGCCAGCATTCCTTTCTAAATTCTAGAAGATTAAGGGCATGTGTCAATTCAAGGATACCGACAGCTCTGAGGCAGTAATAACATGAGACCTGTCAGGCACCATATTCTGTTGTCAGGATACATCCTCACACCACTCTAAACCTTCCTTAGCTCCACAGTACCTCTCCTAATTCCACTGCCCTACCAAATTTTCACAGGAGCAAGCAAAGAAATAAAAAGAGTAAACCATTGCAATAAACCAACAGACTGCTGTTTAGCAGACTTGAAAGCAACTACAGACCTCCTTCTTTTTGCAAACATTCCAAACCAGGGTAAATTGGGTCTGTAGTTGGGACCTCTCTACCTTCTGCCAGGAGGAAAGGAGCAATCCTGGAGGACTGGAGCTCCTGATAGGAGCAATCTCAGCAGGTATGGTAAAAAAACACGTCTGATGTTCTCTCCTATCACCTTAAGGGAAGCCATTGCCTCTCACAGGTTCCTTAAAAGGTCAGTAAATATTGCTTCTTTGAGGGAACCTCAAAATTCCCCTGTTAACAATAGTAGCTGTAGCCATCAGTATGTTTGTAGAAGCTACCATAAAAAGGCTTCTGGAAAACACTTATATTGCTTTGTCAGGTATGGAAGCTGATGCACAATTGATTTGCTGTCAGGTTGGAAGAATGTGCTGCTGGTAGAATATTCTGCAAGGTTTATCCTTCATTTTAATTAATGGTTTGAATGACAACATGGACACTTATCCCATTGTAAAGTGCAAACAAGGTGATGTAACAAAGCAACAGATGCAAGGTTCATTAGGAAACAGAATACTTTGCATTATCAGAGAAAAAAACAGAGCAGCTTTCAAGCACAATGGCCTTTCCACAGTTCTGTATCTGGATGAAAGCAAGCAAAAAAGGGCTGCCACACAGAGCAAAATTAGCATTATCAGTCTTCTCAAATAATGGAATGAAATAGACAAGGTGCAAAACCAACAGTGCCTACTAAAAGAGGAATATTCAAGTGCACAAGTACTTGAACCCTTCCTGCAAGGAACTCACTGGCAGTTTTGCTGAAAAGATCAGGACAGAAATCTAAATTACTGTCACAGCTAAGGCATGGAATACATGAGATTACATTTTGCCCTGCCCCTACAATTATTACAAGATCATGATGAGAGGAAGATCAATGCAGTGTGCCAGGAAATAGCTATACAGGAGTTTAAAGAGAAGAGCTACTAAATACAGCTCTTCCTCATCCTGACATAGTGTGAGTATATCAGGCAGAAAATCCTCCCAATCTTCTGAACCATTGTGTTCTGCTAGAAATGCTTTAATGACCTTATAACCTTTATCCTATTCTTTTAATTAGTGGCCAGAATATATGCCAATACTGTATTTCATCCTTCTCCAGCAAAGAACTACCACCTTTTAATCAATTCATTATCACCTTTTGGGTCAGAGAAGGAACACATGCTTGCTTATAGGAAGAATCTGTAAATGTTCCCCAGAGATCTGCTCGGGGAAGACACATATTTTAGATGTTAAATAATGAAATACTAGTCTCTAGTTAAAATGATACATGTTACTTTCTGATATCAAACTCACCTATCCATTTGAGTTCCGCAATGAGCATGGTCAAGATCTTCAGCTGGAATATTACACAGACAAGTTAATCAAACTGAAGTTGACATAACGAATAGCTTTTCATGACAAATACATCCTTTCACCAAAATGAGTCTGGGGATCTGCATCCTTTGATATTGTGTGGTTTAAGTGGTACGTAGTACAGCCATGTATCTGCGCTTATGCTTAGCAGCATTGATCACACAGCAGTGGAACCATTTTCTCAGATAGACCATGACACCTAGGTCCAGCCTACTTGTGCTGTGACACTGAACTGGAACACTAAAGGCCTTGACCCAAAAAGCAGTGGCAGCATGACTGCCAGTCCAGCTGGCTTCCTCTCACATATTTGTTGCTCTAGGCACAATCTCAGAAGAAACTAATGCTGGGTTCACGCACACATTCTGCCCTCTGGTATAAACCACATTGAGCTTCTCATAACCTAGAGGCCTGTTGAGAGTACACTGGCAGCCTTGAAAAAATGTCTAACAATTGACTGGTCATCCAAGACCAGAGGTCAACAACATGTCAGGAATGAGAGCTAAAGAAGTAGCTCTGCTTCTGATAGCGGGCTGAGGTGATGGTGGGCAGAGGGAAGAAAGCTTTTGGCTTACACCTTCTGTTCCTCAATATCCTTCAAAGGCCCAGAATACCCTGGAAAACAGACAGGACTTCCCGCATCACCTGTGAAAAATTATCCTATGGGCCAGAAAATAAGAGAAAAATCTGTAGATAGACAATTTCTCTCATTTACCATACTGGCACATGCTTGTGACCAGAGTCAGCTAAAGTCAGCCAGGTTTCTGAGTAGCTGATTACAAGCATTTTGCTCTCTGTCCTTAAGCAACAAGGCTGCAAGGTCAGGCCAGCTTCTCCAAGGAGCTGAGAAACTGTGACAATACTCTTCTCTCATCTCACTATCCAGGTGCACTACTTGTTTTGTTTTTGAGGGCATGGAACCAGATTTAAATGAGAAAAAAAATCTGAACAAATCCTGTTCTACCCAACACAACTAATTTCTTATTTTTTAGAGGGCAATTACTGCCAGTTTTAATACACATCTTAATAAAGACTGATTCATGAGCTGACTCCCTTAAAAGGGCTTTATAGTTAAAGAGACTGGGAATAGGAACCTTGTTAAAATAAAGCTCTACTGAGCATTTTGCATTTCAAGACAGTTACCTCTTATGACTTTCTCTATTTTGTTCTCTAATTAAAAGGTTAGCAAACATAAACAGGGAGCATTTTACAGAACATAGGAAACCTCAGGTCTCTGCGCTTGAGCCCTGAACTGAATTTAACTACTCAGAGACTGTCAGTGATATAGCCACGGCACATTAACCCCTACACATATGCTCCACTGGCAGTTGCAACAGCACTTTCAGCAGCACCATGTGCATATTAGCCCTGTAATCCAGACTGGTGAGCTGTGCAAATTCATGGCTATCATTTCTCTGTCCTTGTCCCCACTGCTGGGCTCAGCAAACACCTGGCTCTAAATAGTGGCAAGCACCAGAATCTAGACACATGCCTTGCAGGAAAAATGTTGTAGCAGTTCAAAAAAGGGTAACAGGTTTATTGGTGGGTAAGTGGAGAGCTGAGCCCTCAAACAAGAATTATTGTTTCACTTCCCTCCATCATTGTGATCCATTTTACCAGATCACTGGTAAGAATAATCCCCAGAATTTCTATGAAGCAGACAGAAGCTCTAGCGTAACAAATACCATTAGCAAAATGTCAGTAGATTCATGCTGTTACCACCCACCAGCTGCACCATTAAAGGGTGTCTGCTCCTAAGGAGTACATAAGAAAAGGACGCCCAACAGTGCCATGGAGGTAGACAAGGGTGATTTACAGCTCTGCGCAGGGCAATAACACGGACATGAATCACCTGGTGCCTTCAGAGAGAAGCTAGACTGGAGTTTATGCGGTGAGGAAAACAGGAAAGAAAGCATTATCAGGTCTAAGTCCTGCCCATCTTTCTTGTATGGAATATGTAAACCATTCTTGATCCTGGGCATGACTAAACAAACAAATCCCCTCTGTGCCTTCTCAGGACACTGCAGCAGTCCTCAGGCAGCTGAGACAAGTGATGCCAATTAGATCCTCCTGTTAGGCACCACATTTTAGATGAAGATAGTCTGATCCTGGTGGATACATCTCAAGAGACAGTTCCTAAGCTCTCCCATTAAGTGGTTGCAGTGCTATCTTAGCACAAAAGTAAATCAAAGAGATAACATTCTGGCATGAGAGTTCTTGGTATGAGGAAAATAAAGGAGACTGAAAGACAAGCCAAGGTCCATATCTATGCCTGTCAGCTATTGAGAGGAAAGAAAATTAACCATTAAAGTCACCATAAAAACACAGGTAAGAAGAGGCACAGAAAAGAATATGAAATCATGTGTGTGTCTCAGATACTTTCAAATTTCAATTGGCACTCCAACCATTTGAAACTAAGTGTGGCCTTTTCCATGATGTCAGCCATCTTTAAACCAAGGCCTTCTAGAACTTTCAAGGTCTTCAAATTACATGACTATCTATTATATTCTATGCTATTTCTGATTAATCCCTCTCAAAAGACTAAGAATGCCCTACAAAGATGAATAGCACTTCACTCTTATAAAATACTTGAAGATGGAGCAATGTGATCTTTCTCTTTTGCTGTAAGTGAGCTGTACTTGGAGCAGATCTGGCCCTTGTCATAACCAATGAACTCAGTCATCAGCCTTGTACACTGTCTCCCAGAATATCTGCATACTACTTCCTTACTAGCCCACTCCTCCCTGATAGGGAAGTTCAGCACAAATGCAAGAAGGAGGATTTCCAAAGGCCCTTGTCCATCAGCTCTTCTCTGATCCTTGAGAAAGTTCTTATGGTCCAAGATATGAAAGGAAGATTTTGGCATAGATGGACACTTCTTTCCTGTTTTGCTGAAGTAAAATGGGAATCCAGGCAGATAAGGACAGCAGCCATCTCATACTGCAGAGAACAAACTCTCCAGCTCTGAGACGGCTTTCAAAAACTGAGCAGCAAGACACTGCAGCTTAAACTGGGTAATGGGATTTTCAGAAGAGGAAGGGGTTGGCTTCCCCTATTCTGCCATCAAGAAATTCATTTACAGAATCAGCTTTCCCCACTGTCAGAGACAGAAGCAACAGAAGAATTCCCATTGCTTTATTGCACCTGGTTAAGTCATCATGCTTGAATGTGCAGGAGGCAACAGTGATGCCATAACACAGCAACAAACCATACTCAGCATCCAGCCCAAAGAGACAAGCCAAGGTCCTGGCACCTGGAGTCCCTGCATAAATCTGATGCTGGGTTCTAACCACAACTTCATCCCTGCTGCAGATACCTCCCCAGAGATATTTGCCTAGCAATGTAATAGATTCTACATGCTTTCAGGGTTTATGGGTTCTTATCGGATCCTTTTCCTCTTTAAACTTCATGGGAAGAGGAATTTTACTTTCCAGGTTGCCCTGCACTGAACAGATTTGCTTTTGGTTTGTTCCCTGGGCCTAAGTGAGGGGAGAGAATAGATGAGGAAATTTACACAACACTAAGCCAATGTCAGTTTTCATTAACTATAGTGTTTTTAGCACGGACCACAAGCTACACAGCTGTCATTAACTTAAAGGGTAATTTCATAACCAAGGATTGCAGTATGGGAGCTCCTCTTACCTGGATAACTTATTCACTCTCCTAATGCCTCTAATGATTTATCAGAGAATTTGCACTGCATGAAAGTTATAAAAAATGCAAAAGTGTCAATGTGTTTCATGTACTCACTTCAAACAAAATATTAACCATGCTGACCTTGCATTTCCTGACTGTGGACCTCTTTTGGATTTAAAGCTTATTTCAAGTCTTCCATAAACTAGACTATAACCTTTTTTTTTCTTGCCATTAAATGAACAACTTTTCATAGAATCACTTTTGCATTCCATACCGCCAGCCAAGGCTACTGCGAAATATCTGTCACCCAAAAGCTACTAAACCAAATGTTTGTCACTTAATCCTAATCATAATTTACAGCTAACTAGTAAGGCAAAAAATAAATTACTTTATCAGCTCCACTCTTTTTACATCTGCTTTATTCCCAACTGTAACATAACCAGTTATAATTGAGTTGCAGTTTAATCAAATAAGTGGGCCACCCTGTGAGGAAAAACGGAGGGAAAAAAAAAGAGGGAAAAAAAAAAGAAGAAAGAATCTAGGTCACTCTGTTCTGAAGACAGCAAAATAGATAATTGCTTCACTCCACAGCATCCATGCTGCACTTGAGGTATGTTTGAGATTTTATGTAACTAATACCATCCCTAGGTTAGCCAGACCATCCCTAATAAAATGCCATAAATATCTCTTCCAAGCATATGAAGGTGATGGATCTGACTTACCCTTTACAGACTGCATGAAAACAAGAAATATTCCAAGCCAGAGATTTTGAGGCGAATTTTGTGAGTTTTTAAGAGGAAGAAAACCCCTTTGATTATTTTATTTGCATCTGCAAGAAATTAATAAAAATGCTTCAGCTGCTGTAAGATTGACAGATCTCTGTCAAGGAAGACAGCTGAAATTTCTAAATTACATTATGCTGTATCAAAAAAGTGCCTGTGAGTGCTCAGGCCGATGTTGTGCAGAATAGAGCCCTGAGTTTCCCTGGTCACCCAGAGATCATCCCTGTTGGGCTAGATTAGTTCTACTGTCTTTTAGTTAGAACTGATTTTTGAGCACATAAAAATGACCCAGTATAGAAGGATCTTGTACAGTCCAAAGCAAAATGTACACTAAAGTGATCCCTAAATAAAAAACAGACAAATAACTACATAAGAACTAATAATAAGACAGGATGCCTGTAACAGAGAGAAAAAATTAAGGGGTGCTGTTAACTCAGGGCAGCCAGATCACAACAGTCAACTGGGGTAAAAACAGGATTGAAACTGACATACTCTACTTTTAAACCAGGGAGATTCACTATGTGAAGCAAAGCCAAAACTTTGCACTTTGACTTCATTTTCCTGTGTGGAAATAGAACATTCTTGTTTGTGGTAGTGGTTGAGAGGATGCCTTTTACCCAACTATTTTAAGCAGCTGTTATTGCATCTGCTAGCATAGCAGGAGCACATGCAACAGTTTTGGAGGAGAGGTGCTGAGTGTCAGGCAGAAGGAGTACCAGGTAGAAGAAGTACCACCTGTAAAGTTCTACCAGATGACATTCAAAACACAAAACCAGAAGTCCCAATCAAGCACTTCAGCCATGAGGCAAGTCATTGTGTCCTCAACAGGGGATCTCAGGCCACATGACCAAAAAAGGTGTTCAACACCCTGACATGGTACTCAGAGAGATGTGGGATCTCTGCCTGGCACAATGTTCATTGGCAATATAATAAAATGCACAATCCGAAGAAAGGGATGGCACATTCATCCTCTTCCAGAAGCCAACATCTTGCAATGGCAGTGATCTGGTTTTCTACCACTCACGTGCGTGCCCTTGCTGAAGGTTTTGGTTGGGTAGGCACTCCTAAAACAGTCAGGCAGTTTGAAGGAGACTCGGTTGAAAAGTTATCAGCCATGGGGAAGGAGCCCAAGGCACCCTCTGAAATCACTGCCTAGGTAAGAGTGCCTTATGGCCTAAGTCATACTGTAATGTGAGCCTGAATCTAAAATATTGAGATAGCAGAGAGCAGGTGACAGACTATGGAGCACATCTGAGTCTAACAATCAGGAAAATAGTAAATATTAGTACTGAGGAAGATGGAACGTCTTATTTTCAGACAACTGTTCAAAACCAAGGAGAGGTCACAGAGAAACACCTAATTCTTAAATTACTTTTATCTCAACAGAAGTATAAACCAAAAAAATTACTAAATCCATTGAAAACAGCAGTTTCCATGTAAATTGCAGGTAGAAGTCACCAAGGAGGGAATTTCAAGCTATGCTTGTAATATGAAACTCAAAATTCTTACCTGGGCAGAAACACCACAGCTGGGAAGCTATCCAGTACAGTCATCTTTTCTAGAAATTAATTTGTAAATCCAACAAGTCCTTTGAAATAAAATTACTTTTAATTTTAATCCAAAAGCTGATTTCAAATCATCCATGAGCATGGACATAATATATCTGGCAAACCTCTTCTGTTATACAAACACAAAGGGGCTAAAATGTTTTCAGAAAAGGGAAAATTTACCACCGCTCTGTAACTAGTTCACCTAGAGGAACACAATGCTGGTTCCCACTAAGCTGGGTTTGCATTCTAACACCATTAGATGTTATCACAAACTGGAAAAAAAAAATTAGTGTAAAAATGAAACCACTTTTTAGGTAAATTCTGTTATTATGGACATTCTTACAAGTGAAGACTCAAAGACATGAACTCTCAATTGAGGTACTCAGGACCAATAATTATTTCCTGCCTCACTGGCCCTACCTCTCTGAGCATGTACAATTATTTCAAATGCACCCAAGACTCAGTTTCCATTTCTTCCTGCTTGCTGCAGCAGCAGGATTTCCCAGAGAGAGCACCTCTCTTCTCTCCCACAAGTCAAGTGACAATAATTACTGACTCAAGGATGCTCATGGCCAATTTATTCACATTACCCTTTTACCAATATTGTTCCTCACATTAAGTAGTTCTTCCTTCACTGCAGTGTTCACGTCTCTCATGTATTTAGAGAGAGTAGTGGTGACCCTGCTTAACCTTTTTCCTCAGCATTTTAATCTATCTCCATGTAATTATAAATTTCCTTTCATGCACCTTTTAATCTCGTCCTTCTGCAGCCTGGGCAAAATGGAACAGCAACGTCTGATATTTAAAGGAAAATACAGAGGAGAACGATGCAATTGTCAAGAATAGTTTTTAAATACACTGATTTCAAACAAAGAAACAAAAACACAAATCAAAATTTAAAAATATTCATCTGTTTCTAATGAAATCAAGATTTTTTCTAAATATCATTCCAATCACTTTTATTCCAGCTACAACTGTGTATAGGAGGAACTATACACATATATAGGCAAAATCTGAGTACTTTCTCCTTCTCTTCAATTTTTTTACTTACTTGTATTCTCTTTGGGATTTTTTTTTTTATTTTAGGTTTAAAAAAATCTGAAGGAAACTACAAAGAGAAATCTAATTCACAAAGAACAAAACACTTCACTGAGACTCAATGAAGAGTAGCATGCACAAACTTAATTTCAACATAAAGTAAATATGCCAGAGATTAAAAAATACATTGGTTTGGACATGATGTCTTAGTCTCATGTAGTCTTTCATGCTTGCAAGATGTCTTCTTTATTTGATTGTTGAGGAAAAAAAACAAACTTAGGTGCTTAAAAGCTTTTTATTAAAAACAAAAACCAACACAGCCTTAGTAAAACCTTTCCAAAGTCCTCTTGCAAATTGAGATATTGATTAATACATGCATTTTCAAAGAATTCAAGAGACAGACACACCTAGGACTGTCACTGGAACAGGGCCAAGCAATCCCACCCAGTTCCAGCCCCTTCAGGCAGTGTGCCGAAAGTTTCACACTATACTCAGTAACACCATGGCAGTGAAGTAGAAACAACAAGAAAGTTTCATTGCCTATATCAAGTCAAGGACAAATTTTCAAGTCCATTAAGTCCAGAAGTTCAGCTCTGTCTAGCACTAAGAAGCAGAAGGAGTGATAGAAGTACAGAAGAATAGTGTTCACTTCCCATGAAGGGAAGGGCAGTGCTCAGAGTTGAGCATGTGTCTAGTTGAGTCTGTTGTTTTCTTGGGATAATGGTGTCCTGTAATGCTTTCTATGCAAGGAGACTGGGAAAGACACCATTTAATACAGAGATCAAGTGACCTTCCCAAGCATACGCAGGGTTCTCCCACAGACAAGGCCAGCAATTGAGACAACCATCTCACACTCAGTTACCTTCTACAAAAGGTTCAAATGTCTTTTCTGCTGGTCAGATTTGCCTGAGCTCACCAGCAAAAACAAAAAAAAATGAGATAGACCCAGGGATACAGAGACATGGCAGTTCAACTATTTGTCAACACAGGCATTGACACATATTTCTTTCCCATCTTTTTTCCTTTAATTGTTGTCTGCCTTCCCCTTCATTGCTCTAATTCTCTCAAGAGACTGAAGTTATCAAAACAGTTCCATCATTCCCCACTTTTTTTTTTGTTGTTGTTGTTGTTTCTTCCCTTATTTTCCACAGAAGATAATTCACAGACATTTGAATCCCAAATTCATGCTTATGTTGTATGTTTGACATTCCTTCAAGGTCAGTACCATTGCAAATAAGCCACGAGACTCAAATAACGATGCAAAAATACAAGCAGCTACTAAGCAGATTCAATCTTGCAGGTAATGACAAATTCAAATTGCAAAAAGATGCACAAAGTCAGCAGATTAAATTCATTGTTTGTATTAATGAACTTCTGCAGTGACAGCATCCACCCAACTCAAAAACAGCTCATTTAAAAATACAGGAGAGAGGGGAACAAAAAAATAATCTTCAAATTGCACAGGGTGGTTGTCAATTTGTCTGCAGCAGAGAGATACAAGTTGTTTGAAGTATTTTGTTTCTAATATGCACTGTGATTTGTACCAGCGATAGATCACTAGTAGCCTTTGCCATGTCTGTAATTGCAGATGTTACCCTTTAGCAAACCACATGAGCATCTGGTTCAGTGATCAGTTGAAATTTTCAGCCTTCTCAGCAATGTTCTACATCCTGAGACACATACTCCAGACCCAAAAACTAACCTGAGAGAAACATAACTGACTATTCCAAGCTCTCACAATCAGACTGTACATGAGAAAGTATGATGGCAACCAGAAAAAGTGCTCAAAGCAGTAAGTTAGCAAATGTTTAAGGCACTGTGTTGCCTTGATCAAGTACTTGATTTCAGCACATGGAATGAATACACAAAGGCAGTGCAGAGGTGCAGCCTCACCTCAAAGAAGAGCATCCAGTGCTAAGGCAGAGTACTTTCTGCCCCACCACTGAAAGAGAAGCAGAGACAGAGAATTTGGAAGAGCCTTCAGGACGCTGATGAGGGTCTTTACAGTTGTTGGAAATGGGCATAGAAATTCTGTAGCTTTGAGGGGCTAACATACCAGTTACCACTTCATGAACCATATCCTCTCTCCAATGGCCCGAAAAACTATGAATTCTCACCCTAGGTAAACACTAGTGCCTGTATTTGTGTCTGACTCTCAGCATCAGCGTCTATTCCCTCTCTTGTCTGAACACTATCACATAAAGTTCAGAGAGGGGACCTTGACCATGGAACAGAAGAACATGCCTTTTGCATGTAGCCCTCTGACATGAGACAAGCCAGTGGCAAAACACTACAGATCTGTCCTTTTCTTTCTGCCAGCCTTCCCTGTTTATTGCCATTCCTCTTCCAGGCTTCCTCAACAATTTAGCAGATTTCAAACACTGCCAGAAGACTTCTCATCTCCATTCAATTGCCACATGAAATTTCCTATGATACCATCTTGTTTTCAGGGTGGATTTTTGTGCTGTTGCCTTTGGGGGGTGTCCCAGCATGAGACACATTCCCATTCCTGTAATGGCAGGATGCCTGTCTTCCCTTAGTGGAGTGTCCGCAGAGGTTACTCAGAGCTTTTGGAGCCCTGTACTTACTGCAGTGCTGACAAATACAGACCATACAGTCTTGACTTCATTCAGCAAGACTTGTAAACCCAGGCAGCCTTCATAGATTTGATTTCACAGCTTTATGAATTCAAATCTTACCCTTCTAGTCAGAGAAGAAAGCCCTCCCATGTACACCAGCCTTCACAGACATCAGTATTCTCTTATGTCTGTGCTTTTGCCAGCACATGAGCAAGTGAGTAGGCCTCCACAGTTAACAGTTGAACTACATCCTGAACTTCCCTCTCCTTAAGAACCACCACAAATGCAAGCCAGTAGCTTATATTCGGAGCATCCCATTTCACCAGGAAGATCTCAGTAGCTGTAATACATCATCCATTAGGCTCCTGCCCAGCTCCAAATCCACTGCTGTAGATAGCATTTCCTATGCAATGCAGGCTAAAATTTCAGCACTGACAAATCCTATTTGCGCCAAAACCATGCAGCTGGCAAGAAACCACCACTTTGCTTCTATTATGGAAGGTAAAAAAAAAAGAAAAGTCAGAAAGATGCAGGTATACAGCAACAGATATTAAAATCAAAAGAATGTAGAACTTCCTTCAAGTGGACAGAAAAACCAAGGAGAAGAATCCTTTTTTCTGCCATGTATAAATTCTAGACAGACTACTTAACATATGTGAAATTTTGTTATTTCTCCCTCTCCAGGAGAGAAAACTTCCCAGTTATCCATGTCACTCCACTGCAAGCAGGCTTTTGACAAGCAGATGGCCTGCAGTACAAATCTTAGTTAAGCTCTTTGTGGCCTACCTCTACAATCAGCTGAAGGTTGCATGTTTCCTCCAAGGATACTTCAATAAGCACACTGCTCACAGTGCCTGCTTGCAAGTAAGACAAACATAAGAAAAATCACAGCAGACACAAGGGAAAGCTTTGTGTGATTCTAACAGCAACAGGCCAAACAGAGGTAAGCAAATATAAAAGGAAGCTTTCTCCAGAAAAGAACAGGGAAAATGGTCAGTTTTTCATCTCCTGGTTTGGATTATGGATGCAATGAATCAGTTGACCATCACTATAGTTGCTTCTCTGGTATCATCTCAACAGCAACCATTTGCTTCCTTGGAAGACATCTTGCAACTTAATCAAAATTTCTCAAAGAAAATCTCTTTGCCACCAGTTTACATTAGGGAAAAAAAACACTTTTAATACTATTCCTTGTGAAAAATGTATGCCACCTACCCCAGGTTCCTGCCTCCTATCACTGGATCCCAAGAAGAAGGGATCAGCACCTCCCTCCCCACTTCCTCTCTTCAAAAAGCTGTAGAGAGCAATGAGGTGACCCCTCTGCCTCCTTTTCTCCAAAACAGAAAAGCTAGGTCCTTAGCCGCTCCTCAGAAGACATTCATTCCAGCCCTTTCACCAGTGTTTTTGCCCTCCTCTGGATGTATTCAATACCCTTAAAACTATTTTTAATTCGTGGGGCCCAGAATTATACACAACACAGGCAGAAGTTATCTGAGAATGAAAGTAAGTGGCCTCCCAACACCTATCACATGCTACAGTGGTCTTGAGATCACACGTCTCTGGTCAGATTCTCCAGTCTTTGTAATTTGGATGCACCTGACTGCAAAATGAAAGACCTCATGTGTTAAATGTTTCAAGGATTACAGACAAAAGAGACCCCAGAAATCAATACCAGCACTATTTGTTAGCACTTAGACTTGAAGTTTTGCATTACAGTTTCTGTCCTGCTCCGGAACATCACACATTAACATAAGCAGCGGAGCACAGCCTAGTTGATTCATGAGGTTCCAGTGCAGCACAGGGGCTCAGCACAGAAGTGGAAATGTGAGAAATAAGAGAGCGAGTTGGAGAAGGAGAACACAGAAACCCCTGTGTTTATTTCACAATGTGTTCCACCCTGAACTGTATTGCCTTTGACTGCACTCAATCTTGCTAACTTCTGCAGGAAAAATTAAGGACTTAATCCTCACTTCACAAGCTACTAAAGTCAGGCAAATGCAGCAGTAGAATATACAGAAGGTCACTGCTAAGATGTTGAACACTAGTGTGGTTTTCATTCAGGCTTATCTGGCATTCACACACCCTCACATCTTCCCTAATGTAAGCTTAGCACAGGAGCTGCTCTTTCAGAGCTTAAGTCACACAGTGACTTAAATCCCATTATCTTCATGAGGGCTTGGATCTCTGTCTGTCTTCAAGAACAAGGGGACTCCCTCTGGACTGTGTTTTGTGATATACCCAGCTGAAACAAAGTTCTGGTAAGGGACCTGAAGTAGGCGGTGCCCCCCTGCTGGCATGTTACAGATGGCAATCTGGTTGCATTTGTCTTGTGTCTATAGTATTTTAAGAATCCTTCTGAACCAAAACAAGTGTCCACTGATTCTTGACAGAAGAAGCAGATGGGAGGCAGGAGTCCCCACTCTAAACTGCTGCAAATAAATCAGCAAATCATGCCTGTATTATCTATCATAGTGAATATCCAGAAACTCAGATGTACCTATGCTTCCTCCTGTTGTGGTTGCACTCCACTATGAATTCAAGGGGTGCTGGAAGCATGAAGAAGAAATTCAGACAGTACTACTCATATGCACAGTTACATGTGAAAGGATTTAGATAATTTATCCACAGGCTGACATTAAAAAAATTCAATATTTAAGGCAGAAATTCCAACCTTTTACCATCCAGTTCTTGCCATTTCTCCCATTCATGGCAATAAAAGTAGCACATTAAAAGGGCTCTGTGCAGAATCATATTTAAAGCTACTTTTTGTTCTGTATACCACAATTTCACAATATTCTTGTCTGCAGAATGTTGCTTTCTGCAGTAGGAAATCTCTCTCTCTTCAAACACATCATGATCCAACATTCCAGTAAATTCTCCTCACTTTGCATAGGCTTCCTCTTTTCATTTTCATAAGAAAATATCTCAGACCTTGGCCCTCAAATCACCCAGTAACAGAATGAGACCCAGAAGATCTTCATGAAGTTCACTGTCTTTTGTTTCAAACCAGTTTCCCTACTTGTCCAAGCCAGCAGTGATAGAGGAAGTGATGCAGTGTAGTACAACATGGGAGTCAGGTGTTTGTGCACAATTTGCTTTCACTCAAACTTAGCAAGAAATAAGGAACACAGAGTGAAAAGTATTATAGCTAAACTCCTTCAGGACCCATTCCAGATCATCCAGTTCCTGCTCTCTCCTGGGAAATCATACACATTGGTCATTATAACACTAGCCCAGCTCTGACCTGGCTTGGCAAAGAGCACATCTAATGTAAAATATAGTCATTAAATGATTCTGATTATCTTCATTTAAAGAACTGTCACAGGAACAGCAAAGTGACAAATCACCCCGGCTACACACCTCTGTCAATGTCTGTGATGTAGCAGGGTCAGAGGTACAAAATATTCCCTTGCTGTTACTTATGTCGGAGAAGAAGCAGCAATTTTAAGCCTTTAACCTCTTGCTTCTTTCTTCTCGTTTTACACAGCTAATAAGGTTCATCACTTCTCCATGGCTTCTGTCACTGTCAGACAATAAACAGTGTGATTTCCATATAGGGTGTTGAAAGGTCTGAGAAGCACAAAAAGAAAAAAAAAACTACAGAAGGAAATCAGCCAAATAACCTACTATTTTGTACTGTTTTTCCTGGACCACAGTCCCCACTGCTAATGCTCACTCTCTTGCTAATGAAAGGGTCAAGGATTTTGCCATGAAGAGGCCAAGGATTTAAAAAGACACATTTCAAGCTGGTCAACCTTCAGGCAGAAACTCTGCTGCCAACACAGCAGCAAAATCCCAGTGCTGGCACAGCAGAGGATGACCTTCCACTGCACAGAAACAGCAGACTTCTGCATACCCTCTTTTAACAACAAGACAGGGACAGGACACATTCTACCTCAGCAATACAGTAACTGTCAAACTGATTTCACAAAACCTAAATACCCTCATCAAACTTTCAAACAAAGCAACTTGTCACCACATAACTGCCTTTCCTTGGCTGCTAACTTAGCTCACCTACCTTTCAAAACAACTCATTGCCTTCCTCCCCAATGGGCAAAACTCCAAGGAAAACTAATCTGATCATTCTATGCCATTAGAGACAAGACTAATATCTTCAAAGTTTGCTTCAAAGGCAATGGCAAAACTCCCACAGAAGCATTCTGCTAAGGTTAGTGCTACTGCTAATTAGCAGAGTGAGACCTCGTCTTCCTCAATAAGATGAGTGAGGAGGTAAGAGTTTTTCTATCAGTACCTTATTTGACCACTCCCAAAGACAAAACCTTGTTCTAAACTCCTCCAATGCTTCAGAGACCTGCATAATCCTGTACAGTAGAGAAAGGTCAAAAGCAACCACCTGCAAATAGATTTCAAATCCAGTCTCTTAGCTATCAAAAGCTCTGGCCTAAGCTTCATTTTAGGGCTGTACGCTGGGAAGAAAAAATTACTTATGAAAATTACATAACCATTATGCTCTGTCAAGGACATCCAACTGGCCCTCAGTCTTTGTGAATTTTCACCATCTGAGATAGCTGAAGGGTTAAGCTACCTTAGCTGTAGGTGTTCAGCAAGCAGAATCTATAGCAGGTCTGATTCTGTGTAAATTAGAGGGGACCTAATGACAAAATTGCAGTATTTTTTTCTTTCTTCCGGGAATGCCATAAGAGATTATGAAAATGGTATAAGAACTTCCGCACCATTCAAAAAATCCTATCAAACAGAAGATTAATTCAGAGGTGTTCTGGGAAAAGCCATATTAAACTAAAATCAAAGAGCCATGAAATCCACCCAAAGACTCCCAGAAAGTGAGGATAATAAAAATGGTGACTAGCAGATCAGACCACATATCCTACCAAAGCAAGCCTATCAACTAGAGATTTGGCGCTCTGCTCAGTTTGATCATCCTTGTGGACACAATTCACAGATTATTCTGAGCTGGAAGGGACCCAGAAGGATCAGTGAGTCCAACCCTTTAGTAAATCTCCCTTTGGATATCAGAACTGGCAAACAGAAGGGGTTCTGGCCTCAAAACTAAGGAAGCAAACTGTAACTTTTAGTCCTTGGTTTGCTGTGCCAGTCTGGCCAACTTGGATGATTTGCATCAGCTTGGGCTTTAACTCCAGCAAGAAAACAGTGTCCAAACCCACCTTTATTTTCAGTATTATATTTGCACTGGGAGATCTTGTTTGATCTTATTGAAACTATTTGTAATTTAAAAACAGGACTCTGCTTAATGAATTAGCATTTCCTGGATTTTACCACTCTGCAGAGACTTCTCCTTTATTAAGTGGGTAAGTTCCAGACACATTAAGTCATCTGGTGAAGAGCTGGTGCCCTGGACAGCATCTTAACAGACCTCAGGAGCTCAGACTTCACTAAAAGATGCTTTTTGAATTTACCTTCTCAGAAAGTCCTATTATCATACAAATCCTGACCTTGGCATGCAACATCTTGTTAGAATGAAGGTCTGCCCAGGGTGAATGCTGTTAAGCACAGGCAGACAGTGCTTCCAACTCATGTTAAGTCACCAAGCTGCAGAAAAAAGCAGCCATCATAGATGTTATTCCTTTGCTGCAGCCCTCCTGCCCCCACCCTTAACTGCAGTCTGTAAGCAGTTATTTCCCTTTACTGCATTCATGGATCTCCAGCTGTAGTGGCTGTATCTCCAGTTTGCAGGTACATTAGTTCAATTCTGTGCAAGCAACCTTGCACTACAGCAAACAGTGCAAAGCCTACACATCTCAACACTAATTCTCCTTCAAAACAGGTACTGAAGAGTGAAATGGAACACAGCACTGCTACAACACAAACCACTACCTTCTCACATAGATGTCTTCATAACTCACTATTTTGTGCAAACAAATCAGTCCCTTTCTTCTCCAGTTTGATCTCCCTATTCAAAATACCCCAACTAAAAGTTTGGTTGTTTCCTCTGTTCTTAACTGTGAAAATCTTGCTCCTCTGGTGAAAAACACCTGCCACTTTCAGAGATTAAAACATTACTTTCATGTCATGGGATAGAGTCCTGCAGTAAATGTTGAAGTTGTATATGACATCAATATCACCACACATTAAACATTTACACAGCCTCATGATTCTACAGTTTCTTCAAAGAAAAAAAGTATGAAAAATGCACACATGAGATAGAATACAAGAGAGAATGATCAACTTCCTCTGAGGCCAAAATTCAGTTCCCAACAGCATCCAGCATCATCTCAGTGATGCTTAGACCATTGCTTAGACCAAATGTCCAGATCAAGCAGCCTAGAAAGTAACTGTGGCAGAATAAAGGAACCTCATTCCCAAATATTTGTCCAGTGTTTTCAATTTCTCCTACACACATCCCTAATTTTTCTATTTCACACCATTAGGTTAAAACAATTCCTCACATACACCATAGAAGATTGGCCTTAAATCCAGGTAGAGTGTGTAGGAATACTTTATTATCATTTCCATCCTTATTGTGGTAGTGTTCTTACTCAAATTAACTCTCAAAATATCAGAGACATAAATTTCTGCACTGGGCATTTTTTGTTCAGGACTTGGCCAGTCTTTGGGGCAAAGATGAAAGAAGGCTTACATACATAAATAAAATGTCACTCTTTGGGCTTATTCTGCCTAAACCAGTCTTCGTCCTTTGTAATACCTGCCTCTGTGACATGGCATGAAGCAAATCAAGACTTGCACACTGCACAGTTGGATATGCATCCAGGTGGTATGGTGTGAATTAGGCATGACCCAGGGCCAGCACACCCTTTGTGGGAGGTCTCTCCTCTGACTTGGGGCTTTGGTCTCTGCATGTTGCTGCCCTCTCCTGCTCAGACTCTCCAAACACTCCACTCCGGAATCACGAATCAGTGACAGGCATACTCTTCCAAGTCCTCAATAAGCCATTCCAGGTGCAGACACTACCAGAGTAGACCATCCCCGCTCTTTCAGGGTGCAAAGGGGAGGGGTAGGTGGCCCCTTGTTTGCCAATCACACTTACCTCCTAGAGCTTGTTTCATAACAAAATCCATGATTTGTTGCTTGGGGTCCTGCCCACCTTCACACCTCACAGGCACAGAGACTGGGAATCCTTGGAAGGCAGCCTGCAAAGAGGCACAATCAAAACAGAAACAGTATCTCTAGGAGAAGAAAAAGCTAATGCCTGATCTTCCTCAGCCCTCTCCCCACAGCCTTCCTCCCTTTGTCTGAGTGCAGACAAGTTTCCAGCCTTCCATCCTTTCAGACCCTGCTTTGCACGACAGGGCACCCGAGGGGCAGAGCTGCATGCTGGCGAGCGGTCAGCGGCTGGGAGTGCCCGGCAGCAAGTGCGGAGGACAATGCGGTCCCCTTTCATGGCTTGTTATCTGTGGACGGGCAGGAAGGAGTTAAACCTTTGAACTTTCTCGTTTCCCCGCCTGCTTCTCGCCCTCTCGGTTTTCAGAGGGTTTGCTCCGAGGTGGCAGGTCCGCCCGGGACCGCCGAGGGGGCATTTGAAGGTGAAGCGCCCTGCAAGTGCCCGGAGAACAAGCGGGGGATGCTGGGCGATCAGGATGCGGATGCAGTCCGGGTGGCGGGATGGAAGGCCCCCCGTCGGAACCCCTCGGAAAGCCCCCAGCGCAATGCCAGGGAGGGCTGCACCTCCTCAGGGTGAGCCGGGACGGCTCAAGGTTGAGACCGGCCGGCCCCAGGTGCGGCACAGCTCCGGCTGCTGCATCCCACCCCCCGCCCGACTTCGGCATCGGGTCACGGCTGTGCCAGCACCTGGAGGGACAAGAGCTGTGCCTGTCTCTGTATGCCCGCACCCTGCCTCTCCTCTCTGCCCTTCCCGGCTCGGCACGGCCCGCCCGCCCCGGCGCCGATACCTCGCTGGGCGGCAGGCGCTGTGCTGAGACGGGCCGGGCCGGGGCAGGTGGCTGCGGCAGGTGCCGGCTGCTGCGGCTCCTCTCGTCTCCCGCGGGCTCCGGCCGGCGCCCGTGTGCCCGAGGGTTGCCGGGGAAGTTGCGGGCGCGGAGTGGGGGAGAAGGAATGAGTCCACACCTTCTCCCTACTTTTCCCCCGCGCCCCTCTTTTTATCACAGCATTTCCGGACCATCCCACCGACACGGTCCCTCCTTCCTCCTCCCCTCGTTGCGGGAGCTGGACTCTCTCCCTCCCCCTGCCTCCGGCTCCCCCGCCCCTTCCCTGCGCCGCCCTCGCCCCTCGGTGCTCGCCGCCGAGCAGGCCGGCAGCGCTCTCCGAACCCCGCGGAGGGGTGCGTGTGTCTGCCTGCGTGTCCCCCACCCCATCCCCGGCTGTCTCCAGCAACCAGGTGTCCTTGGGCTTTGCCGTGGGGGGAAGGAGGGGTGGCTGCCAGCCCGCTGTTGCATTTTGCAATTGGTTCCTTGCCTCTCCTCGGGAGTCAGTGTGTGTGCCAAGGGAAATCTCTGCAACCACGGCTTCCTGCAAAAGGGGGAGGGTGTGGGAGAGCGTTCTGCATCCTCTGTTCTGAGTCCTTCCCGGAGATGCCCTCTCATTCCCTAGGTCCTGGAACGAGTTGGAGAGGCAAGGAAGAAGACAGGGAAGAAGAAGACTTTCTCCTCCCTCTTGCTTCGCCTCGGATTAACTGTGGCCGGAGAAGAACCTGTGCTCTCGCTATCCAGGTTGGGGGGGGCGAGGCCGGAGGGGAGAGACAGAGAGGGGCGGGATGGGGAAAAAGAGGAAAGTCGTCTCCCTGCGATTGCCGCTGAAGGACGCGAGCGCAGCTATCCGTTGTCCAGCCCGGATTCGGAACGGCATCTGAAGGTGAGAAGGAAGGAGCTGTGTACGGTGCGAACGCTGCGTGGCAAAGCAGACAACATCCACTCCAGAGCACCGGTGCCCACCTTTAGGGATGCCGACAGCCGGCTTGGAGCTGGATGGGGAGGAGACGAGCCCTGCTGCTGATCCGCCCTTTTGTCGCTAGCAGGAGAGGTGGGACAGCAGCCCCGAAAGTAACCTCTACGGGTCTAAAAGGAAGGAGGGGGCTAGAGCGGAATGCTGCCGGCAGTAGTGGGAGCCCGGGATGGGGAGCAGCGGCGCCTCCCGGGGAGACGCTGGCACGGCCCGTGGGCGACGTCGTCTGAAGGTCAGGAAGGACGCCGGGGCCGCACCTGGCCCCGCGCAGAAAGGCATGCAGATCCTGCCGGCACGACAGGCCAGTCAGTCCCTGCCGGGGCAGCGACGCCGACCATCGGGGTTCCGCAGTCTGAAAGCTTTCAGATGCCGATGCGGGAGTGCATGTTTCTACACTGAGGGCAGTGTCTACTGCCTGGGTCTGCCTCAGTGCCCCGTGCCTGTGAGTGTTTCAAAGGCATTTGGATAATGCCCTTTATAACATCTTTCAATTTTCTATCATCCTGAAGTGATCAGACAATTGGACTAGATTATCTTTTTAGTTCTCTTCCCCTGAACTGTTTGGTTCTATTCTGTAGCCTCCCAGAAAACCACTTTTGCAGCTGACGCTAATGTTAGTCTAAGAACTAACCTGGGTAAGCATGTGCTGCACTTTTTCTAACAAATTTCAGAGAGGAAAAACTAATACCAAGACAGGGTGGAAAACCCTCTTATTTTATACCTTAACTCACCCCCAGAAATTACCATTCAAAAGGCATAATGCAGTAGTTTTGATGCTTTTTCATACATAACATAGGAGTGTGTCAGCATAGATTACTGTGCTCAAGAAATTAACCTGGGAGCCTGCTGGAGCTGTGTGCCTGGGTTTCTGTGCTATTAACACAGTGTTTCCAGATCTGTGGTGCCTCCCCAAGTGTCTATATGACTTTGAGCAGGGTTTATATTTTGGGTCTGTCATATCACACCCCACATTCCTTTTTCATCATATGATTGCTCTTAGAGAGAAGGACAGTGTCCCCCACCCCAGACTACCAAACCTCCATACACACCTTGCTCTTGTATCTCAGAGTCTGGTAAGGAACAATACAAATACCCTCAAACAGAAGGATCAGAAAAGTGTAAGGTAATAGTTAGAACATCCAGTTGCCTAAAATCAGCTTTCTTCTTCCTATTTTGGGAATCCTGGACCATGCTACATCAAGAAACTCCTGCAGCAGCTGAGGGTCAGCATAGCCAAGTGGGGTTGCTGAGAAATGTTCCTGTTTACAGGCTCATTACAAGCTTTGCAATAGCGAATGTCCTCCCTTCTGTGCAGAGCAAAGTGATGTCATCCACAGGGATTTCAGAAGCCAGACAAAACAATAGGGACATCCAGAAGTCCCTGAGAGATCCTTGAGCTTCTTGTTGACCTGTTTAGAACTGCTGGTCTGTTTCCAGAGCCAGCTGACTCTCCAAGGGTCATGTACCTGTGGTTCTGTTTCCAAACTGCACCCACCTTTTCCAGATTACACAGCTGACACAGAAAATCATGATACATGAGACAGTGAAACATATCTCTTAACACTGACTACCTCACAGTTCCCTCCTCTTCAGGAGACCAAGACACATCATCATGAAGTCACAAACTCCACTGAGATACTCTGAATCCTAGCTTCAGCATCTCTACCCTGCCTCAAGCACCAACTTCCATGTAACTCGCACAGGATGTACCTTCCAGATGAAAATCCAATCACTTGTGAGCCTGATTTGGGTACCTCCTGTCCAGGTGATACCCTGACTATTCAGTCAAGAAAGTTCCCACCAGTACACTCCTCACCACATGAGGATCAGGCACAAAGGCAGAAAAGGACACAGTTGAAAGAGATGATGTAGTCTATAGATCTGTGTCTATTCATAGTCTCAGAAAGGCTTCTTGAGAAGGCATTTACCTCGGAGGCAGAACCTTTACTAAATTTTCCAAGAAACCCAGCTGGAAAGATAGACTCATGGGGATCCGCTAGGTGATTTACCTGCCATACATGATGTCTGCTACAGGAGAAATAACAGCTTCTGCAGCCCTGGTAATGATATGAGCAATGCCACATGCATCCTCTTTCTGATGGCATATTACAATATCCCAGGTTCATAATAATTTATGAGTATGAATCTAGCAGTAATGCAATTTTATAACATTTACTGGACAGTAAAGCATTCTCAGAAACAGCAGCGTTTTCTCACCAGAGTGAGGGATAGAGACTGGTGTCTGTGAATGGGATCTATCCCAGCACCATGGACAGAGAACAGCCAAACGTGCCCTGACACCTCCAAAATTTCCCCAAATGCCAAAGCCAGTTCATAGTCTGGTTTGCACTGTGTAGCTGACATATGCCTGGTCCTGATTGTGGGAATAGGCTTGTTCTTCCTTGCAGAACCAGAACAGCAGGGATCCACATTATAACCTTGCTTGGTGCAGATGAAGAGTACAGAAAACTGAGCAAAGATCTCCTCCATAAAGTTTTCTGCATGGAACTCAGATTTCTTCCTTGGCCACCAGCGGGCAATCTGTGTAAGAAATGGAATAAGCCAATAATTGGGTTTGGTGACATTTTCCATAGAAAAATGTATATTTGGATTTCCAAAAGGAAGGAAAAGTCTGTTTTCAGAAGAAAAAATAAATTAGTCAGGATGTTTCATTTCAACATCTTAAAATGCAATGTTTGATTATTCATTTCCATATGGTGTTTAACTACTAAACTGAAACCAATGCCATGTGAAAATGATACTAATAAGAAAGCTCACAAACAAAGTGTAAAGGTTATAGAAAATACTTAAGCAGATGCCCAAAATGATCATACTCTGTTTCTTTTTCTTTTTTCCCCCCTTATATTTTATGAGCTCTCACTATTGGAACCACTGCACTGTTCAGTAGACTGCTGGCAAGACCTGTGCAGGAGCAAGATGATTAGCTTTTTATCAAAACAGCTACTGAGAGAGAGGAGTCAGGTGCTTTCTAATGGTAGTTTGTATACATCAGCTGCAAATCCTTCACTGGTTTAGTTTACTGAACACAAATCTACTATATGTTTCATTTTCTCTTCAACTGTCAATTCTGACTGTCAAAACATTTCAGAATTTAAGCATTTTTTGCCTTTTCAGAAGTGTTGCTTTGTTTCTTGTTGTTCCATTCAACTTACAGCAGGCTTTGAGTAAGGTCTTTATTTTCCAACCAAATAAAAAAAAACCAAAAAAACCCATAATATTCTCTTTAAGAAGTGTGTGTTTCCCTTAAGCCAAAACTATAAAAGGGTTTTTCAGCCATTTCTGATAGCTCTGAAGCTCTGGTCCCTTGAGATTTCTTGAAGATGAACTTTCTAGTTGAGCATTTGCTTTTTTATTTTAATGAACAGAGATGCTTATTTTATGAATAAGCCACTTGGTAGGCTGCCATTTACAGTCTCTAGCTTCTAAGCTGACAACTTCTTGTTTGTTTTCTACCTCTTCTACTCCCCTGGTTGCTGTATCTCTATTCCTTTCTTTGTTTCCTGTTCTCTGGACAAGTTCTTGCCTTACCAGACTGATTGAGAGTCCCTTCTCAGCAGGACCTGAAGCAGGTCCCTTCTCTGATTCCTGTGGATAGGCGTGGTCAGGTAAATATCCTGCAGCTTTTATCTCCAGGATTTAGAGCTCTACATTACAAGGCTTCCTTGCCAGACAGAAGTTGTCCATAAAGCCAAGAATTCATCTTTATCACTGCAGTGATTAAATAAAGCTGCTTCTATCCAAAGCATATCAAGTTTTTGTCATGAGATTATTATTTCAAGTACTTTTGGCAGGAATTTTTCCACCAGTGAACAAGTCACCAAACCAGAACATTTTGTGATGTGTCAGCTTATTACATGAGTTCTGAAGTAAAGAGGTAAAAAAAATTACTGTTCTATATTTAATGCTGTTGAAACATTCTACTTTGAGGCATCAAAAGTGTTGCATGTTTTTCATGACAAATCACTTTGCCTTGCTTCAAGCAATACATGCATGTCTGAAAAAGAAACAAAATCATAGCAGAGTAAATTGGGTTTTTTCAAAATTCTTTTGTCATGGAGAGGGAAAAAGAGGTCACACTTTTCCTGTTTGTTGCAATTTAAAGTGCAAGCAAGATTCAAAATGTCAAACACACTTTACAACAGAATTTCTATTTTCCCAGGTAATTCTGTGCCTCACATTCTTTTATTACTCTGTGTCTTGGAAAAGAAAATTATCAGAGGGAAGCAGCATACTAGGCTGAAATGATAGCTTGGTGTCAGTTGATATGGCCTGTAGTTCTTTTCGCAGTTTAAAAGAGTAGTCTCAAGTTCTGATCTCATCTTGGAAGGGAGGCTCTCGCCTCCAAATGTCAATCTCTGAGCCATAACAACAAATTTAATTGTTTAACATTTTAAACTTTTCATTAAGCATGAAGTGAATGTGTGCTTGTGTTAGTTTAACAGAGCCTGAAATTTAGTGGGGAGTGGGAGAAGCCACAGAAGCAACTTTTGAGAAAAAAAACCAAAGCAATAAACAGCTGCTTGAAGCTTCTAGTATATCTAGCAGAGCCAGTCCTTGAGGGCTCTGAAAATGGACATGTTACTAGCTGTTCTTTACAATTACAGAAGTTGGTAATGCCTCTGTGATGACATATTTAAGTAGGAAAAAAACTGCATGCACACTCTCCTTCTCCTTCTTCCGCGGGGTGGGGAGGCAACTGATGGGGCCATGGCATCACAGCCAGAGCCATGCCACTGGGGCCAGCCACGCAGCCAGGACCATGCAGCCACCTCGGCACGGCTCGCAGTGAGCTTTGCCTGCTTAGCTGCTTTCAGCCAGCCATGCTGCAAATGGAAGGGCAGGGGTGGTGGCAGCAGCTTCTCCTTTTGGGAGTCCCACATGAAGAGAGGCGCAGAACACGCCCGTGTCGCGGTGCCCGGCACTGCCCACATGGCTGCTGGGGATCCATGTGGCCGACAGCAAGGGGCATGAGGAGCAATTGCCCAGTGTGGAGCCCGGATGGGATCAACTTTTCAGCACTGTGAAACCATGTAAGAACTTTTCAATCGATAGAACTTGAGAACAAACAAACCTACCAACACTAATTCTCTCCCAAGTCAGAGAAAAGGGAACGGTGAAAATTTGTGAGGAGAACAGCACAGCAACATTAAGGTCAGTGAAAAGGAGGGAGGGGGAGGAGGAGGTGCTCCAAACCTCAGAGCTGAGATTGTTTTGCAAGCCATAGTGAGGACTATAAAACAAGAAACTGTTTTCCTGTAATTCATGAAGCACATGGAGGGATGCAGAGATCCATTAGGCAATTGAACACCTTTCCCGGCTTTCTGAGAATCCGTCTGCAGGAGAACTTCTGAAGGTGGAAGAGCAACGAGTGCCAATTGCCACTTCGACGGTGCACCAGCAGCAGTATCAGATGAATCGAGATGCCATGATCCCCATCCAAAAAATGATCTGTCAACTGGAGAGCCAAGGGGTGGTCAGCAAAACCCACTCACCCTTCAACAGTCCCATCTGGCCTGTGTGCAGGTCTGACAAAGACTGGAGACTGACTGTGGATTATCGTGGCTTGAATGAAGTGACTCCACCGCTGAGCGCTGCTGTGCCGGACATGCTGGAACTCCAGTACGAGCTGGGGTCCAAGGCAGCGAAGCGGTACGCCACTATTGACATTGACATTGCCAATGCATTTTTCTCCATTCCTCTGGCAGCAGAATGCAGGCCTCAGTTTGCTTTCACCTGGAAGGGTGTGCAGTACACCTGGAACCGAATGCCTGCATCCTCCACCAAAATTGTTGAGTTTTAACATTGGCTGAAGCTAGGCACCCACAAAAAAATATATTTACTCATTCTCCTCTGCTCAACTACAGCAGAGAAGAATGAATAAATAGATTTTTTCTTGAGTGTCTGGATTTGGCCAATATCAAACCACTACAGTGCATATTTTTAGCTACTTCAGATACGTGTAGAGAAATTACTCTGAGGGGTGATGTAGATGCTGTCAAATTAGGCTGTTACAGTATTATGCTCTTTACACACAGATGTTTCTGAAGAGACCATGGTAGTTAAATGAAGTCTGAAACTTAGGAATCCTCATAACTTCCTATTTCAGTTTTGAACTTGATCTTCACTGCCTCACTTTGATAAGAAAGCTAATCACGTGATGAAGTCATTTTCTAGGTAAATGTATTTGCTGAATGAGATTAGCAGAATACCAGTACCTGAAAATAAATCTATGTAATCCAAAAGAAATAGACATATATGTCACCTTAGAATGTGTTTGTTGGGTTGTTGGTTTTTTTGGTTTTTTTTTTTTCTCAGTTGAACTGTAAAATGTAACTTGTAATGTCACATAAATTAAAGTATCCAGCCAGTTTGTTCCCTGTCTTTACTGGCATGACATTTCTTCTATTGATCCATTCAGTGTCAGTGAATCAACAGCGCCACAGTGTTGTAGGAACAAGGTTGCATGCAGGTAGCAATGTTGGAGATTCAATCCCCTTGAATTGCACAACCAAGCACAAGGAATACAATCCAGTGAGGAAACCCATCTAACAGGCATCCACAGCCTAATACATGACATTGTTCTTTCATCAGCTTCTCTCCATGGGGCTCCACGGACATACACTACCATACATTTTTCTGCTTCATCCTTGTATTGCCAGTTGATCATATATGTCATAGTTCCCATAAAATCTTTTTTCCTTATGGTATTTTTTAAGACTTCCTCTCTTCAGCAACTGCCACAGCTTTCTGACAATACTGTAGCTTTGCATTTTGTCTCTCTGACTGCAAGTACTCTCCTTTTGTGTGCAAATCAATGCAATGGAGAAAAAATGTTGCATCTTCTATTGATTCTTCTCCCGCTGGCAAATTTTTTACACCTCATCTATTAGACCTGCATAATTATCCTACTGTCTTCAGGGGCTATGACAACTAGTCAGACCCCAGGATTTAGTCTAACTCTCTAATAAATCTTATAGCTAGAACTGATTAATAAAATAGTTTGTGATTTTCTTCTTTTGATTTTCATATCCTCCCCATGTACAATTCATGCAATTGAAACCCTTTACAAAAAGGAGAAGAGTTAACTAAGCTGTAAAATGTCAGTGGAACCCATCAGCTGTGACCATATTAAACAGTCACAAAATGGGTGACTGACTACTGGCCAGTAGAAATAAGTAGCCTTAATAGTAGCCTTAATAAAGTTCTTACAACTAAATATGATGAGTATTAGACAAATGTGGCCAAAACACAGATTTTGATTTAAGCTAAAGCATTGGAGAGTTAAGCTCAATAGACTGAAATAACTGGACTTCAACACTTCCATTAGTGCATGTGTGCTGAATCCAAATTAGTTCTTCTAAGCTTGAACATCTCTTATGATGAGTTCACCTGAATAGAAATTATGTTATTGTAAAGATGATCAGTCAATTTAACTCTCACACAGGGCCTTCCTGTATAATCAGTTTTTGCTGAAAATTAGTAACAAAGTAAATGAGAAAAATCACTGTGTTTAGAGAATCTTTGGGAAATAAAAATCTAGAGAGGAAAATGTCCTGTGTTGACAGTCAAAGCATTTCAGGATTCAATAACTTGAATGCTTAATCACTAACATGTGAATCTCTGTGAAATTCAAATATTGTTCCATACGTCCTCATGTGCCTTTTAATTTCACATTGCTTTTTGCTAATTGCCTGCATGCCATTTCTCACCTAATCTCCTTTTGTAATATTTAGTCTTCAAATGACAGCATTTATCAGCCAGATGATGCACACAAACAAAGCAGGTCACTATTCTTGCACATAAACATGAATGCCTCTGTCCAAGCTCCCTCTTGATGTGCCAGTAACAGTGAGTAAGAATGAAGTCATTTGCCCACTTGCTGAGACTCTGTGGCATGGGATGCCATGTTTGGGCAAGCTGAGCTGGGGAGGCCTGGTTGATGTTGCTTCAGGCTTGGCCATTTGTTTTGGCCAAAGACAGCTTAAGCAACCACACAGAAAACTTTGTTTTTCTATTCCATTTGTTTTGTTTCTCAGGTTTCCAAGCTGCCTGGGAATGGTGGCAAATTCCCTGCTGGGCTTTCTTCTACACATCATCATTTCTTTTGCTCCCACTCAGTCTCCATCACAATTATACTTTGGACTAAACCTCTCACTTCAGAGAGTACTCTTTTCAGGTATCACAGTAGAATAGTGAAAAACACTCAAGGAATGGGTTAGGGCTCTGTGGTTAAGCACATATTTCAGTAACCTGCCTGAAAAACAGATGTAGACCCCAAAGGAATATAAGAATCAAAGCTATTTAATGTGGAAATAGGGCATATATAACCCACCTGCACATTCATTTGGTACTGTCTATCCATTCCATGACTTTCTAATCCATCAGCAAGTTTCAGTCTCAAATAACACAGGAGTAAAAGTCTCATATTGTTAGTTTTGATTAATTTCATGGAAATTGTTGGCTTGTTAGAGGAGAATTAAATTTTATTAAGTCTTCATGAGAGACTAATTGTAGTAAGAATCTCTACTAGGAAATAAAGAATCTACTCAGGAGAGTTTTCAAGGAATTGACATTATATTAAATTGGTGCGTGTTTGAGTTTCTTTCGCCTTCGATTTGAAATGGTGAGAGACTCAGCTGAATTAATCTTCTCCACACTTTTTTTTCCACTTGGAGCTACCTCTGTTATAAAATTACTTCATAAGCTAACTTTAAATGAATATACACTTGTGGATATGAGATTTGCCTTTTGCTCCATGCCATATGAGACTTCACTATTGCTACAAAATTAAATAAAAACTAGAAATTGAACTCTGGGAGGCACTAGAAGTCTGCTGCCTGTTATGTGCATGAATTTCAAAGTGCCCTATTCATTTACTGAAAATTTATTGGACATGTATTTCTTTCACACTTTATAAAGATATACCCATGAAGACAGTCCTACACCATGAAGAGAAAAGGTAAGCAAAACAAGAAAGTCATCACCTTTCTGCAGGAGCAGAATTTGAACACAAGTGTCTGGAAATGAGTGCAGAGTGAACTCTTGCTCCTAATACAAACCAGCAGGTCCAATATTAACAATACAGCATCATACCACAAATACAGATACCTGAAGTTCATCAGCAAGGTCAAGTAGATCTATTGAGATCATTACTAAAGGAGGGCATGAAATAAGTTTGAGTCATGAGAAGAGCAGTAGAGTATCCAGAGGAAAATCTAGCCCAATTCGCTAAGTGAGGGTGGAAGCAGGAACAATCAAAGCCAGGTTTCCAAGCACACGACCAGGTTTCTCTGGACTGGTTTCTTCCTTTCACTTTCAAATGACAAATGTGATTTTTAATGTCCTAGCACTAGACAAAGTGTCAGTCCCATATTATCCTCTTAGGAGTTTGTTTATGCAGAGGTGACACCAAAATACTGATCATGCCTGGATGGAATATTTTCCTGATCAGAGACTTCAAGAAGCAAGTGGGATTCCATTGGCCATGTAAGGCCAGGCCAGAGCCAGACACTGGATTTTGTCTCGCAACCCAAGGGAAATGTTACCTCGACATTTTCATCATGTACTAACCATGTTCATCCATTGACTAGTACAATTGATATGGCTAGATAGCTCTCCTGTCAATCAGAAATGTTTGGATTCCCAAGGAAGAACACTTGTCTCTAAAGAGCTGATCTCACTTCCCAGGGATTGCAGAAAAGGATGCTGATAGGGTCAGTATTTGTTAAGGTGAAGAGTGGTGGTAGTGCAAATGATTTGCAGATCTGAAATACTTCCTTCTCAGATAGCATCATCCTTACAAAAGCTTAGATTTTCCTAGTAAAAAGAATAAAAATTATTATTTTCTGTGCTACCAATGTCTATAAAGCAAGTCCCTTGACTCTGAGATCCTGGCAGTGTCCTGTATTTTTGGAGGTGAATGAGGCTGAAGGTCTGAAAAAATTACTGGTTTCAACAATGAAGCACTGGTTTTGAGGTAGTTCTAAGATTTTTAATAGACAGAGAACAATTGGCTTGAAAGATGAACTAATTAAAAAGTGTACACTTGTGTATGTGTGCAAGCACCCAAGAAACAGCAGAGGAGGTTTTACATGAACAGACTATATTGGTAACCAAAGACATAGGAAACAACAATCAAACTGCTAAACACAGGCAAACAGGTATTTTTTTAATTGACCCCAGAAAATTACTGCTCATAAGGTCACAGCCCATGCATGACTTGTCACTGACACCTTTCAAGAAAAGATGGCAACACAGTTATAGTGTATCCTATGCTGATTCTTTTCCTCCTATCTCCACAAGAAAACACACTGCACACTTAAAATGGTCTAAAAATCAGGAAACTAGGACAATGGGCTTATCTGGTTCATGAAGGTTCCAGTAAGCATCAATGTAAAATAGCTGAGGCTTCCTGAAGTGTATGAAAACCAATTACTCCAAGAACCTACCACGACAAATCCAAGAGACATAGTGGAGACTCAAGAGTAAGCATCCGTTGTCCTCTGTGTCGTACATCACTGATCTTAGTCGGAGCAGCTGGGCACACTCCTTTTGGTGCTGGTGACTTGATGTGAACGTGTAAGTGCCAAGCTTTAACCTACTTAGAGATAGTTTAAAAATAGTACCTCACCCTCCCATAAGGTCTTGCACTGAGTTTCATTACATTTGTCTCCTACAGTATATATTAGTGGAAAAGTACAGAATAATATGGTATAGGCTTCCTGAAGACCCAAGGAGAAGATTAGTGGGACATGTCAGGTCACTTTGGGACAGAAAAACAGCTGAAATGTCATGGTTAATTGGTGACCAGTTCCCTTTTTGACTCCAGCATAGGATAAAACTATGTAATTAGCAGACAAACAAGTTTGGGAAATCTCATTATGGTTCTGGGACTGAATTATTGTCAGGCTAGAATGAATTGGGTATTCAGCAGGTAAAGGTCAAGCTTTCTCAATTGTATGTCAGGGCAGAAGGAATGGAGAACCCCATCTATTCAATTCACAAATCCCAGAAGAAAATTCAAGTCATGGTGATATATTTAGCTGTCTAAAAAGGACAGTCCCTGTGATGCAGCTGAGACTAGAGATCTTCTGACTTCATGGAGGCTGCAGCTCAGAGTATCACAGAAGGCAGAAACTGAAATAAATGAAGCAGCATCTACCAAGCAAACACTAATGAGAACTTAACTCCCAAGGAAATAAATGCAACTTGTGAGAATGGTGTCAAACCTCAGCCTTAGAAAAGAGAATTGAAATAAAGCCCACATGATGATAATATCTTTCATGACAGTTTCTATAAAAGGACTTCCTTACTTTAGTTTGGTTGTGCTTTTTTCCATTTTTTCTTCAAATTATTTTTGATTCAGTTTTCACAGAGCTCAAGAAATGTTAAACTAAAAAAATTAAACCTCACACATTTCTGTCAAAACCACCTGATAATCAAAATCATCAGCAGAAAATGCTACAGATAAAACCTAATGACTTCAAAAGTAATTACTCATTTCTGCTTCCATTTGCTAGAAGAAAAATGTTTTCAGTCACAAAAGAAATTATGCTTCACAAAAGCTTTCCTTTTAATTTTACAAGGAGATACTTTGATCACAAAGAAGTCTAAAGCAGCTCTGTTTGTGGAAAGGGATTCCACAGAGCAAAAGGTAAGAGTTTGGTATTTTTTTTCCCTAGGAAAGATTGCAAAATACCATGGTAGAATCTCTTTGTCAGCTTCTGAGACTAGATGAGCTTTTGGAGAGGAATAAAAAGGACAGGAATACAGTGTTCCTCCTTTTAAAATAAAGGCTTTCAGAGCAAAGACACAGCTGCTCTTAGAAAGTCAATTCTCCTGGGGCTTCAGGAAAGATAAAACTGTCTTCTACAGGTTCAACAGCAAGGGAAACTACTAACTGGAAAGTAGTTCTGTTTTCTGACAGGGCATTTAAACATTGCCTGGGTCCTACCAGGAAATTCAAAATTGAGGGGCTTAATAATTAAACAACCTTTTCCACATGATTACCACATTGGATACAGAGCTGTGATTGAGTTATTGCTTGATAACACTACAATTTCATGTGGGTCCTATTTTAGGTTGATTACTTGCATTGCTTAATTATAAGGTACATCACTGCTTGAACTGATTTACTGTTTTGCTTATTGCATCATGTGATTGCCTGATTCACAAAGACAATTATGCTCAAACAAAATCACTACCAGAAGTCTGGAGAATTGAACTCCTGCAGTGAGCAGACTGTGTCTTCCTTCCCTTTTGTGTTTTCATGATTGTAGATTTTTTACTTTACCCTTCTTCATGAGTATAAATAGCACATTGATTATTTGCTCTGGATGGCTTGTGTGAGCTCAGTTTTTATGGTGCATGAAGCAACACTGGCGAATAACATCCCTCAGCTATCAGCTGAAATCAAACAGGCCTGAGATTGCTGTCAGTTTGTCAGAAATGGGTGGAGGAGGGCGGCACATGATCATGCTACCAGCCCTCCTCAAAAGAATTTAAAGTGATATTTTCACTGTATGTTCCTTCAACCGGATAAGAGATAATGTATAAAGAGGAATTACCATAAAAATTCCAAACAGAGGGTTCTCTTGTCCCCTTTTGGAGGCTTTAAAGGGAGGCTGGAACATAGTTTGGAAAGAATTTGGCCAAAGAATTTTGAAGATGAAGTTACAACTAAGGCCATATGTGATGAAGCACACTTGGGCTGTGGTGGAAAGGCTTCTGTATTGTTACATCCAAGGTTAAATCCAATCTTGGGATCAGATCCTGACCCTTACTGGGGAAGGAAGTAGCAGCAGGAGGAGTTGGAAAAGAATTTCTGAATTCTTCGATATCACAAAAATGGAAATACATTACCTGTTGTAGTAATTCTCAGGAAACTTCCAGTCTCCCACATCCAGGTCTGCTTCATCTGACTTGCCAGAATCATTTTAATCAGGTTCAAAACTGCAGCAGGCTGGGAGGAGCAACACCAAAAAAAATTTATTATGTTTTCATCATAGAATCATACAATGGTTTTGTTTGGGGGGACCTTACAAATCATCCAGTTTAAACCCTCCTGCCATGGGCAGGAACACCTTGCACTAGGCCAGGCTGCTCAGAGCCACACCTAACCTGGCCCTGGGTCTCTCCAGGGATGGGGCATCCATAGCTTCTCTGGGCAACCTGTTTAGTGCCTCATCACCCTCATAGTAAAGAATTTCTTCCTAACCTCTAATCTAAAACTACTCTCCTTTAGCTTGAAGCTGTTACCTCTAGTCCTGTCATTTCATGCCCTCGTGTCCCTGTCCTACCTGAAGAACCTGTATTCCAACTCTCTGAACCATTCCAACTCTCCATTCATGGAGGCATCCCTTTCACATCTCAGTGATGCCAATAAGATTATGGCTCTGCAAGCAGGCACACATCCCTCACTTTCTTGTTCATTCCCCATGTTCTGTGTGTTTGCACAAAGACATTTAAATTTGGTCTCCAATGAAGCCAACTTACTGCCTGGAGTGTCCGGAATTCCTCTGTGGATTTTCAGGTGGTCTCCTTCTGGCCTGTGATCCCGGTCCAAGCTCTGGTATCTCCTGCTGATGCTGACATCAAACTGGTTGGAGTGGAATGGGCAGAAGTTCCCATCTCCAAACACCTGGAGTTTAAAGCCCTCGCCATATGCCTGGCAAGCCTGTGGCTGAAGGTGCTCTTCCGCTGCTCAGACAGATGGACCCCATCAGCCCACAGTAGACTCCATTTCTCAAAACAAAAAATAATTTCAGCAGCGAAGGAAATAGAAAAACAATACTTACTATGAGCAGAGCCTTGTTTAATGAAACCTCGTTTAGATCTGCCATCCATCCAAAAAGTGGTGGGTGGCATGTTGACAGGGTGGATTATTTCTGACAGAGGCACAGCTCCGAATGTTTGTCAGATAAAGCTATCTACTAGTACGTAGACTCTTAATCCTTACTCTGGAGTGAGAGCACACCAGACATCCATAGGGAAGAAACAGCAGTGCAGTTATGTGTCACAGGGAAAACTGTCCCTGTTGAACTAGGTAGACCTTGCTGCAAGGCACACATTAAAGCTTATGCAGAAACCTGCTGAAATTTTCAGTTACAGTAAATAAAGGAACATGTGTTGAGTGTGATGTCAAAGGGAAGGAGGCCAGTTCCTACTTTAAGAAATCTCTGTTCTTGGATTTTGGGTAACTAGGCCAAATTCCAGGCTACCACTACTGTACTGGCTTTGGGTGGGATGAAGTTAATTTTTCTTATAGCAGTTAGTACGGCACAATATTTTGGATTTGCGACAAAAAAAATTGTTGATAACATAGTGGTGCTTTAGTTATTTCTGAGCAATATTTGCACAGCATCAGAACTTCTCTGTCATACTACACCACAGCAAGCAGGGTGGGAGTGCACAAGAAGTTGAAGTGACACAGCCAGGACAGCAGACTCCCAAATGACCAAAGGAATATTCCATACACCACGCTGAGCAATAAAAACTGTGGGGAAGGAGGAGGAAGGTGAGGATGTCCAGGGTTATAGTGTTGGCGTTTTGAACAACTGTGACATGTAATGGACAGAGAACATCCCTGATCTTCTGTGGGACGTTGAACGCCTGTTGGTGTTTGAAAAGCAGTGAAAGATTTCCTTGTTTTGCTTTACTTGGTAGCACAGCTTTTGTTTTATCTGTTATAGTGTCTTTATCTCAATCCCCAAGTTTTTGCATGTTTACCCTTTTGACACCCTTTCACATTCCACTTAGTGGGGAGTGAATGAGTGACTGGCTGTGTTGGACTGGGACTAACCCACTACAGCTGGTCATGCAAATGTGGATAAATCTTCTAACCCTGACGTTGTGAGTCTGTGACCAACTCTCTGCTTTGACCATGCACAGTGCCATTTGTACGGGCTATGTATCACCTACATGCATGAAGGTAGTCTCATGCTGGAAGTTCACTGCAGTTTCAGGGCCAGTGCCTCTCCACAGCTGCAAAATAATGTGCTGCTGCACAGATCCCCCTTGTCCGTCTTCTCTGCTTTTTTCAGAAAACTTTTTTGTGTAGCCAAAGGAAAGTTCTTATGTGCCACATGACCCAAGGTCACACATCTCCTGACAGAGTTGATCAAGAGAAACTTGAAATCTTCTGCCCTGAGCTAAGACCTGCAGTCGCAAGAGAAGAATCAGGTCCTAGCACTCTTTCTGAGTTGAGTTCCATTCACTTCTGAGTTTTTCAGTGCTGATGAGAATAAGTGAAGGCAATACAAGGTTTGCCCCTCTGCCTTGATATAAAAACTGCCAGTTTGCTACTTTGATGTGTTGGTGTTACTCACACAGGGCTTGCACAAGCCACACTTGTGACAGTAGCTATGGAAGTCAGGGTCCCTCTGAATGGCTGCACAACCACTTGCTGTTCAATCACTCCTCCCAGATTTTGTTTCACCTGAAAACTGCTGAGGATTCACTTAGCCTGTGAGCCTCAGTCAGACATCTAAGTTTACTTAAAGTGAAGCTGTTTCACAGTCACCAGGACAATTGAGCTATTCTAAGCCAGCCATTCCCATCCTTTAGCCCATCTGCTAGGACTTTGCTGAGTTACCTACACAGTTCTCAGGGGTGTCACTAAACTTTGCTGGGTTCTCTCTCCTGCTGAATTCTGTTCAATACACTGGACTGATTTTCAGAGGTGCTCAGATGAGTCCTGTTCAATGATCATACTGAAAATTGTTCTCCCCATTCACCAGGATAACAAAGATCTGCTCCTGCATGCAGCCATCAGGTCAAATAATGCCAATTACTTTGACACAAGAGCAGAGTAACCCGAAACAATGGCTCATTTAAGAACTTTTCTAGCGGCCCCACCTAAAGATACAGAAAACTTTTCCAGTGCTTGTATTGAGACAAAATTACTGAATGGGTTCTGAGAGGAAAGAAATGGTTAAGTGTACATATTGTTTCTTTCACAAAGGCTCTCTTCCCAGCAAAACAGGACTGAGAAGACTGAGAAGTGAGGTGTTTCTGTACATTTCTACTCCTTACATGGCAGTAGGAAGCATGAGACACTTGTTTGGTTCACCTAGGCTGAAGATAAATTAGACTATATGCTTACAAAATTATTCTGACAAACAAAAGCTTGTGATAGGAGAGGTGAGATTCCCTTTGTTTCTAACCCTTTCAAAACTTAAACTGATTCCATTTTAATTGGCCTTTCTTGCAACACTTTCCTCTGCACAGATCCCACTCTCATTAACTCCCTTCTGACAAACTGCTTGAAGTGGGTACATTGCTAAGATTATACACTTCAAGGATTGTGCAAGGAAAGTGATCTTTTCTTCATCTGAATGCAGATTAAAAAATTCAAAGATCATCATACAGCTGTCTAGATGGGTCAACTAAGACCCAATGTGAAGGAAAGAATATTCTGGTCAGTTGTTTGGTTTGGGTTTTTTTGAGTTTTGGTTTAGTTTTGATTGATTGTTTGTTTGTTGGTCGGTTTGATTTGGTTTAGTTTGGTTTGGTTTTGGGTGTTTTTTATTTTTGGCGAGGTTTTTTTTGTTGTTTGGGTTTTTTTGATCTAGAGGATAGGCAAAACAAAAGGCAAATTCCTCCTTATTTTTTAATACTACATGTTTTAAAATCTTATGTATGAGTTCTTCCACTGGAAAGCTTTATTATCCAAATAACTAGAGCTTAAAGGATTTTTTTTATATTTAAAATATCACCTTTTACAAAAAAGGAAAAAAATCCTGGGAATTTTTTCTCTCTTAAAAAGCTTGACAATCTAAAAAGAACCGTTTATTATAAAAATTAAGCCAGTAGAGAATAAATATATGAAGCTTTGATCACTACCAAATTACTCAGGGTTTTATAAAGCTGACCTCTCACCTCAATTTTAGCTTCTCAAAGTGTATATTAAAGGAAGGTTTTGGTAGCTGTGAACTTAAAGCTAATTAAAATTAATTTCTTGTAGAAGTGAAGACATATGGCTTTGCCATACAAAATTACAAGTATGTTTTTTAACACAGTAGAAAAGACTTGTCCCATGACTCACCTTCTTTACAAACTTTTTACCTTTCCATTTTTTTTTCTCCTAGTAGTTAACATTATACTCTGTAGGTTAATTTCAATAAACGTTTTTGAGATAATTCCCATAATGTTCAATTAAATACCCTATGGGTATGCAGAAGGAGAATACCTGCTCCTTTAGGGTATCTGGTCAAAGGAGCAATAAATGAGAACATACAGAGACAGAAACCAGACTGACAAGTTATAAAGGGAGGTCCTGATACAAACAAACCTGGTCAGCCACACCACTTGGTGAGTAATCAAAAGCCTGTAGAAAAACTTGGGAATTTGCAGAGGATAAGGATATAAAATTGAGGCTCCAGGATGTTGCAGCGCATCAGTGAGACTACACCAGCCACGGAGGAGATGTGCAGGGAAGAGGGAGCAGGGAGGAACAAAGAGCTGGGATGGGCAGACAAGGGGACAGGAGGGGCCTGCTGCCTGTGAGCTGCAGCTGCTCAGTGGCTTGTCTGGGGGAGCCCTGCAGCTGATCACCACCGTGTGCCCTGCCTGCTCTCATCCTGGTCTGGGCTTGTCTGGGGGAGCCCTGCAGCTGATCACCACCGTGTGCCCTGCCTGCTCTCATCCTGCTCACCTCATTCCCCATGCCAGGCAGTGAGGGCTGCAAGGACTCGGTGCCGGCTGCGGGGGGAGCAGCATGTGAGGCCCGGGAGTGGCTGCCGGGGCCAGGCCGCGGCTGTGGGTGCCTCTGGCCGGGCTCTTGGCTTCAGAGTGACTGAGGGGGGTCTCAGGGGCAGCAGCTGGAGCGAGGGGGGGCGGGTCTTTAACCCCCAGCACTGGGGCAGGAACTGTCTGTACCCTGAAAACCAACTTCTGGGGTGAGAAGTGCCAGTGCTGGTCTCAGCACTGTCAGCTGGAGCTGGAGCACGGGTCACACACAGGTGCCAGCTGCTGGAAGGGGTGGTGAGTGTTTGTACCTTCCCCAAAACCTGCTGTGCACGGACAGAGAGTGAGAGAGAGAGAGATAGAGAGATACTGTGTGTGTGTGTGTATGCGTGTGTGTGTGTGTGCGCGTGTCTGTGTCTGTGTATGCGTGTGTGTCTGTGTATGTGTGTGTGTATGTGTGTGTCTGTGTCTGTGTGTGTGTGTGCGTCTGTGTCTGTGTGTGTGTGTGCGTCTGTGTCTGTGTGTGTGTGTCTGTGTGTGTGTGTCTGTGTCTCTGTGTGTGTGTGTGTCTGTGTCTGTGTCTCTGTGTATGCGTGTGTGTGTGTGTCTGTGTCTGTGTCTGTGTATGTGTGTGTGTGTGTGTGCACCCACTGGCAATCTTCAGGCTGATCCCAGCTGCAGAAGAGGGGAGACTCAGCTCCGAGCTGGGCTATCAGGTGAGTGGACAGTGTCTGCTGGGATCTGGGGGACCCGTGAGTGTGGGGTGCCTGTAGGACAAGTGCATAAGTGCTGTGTAGTCGTCACAGTCACACTTAACATCCCTTGATGCATAGAAGAAAAGAAAATGTATTATCAATTTTATCCTTATACTTAATATTAATTGGCAACTTTGTGTTACACAAAGCAACAAAAAGGCTGCTCTTCTAAAGAAAAGTGAGCTGAAACTAGAGCTCACTAGGCAGACATGAGCTGGTACCTCACCTACGGGAAGCCAGGATGCAGAGCAGCAGGTCCAGGTCAGGATCAGGGCCAGAGACATTGCTGAAGATGAAATACAATCCAGTGATTGACCAGCACTTCTGTAATGATGAGACAGGTCTGAGCCTGAGCTAGGAAGCCAAGCTGTTGGATCTGTGTCAAGGTCAGGACAGACAAATTACAAGATCTGGCACACATGTTGCTGCTGCACAGTTGTAGTGCGGATGGCAGGCAGGGCACTGCAGTAAAACTTCACTAAAAGTATTTCCCAAGGCAAAAGAGTGGCATGCTCTTGTTTCTACCGCTCCTCAACAGAGCTCCCAGCAGTGAAGAAGCTGATCATGGTTTCAATCAGACCTTTTTAACTGACCCAGCTAAACTAAAAGGGGGATGCACTCACATCATGTTGGGCCACCCAGCCAGATTTTCCAGACTTAAATGTGCTGATGTACTGAACATGATCAGACAAAGCTCATCACATGGAGAAGAGACTCTCCACCTTGGAGACAAAGCTGGCAAAGGCTCTGACTACTTCCTCCATTGCATTTTCAAAGCTGTCTCCATCACAATCATTTGGGAACTGAAATATTAGACCTGCTTTTGATGCAAAAAAAAAGACATGGGCAACTTTGTGCAACATACATTAAAAACAGGACATGGTGGTGCATTGCCTTTGCCTTTACCTGTTGGTTAGAATGCTCATTTCCAAGCAGCATTTTTCTGACCCATCAGCATGCTGCTAACCTACCTTCTTCCAGCAGCGCTTCCTAGGAAGGAGGAAGGATTCAATAGGTGCTTGAGAATGATAATATTTTACGGTTCCATTGCAGATGTTGTCTCTTATCCCTGCCCCAAAAGCTATGAATATGTTTTTTTTTCCTAAGCATGGTAGAAAGATAGTATAGCAGGGGCAAAGAGTTGAACAAGGACTGGCATAGGCTCCTTGGGCACAACAGTTCAAGGAGGCAAAAAACCACAGAAGTAGCTTTTCAAAGTCACTCATAGTGACAGAAGTAGGAGTTAATCTACTTGTTTTATGAGTTGACCCTATGCACCACATGATTTTTGAAACATTTATGGGTCCCACATCACCTATCGAGCTTGTAATTCATGACATATATTCCTATGCTTACATATCTATTTATATATTTTTCACAAAATTTCTCTACTTCTTGAAAAGGAAAGTACAAACTCAGAAATCATCTTTAAAGGAGACCAAATATATCAGGCAACCTTTGGGTGAACTCAGATGAAAAAACAGAATTAATTAATATAATTTGACACTTGCAACAAATATATTTTTAACTCAAAGTAGTTGAAATGCCTATTGCTGTAGTGCTAGTGATGTGAGTGCTGCAGTAGCATAAATTATGTGTTCTACTCACCCAGAATCCCCTTCTTTCAGGGTGTTCAATGTAAATCTGATCATGAGCAAACTTGCTTTTAACTTGTAAGTTTTGCATTCCTCTTCACAGTGTCAGGAGTCCCTCTTCACTTACTTTTGTAGAAATGCAAAGGATTCTTATACTGTATCTATGATCTATCTATAATCACTGTATTTGTTTAAATCTGATTTCTGGCTTGAACAAGATTGAGATTTGCAAACAGAAGGATGAGAATTTTCAGTTACCCTTGAGCAGCCAGCGAAATCTCATCTGAAACACCTTTTCTGTACAAGAGAGGATGAGGAACCAAAACTTGTAGGTTAGAATGCTAATCTCTGCCAACAAGAGATTCAGTATTACTGAAAGCTCTTCCATTGATTCCACTGGATGTCAGAGCAAAACATTTAATTATTATTAGAATCAGTGTGTCATCAGTGTCAATAAGAACGTGTCCAATTTACATTGTAGAGAAAATTCACTCATGGATTTTAGGAAAGCAAAATGTCAGCCTATCCACTCTGTCTTTTGCTTCCTTCATGTTCTACTTTCCTAAAAATGGTTGTTGTTTCACCAAGGTGGGTGGAAAAAGTCCTCTGAGGATACTATATCTTCTTCATACATCTGCAAACGTGGGCTTCATGCCCTGCTTTGCTATAATTTGTGTGAGCTTGAGAGAGACACTTTGCTTATTCACTAACAAGTTAATAACATGAAAGAATATTTCCAGCTGTATCAAGAGAATAAATAGGAAGCAATGCAGCAAAGATTCACTTGCACGAGGCAACGGGAGTCATTTGTAAGAGAAGACAGAGGGTAAGTTTTACAGAAAGGATTTTTTTTTCTTGGTTCCCTGTTGTTTAACTCTGGCACTTATTCCAGCAGTACAGAAAAATTATTTTCTCCCCTAAGCCTTGTTAAATTTCTTGTTGCCCATCAGTAGTGAGATACCAATTCATGTACTAGTGAAAACAGGTCTGAATCTGCCTAAGCTACACGCATTCTAATTTGACTGGTGCACATCAGAAATGCACTTACATTATCATGATAGTCTCAATTTACTGCTGAATGGGGAAGGTGAAGTAGTTAACACAGATCCATGGATTCAATCACGACCTAGGAAGTAATGATGATAATTCACCAAGGAAAAGTAGTAGGATAAAAACTGTACTTTCTTGCAAGTGATTTACAGAACAAAAGAAAATACTTACTTGAAGAAAGTAGCCAGTTCTAGCAATAAACCCTTTGTTGAAATACCATGGTCTCATTTCCATTCTAAATTACCAGAAAAACCAAAGTCCTAAACAGAGATGATAGTTATTTCAAAATGCTTAGAGAAATTAGGCAAGTATCTCTGTTTAGGGCATGGTCTCAATTTTCAGCTTAAATGAGTCCCATCTTGGTTTGGGAACAGCACATCAGAGCCTTCACTGTACAATTCCTTGGACATCCGTAATATCTTTCATGGTAGATGTCCACTTGAGTAGCTCGCATGTATTCTGCAATCTCTTTCCTTGGATTGACTCCTTGTATGTTTTTAGGTGAGCAGGTACTACGTCCTGTAATTTTGACATTGCTCCAGGGTTCCATCTGCCCCTGCTGGATCAACCCAGACAGGTAAAGCAGAGACACATTTTGCAATCTTTCTGAAGAAGTGCCTGACTCAGCCTGGTGTCATATCTCTGTCATATAGCACTAATAGCCAAAAATAGATGGACTTTTATTTATAGAAAGATATATCACTAACTTTGAGAAATCCAAGAGCCTGGAGTTCATAAACCTAGTAATAGCTACAAGAGAAGATATAATTTCTGTATATGTAAGAATAGTTCCAACTGCAGCTCAGCACTTTGGTTAACCAGCCTTCCATATGTCATCATGAAGAAGTTAACTTCTGCATTTTATCAATAGAAAATAAACACTTCCCTGCAGTGTGGGATTTGACATCTACATTGTTTCTTTGCAGCAACAGTACTTCATTCAGCTTAGCAAGAGCATCTCAGTGCTCAACTCTAGCTCCGTGAAAGCACTGTCAGAGGAGGTCAGCATATCATACATCAGAAAGGACAAAAAAGACATAAGCCACATCATGTCCAGCACACTGCAGCTTCAAGAGTCTGAACCTTCAGCTGTAGCAGGAATAAACTGTGCCTGTGAAGTAAAAGGGAAAACTAAGATCTTGAAGGCTGGAAGCTGATGATGACTCAGTTTAAGAGGAAGGTCCTGCCCCGCTCGAAGCTTGCAGCAATATATTCACTGTCATCTTTGCTGATGAGGAAGTGATGCCAAATGGTCTTTTCTTCAGATGAGCCTAAGCCTCCTCTAGACAGAAGCAGTGAGTGGTGGTGGGAGCAGTAGGAACTCTACTGCAGGTGATGAAGGCCCCCAGGCTGACTCTGTTGAGGGAAGACTCAAATTCAGGAGAAAACTAGAGCCTGTTGATAATAACTTCTTGATACAGGTATTTAAGGAACCAGCACAGAAAGGTGTTCTGCTGAACCTGATTCTTATAAACAAGGAAGAATTTGTTGTGAATTTGTGAAAGCTGGGGGCAATCCTGGCTGGAGAGACAATGAGGTGTTGGATTCCAGGATTCTAAGAGGAGTGAGCAAAGTAAGAAGTAGGTCCAGCAACATGGACTTCTGGAGGGCAAACTTTAATTTCTTCAGGTATCTGTTTGGAAAAAGCCCTAAAGATACAGTACTGGTGAGAAGAGGGATCCATAACACCTGGTGTGCGTTCAAGGATCTACTCTAAAATTTTATAAAGAGCCATCCTGCAAAGTAGGAAAGCAAGGCCAGGCTGCAGGAAGCCTGCATGAATGAGTAAGGAGCCCAAGACTGAACTCAAACATAAAAAAGAGATATACAGGAGGTGGAAGTGAGGTGAGGAGGAGTACAAATGTTCTCTCAGGTTGTGTAGGGGTGGGGTGAGGAAGGTTAAAACCCACCAAAATTGAATCTGGCAAAGTACAACACGAAGACCTTCTACAAACATACAGAAGTAAGAGTAGGGAAAATATGCCTCCTCCACTAACTGGAGAGGGACCATGGTGACCAAGTTCATAGAAAAAGCTGAGGTATTCACTGCCTTTCTTGCCTCAGTCATTACTTGTAAAACCAACATCCAGGAGCTTCAGGCCCTTGAGAACAAAAATCTTGAGCAAGGAAAACTCCAGCAAGGAGAAGCAGGTTAGGGAGCAGTTAAACTGGATCTGCAAGCCCATGAAGCCTGACAGGATGCACACACAGGGGCTGAGGAACTGAACTAGGGCCACTGCAAGGCCACTCAATTGTCTTGGAAATGTCACAGAGACAGGAAGTCCCTGAAGATGGGAAGAAAGCAAATGCTACTCCCATTTCAAGAAGGGAAAGAAGGAGGAAGCAGGTAATCTCAAGAGGCCCCTTCCAGCCTAAATGCTTCTGTGATTTTCTGATGAGAGATGGCTGGAAGCAGAGAAGTTACAAGTACTAGAAGGACTCAGTACTTTCTGTGGGCTGCCATGTGCAATTTCTCAGAAGCCCTCCTTCACCAGATTTCAAATTTAATGTTTTCTTTTTCCATTTTCTCCCTATGCCAGCATTGCATAACAGAAACCTGATGAGAATAATCTCTGCAATTTGGTTCTTAAAAGTCCTTAAAAAGTGCCTCGTGAAAATAAACACTTTCATGAGACAAATTATTTTAGAGTATACATTTGCATCTGAGAAACATCACAACCTATGAGGAATAAATTAGTGCTGCACCTCTTATACAGGTACATGCTAACTATACGTTCAATGATTGAGCAAGGCTTGGTCAGCACAGCTCAGTCACTCTTGACTTTTATGATCTGTTTGTATTTAAAGCTTTCCATTTTCACATGTAAACTAGCTGATAGCCTTTTGTGAAAAAAAATTGACATACATATACTTGCTCAGCTAGTAAGGACATACAAGAATGAAAATGCTTAAAAAATTTAGATGAAAAATGTACCACCTATTGTCTTCAAATCAGTAGTGGTGTCAGCCTAAACTAATTTAAATTGAACAAAGAAGAAAAAGACAACTTTAAATATTGACTGTAATTAAATCAAGCCCAAGTAGTTTTGAATTCTAGCCACAGACAGCAATAATATTTCTTTTTCCTCTATCATGTGTGAACACAAACAGAAATGAAAAGTAGCACACATAAATAATGTTATCTCTCCAAAGACATCTGTATGCCATAGAATATCACAATTTTATGACAAATTCTACACCAGGATATCAGCTACATTGTAATTAGGCATTGAAGTGAGCCATATCTGGGGCAAACTAAATTGGCCAAAAGAGAGAGGAAAACACACTAAAAAATTACCTATTAGTTACACAATACCTAACTGTCCACAGTTGTTGGCTGTGTTAAGGTATTAACTATTTTTCTTTCAGAGCAATAGGAAGATCATAAAATTTTTGTTCTTCTTTTCAAAGATCTTTTCACAAAGCTAGCTTAGAAATACTGTTTCATGGCTGTAAATGTGGAGATTCTAAGATATCAAATGCCTTTTTTTTAGATCTTAAATAAAAAGTTTTTATTCCTAAGAATAGAATGTATGTGCAGGAGAAATAGAGAGTAAGCAAACTTCTCAGCAAATGCATAAAATCTTGTCAGTTTTGCTTGATGCAGGTGAGAACATTTGCCCTAAGCCAGCCTTGTCTCCATACTTTTGCCTTGTGACTCAAATGTCTCTCCAGTTAAAGGGTGACCACACACACACACTCTCATGGGAAATTCAGTGTCTCCAGCTGCAGCTGAAGGAGTCAGTTTGAGCTTGGAAAGTGTTAGGAGGGGCAACTAGAGACCAAGCAGGGATCTGAGGATTGCAGGTGTGCAGGCATCATAAAAACTCTGGCAGGATTGTTAACAGGTCATGAACATGCATGCCCTGAAGAAGCTCATTGTGCCTGGGATGTGCAACGTGAGATTTGGGACAGAAGCCACGTTTGATGGATCAAATGTTTACTGGATTCACTTATTCAATTGCAGCTATTTTTTTAAATTGGCTTCATAATAGGAAAGCTAACAATATCTTAATTTGAACAGCAGGTATAGATACTAGAGCAATAAATTACATCTGTGCTCCATTTCAAAGACAGGAGGAGATTCAGCTTTACCTACATTTTCTATAGTGCCTGTTTCTTGATAAAAACAATGGCAAAACAGCATCCATATCACCTGTAATAGTAACCAGTGACTGTCTCTACCTTAGCTGGAGTCCTGCAAATGCCCTAGTTTATTGCATTTGTATTCTATAAATGCAGGCTGTATTCTCTCTGACCTTTATAGGCTTATTTTCCTTTTTTGTCTCTAAAAGCAGAGAGACCCCATTGTTCTTCTGGTAAGGAAGGGAATTGAAATGAAAAAAATAATTTAATATGGGCAATTTCTGGGATCTGGAGGCTAAGGGCAGTCCATTAACTGTCACAGGGCACTAGACCTCATTCAAAAGCTTACTAGCTAAACAGGATAGAGCTGGCAACTAGAGCTGAAGTCCTGGCTACAAAAGAGTTGCTCACAAGAGCTCCCTAAAATAGCTTCCTCTGCTTGATTATTCTTTCAAGAAGGCTTCTTTGCCTTGCTCTGATGGCATTACCAATTTTACACAGACATGTTTTTTCATCCTAGGCATGTGTCACAGCCGTGTTAAGAGATTCCTAAAACTGAGCTGAATACTTGGCTTGTTGAAAAAAAGCAGCTGAGGCACTATCATCACACCACACAGACCAATCCACACCAGGACAAGGTCTACGGAGCACAGAAATCCACAGCTGGGTTTGACAAAGAGGAGTCAGTGCTGCCTCCAAGGAGAAAGGGAAGGTTTTGCTCTGAAAATCAGACCCAAAAATCAGACCACACTTTTAATTTTATGACTATTCAACTTCCAAAATTCTTCAACAAGGAAAAGTCAGGTGAAAGGTTGAAAAAATTGGAATTCCAGATAGCACTTCTGAGCTGCTCTTGTCCTTTCTCAGAAACAGCTTGCAGCTTATATGTCTGAAATCTGTCATGAATTCAAATAATTCACAAATCATGTGAGTTGTAACAGTAACGATAAGTTGTTTGTAGAGTTTCTTTCCTGAGATTGGTAATCCTCTTAACATGTTGGAGTTTATTTTATCCAGAAATGCTTATCTATTAAAGTTTAGGTGGTGATTTTGTCCCAAGTGAAATATGGAAACAGATGAGAGCTTTCCTGCATCCTGAATTTCATTTAAAATACTGACCCAAGCATGTGGTATTGGGTCATTTAAACTTGTTATTGTTGTCTCCTCTTGCTTTAAATTAGAGACTATTTTGCAAAAAATGTATTTTGTAAATGATGAAATGCCCCAAGTCCTACTTGTATTATAGTTTGCTTGACACCAAACAAGTGTTTCTCAAGCTTCCTCCTAGGCCAAGCTTACAATGTCTCATGTACAGTATGGAGGTCTCATCACAGAAAGACCAAGTTTGAAACATAGATGTTTCTGTGTGAGAAAACTATCCTGCCCTGTCCCTTGTTCAGTTGTCTACTCACCCTTCCTTTTGTGACAGATCACAACTGTCAGCTGTGACTCTGTGCACATCACTCCCTCAGCTGCATGCAGCCTCTCTACAACCCTCTGTTTTGGAGTTTCTTTGAGATGCTTACACTCACAAACCTTCTCCTTAGACAGTTTCTTCACAATTCCCTCTACCTTCCTGTTGTTCCAGTTGAAGGCCTCATCAGAAAGACCAAAGCCATGTCTTTATGCCCATTTCTTCTTCCACAAGGCAGAGAGCTACTTAACAAATTGGGAAGTTGAGCCTGGCTGAAAGTTAAGATGTTTAGAAGACTGACTGTGGCATGCATCAGAATGACAGAGATATCTCATTGTACCCAGTTAAGAACTGTTGTTCTTCAGAAAATCACATTAGTTCCTCTGCTTTCCATCTGGAACCTTCAAGTTTTTCTAAATATAGCTGGAAGCACCAATAGAGAATTTTATGAACATTTGTTCACAATAATTAGGAAGTACTGATCCACTGAAAGTCTTTGGAAGGGGATTTTATCAAGCAGATAAAAACAAGTTCAATATTGGAAATCTTCTAACCAAGTATTTGTATTTCTTTTTGTGGCACATTAGCCTTGGCTGATTGCCAGACTCCCAGGCAGTCTCTCACACTGCCTCCTGAACAGGACATGAGGAGAAAATCAGATGAAAAAGCTCCTCAGTTAAAATAAAGACAGGGAGATCACTTACCAATTGTCACCACAGGCAAAACAGACTCAACTTGGAGAAAACAGCAAAATTTATTGCTAATTAGAAATAGGGCATGATGGTAAGAAACAAAGACAAAAATAAAACATCTTCCCCTATCCTCATGATTAAGTTCTTCTCATGATTAAGTTCTCTCCATCACTCTCAATTCCCCCCCTCCTTGAAAATGGCACAGAGGAGGGTTACAATCTGTCCATGATGGGTCCTCTCTGCTCCTTTCTCCTACTCACACTTTTCCACTGCTTCAGTATGGAGTCCCTTCCCACAAGATACAGACTTCATAAACTCTTCCTGTGTGGGTTCCCCACAGGCTCCAGAAGACCTGTTCCTGACAGAAAACCCGTTCCTGCGTGGGCTCCTCCCCATGGGCTGCAGCTCCTGCCAAGATTCTGCTGTGATGTGAGCTCTCCATGGATGGAGGTTTTTTCAGGATTATCTCCACCAGCCACAGTGTGGGGTTCTCAGTGAGCTGCACTGTGGATACCTGATCCACTCTGGCCCTCCACAGCTACTCATGTCTGCTCTAGTGTCCTTCCTCCTTCTCTCCCTTTGCTGTTTACAGCGCTGTTTCTTCCATGCTTTTCCAACTCTTCACTCTTAAAGCTGCTGTGCAGCATTTTCTGCCCTTTTCTAACTGCCTTCCCAAGGATGTCATTGTTCAGCTGTGGGGCTCAGCCGTGGGACTTGGCTCTGCCCTGCAGTGAGTCTGGCACACAGCAGCCCCAAGCCTCCTCACAGATCCCACCCCTGAATCCTCTCCTGTCCACTGACTACCAAAATGTGGACATGTGAACCCAACACACATTTCTAACACTTTCTTCCTGTCACATCAAGCTAGCGTGGGAAGAGTGAGAATTCTTTCTCTTTTCCTTTGCCATAAGTTCATTGTGAAAAATGAGTTAACAGGATAAACCAGGAAAATATCCATTTGAAGCTTCATGTATTTAATAAAAATCAGCAAATAATTCAATGATAACTTTTCTAGATCACTGTATTTCTAGAAAGAAAAATCATGTATTATTTTTTTCTCTGCTGTATTTCAAAGTTGGCAGCAAACTCAGGATTTCTTTACTTCTTGGAGCTGGGAAGTTAGGGCTAGGACTTTATACAGCTAGTGGCTTGTTCCAGGATACTGACATCACCTTCTACAATTTCTGTTTCAACTAAATTTGTAAAAAAGTGGGTAGAGTAACCTTTGAAGCTCTGAATGTGGCTCAGATAAAGCAGGTGAGTGATTCTGTGAGTGATTTTTGCCAGTCAATAGGGAACATCTTTTAATATGTGTTCATGTAACTTCTAGTGGTAGAAACATGCTCCTTTGCGTTGATGAGACTGAGTTCCACCCTTCATATTCAGTAAGGGAGTGTGTTTTCTCTTTCCAAGGCTGCTAGGAAATGGTTCCTTACTGAGAATCTAGAGAGCCGTGTTCCCCAGGAGAGTGTTCAGAGTTCAAGAAGTTCATCCTCTAAGTCATGACATGTTTTAGTTTGAAGACTTGTAGGGAAAAGGAAGCTGGACTCAATATTTCTTATGGGTCTCTTCCAAACTGAGATATTCTGTGACTCTGTAAGTGAGGCTACAAGTTCCACCTGTGTTGTTTCTTTTATTTGTAAAAGCCACAGCTATTCATTAAGAGCAAATCTCTCTACATGAGCATGTACTTTGTCTGAGTTTGTCTACACTTTCATCTCTGCACAGGCATTGAATTGCTGTCTTCTAATTTTAATATTGGAGATAGGTGGCATCTGTATGGGTGGATCTGCCAGTGTCTTCAGAGTTTGCACTGTAAAGTACTGGGAGAGCTAAGTATATGTGTGGAGGCTTCATATCAGTTATGAATCAATTAGATACCCTGCAAACAGAACCCAAGACAGTCAGAAAATGTGACTTGGAGAATTATACCACAGAGATGTTACTTCCAGACAGGGCTGACAAGACAAAGAAATTGAGCAGTTTGCAGAGATCACTGAGGGCCAAGGAAGTGATCTTCTGCACACAGATGTACAAACACTAACTCAAAATAGAACTGGTTTTCAAGTTAAATTTAATTATTTTTAATGCCTAGCATTATAGATGGCAGTATGAAAAGTTCCACAAACCACTGTGCAAGAAGGAAGACAGAATGTATTTTTACATCCCTGCCTGAAAGCATAGAAGCTAACTAAAAGCACAAGAAAATAAAGTGTTACCAAAGGCACTTTCCAACTGAACAGAACATGCAGACTCTGTTAGAATTACCACTGATGCTGATTAGGAAAACATAAGAGTCAAACATCTTTTCCAAGCAACCCAGACAATGTCAAATGTCTTTGATGTTTGTCAAGGACTTTCTTACTCTGGTGAGTTGGGGTGCTACCCATCTGTAGCCTCAGCAGAGATGGTCAAGAAAGCAAGTAGGGAATACTGGTTTTGGCTGTGATGGAGTTAATTTTCCTTATAGGAGCTCATATGGTGCTTTGTTTCAGATTTGCGATCAAAAGAGTGTTTGTAGGATAGGAGTGTTTTTGTTATTGCTGAGCAGTGCTTGCAAAGTGTTGTGATCATTCCCCCCAATCTCCTCAGGCTGCTCTATGATCTCAGGAATTCTTGTTAAGCCTTGGTCCTAATTAATGCCTGTGGATCATTAAGCTCCCCTCGAGCATATCAATAGTATTGCCTGTTCTCCAGAACTTCTGTTGCCAGCAACTTCTGTTTTCTAATGAATAGCTTTGGAAACTTGTTTTAAGCTGAATCACAGCTGGAGTGAAATAATATTATTGTTAGTGGACTTCTGAGGAAAATTACTGACCTCGATTGAGTCCAGGATGGAATCTGATGGGAGACTAAAGCTGAGCATCTCACCACCCTCTGAGCAGGGGTCCCAAAGGTGGCCCTTTGAGGTCCATGCCCCCAGGGGCTGTGCCAGCATGTCCCTTGGAGCAGGATGTGCCTCCTGGTGCTCATCAACCCACAGGTTTGGGACTCAAAGGAGCTTTGTCAAAAACTGACAGTGGGGCCTGGGCTGGTACGCCCTCCTCGAGGCTGATGCCTTTGCCCACTGAGAGATGCGAAGGCATCCCAGGTGTGCATTTCACTGAACTCTGGGGGAGCTTCAAACAGGGGCTTTGTAATATGCACACACACACAGAGCAATATTTGAATATATACATGCCTGTGTCTGTGTGCAGGTGTGAAAACTGACTTCAGCACTTTATAGCAAGTGTAGCATCAATGTTGCCATCTTAGATTCAAAATTTAGTTACTGTTGTGGTTATGGTAAATCTTACAGAACCGGTTTAATCAGTCAATGATTAAGTGCTGCCAAATCCTTTAGACATAAAGGACTGAGCAATTCCAAGGGTAGGTTTGGCAAATGGTCCGTTGTGAAATTTGTGACTCTGTGGAGGGTCTCCCTTCCCCTTCTGCATCCTTACCTCCTTACCTCTATCCTCACCCTTTTGCATCCCTGGTCTCTGTTGTGTGTCACTACAGATTGATTCCAGTTATCTATGTAACAGAGCAAACCTTGCCAGAGAACTTAGTCATGCTTTCACAAATTTGTTACAAAATTGCTTTTGTTTATACCGTTGACAGATTTTCTTTACGCAATCTTAACCACCCATTCACAATAACCTTCAAAGACTTTTCTGTTTGTCATGCCACCCCACAAGCAAGCAGGCTGAAAGTGCTCAAGAAGTTGGAAGGCAATACACCTGGGACACCTGATGCTGGTGACCAAAGGGATATTCCTTACCCTATGGCACCACATACAGAAAAAAAATTAGGGAAAAGAAGGAAGAAACTGGAAATTTCAGTTTGGCAGCTCTTGTCATCCCAATTAACTGTTAAAATGCTAAAGACCTGCTTTTATGGAAATGGCTGAGTAATTGCTGATGGGAATTAGAAAATAATTTCTAATTTTGCTTTGCTTGATTAGGCACCTTGTTCTTTTCCTGTTAAACTGCCTTTAACTCAACCCATTAATTTTATCACTTTTATTCTTTGGATTCTCTTTTCCATCCTCTTGGGGGAAGAGTGAGCAAGCAAGCAGCCAGGGGGTTAATCCATAATACAGGGTTTTATCAAGAAATGGAGCAGCTTGCTTCCAGGACAGAAATGGACTTTCTCAATTATCATTGCTTTTTTGCATGCTAAAGTGTACATCTAGGAAGACAGCTGGACTGCACTGGAGAGCTGTCCATGGGCAGTAAGACACTATAGGCAATTGAGGAGGACTATCTGTATTCCTAGGAGGTATGACAGAAGTCAAAAGTCTCATTTGCCCACTTTTCCATTCCTAGTATCCGCACTACTCCCTCAATTCCCATGCTTATACTCTCTAATGCCTTGCATAACACAGGTAGCTGCAAGGACAGACCTTGTTCCCTTCTCTTGACAATGACAAACCAGTCTGCTTCCCTACTCATCTCCAGTTCGCCAAGCAGAGTAAGAGGCTCAAATCATGTTCAAGTGAAGCTTTTAAGTTTAGCACTTACCAGGTAGGTGTTTGCTAGTCACAACAAACCAATTTACAGTGGCATAAACACCACTGCATGAGAAGGAACCTGACACAGAAAATCCCTTCTGTACGCAACACTCTGCGGAAATCCTACATTGCTAAAATACAATGTTTTGTCCCTGGCAGTTTTATCCATGTGTATGCTTCTACTGTGTTATTGGATAGACAGGGCTGAACACATAATTGTTTCCTCCTTCATTCTGTCGTGTCACACAAAGACAAAAAATAATATTCAAACATTCTCTTATAAATAAGGACTAGTCCCTTCTTCTCCTTCATAAACAACTGCAGTGCATTTTGCTAGCATCCTGCTTGGAATGAACACATTTAGTAGCATCATTCACCAGACATTATTTCCCATTGACAGAGATGTTCAATGGCTCTCCAAAGCAGCTCATTGGTGTGGAAGAAGGACTGTGAGGAGACAGTCTCATGTTTCAGAGTATGTTCCAGATTAGAGCCTGACTTCATAGAATCATAGAATGGTTTGGGTTCAAAGGGGACCTTAAAGATCATCTAGTTACAAACCTCTGTTGGGACACCTTAAATTAGACCAGGGTGCTCAGAGACCCAACTAATCTGGCCTTGAACACCTCTAGGGGAGGGGTATCCACAACTTCCCTGGGCAACATTTTCTAGTGCCTCACTACCCTCACAGTACAGAATTTCTTCCTAATACCTAATCTAAACTTACTCTCTTACAATTCAAAACCATTCCACCTTGTCCTGTCACACTATGTGACCTTGTAAATAGTCCCTCTCTATCTTCTTTTAAGTTTCTCCTTGGGTAGTGAAAGGCCTCTTTTTCCAGACTGAACAATCCCTGTTCTCTCAGCCTTCCCTCCATCCCTCTGATCATCTTGGTGTCCCTCCTCTGGACTCACTCCAGCAGTTCCATGTCCTCCCTGTGCTGGGACCCCAGAGCTGGATGCAGGGTTCCAGGTGGGCTCTCACCAGAGCAGAGCAGAGGGGCAGGATCCCCTCCCTCCCCTGCTGCCCACGCTGCTTTGGATGCAGCCCAGGACACGTTTTGGCTCTCTGGGCTGGGAGTGCCCATGGCTGGATCATGTCCAGCCCCTCACCCACCAGCAATGCCCAGTCCTTCTCGCTGGGCTGCTCTCCATCTGCTCATCCCCAGCCTGTGCTGGTACCTGTGTTGGTAACCTGACCCAGATGCAGCACCCTGCTGTTGCTCTTGTTAAACCTGATGAGATTCCCACATTCCCACTTCTCGATCTTCTCTAGGTCCCTCTGCATGGCATCCCATCCTTCAGGAGCATCAACAGCTTGAACAGCTTGCAGAAGACCAAGATACTAAGCATGTGGAACCAAAAACTAGTCCCATTTTACAATTGCCTGATTTGTGTGCACTAGTCTGTATGGACTTGCTTCAAATATGGAAAACATATTCAAAAGGTCACATTCTGTGACTAAGTGGATTTAAGAGTGGATGGACATGCATAGTTGGGACATTCAAACAGTTTCTTTAGAAAGTCAAACACAATATCAATATGTTTATATTCCATAGGGTTGTGAATAGGGGAAATGTTGAGAATTACATCTCTTCCAGTCTACTCAGAACCCGTGACCAAAAAATGTATCCTGTCCTCCTTATCAGCTCTGTAGAGAACTGCACTCAACAAGTCTTGGCAGAAGCAATTGGACCTGGTACAGGCACTTTGTCTCATGCTAGTAGCACTCCATTTTCCATTTAAAGAGAAGGCAGCAGCAGCCTGTTCCAAACCAGCCCTACACTGCACAGACCACTGCTTTGCTGCCCTTTCAGAGAAGCAGGTTGCCAACTGCGGTAAGGTTTCTCAGCCTTTCCTGAGCAGAGCAGTTTTCCCCCTTGGATTGCTGATTCCCAGGGATCCCTGCAAGCCCAGTGCTAGTATAAGGGGCTCGCTCCAGCTTGCTGCTCCTCCCCCTCAGACCACTGTGAGTGTTTGCATGCACACTGTGCCAAGAGTAAGGTCTCCTTCTCCACCCTTCTTGGTGCCAAAGTTCTTACACCACTGAACTACAGCTTTTGACAGCTGACCCACATTCAGAGTGAAGGTCTGGCAAACCAGAATGGTAATTTAATCTATTCATTCTAGTACTGGAGATTCTAGGGGAGACAGAATGCAAAGCAGATAATGGTTTTGCTAGACAAAAACAGAGTAGAAAAACCCAGGCTTCTAGCAACACCAGATCTATTGTAAAATATGTATTTAGAAAGGGCTTTGAAGATGAGCCAGCACTTTGCATCAGATGACAGGATATGATTACAAAGGAGTCAAACTTCAATTACAGTGTCATTACACTAAATATGCTTTTTGGGTAATGTACAACTAATTAATCCAAACCAGATTATTAATTACATTTTCAAGATTAGTACCCCTTATCTTTCATAGTCAATATATGTGGCTGGGACTCTCACTAGAGCTTGAATATTTCCATTTAAGAGCTAGAGGGGCTATGCAAATCTTAGCCTACATTTTCGTGACTTAAGACCATTAACCATTCTGAATTGATACAGACATAGATCTCCATTCTGCAGATAATATTCTGTTTATGTGAAACCACTAGTAGAAAAATATGTTACATAATTAGACACTGTCTTGTGGAGCAAAAGCAGAAATTTACATGAACTATGTATGTTTTCTGCTACTTTCTCTGTGTGACACCAAGTTCCCTCAATGAAAAATAACAAAACCCAGAAACTCTCAAATAACATGGTTCAGATGAGAAGCTGATTTAGTTTTGAACTGGAAAAGCAGCCTATTAGGAACAAGATCACAACCTTACAAAAGGCCTACAATGTGAGAGCTCTGGATTTTTGGCATTGCTTAGCCACTGCAGAGGAAAGGCAAAACAAAAAAGTTCTGATATGGACAAGGTTATCTTCAGTTTTCCCATGACACATTTTAGTTCATGGTCAGTGCAAGATTGAGAAGAGAAACCCATAGAGCATGGTGGCTCAGGGACCTCTGGCAGTTCTTTGAGAGTGACAGATATAAATGACAGTTTGTAGTGGAAAGCCAGCTTTCCATAGATTTGTCTGTGAGTATCTGCTGAACAGCAAGACAACTCTGACAGCCAGCCTCTCCAGGGGGCTTGGCTCATTCTTCTGCAATGCTCTTTTCATCTACAGAATTATTCTTTTTCAATCCTGCTTATTAAAAGAAACCAAACAAAGAAAACTTCCCTGAAATTCAGACTTTTCATTCTCAACCCTCAAAGAAGCCATTCCTTCTGGTGTTTATTTTTCACAACCCTTCACTCTTGAGGTGGTAATCTAGTTTTAGCTGGACTTGCAGCTAGCAGTTTATTTCTGCTATGAGTTCAAGGAGGATTAGAATCTGGTTGGTTTGTTTTTCTGTATTGTAGCAGGGAAGATTTGTCCAGCTTTTGTGACAGCACAAAGGGAAAAAGTAGCACTCCTTAAAATGGTGTCTGTTCAGGATGAGTGACAGAGGTGGTCTCCCAGGGTCCCTTTAAGGTCCATTTTGCAGCACATGGGGATGTCACAGAGATGAAGCCTAATAAGAATCTCAATTGAAATGGCTTTCCAGTGAATTTGTATATTGTCTGAAGCTTGAATTTTTTGGTAGCAACGCAGCATTAACTATCAGTGTTTAGATTTTTCTCTGCCATACATAATTCTCTTGATGGGAAGACACCAACAAGAATAAATGTTTTCTCATCTTATTTGACAAGACAGAGAGGAAAAATACCAGGGAAAAGGAATTTTTTATACAAGTTTCCCTTGTTTCCAGATGTCACAGATCCAAAGTTCTTTTTCATACCTCAGCTGCAGCATTTTTGAAATCTCACAGGCTAATTCTAACTCAGCTTAAGTATCCAGCTTCCCAATAAGTTTAATTATGTTTGTCATGGGATGTCATAAAATTCCCTGAAAGAATAGTTTTTTATTACAATCCTGTTTGCTGTGGCAGCACATTTGTGAATTGTATGTAACATGATTATTATTCTGACTACCAGTAAGCAGGATTAAAACATTTTTCTACAAGAATGAATTAAACCTGCCCCAAGGTTATTAGGTGCTGATTATTTATTTTCTAAGCAAGTAGATCACCTGGCAAAACTAAGTTGCTAACATTAATCAAATTGTCCTCTTGCTTTATCATAATTAACATGAAATATTTGGTCTTAATATTCTCCTGATTAGCACACAAAGCTGATGCACAGCATAGAGTGAATAAATGCAATATAGCTTTCTATGCTCTTTTACAGCTTCATTAATCCTAACATGCTATTTAGTTGATGCAATTGCCTGCGTGCTCCTCTGCAAAATCAGAGTAGACCACTGATCAGAATGAAAGAAGCTGCTGTTGCACTCATTCAGGATCCAGAAAGTGAGGGCGTTGCTCAAGTTTTGGTTGAGAGCTGGAGGACCATCTGGAGAATTCTAAACACAAGTGGCATAAACTGAAATCTATTTGCCACCAGAAAGTTTCACTTAATATCTTCATAAGTTAAATTTCCCTTGTGGCTTTTAAAACACATTTCTAGTTCTTTGTTTCCACTGAGGACAGAGAACAGCTTATCCCATTAGTCAATGTACCAATCTTCTCACCCAAGGAATCAATAATGGGCATACCTAGGTGCTGCATCCTGGATATGAGCAATCTCTCTTTTGGGTGACATCATGCTCACAGCTTTGAAGGACTACCTGAGACACAGCTTATCGCTGCTTCCTGGATTCTGCCAGAAATGCTAATGTAAAGGAAAATCATGAGAAAAACTGGAGGCATGAGAACTATAGACCATGCACCACTGCAAACATGATTTTAGAGCAAGATACCTGCAAAATGTTTTGAAACTAGTGAGAGAGTTATGTGTGCCAAACTGCTCTTTGCCAAGTTTGCAAGTCTGCATTTAGTCTGAGTCAACACTGTTGAAAATGCAATATTCTCCAACTTCTTGTGGCTAAAGAAAGGAAGATAACTTCCTCCTAGACATAACAAGGTCTCCAGTGAATTGGGGGGAAGTGTGGGAAGTACTAAGAAAGAAGGTAGACTAATCAGGTGAAATGACAGTGAAAGAAAAAAATCCATAGTATCTATCATTAGTTGTCATGTGATATCATTGACATGTCTCAAATATGTCATTGGAAGAACATGAGAGAAACTTCAGGGGAAGGGGATTCTTTTATAGCACAAAACCAGCCTTTCTATCCCTAGGTCAGTCCTCTCTACATAAGATTTCACAGATGCAGCAGTAAAGTCATACAGATGTCCTATCCAGACATGCTGCAAAGCATCTCTGCATAACCAGGACTCTTCCCCAGCTCTCTTGGCCCTTCTACTCTACGGTCTTTATCTTGGAATCAATTGCCAGCCTCCAAAATCAGTCTTGATTATTTTCTCCCTCTCCCTCCGCCAAGTTCTTTACTGGAGAGGGGACTGTGATTATCTCAGTGGTATAAGTGAGCCTTTGTGGGAAGAGTCCTGTGACTGGAATACTATGATGTATAGTAACAGGATTTTCAGCAGAGATGGGCAGGGAAGTTGGGGTGGAGGGATAGCACTCACTGTAAAGCAGGGGTTGGACTTTACAGCACTTCCAACTGGGGACATGTTGAGACTTTCTGGGTAAAGAATAGCAGAAAAATGAACAAAATAACAAAGTGGAAGCAATTCTGGAGGTCTACAATAGGTCACCCAGCCAGGATCGTGACATTAATGTACAATTATTCTGAAAGGTTTAGGGAAACCTCTAGATCAGCTGTTCTTACGGGCAAATTCAACTTCCCATGTGTGTTGTTTGTAAATAAAATGGTCTTGGGGGTGCTATGATTATTAGTGGCTGACTTGGCTACTGTGAACATTAAATGGTTATGTTTAAAGACTGGTGGCATGCAGAAAACTGTCAGCAGAGCTACTACCATGGCTTTTGGAAGTGCAGACTTTAGATTGCTCAGGAAACTAGTTAGAAAAGTCCCCTACAAACTGGTTTTCAAGGGTATTGAGGTCCATAAATGCTGATCCGTTTTAAGAGCTATCTTTTGAGAATGGAGAAACAGAAGTATGTGGAAAAATTCAAGCAAGTGAGGCAAAAATTCAGCTTGGCTGGACAGGAATTTTCTTCTGGTACATGGAGGAAAAAAAATTCTGCAGTCTTTGGAAGAAACTTTAGACTACACAGGACTACTGAGATGCTGTAGAGAGAAAATTCGCATTGCCAAAGCTTAGCTGGAACTGGCATACTATGGTAAATAGCAGAATGGCTTTTTAAAGTGTTTGTATTTTAACAGCAAAACAATTGTCCATTGCATGAGGAGGTTGGTCACCTCACAAAAAGAGGTGAAGATAAAGCAGCGACATTTAGTTCCTTCTTCACATCTGTCTTTAGCATCAATGGAGGGCCTTGTGACCTCTGGAGCTTCAGGTAGAGGACCACAACTGTGGAAATTATATGCTCACAGTCAGCTTTGAACTTGTACTGAATTTTCCACTGCAGATGAATGGACAGAAGTCTATGGGGCCCAATAGGATTCATCCCAGGATACTGAAAGAGATGACTGATGGTATTGCAGGACCTCATAGTTTATCTACAGTCTTGTTAATCTGAAGAGGTCTCAGTCAATGGGAAGCTAGCAAATATTATTCCTATTTTCAAGAAGGGCAAGAAAGCAGACCCTGGTAATTGCAGGCCTGTCAGTCTTGGTTCAATCTGGTCAAATTATGGAGAATATTATTATGGGAGTTATTGAAAAGCACTTCCGAGGAAAAGGAGTTGTTAGTCAAAGCAAACATGGGTTTCTGCAGGGACAGCCATGCTGTGCTAACTTAACATCCGTTTATGAAAAGGTTACACATCTAGTGGACAAATGAAAGGCAGTGGATCTGTGTGAGTTTTTATTTTTGAATAGTTTTTGACTCTGACTTTCACTGTATCCTCCTGGACAAATTGCCCAGCATCCACGTATTTCATGAACAGTTGCCTTGAAGCCTCTGGCTCAAAGAGCTGTAGCAAACAGGGTAACATCTGGTGACCAGTCACTACTGCTGTGCCCTGCTCTCTTCAATGTTTTGTCAGTGACCTGGACACCAGAGCTTAGTGTGCATTAAGCAGGTTTGCAGCGATACTAAGCTAGGATGAGCTGCAGACTCCCTTGAGCATAGAGTGGTCTTACAGAGAGATCTTGATAGATTAGAGTGCCAGGATTCACCAACCATATTTAACAAGGATAAATGCCTGGATTCAGCTCTTGCAATGGTGCAATCCCCGATGTCTGTACAGCTTTAGAGAGTAGAGGCTGGAGTACAGCACTGCAGAAAGGGAATTAGGGGTTTTCCTTGATGATTAGCTCAGTGTGAGTCAACAATGTGCCTGGGAGCCCAAAAGTGCTTTAAGTATTTCATTAAGGACACTGTATCTAACCAGTCCAAAGCAGTGATTATCCCATGATACTCAGATTGGTGCAGCTTCACATCAGGTGTGTGCAGTCATTTACAGTATAGGAAGGATATAAAAAATATTAAAATGTATCCAAAGGAGGGCAACAAACATGACAATACATGCCAGCTGAGCAAAGAAAGGAGGAAAGGGAGCCCATCTGATTTTGTTTTTATTCAGCTGGCACAAGAAATATTTATCCCATTGAAGAGATCATGAAGTATCAAATGCTTGGGTTGGAAGTTTTCTTGTTATTATAAACAACCAAAAAATATTTTACTTTCCTCATAGACTTTAAAAATAAATGAATATGTATATTGCTACATATGTATGAGCAAAAGTCAAGCTCATTAAAAGTTTATCCCCACAGAGAGAGAATTCACAAGCAGATCTGTTAGTAGAGAGGGATTAATACAGGAACATAATGCTTGCCACTATCTGCAGCTGCCACTGCAGTATTAAATATTCTTTTGTCCTTGAGATTGTCTTGAGATTTTCTTTCAGATATCAGAATATCCTGAGGATGCTTCCATTACTGGAAGGACTTATTTCTCCATGACATAGGTCAAATTCTACCCTAAAAACTCCTGCAGTCTATTCTTCAGTCATTCTTCATACGGCTTGTGTTCCAAGCCCCTCACCAGCCTCGTTGCTCTTAAGCTGACCAGAAGTGGTCTAATGGCTTGCACAGGTCTAAATGAAGGCAGTGCTTGGGAAAGGGCTGCTCTAGAAATTATGACCAAATTAATTCCCCTTGCAAGAAAACTTAGAGGGAAGTCAGCTCTGGGAGCAGTTGTTAAGTGACTTAATTGCTCATTTATAAAGCAGCAGCAGGGAAAAAACCTTAACTTTAAGCCATCAGGTGGTTTGCGCTGTTAAAGTATACTTTGAATTCCCATATGAGTGACATTTAAAAGGAGTTAAAGGGCAGAGTATGCATTAGTGAATTAAATTGCACAGATGGTGTAATTATGCAGAAATAAGCATCAGAAACACAGGGAAATTAGTGTTACGCTTAAAATTAAATCTTAATATATGAAAATGCAGTTAAAGCAGTCAAAGAGCCTTATCTTTCCCTTATAGTGACACTATGAGGGAGAAAAGGGAAAGGGAAAAAGGTATTAAATGAACTGTACCTTCAATTTCACTTGCAAAATCTGTAATATTTGAAGTGTTTAATCATAAATGCATGGGCTTCGTCTCTACTACAGCAAGAGAGGGAATTGTAGAGAAAACATATCGGCGGGAGAAATGCGGCATTCAATATGAACGATCAGCAAGACTCGAACTTTATTGATAGGCATACATATTTATATTGGTGTTAATGAAGCTAATGCATATTGCAAAGGCGAGCTCACAATTGGTTAGTTACTTATCAGTCAACTACGCCTACTTCTGCATTCTTATGGCTATTCTATTGAAACTTTTCTTCATATTCTGGCTAAAGCCTCTCTCCCACATCCTAATGTTGCACCAAGGGCACAGTGTCCTTTGCTTTATATGGACACTGACTGCTGACTCTTATACTTGTCTATCTCTTGCTTATTCATTGGTATCATGTCGACATGGCCTTTCTCAGCTAACCAACTGTCCACAAAATCCTCTACAATTCCCCCGTTTTTCTGTTGAACAAGCATGGTCTGATTAAATGCAGCAGATATCATTTTTTGCACCATGTTCTGTAAGCATATGCAAAAACACGGCAAAATTAACATGATTAACAAAGCTACAATGCCTACTGTAATGCCAACCTTAACAATAGAACGTAACCATGATCCTAGGCCTAAAGATTTAAGCCATCTATCAATACCGAGGCCTGATTCCACTTGTAAATTTCCAGTTAACCGTCGCAGCTCAGAGAGCTGAGAGTGGACAGACTGTGCATGGTCAGAAAGGTTCATACAGCACATACCCTCAAATTCTTCACAGCCATGGCCTTGTGCTAGTAAAAGAAAATCAATTGCAGCTCTATTCTGAAGTGTTGCATGGCGAATAGAATCGACATCAAGCAAAAGGCTAGAAATTGCCAAAGAGGTGGCATTTGTTTGCTTAGCAAGCCAGCATCCCAATTTGTTTAGGGTGGCATGAGCACCTGCAGCTGCCACTCCTGGAGTCAAAAAAGATGCTGCAATTATAGCCTCTGGGGACCAAAACTTCACATCATCTTTGCAATCAGCAGTAAATGCATGAGTCATTCTTTTACTTTGATGACGGCGGTGGCTCATATTTAGTATCATGGACATATTGGGTGTGAGTAGAGACAGCCGTCCAATTGTACATGGCCCCCCACGCAGCATCGATGGGACACCGGCCCAAGCACGGTCCCCACAAATTAAAAAGTAACCTGCTGGCAATTGAATAGGGTCATTTGATGAGATTGACACTGTCTTTGTAGTATAATTGCACCAGGCTGTTGCATTACGGTAAATAGCCATGCTAGAAGTAACAGTAGTAGAATGGTTCTTGGCTGGAAGCTGGCTTCTGTGATTAAAATTAAGACATGCATCTGCCATCACTGAACCTAACAGCTCTAACTCTTGGGGTTCCTGCGGTGCTAAGGGAAAATAGGAAACCCATTGATCCCAGCTGTCTACACTTGCTTTAGCATTGTTGGTCTTGCAGGTGGGTACATTTGAAGGACATGGCCAGGGATCTGCTGGTAGCCCAACCAAACAGGTTGTAAATGGGTTACCGGGAGAAGATAATGACAGGCAAATAGCCTCCTGGTTAGTTAAGTTTGCCAGGGTGACCCAAATATTAGTTTTGGGCTGAGGTGGGACCCATGCTTGATGGGCTTTCACTCCTCCGGCAGCGTCTGCACTGTCCATGAAGAGAATGAAAATTAGTAAAACAGCAGCATAAGTCTGCCACATCACCTTGACTTTTCCAGACGCTGCTCTGAACCACTCAGACATGTTTCTAAGGATATTTTTTCTTTCCTTTCCTCTTATTCCTCTTTGGTCTGCCCAGATTTAATCTCTTTAGGTCCCTTATACAGTCTTGCAATGCCTGGTTTGGATCTTGATCTCTTGAAATTGGACCTATTACTGTTGTCTGCGATAGAGGAATACTCCGACCACACTTAGACTGTAAAATACACGACCGAAATTGCCCTAAAATGTATTCAATTAAGTGCTGGAATTCCCACCTATACCATGCAAGAATTTTCTGTTCTGGTGATTCATACAACTGTAACCCTTGGCGACCAGGTAACCCTGTAAAGGTTTGAAGATCTCTTTGCCAGGAGTTAATCTGCCAATAAAATCTACAACGCTGGCACCACAACTCAGGTATATGAGACTGGTGTACCCACTTAGTTTGTTGACAACCCCCGCAAAAAAGCAATATCCATGCAGCACAGCGTCTATCTTGACATTTGATACAAGCTAGATTCTTAGGCCCTCTAAATTCATATGCAGAAAGCACCGAACGCAAGCTTAATATATCATCAAAAGATCAGCACTGATCAACTGCTCGATCAATGGCATAACTACATTGTCCTTTTAATTTAAGTAATATTGGTTGAAGGATGATCAACAGCTTCGTCTCCACTCGCCGACGGTCTTCCTCGCTCAGCCGATGAGGGTCCTGTTCCATTTAACACAGCTGCTCTGGTCCACTTAGCAGGTACCCACAAGGATCCCATACGTCTTGTTTCACACAATCTTTTTCCTGTACATAGTGTCGAATTACAGCAGGAACTTTACTTTCCCCAAATACACACAAATGATTTAAAACAAACAGACATCTTAACAATCTTTCTTGTGGCTTCTGATATGGATAACAGAAAAAAGGATGCTTTCTCAGCTTAATTGCCCTCTGTAGCTGTATAAACAGCTCATGCAACCTCCTATTTTGAATCTCTTTTATAGAGGCATCTTCTATTCGTTCACACACTCCTGCAACATACAAAGAATCTGTCACTATGTTAAGAGGCCTAGAAAAATGCATCATGGCCCAAACAACAGCCAACAATTCCATCGTTTGTAAAGTATCCAACTCCGAAGCCTGGAGAATCTGATGATGCCATTGTCCCTTTTCCTGCCAAGTTACAGCAGCAGTTCTGGATTTCCTTCCTGCATCCGTGTAGGCTGTTATAGCATCCGACAGGGGTTTCTGTGATCTTTTTGGGCATTGAATCCAACCCCACTGCCCTATCCAATTCAATTGTATATTGGGAATATCATCAGTGGCAATCACACTTCCGGCTCCCAACAATGCCTCTTGTAATTCCATACTGTTTATCAGGTACCAGGTCAATGTATCTTTCTTCATTGATATCCGTATCTGATCAGGCTCCTTTCCCGTAAGCTGTACCATCCGTTCACGACCCTTCTTAATCAAATCAGCCAAAATTTCGATTTTTTGAAGAAGGGTTTTATGCTGTTGAAGTGGAGGAGATATCCATTCCAAGGCCCACACCTCCCCCATTTTTCTGTTTTGCTGAGTAAGTGCACCCAATAAAAATTTAGTTCCACACCGAACTGTTAGCTGTATGGGGAGGTTAAGTGGTAAGGTAAAGGCAAATCTCCGAGTATCTTGAGGATAAAGTGCAATAGTAAAAAAGCAGTCTTTAATGTCTATAATCAATAATGGCCAGTCTTTTGGCAACATAGCCGGGTTAGGTAAGCCTGGTTGTAAGGCTTCCATAGGTTCCATTTGTTCATTTACAGCCCGTAAATCATGTAACAAACGATATTTCCCGGACTTCTTTTTAATAACAAAGATAGGGGTATTCCAGGGACTAATAGAAAGCTGTAGATGTCCTTGTTTATACTGTTCTTGCACCAATAAATGTGCTTGCTCCAGACTTTCCCTTTTCAAAGGCCATTGTTTAACCCATACTGGTGTACTAGTTGTCCAGGTTAATGGGATTGGGAAAGTCCACGCAATGGCCATTAACCCAAAGGGTGCTCATTTGTCAACACCACACCCATTTGAGCTAAAATGTCCCGACCAATAAGGCACTGCACAGTAGGGGGTAAAGGTACAATTGAAAAAACAGTCCATAAAGTTTTTCCATCAATAGTTACAGACAACATAGGTGACTTTCTTGCAAGTGTTAAACCTCCAACCCCGGTAACTGTCGCTGTGGTTGACTGTAATGGCCAGTTACAGGGCCAACAATCCGGACTAATAATGCTGGAATCCGCACCAGTGTCCAATAATCCTTCCAAGGTTTGCTTTCCACCCTGGTATTCTATTATTGCAGTGCGCTTTGGCCGATCATTCAAATTCATTGTTAATAAAGTAAGTCCTTCAGTGGAACCAAAACCCCGTTCCCCCCTCGACTGTGATTGACGAGGAGGTAATGATTTAGTCATTTGCTCCAATGGAACCAATTGTGCTATCCTTTGTCCTTTCTCAATTTGTATTGATAGAAAAGGAGTATATACCATAACACAAACTTCCCCTGTAAAATCAGCGTCTATTACTCCAGGTAAAACAAATAATCCCAGCATGGTAGCCGATGACCGTCCCAAAAGCAAAGCTCCCATAGGTTGTTCATCAATGATGATTGGCCCCTTTATTCCAGTTGGAACCTTTTCCGGCTGGGTGGTCATCAATGTCACAGCTACTGATGATGCCACGTCCATCCCGAGGCTCCCGGCGGTGGCTGGTTGAAGAGAGGCTGTGGCTGGTTGAAGAGAGGCTGTGGCTGGTTGAAGAGAGGCTTTGCTGAGGCGTTGACAGCAGCTACTTGTGTCTGGGCGCGGCGGCTGCCTGTTTTTGTAATCCTATTCCTAATTCCTTTATAGCTTCCACTAACATCGCTTGATTTCCTATGGGCATATTTGCCAATCGTTCTAATGCTTCCTCTATAGACCAATTAGCTCCAAAGGTATTTAAGACATTCCTTGTAGCCTGATTACAATTTTGGAGCGCACACTGCTTTAACAAAGCCCCCTTCATGTAATCAGGAACTCCTGCCCTTTCGATAGCAGCGGCTGCCTTATCTATAAAAGATCCAAATGACTCATCCCTTCCTTGTTTTATTCCCATGTAAGAAGGAATTCCTCCTGGCTCTTTGATCCTGTCTATAGCCAATCGCACCAGGCGCATAGCCTCTTGACACTTATCGGGACCAATTAACGCCTGCGCTTCTGTGTGAAGAAAGGGCCCTAAACCCATTAACTCGTCTAAGGTAATTCCGTGTAATGGGTCGCCTGGCTGCCTCACCACCCCTACGAATTCCTGACAGAGTGCTTGCCAGTGTGCATTAAACAAAAGCTGCTGATGTTGAGTAAAGATAAGCTTCACTATTCCTCGACAATCAGCCGGCAGTAACACCTGAGTCCCCCAGATATAATCAAGCATTTGCTTCGTAGGCTCACTGGTCACTCCAAACTGACTAACTGTAGACCGTAACTGCGACAACAACTTCCAGTCTAGTGCAGTAATTGTTGCTTGCAAACCACCCCCTGCCAGGGGTGTAAATATAACCGGACAGGTAACATCCATAGCAGCTGTTATAGCCTCGCTATCCCCCGAATTCATGATTTCTTTTGCTACCGCTGCCCACACCTCCCTTCTCTCCCTTGCAATGGCCCCCGTTAGGTCATTCCCTGCCCTAGAGGTCGGCTCATTAGGAGGAGGGGGAGAGTTTGGCCATGGCACAGGTGATGCAGACGGTGCTGTTACAGCACCCGCGGGGGGGGAGCTGCTGCTTGAAGGAGGAGCCGCTGTTGGTGGTAAAATGACTGTAGATGTGGCAGGGGGCAGCGGGAAATCAGACCTATCCCCATAACCTTTATTCTTATCTGTGCCATACTAGCTTGCTGTGCAGCCTTCTTTTCTGCCTGATACTGTAACAACTCATTATGCACAACTCGCCATAACTTTCCCATCTTTTTTGCTAATTTGTCATCATCTAAAGCTGCATCCCACAATATATCCCAAATTTACGCCACTCTGTTAATTCATGCATTGTATGAGGATTTTGAAAAAATCCCTGTGCACACCCGTACTCTAACAATGAAGGAAGCTCTTTCTGCAAATCTATGCCCTTAACCTGACGCTTTTTTTAAAAGCAAGTAAATAAATCATATGCTGCTTGCCTTTCTATTTCCATTTTTGATAAAGTCAGCGCGCTGTTGCAGCTTCACAAGGTCTCGGCAGCACGTATCAGCCAGGCTCTCCAATGAGGTCACCCAGGGCACGGCACCTTTCGCTTTTTCAGCGGTGCTTATTTGCCGTCCTCGCTGCAAAGGACCCGAACTCCTACACCGATCCACCGTGGTTGCCGTTACAGGGATCACGTCGGGGTCAACCATTTGTGGAGAAAACATATCGGCGGGAGAAATGCGGCATTCAATATGAACGATCAGCAAGACTCGAACTTTATTGATAGGCATACATATTTATATTGGTGTTAATGAAGCTAATGCATATTGCAAAGGCGAGCTCACAATTGGTTAGTTACTTATCAGTCAACTACGCCTACTTCTGCATTCTTATGGCTATTCTATTGAAACTTTTCTTCATATTCTGGCTAAAGCCTCTCTCCCACATCCTAATGTTGCACCAAGGGCACAGTGTCCTTTGCTTTATATGGACACTGACTGCTGACTCTTATACTTGTCTATCTCTTGCTTATTCATTGGTATCATGTCGACATGGCCTTTCTCAGCTAACCAACTGTCCACAAAATCCTCTACAGGGAATCAACAACTTCCATTTTTTAATTGCTACTAGGTTACAGACCTTTCTTAGTTTTGAGGAATTCTACATGAAGATAACTGCATTTCTAGACTTAGTGACAATACCTTTAAGTCGTGATTTTTAATAAGCACAGGAAATTACAAGCAGGCAGCTGATTATGAACCTAAAGAAACTGAAAAATGTAGTACTGGAGACAAAGAAATGACAGTATGGGAATTTAGTCTGAGGATGAGAGTATGATGTAATGAAAGCAGGATCACAATCAGCTTTAGGCAGATTTGTAGCACAGGCCACTGCTGGAAGTTTCCTGGCATTAAACAGTGGAAAGTATGAAATGAAGGAGCAGCATCTATCTGGCAAGATATTAATGGTCAAGTTATTCTTTAGACGAACATGTACTTATGATGCCCATCTAAATCAGTGAAGAGAGAGTCACAAATATTTTATTAAACTGATCAAAATTATGATAACTGACCAGCACAAGAATCCAGATGAAAAAAATAACTTTGATGCCAACAGGAAGGTGAAGAATGCAGAACTACTTGCTTTGAGTGTGTGGGTATCTCAGTTGTTGGGTTAGAGATCACAAGTATTTCATTGCATATCTGCCACTTAACCAGGCTTCCTCACACACCTGTTTATGAAGAAGCATCAGTCTTCTAGTACACACAGTCTTCTAGAATGACAATTCAGATTACCTCATCTTGTAAGACCTTTCACATACAAAGAGCAGACACAATGACAGAATGAAGTCCAGAATGAACTATTCACCAATCAGACCTCAAGTGACGCTATATATGGAAAAGGGGAAGTTCTCTGACTTTTGCAAAGTCATAGAAATACCACTCCATTTTCAGCACACCACCTCCTGCAGCTCCACTGCCCCTTCCTGGAAGAAGTCTAGTCAGGTTAGCAGTGCCCATTGTATTCCAAGACTTCCTTTCCCTAAGGTAAAGAGATGGTGGGAAAATCCAGGGAGTGGCCAACCAGTCATTCACTGTCTTGTGTACCGCCTGCCCAGCTGACCCAGCACTCCAACATTTGGAAGAGATTATAATAATGAAAGCACAAACCACTGGACCCCCAAAGTCACAGATACATTTTTCTTATCACCCAACAAATTCAGTGTGTGTCTGAGGTTAATCACAGTTGCCACTGTGATTCAGTTTGCACTTGTCACAAACCCAGTTCTTTCTTCTTAGTCAAAACAGCTCAAGTGTCTAGGTTCACTTCCCTCCGTGGCCTCAGCTCTTTCAGACACACATCACTTAGTAGAGCACTCGCATGTGCCAGGGTTTTTTAGTGAGGAGCAAGGAAAAGCACTTATAGGTCACAGATTCTCTCCTAAGGTTCCAGCCCTTGTTCTCAGCAGGCTTCAGACATCTCTTCAAGGGAAGCCAATGGGTTGTGCCTTTAGAAAGATGAGAGCATGTGTCCCACAGAGCTAACATCTCAAGGCACAAATGCTTGCAACTTCTTGCTGATGTGGGTAACTTTCAAACTAGGAGAATGGCAGTCAAGTGTGCCCCACACCGTGAAATATCACATGCACATCCTTCAAGAAATCTTCAAGAAGTTCTGGGTGTCAGGACCTGACCCCTGGGATATGCTGCCTTGCAGAAGTTGGTTTTCAGATTTCTGAAAGATGGTTCTTACCTGCAAATGTGTTAAGGCCCTCTTTAGGAAAGGCCTAAATTCACTAGTGCAAAGAAGAAAGTGGGGTCAGATCAGATAAAAACCTCACTACATCAAATACGAAGCAAGTGCAAGAAATACGATCTTGATAAACAGATCATTTTAGGTCAGGATTTGAACAGCAGTTTCACATGTAAATGCAATAAATACAGCTGAGGAAAGATGTAGGCATCTTCATTAAAGAATACCACTACCATATTTTATTAATCTCAGCAGTGAAAAGAGCTAATCACTAAGCTGAGTTTAACAAAGAAAAAAACTCCAGTTGATAGCTGCGTCCTTTTCCAAGACTATGTCTTCCCTTGAATGTTAATATGGGGACTTCTCTTGTCCATTCATTGACTTCATCAAACTATCTGTATGAAAAGAAGAGAATAGGATGATTTGCTACTGAATATGCTGAAATAGGAGAAAGAGTAAATTGTGTGTGAATTGAAACGAGTTTTTGACTTTTTGAGTTTCTAATTTCATTTTCATTAACACATCAGAAATACAATTTGTCCTGCTAGCTGTGGTTTCAGTAATATCAATTAGCCAGACTCAGAGCATGTGTGATTATCAAGACACGGGCATGACCTTTGAAAGATGGAAAGGTTTCTGTCTATTTTTGAATTCTCTTCTGTGACACAATTATCTCTGTGCAAGAATATCTTTCACTGTTAGTAGTATTTATTAGGCACAAATGAATTCTAGCAAAAAGAGAAATTAAATTTTATTCATAGATTCTCAACAAAATGGAATTAATGTCACATTAAAGATCACTCATAAAACCAAGAGACAGAAAGAATTAGGTTATTACTAGTGCAGGTGCAAAGATGACAATTCCATCAGCAACTGGAATTTCCACCTGCGCCCTCACAGAAAAGACCTTCCTGAATCTCCAGTTGTGGAGAAGCAGGAAGGGTTTCTCCCCTAAACCTTGGATCAGTCTCTGCAAAAGGCTCATTGCTGAAAAAAGGGGAGGAGGAGAAATATCTTCCATTCATGTTATATGCCTTGGAGTTTGGGTATACACAAGCCTTTCTCTGCTGTGAAGCAGAATCAGTAAAGTTCAAAGCAGTTCCACAAGTCAAACTCCTAAATGAGAAGCAGAAATTTTGCAAATGTGTCCCTGGAACTCATCTCACATAAGCCCAACAAAATACAAGCTTGGTAGAAAAAACCCAAAGTTAACACAAATTATTAAGTCTGCATAGTAGTAAGTATGTCATGTCACAGCTTCTTCATTCATTATCCACTTTTATTGAAACTGTTCGACAGATCTTTCCTTGAGGACTGGCTCTGGAACTTCTCTTTTAGCTGAACTTCCTAGCATGGGCCCTGGAGTGCCTTGTTGGAGTTCTAGAACAGGAAAGACCAGGATCTGATGAATCCTGTGAAGCTTTCTATTTCCATAAAGATTTGTTCCCTCAGGGTACGTACAGGGTCTCAAAGTCTAGAAGTAGAGCACTTTAGCTCTAAATAGGTAGGTCTACATTTTGTCATACAGCAAACTTTCTCAAATAAACAGCATCTGTTTCAAGGGCAGATGCATTTCTTCTGTCTCACCTGGTGCTGGACAGTCCCATCTGTTTGTGCTGATTGTTGCATGTAGTGGAAGTGACCATCGCTTCTTATCTATAATCCAAAGTCCTGTCTTCCTTAATTTCTGTGGCAATTACTTGATCCTCTAGCAACACTACCCAGCACAGTGAATGACCCAAAGACTGAACCAGAAATGTAGCTGCTTCTTGGGAGAAAAAAATGATTTCTGTAGTCATCAAGCCATCATCCAAAAAGGTTGGCTTCCCACACAACCCAGGCCTTACTTCTGTACACTCGAGCAAACCCAGTTCTGGGTACAACCCGTTCCTCTGGCAGAATGTCCCAAATGATATCCTTCTATTGTCCTTCCTCACCAGTAATTATTCTTGTCTACATTTCTTGTAAAGTCTTGAAAGAGACACTGTTCTAATGCTGCTCTGGAAGCCATAAAACAGGAGATTATAGGATCAGGAGTCACAGGAATGGTTTGCTCAAAACCAGGATGCAAGTAATTCACCTGAGAGCAGGGCTATGCTTTTGTTTTAAGGCAAGTCTGAGTAAGCCTGGCAAACTGCCTCATAAACACACAGCACCTGTCCACAGAATGCTGCTTTTCCCTCTCTTTTGAGTGACTTCTGAAGACCAGTCAGGAATTCCACCTGTGATTGCTCTAATTGCCAGTACTCTCAAATCCAGTAATCATTTCCATTTCCCAGCTACTGGCTTCACGATTTGAGGGAGCATCTGTTGAATGGTCCATGTGTCATGCAATTGCCTTCCTCACACACAAATTCAATTAAGACAGATCCCAAGGAAGTGTGGTGAATCATGAAAACTTCAAATGTGCTGGGCCTAGGATATATCACAGATGTTCCTCTGAGATCTGGAAGGAGAATTGCTAAAATTTGTAGTCTGTCTTGAGAGTCAAGACCTGGAAGTAAATTCATCTTTACCTTCTCTACCACGGTACTGACAGACCCACAAAACTGGTAATGCTACCTCACATTAAGAATTTTCCACATTCATATGGACTTGCAGCCAGCAGAAGAACAGCTGATAATGAGAAAATAATTAGTTAAAGGCAGCTTATAATGAAAATCTACAAGTCTTCTGTGAAATTTGGTCACTGAATATTGATAAAAGGTGTTCTCTACTTCACTAAGAGTCTAAGACTGCGCTTACTGATGCAGGAGTTATTTCTTCCTGCCATATATAACTTAAAGAAGGTTGAGATTTCAAATAGTTGCTGATTGTTACATTTCAATCTTGATTAATTCTCTCTCTAGAGAATCCCTGTTCTCTCTCTAGAGAATCCCAGTCAGAATTGAAAGACCAATTTGAGAAAATAAGCCCACATGTGGCTTTCTAAAATTTTCAAGAAAAGTGAGGAAGAAGGGTAAACATTCTGGTGATGCCATTTCTTAGAGAGAAAAAGAGTGTTTCTCACAACCTGCTGGGAGGGGAGAGTACAGGGAAGAGCTCACATTAAGCATCTCACCTAATTCTTTTCTTTACAGCCAGTCACATCCTATGCACCCAATTTCAGAAGCTTTCAAAGGTCTGGCAAAAATTAGGAAATACCAGAAAGTCAAATACAAATTTAAATTTAGGGACAATGAACTTCTGCTCACAGTCCGAGGTACCTTACAGGCTGATGCTAGTGCCCTGTCAGAGAAAGTGAACATGGAGTCAATTATGGTCCTGTGTGTTTGACCTGATATGGTACAAACAGCAAGCTGTATCACGTCTCTTGTTATGCTAGAATCTGTACAAACAGTAGCATTAATTTAGTGCCACAGATAAATATTCAACAAAAAGTTCTCCTACCTGTAGAACATCTGTATTTTTATAAGTTTGTTTGCAACTAGTGCAAGATTCAGCTCATACATACACACACATACACCTTTAGTGCCTCCCAGATCCCAAAGAATGTTAGGCAGTAAAAAGAATTCAATAACCAGAAGCACAGCTGGGCATCTTTTGAGTGGCAACCTCAAAACAGTGGTTTTTGTTGCTTTACAAGAGACCCAAATGAACAGTTAATTTGTTTAGTCAAATCCAAAAGGAAAGATAATGCTTTTGAAGATGTAACCCTTTACTGGCACCATTTTTTTTCTCTGTTGTCTTCAACATTCAAGCTTCCTCTTGATATGAATGGATCTTAGTGGGTTAAGAAAACCATTCATGAGGGAAAGAAGATGGGAGGAAATTATCTCGAGTGACAGAAGTAGAAAGGTTGCCAAAGGGGTTTATTTTAGAAACTAAACTCCAAATATAAAGGCTGAAGCAAGAGCTGTGTAAGTCAGCGGAAATATTGCCCTGAGCGTGTTCAAACACTGCGCTAGGAGGAACGTGTTCACTCAAAGGTAGTTGTGTGGAGCTAGACAAAAAGAGCTTGGTTTGAGACACAGGAAGGAAAGAGTATGACTTTTATGGCATTATTATCCTTCATAGCAGCATTACTGTTTAAGATGCAAGGAAAAAATACCTCCCTTCGAAATACAGACAGCTTAATTCAATACAAAATAAAGCCTATAGCTCTGGCCAAAGCTGGGATGCCCTTTTGATGCAGTACTTGAGTCATGTAAGAAGGAATGTGCTGCCTGCAGTTCTGGAGGCCTCAACCTATTGAATCTCTGAGCCACTCTTGGTCACCCTGTTGCTCACACGTTTTACTTAGGCTAGAAAAGGATCTGCTACCTTAAGGATACTATTAACACTTCACTTATTTTTGTTAGGCTTAATTAAATGGCTCTGAGTAGTAACTACCTGGGAATTAAGGTAAATGGTTTTTTAACATGAATGCAAAAAGAAAATGGCCAGGAATATGTGTTGGAAAAGGTATTGCAAATTAATTTACCAGCTTTTCTGGGGAGCAAGGCTTTATTTCTCTAGACTTAATGATATAAGACTTGGGAAAGGACAGAATTTATTTGCTTCTGTTCTGTTCTGTTCAGTACGGTCCAAACTAGACTGAACTATAATTAACATCATCAATGGCATTGCTGCTGGATTAGAGACCCTGTGATCTGCCTCTCTCCAGCGCCCATTGATTTGTTTGATTGGCCTTTCTTGAGCTGTGATTCTAGTCACCAGAATACCAGTATATCAGCACCACAGCTCTAGATGTGCACCCAAAACCTCTTTGTTGTCTAATGAGGTCAGCACTGTTAATTCAGCAGTTCTACACTGAGCATTATCCTACAATGTGTCTACATGAGCTCATACAGTGTGACAGAAGCACTATTAATCATTTAGACAGTCAGAAGCAGGCTATAATTCATCACTACACCTGCATAAAAATAACTTTATTTACATTCCTTTTGCTACTCCTTCAGGATTCCTTTTATCAATAATCTGCCCAGTATAAATATGCATAGTTGAGTTAATTTCCTTAAAATCAGACTTTGTACTCGAAATGGTCACAGAACCATTATTATCTCTAACAATGTAGCACACATCATTGTAATATTCTTTCAAATCAAATTGAAATCTAAAAACTGACTGACTGTAAAAAAAATAGTAATTGCTGTTTTTTATTACCCCAATGAATGTAGCTTGTACTCCCCAGAAGATTTCCAATGCAGTCAGTACATAAAGACGACAGACACAGCTGTCACTAGGTACATATTTCAAAGAAAATCTTTGAGAACTTCTTGTGATGCAGTCAGGGGAAAAAGGATTCTAATTCCGTGAGTATGACAGTTTCTTCATTGCTTTTAATTCTCTGACCATCTTCATTTTTGTCCACAGCTTTAGGAGCCTTCTTGATTTATTTCTTCTTTAGGAGTCTTCTTGATTTGTCGCATTCATGTGGCATCATCAGCTTCTGTTAAATGCCTGGCCTAGCAGAGACAAGAACAGCTCCAGGAAATAAACCCAACCTGACAAGAGCAGCTGATATTTAGAGGGGTTTTAATTATTTCTGAGCTATGGTAGCATGGATAGGATTTATTTGAAACTTTCTCTCATAAGAAATGTTTCAGTTTAGAGATACATCAAAGTTCAGTGGGGGAAGGGGTTCACGCTGTTATCTTAAAACAAATGAACTAAATCATCCTCTGGAGCTACAAAAACACCTCTGGTGGGCACTGGCCTTTTCTGAAGAGCTGAAGTCTCTCACATTATGAGGGCATTCAACACACTACCAGTATGTTACCAGGAGCGACTGATTTTTCAGAAATACCTGTGTCCAGCTGGCCTGCTGTTCTGGGCTTAGTCACCTTCATCCATAGGGCACTTTTTCCACAAGAGGGATCAATTCCCTCCCTTCCTGTATCCTTGGTGTTATAAGTATCCAAATGCTTAAGAGCAAGAACTCTCATGTGCCTCTTTCATTCAGCATACACAGCACACACACACACACACGCATGTATGCCATTCCTGCATAGTTCTTTGTAGGGAGAGGGAATGAGGTCCCCTGAGGAAGCAGTGGCTTGGTAGGTATGGTTGTAAGGTGGTTTGGTGGTTTGGCCTTAAGGTTTTTACAACACGTGCAGGACATGACTATTCTGAGGAGTAGTTCTTCCAAATATTTTTCAAAAGAGTAATTTAACCTTGCTATTGAAGCCCATTTAATCATGAAGCTGTAATCAAGATTCAATACTTATGAAATTAAAATATTTATGCCCTTCTGAAATTATTGTGCTACAGAAATACTGAAAAGAGATACAGGAGTGTTGTGATTGCTTGTCTCTCACTCTGAAATCATGAGACTTGTCTTTATGTAAGACATTCCTTAGAAAGATATGTAGTTAATGTACTCTCCAGCCAGACTTTCATCAACCTTTCACCACTCCATCCCAGTACCCGACTATCTTTATTGCAGAATGATTTTCTCAGGTCTAGGTTTCTTTTCTTGAAGGTTGATCCATTCTTCATCATTTCTAGGAATTCATAATATTTCAAATGGTATTTCTATGATTTTGGGCAAGCTTTCTTGGATAACTTCACTGGGGAAAAATAGAAGATTTTGGCCCCAAGACACTTTTGTTGTTCTACTTGGACTGGGCCAGCATAATGGAACGAATCTTCTGGATGAGGAAGTAGGACATAATGCTGTAAGCATGCATCAATCTTGTTTTATATTTATCATAGTACCACAGAATCATAGAATGGTTTGGGTTGGAAGAGAACCTTGAGATTATCTAGTTCTAATACCTCTGCTATGGCTAGGCCAGGTTGCGCAGAGCCCCATCTGACCTGGCCTTGAATACATCCAGACGTGGGGCATCTACATCTTCACCTATCCCAGTGTCTCATTATCCTCAGAGTAAAGAATTTCTTACTAATATCTAATCTAAAATTACTCTTTCAATTTGAACCCTTTCCCCCTTGTTCTGTCACTACATACCTTTCTAAATAATCCCTCTCCATCTTTTCTGTCTGCTCCCTTCAGGGACTGGAAGACCACAGTTGGATTATTCCAAAGTTTTCTCTTTTCCAGGCTGAACAGTCCCAATTCTCTCATCCTTTCTTCATAGAATAGGTCCTCTATCCTTCTGACTGTTGTGGTGTTCTGTTGCATGGAGGAAGAGAAAACTCCACAACTTTTAGTTATAGAGCGGTCTGTTTATTCAACGCTGGACGCAGGCCAGAGAGACAGAGACTGCTCTCTTTAAAAGGGCATGCGCCCCTTTGCGAACCCCAGTCCTCCCTTTTATCCCCCTTTCAAATGCATATGCATACAATTTCACAATAGGCTCATACATATTAATTTCTATGAATTTCACAGTGACTTTTGCTGCTAATTTTCATTATCAGAAGGAATTTCTTGTGTCCCTGTCCTGTTCCCGCAGCATCTCTGTTTTCATTTCACTGTCTCCTCGTTATCTTCTTGCTTTTTATCAAAGCAGCTTTTCTCTTTGGCCTTAACTTGACACAGAAAGGCACCTTTTACCCTTTTTACTCTAGAGGGGGATTTTACTATGCCTCAGTTCCTCCTCTGGACTTGCTCCAACAGGTTCAGGTCCTTCCTCTGCTGGGACCCCAGAGCTGGATGAAGGATTCCAGGTGGGCCCTCACCAGAGCAGAGCAGAATCCCCTCCCTCACCCTCCTGGCCATGCTAGTTTTAAAAACAGTTGTCAGCTTTTGAAATATGTGTTTGGGGTCTTTTTTTCAATTTTATTGAATCGTTTGTAATCAGGAAGATATGGCAATTATACAACACATGCAGAGAAAGCCTTCATTTTAATAAAATAACAATGATAGATAGTTTTCTTAACACAAAACAGGTTTTTACTTATGCCATTATGTCAAGTTATGCTTCAACAGAAACTGAAAATAATTAGAAGTCTGTAGTACCTCTTTAAAAATCTGCTTTTATTTATATTATCTGCTTTAAGTAAAATATACAGAGAAAAAAAATCAGAACAGGTTTTGCATCCTGAACTGATTTTTCAAACAAAATCAACAAAAATACTGAGCAAATGGGTTTAATAGACTTAAGGCCATCAATGGATTTCAAGATCTCAAAATAAGTTCCTACTCATATTACACCAGAAAAAATACCTTCTGCATCTCTTTCTCCAAACTTCATCCAGTTTCCCAACTCCCAGTAAACCAGTCACTGAAACAATTTTGGTATATTCAAGGGCATTTTTGCTTCAGTATGTACATGGACATCAGGCTTATGTCCATTGCCTTCCTGCACCAATATGGCTGGGTTTTTCAATACAGCCTTTCACAGGTCACATTTACTCATGTTCTGTTCCTGAAAGTGCATTATAGAGATAAATCACTTGATCAAATGTTATCAAATGTAGTTACCTTCAATGCCTATTACATTGTGAAATTATATCTGTTGAAGGGGTTTTCTATATTTACATTAATTTTTAGCCTTTAAATCATCAAGAAAATTTGCATTCATTTTGGAGCTACAAAGAAATACAACGACCTGAGAATGACAACAAAGTTCTCCTCAGGCAGGGATATCTGTCTTTCTCTGCAGAAACAGAAATTAGACAGAGCAGCAGACCTTTATATGTCACAGTCAGTAGATGAGGTATCAAAAAAAAACAACCCTGTACAGCAGTAGACCATTTTTTTGGTATCTTTGTTTTCCTCCATAGTTGTCATATACTGAAATGATAATGCAATTTTGGAAACCTTTCAACTACCAGAATCAGAATCTATGGAGTTGTTTAGAATTTCTTCTCTAGATTCATGCGTTCTCTTGTGACTATTTTGCAGCGGAGACTTTCCTCATTCCATTAACACCACCTACATGTCTCTTTCAGGATGTCTCAGTGCTCAGGCAAGAGAAGTACAGCTGCTTTCCACTTCCAAATGACCTTGTAAGAACCATTAGCTAGTCACGCAAGAGAGAAAAGAGCATCTGAACACAAAAGGCCAAAAATAGATTCACTTCATTTTCTAAATTTCTGCATTTCCAGACTTGTTAAAATGACTATGCATTTCAGGAAAAAAAATCACCCTTATCTACAGGACCCCTCTATGTCCTGCATTTCTTTAGCACCACAGAAAAGGAGCTAGTTCCAGCAAGGTATGAGATCTAGGTGCAGAAGGCTTACTGGATGTTCTGTAAAGGGTCTAGCTTCATGCCTACCACACAAGCCTGGATATGAACCATGTGTTTCCCTATGCAGAAATGGAACTGTTACCTGACTGTACAAAGTTTGCCAGGTTTGTCTCTTTGCAAGATTGTCACTGCACAATCAAAGCAGAACATATTGCCTTTCAGTTATGGTGGTAGTACTCAAGAGGCAAGATCAAGTTCACTGGGCCCTCTAGGCCTGTGCTACCTCTTTCTTGTAAATGTCTTGAGAGATGATAGACTACTAAAACTAAACTTTCTCCAAAGGTCTTTAACCTCAGAATGCCCAGAAAGCATGAGGTATATTCAGTGTGGAAAAGAGACTAGTACTGCTGTCTGCACTACATAAAGTCCCTTGATAGTGAGCAGTGTAGAATGAAGCCTTCTTCTTCCACAAGGTAGCCAGTGTGCACCTTTCAGCGCACACTTACTTCATCACCTCCTGGGGACATCTAGCATTAAACCCTGGTCTGAAAACAAGACAAGCCTCAAATACTAAAGATAGTGTGTCCTAGAATAATCCACAAGCATGTTGCTACAAAAGAAAGTATTTTAATCAAGTCAGCCTAACATTTAGGATATCATTAACTGTTCAAAGCCACTGACATGCAGTGCTTCTGCTAGATAAAGTATAAACCTTTGGAATAAGAAAACCGATAGGACCCTAGGAAACAGGAAACCAGAGCATACCCTGGCAACAGAAATTGGTCTTCAGGACCAGATTTGCTCTTGTGCTTCTGTTCAAAGGCAAAGTGTGAACATATACACATACAAACACACATGGGTAAATACAGGTTCAGAAATACATATGGGCTTATCTGACAGGAAAGATAAAGGTGAAAGTGTAGCAAAGAAGAGGGAGGGAGGGAGGGAGGGAAAAGAGTAAAGGAAAAAAAGGAGGGAGAAGGAGAATGATGGACATACATGAAGTTACACAAGCACAACACAACTCTCATAGATTGGTTTCTCTTAGTGGAAGACGTCAGCTGACAGGGTCTTAATGTTTGAGAGGATTGACTAGAGTGTTCTTTTGTAATTGTCCCAAACTACAAATATACAGGAATTTCTCTTCTCAAGGAAGTTAGGAAGAGAGATGAAGTGCCACATTATTGTTAGAGAGCCAATACACATCTCCCATAATCTAAATGAAGACAGTTCAACAGATATTTAGGAAAATACTGTTGTTCTTACTGCAATGCTGGAGACTGATACATTAAATTATATGGAAATCCTTTCTGGGTGACTCTGAATTCTCTGAGATTGCATCCTAAAAGAGAGCAAGTAAACATCAACATGTTGAGCTAAAAATTCTGGTTTGTTTTGGTGTGAGTCAGAGGTTTTCTGCAACAGTGACTTTCTCCATAAATAGAAAATTCTGGTTCAGTTCCATTACTGAGAAGGTATCTAGCAGATTCAAAGCATCATAGAGTTCCATGCATAGCAAGTGTGTTGAATTTTTTTGAAACAAACACGAGCTTCTTATGGTATGGCTAGTACTCATTGCACCAGAGATTGACTTCATGGTCTAGAAGATAGAATGAGGAGTCTTAAGGCTATCTTGTATTGCAAGCAAAAAACCTTCAATACAATGATGATAAATAAATGAGTGCTTTTTCAAAAAACAAAAAAACAAAACAAAACAAAAAAGAACCCCAACCAACCAAAAAAAAACCCACAAAAACAAACTAACAGAAAAAACCCAACAACACAAAAAACCCCACACCATAATAGTTTATCACTTGGCAGTAGGAATTCATTTTTATGAAATATTTTTTGAGATCTCAAAATGGGAATGTGATTATTTATTCTTTAATCTGATACAAAGCCACATTGAATTTTTCTTTCAAATCCTGAAAAACATTTTACAAGGGACTTAGGAAGATTAAATTCCTTTCAGATTACATTTAACATGTATGCCAGCTCTGATAGGGGCTTTGCTCTTCACACTGGCTTACATTTATGTCAAGTGGCAATTTCCAAGGTCTTCCAGCACTGTGAGAAATTCGGTGCTAATTAATGCTTTTTAAAAGCTTAGTAGGTTTTTTATTTTTCAATTTCAGCTTTAAAAACACAGGAAAATTTTCTATGTTGACAAATCTAGTCTGACACCAGGTCACAACTCTTCTGGAGGCATTAATAATCATCTGGAAGCCCTGCACATTTTATGTATTATGTAGTCTGGTGAAGATATTTTAACATTTCTTGTTAGACAGTTAGAATGCATTTAAGCTCTTAAAATTATGACACATTAATAAACATTGTAAGAGGGTGATGTATATACTGCAGGATATACTCAGGACTCTTTCCATCGAGGAAGGTGAAAAAAAACAGTGTAATTATTCAGAACAGTCTGTTTTCCTATCAACTGTCTTTCAAAAAGGAAAAAAAAATGTCTCTTACATAGGGTTCCAAGCAACATGAAAATGTTCTGGCTTGCTTCAGCAAGTCAAATTTTTTCTGTCTGAGCCAGTTCTGCTTGCTCTATTTGTTTTTGTATGAGTATGGCAATTTTTCAGACCTTTAGTTTGCTTGTTACTCTGTCCTGCCTCTCTTACACAGTCTGATTTGAGTTCTCCACCTGGATTATGGATACCTTACTCTGAGAAAAAGGCATTATTTATCTTGGGAAGCTTTATTTGCAGAATTGCAGGATGGGGTGTTTTGGCAGATTGCACAGAGAGGAGTGTGACAGTACAAGTTCAAATAAAATCCAAATATTGAATCAATTCTAAAATGAAATGCTGAGAATATTCTTTTTAAGCACAATCAAAATATTTTGACCCATCACTATCATTTGCTGTAGAATAATAATTCACAACATTGACATTTTCCACAGATTTGCAATTTACACAAAAATGTAGCGTGGTAGGCATTTCTAGCAATTTCCAGTACTCTCCCTTTGCTTAAAGCAGGGTCAACTAGAAAAACTTGCTAAGGGACTTCTCCAGTAAGAGTTTAGATATCTCCAGGGATCTCCCCAGCTCTCTTGTAGGCTGTACAGCTGTCAAGGGAAAGAAGTTTTTCCACATGTTAGATGAGAATTTCCTGTATATTTATGGCCGTCACCTTTTATTTTCTCACCATCCAGAAAAAGCGTGCCCCATCTTTTCTATATTTTTCTGTGAGAATGAATCACTCACGACCACACACTATGCTAGCAAAAGTGGTAACAGACAAACATGAGTGTAAACTGTGTGCCCGACACATTCAAAATTGCCTGACATGGCTTGAGCCCCAGCTGATGGTTGAAGAGAAGGATGACCTTCAGACAGATCAAACCTAAACCAGGAGATTACTGAGCAACTTTTGAACACAGGGAGAGCCAAACAGAAAAACAGAAAAGAGGCATGGAACTGTGGGGATGGGGAACACCCCTGGCGGGGAGCAGTGAGGTCAGAGCAGGAGTCAGGCCAATTTGGCATTGTAAGAAAAAGTACTGCTGGTGTCACACTCTCCATCACAGACAAAGGCATCTCCACAGCCTGGAACATCTCCCTCCCCACTGCCAGCCACTGCACTCCAGCTGGCTGGGGCTGAAGGGCATGCAACCCCAGCCCTGGGTATGCACAGGGACCACAAGACACCTTCCCATTGGAGTAGGATATTTGGACTTTAAGGAGCAGCCTAAGCACTTCTGAACTTTGTGTTTCCTACGGCACAAAGACGAATTGTGGTACAAGAATCACCTTGACAGGAAAGAGAAATGCATGAAACTCACATGCTCAAAGTGCAGGAGGGACCTACACATAACTGTGTGAATGTGGAGTAGGTGAGGGCTTTTGGAGGTTGGAAAGTGTTTATGCACATTTAGTAGTTTATCTGTTGTGATGCTGATAACAGTATGATAGACTCACAAGACGGCTGAGAATGGCTGGAACGGATCTCAGGAGTTCATGTGGTCCAACTCCCCGTCCTCAAGCAGGACAAGGAAAAGTCAAGTGCCCAGGACCATGTCAAGTGGCTTTTGAAGATTTCCAAGGAGGCATAATGCACAGTCTCTCTGTGTGACCTGTGCCAATGTTTTATTGTCCCTACAGTGAAAAATTATTTCCCAGTATTCAGGAGGAACTTCTGTGTTTCATTTAGTACCCACTGCCTCTTAATGGCCAACACTGAAAAGAGCTTGACTTTACCTCTTTTCAACTTCCTTTCTGGTCTCTGCATGCATTGGTAAGATTCCTGCCTAAACCATCTCTCCAGCTGAACAGTCTCAGCTTTCTAAATCTTTCCTGACGTGAGAAATACTCCAGTCCTTTAAGGCCACAGTGGGGCTTTGCTGGACCCTCCCAATATGTCCGTGTCTCTCTGATACTGGCGACACCACAACTGGAACCCAGTTCCACCACTGATATGATCTCAACAGCACTGAGCCAGCTTCCACCTACTTGCAGGTGTATTTATCACATCAGGATTCATGGACTTATCTTTGTCCAGTTGGCATAAGTATTCCCTGACCTGATCACCTTTTCGCATGCTCTTTCCTCCAGACTTTGCCTGGTCTCTGGGCCCTGGGATTGCTGAAGGCCAGTCTCACCAGTAAAGTCTGAGACAAAAGAGGGCATAAAGTACTCACATTTTGCAATGTCCAATCTCAGCCAGACTCCCATGTCATTCAGCACTAGGCCCACATTTTTACTGGCCTTCCTTTTGTCACTATATACTTTAAAAAGCCTTTAGAGAAGCTCAAGGCTGGATTCTGAATGTATCATTTCCTTATCAATTATGTGTACTTAATAAATCAATAAACCACTTGGATTTTCTTTGATTAAAATTAAGTGGACTCACCAGTTTTCCATTGAGATATCTGTCCAGACTGATGTAGAAGCAGGACAAGATCCCCTTCACATGCTCATTTATAGGCTGATCAAGAGCTTTTCTTTTTTTTCAGACATCTCTCTAATCTGTCCTGCTCTCAGTCCCCCCCACTGACTTGCGGAGGAAATTATGAGACATCTTCCCCTTTTTCTTCTGTTTGCCGGATAGTATTTACTAATGAATATCTTTCTCTACACCTGGAAATCCATGTTACCAATTCTCCATATGATGTGCGTGCAATTTTAACTCCTAGGAATATGCAATTGCTGGAAGAGTGTATAGCAATCCTGAGTACCTCAGTATCTGCTCATTATTTTTGCCACTTTGTAGGAAGTAGTGCACTTAGTGTGTCTTGTCTCAAAGAGGCAATTTTATTCTTCATAAGGCTTGAAGGTTTAAAGTGCATTTTACTGTGCCAATAGGAGGGTTATGACAGACATTTACACCAAATGGGAACAAGCACAAAAGAAGCACACAAAGGACATACAGATTATAAAGAAGAAATTTTAACTTTTTAAATGTCTTGTCCTAAGTTTATTCCTGTATCATCATTAGACAGCCTTCAATCCCTCCTCCAGCAAGCAGGAGTGCTAGGAATCACAAAGCTTTATCTGTCAGCTTTCTGCCAGTCCGTGATAACTAACCCTTTTTATTTTCAGCTCCTTGCAGAGTTTTAACTTTGTGGTGACAGACATGGGATGGCACAAAGCATTCCATACGATTCAACTTTTCCTTCTTTTTGTTGTTAAAGTTTCTTCATTAGTGAGCTCACAACCTCCCCATAGTCACTCTTCTTCCCCACCTGTAGCTGTTTGCTGGTTAATCTTGCAAGGATCTCTGAAGACACATGATTTAAGGAGAAGAAACAAAGCAGTCTCTCTCTAAGTCAGCTGATTTAACTCACAGACATTACTCACAGACATTTTATGAGCATCCTTTAGAGAGCTGTCTGAAAGGAAACCATGGTGACCTCAGGAAAGGAATAGTTTCAAAGTGTCATACCTCCTTCTGCTTTATATATTTTATATTTTCTACATGACTTTGTAATGTTCTTGTGAAGGTGGAGAGCTAGAAGTTGAATCATGGAAGTTTCTATAAAAAGAGTGTTTACAAGTGCTGACTGTTTCTCCTTAAATACAATTTAAACAGTTTGAAATATGAGGAGCTGTCAGCCAAGTCAGATGAGGGTACTGAAGCAGTTGTACAAGAGGTCTTGTAAAGTCCACTAAGTACAATTCAAGTAAGCTCAACATTAAAGAACCGGTTCTGATACAAAGAAGATGGCAAGATCTTTGAAATCATGGTCTTTATTTTAGACTCGGTACATATGATAAGTCAACCTATGCTGCTTTGTTTATTCCAGCTTTTTTCTGTCTAACAAAATACAAAAAAATAAATGCTTCTCAGAGCTATCCAAAGAATCAAAAACAGGTACAATTTTCTTGTTTCTGATTTCATGGGTTTTTTCCCAAAACTTCAGTGACTCTTGTCATTGGGAAGTATTTAATCAATTCATGCCAGAAGAAAGGAATTTTTCATTGGGAAGGCGAAATTAGGCTAGAAGCCATTCTTTGTGAAAAATACCCTTTAAAGCCATCCGCAAAAATATGGGAAACTGCACAAAAAATTAGAAAGTGAAGAAAACAGAAACTACAGATGCAGCACTTACTGCCATAATGAAACTAAAAATATTCATTGTTCTTAATCAAATGGCCATTATTCTTAATCCAGTAATGAATAACTCAAAGCAATAGAGACTTTGCTGGGGTAGAGTGATGTCATTGACATCACAGCTGTCAGGTGGAATCTGATCCACTAGTACACCAACAGAAGAAGTAAGCAGGAAATAATCTTTTCAAAAAATACCGCACAGTCTTTGCCCTGGCACAAGACTGACTGGGATAGTGAACTAGATGGAAAAAGCCCATGCAGTTATTCCATATCAACCACAAGCAATCTAGGTAAAAGAAAAATCTTGAAAATCAACTATAGGAAAATGTCAAAGATCCTTCAGACCAGGCATCACTCATGAACATGAGTCTTTCACTGTGAATGATAAGCTCTCAAAAACTACTCTCTGAAAGACAGAATGGGAAACTTCAGGGAAACAAGCAAAGTTCAAAGGAGCGGCGTTGTGTTGCATTTAGACCTCCTTGCACCGGTGATGGGAAAAAATGTTACTGGGTCACGTGGATGGTGTATTCCCCCTTCCTATCACACGGTTCCTCCCCATGCACCCCTGGTGGTCTGCCTCATGGGTACCCCTCCCCTCGCCCCTCCCCAGTGGCATCCCATTGGCCATGGTCCTTTTTCCCCGCCCCCTTCCCTGGGGTATAAACCTGCCCTGCAAGGAGGCCACGTCCTCTTTCCTACCTCGGTGGTCCCCGTAGCGGGAGTGTCCTGTCTCAAGCCAATAAACAGGATACCTGCACCCATGTGTGGAAGAGAGCTTCTCGTCTTTTGTCCTTTTGTCTATGCAAGTCCATGTTGGGCTTGGCTTCGAGCTGGCTGGGGTTGGACCCATATAAAGCCCAGAGAACCAACAGATCATTGCAGAGCAGGAAACATTTCTCTTCCATTGCCTAAATCCACTGACCAGTGTCTCATGGGAAATATCCTTGAAATTATTTTTATTCCTGAAAAAAGTCTGGATCCATTAAAATCACAAAGGAAAATATTCCTCAGTTTTGATTCAGCCAATTTTCTTTCATGCTTCCTCATAAATGACTTAACAGTTTAGCATCTAAGCAAGCTACTCTGATGCTGTCCCTCAGATCAGCTAAGCCACTAACTGGACATGGCAAATAGGGCAAAAGCACCATGTGAGGATGGCTGGTGTGTTCTGTTTGCCTTTGTAGCAGCTGCACCTACATGTACCTTAGAACACACTTGCCTGTACATACACATATGCTCTGTCTTCCAAGGACAAAACAGGGCACAGGCAGATGCAGACACAAGGCATAGAAAATTTACAGCTGAACTATTCAGAGTATACAGCAATCTGGGTCCTCTGGTATAGAACTAGTCAAGGAGAATTTAAAGAACATATAGCTAGAACTTAACATATATATAGAACTTAAAGCCAAGGAGAACATATTCTTATCATGTGCTTCATGCAGGCATCTGAATCAGAAGTGGAAAGGATATAAAAATCCTATGTAAAATCTTGAGTTTCCTCATAAAAAAAAAAAAAAAAAACCAAAAAAACCCCCACCAAAAATGTAGCAGTCCCTATGGACATAAGCAAGGCTCCTTGGAGGATTTGAATCAGCATTTTTACTTCCTGACTTCCTGACCCCCACCCTAGAGCATATCCCTGTAACCCTGTAGGTTAGGACTTTAACCCTTTGCCATTGGTCCAAAACTCAATCCTCCTAAATCCTATAAAAGGGGCACATTTTAGCCCACTCGTTAGAATGAGTGCAGACCGGACCCTTCGCATCAATAAAGACATCTCTGCGGAACCTCCGTCGCCTCTTCTCCTCTCTCTCGTCCGCCGCGCCTCTCGCCCTGAGCTAACTCTGCCTAGCAAGCAAGCTGAGACACTGAGCTGAAAATCACTAAGAGCTGATAATCACTAATGCTTGCTGGCAATAGCCCTGTTGCCACGCCGAGATCGCCGGGTCCTCGGGCGTTCTGTTCTCAAGGGGAACAGGGCTCCTGAGGCTAGCTGAGGCAACAGAGAGGCATTATTAAAAAAAAAACACAGCAACTTCTTTAAAAAGTCTAATAACAGGCTAGAGGAAAAATACCGCCTCTTCCTTCAGTCAGCAATAATTCTGTCAGCAGCACAGGCATAGGCATGATGGAAGTTAAAGAGGGTTCCCAAAGACATATTACTGTTTAGCAGAGTTGTTGTGGCTTTTGTGCTTGTGAGAAGTAGTAATGCAGATCCTTCCTTAAGCAAGCAGCTTGGGGTCCCAGCTTACATTTTGGGAGAGAGAAAATAGGAAGAGCTGTGAAGGGTATTAGCAACAGATCTAGTCACTCATCCAGTCTGGGAAATGGTAACACAGCTTCACTATATACCAGCTATTTCCCATGTACAGAGCTTTCTGTGGATGACAGATTTCTACAGTTTCTTTTGCTTTCTGATTTCCAACTCAGAGACTCTCTTTCTCTCTCTCATAATTCAGTACAGACTTTCTCATTGTTCTCTGGTCATTCTGCACTGGAATTACTGCATGCACATGAATTCTGCACTGGCCAGTCCTTTTCATAATCTCTTGTAAACTAGCACGTCTAGTTTTGCAGACCTTGTGCAGTCCTGTAAAACTTGACCTAGCCCATAAGGAGACATCTTTGTGAATGTAGATGAAAAATGAATAGATTATGCAGCAGGCTGCCTACAATCCTATTTAACTTGGGGTCCTGGTGGCCTGCTTTCTACTCCAAGTTTTCTCTTGCATAGCCGACTATATTTTCTCCTCCCACCCCTATGCTTTTCTGGCTCACACTGTGATCCCCAAAGCAGCTCTCCTGCCTGCCTAATTTTTTCTTCACCCACCATCCCACTCAAATGACATGTATTTTAAATACCACTGATTCATGAAGGTGTTTGTAGCTGCTGGAGCTATCACCATCTGAAAGGACATGGACAAAGCATGTTAGAAAGGCCAACAAGAGGCTCAGCATCTCAGATCTGGGTTTTCCTATGCAGCATACTTCCCTTAACCCAGTTCAGTCATATGCTTCTAGAAAATCACCTCTTCTCTACAGCATAAGGGTAGGAAAGCAGTGACAGTCAGCAGAGCATCCTCTCAGCAACAGAGCTGTGGCTACATCCTGTGAAGAACAAGCAAAGGGACACAGAAAAGAATAAGTGGACTGAAGTTTGGCAGGAAAATCTCCAAGCAAATGGCTTTGAATGACCAAAGTACTAGAAGCAAAAACATGACATGCAGATGTGATTTCAGGAGGAATAAATAGTCTTGAAGGATAATCTAACAAAAGCCTTTGTATTAGTTTAATATGGGGTTTTTGAGCACTTTGAAAGTAAGAATCATACGCTTCTAATTGGATGCATTTCTTACCGCAGAATCTTCTGCATCATTTCTCAAAGGTGAAAACTGAAGCTTAACTCACTTTTTTACCATAGGATATATGTTTTGGGGAGAAGAGAAAGAGCCTCTGTCATGAAAAGCTTTAATTGATTATGGGGAATTGAACAGTAAGAACAATTCATAAGCATGTGTTGAAGAGATGGATGTCCCTGTAATTCTCAAGTTTTAATATTTTTGATGATTTGCTACAGAGATCAAACACAAAAAGAAATATTTTTTCCCCTTCCAAAAAGGCCTCAGAATTACTTCATTTCAAGCACCCACAGCAAAGACAAACCATACCCATGAAGAAGAATTATAATGAATATGCACTGACCATGGAAGAAAGACTATTAAATAGTTGGGGATTTCCTGTGGGTCCAGAGCAGGTTTATCCTGCTGCATGGAGCAACCAAAATAAGAAAACTCTTTTATGACACCTTGTGTTTCTACCTGACAGGACAAATGCTAGAGACATCACAGAGAGAGATTATATCTAATTAATAAATGATAAAATTGTTTGACACCTCATTATTTACTTTATGAATGTCACCATTATATTTATTTTCTTTATCAGAAACAAAAATCTTTTGGAGCTTTTTTTCAGTCCTGTACCCTTGAATTCCCCCTGTTTCTTTCTGGTGTTAAAACAAAAGGAATATGTGACGAAAATTGGTAACAATTCTGAGAAGTATCTTCCATATACCTATACAATTTTCAGCCTACCATCAGTTCCACTTGATGAGGAGGTCTGAACAATGATGGAAATGATGAAAGATTTCACTGTTTCCACTGCATTCTTTCTTTGCACTATACCCAAACCAAACCTGATGGAAAGTTTTTTCAGCTGATTGTTTCAGAGGAAAGAAAAGCAGATCCCTTTTTTGAACTTTGAGTATGGAAATATCATAATACCACTGTTCCTGAGTAGGTGAAGACTATTCCCAGCTTTATTGCAGTAGCAAATATTCATGAGCTATGAAAATCCATGCACTATCCAGATTGTGAAAGAGCCATAGTACAGAGAGATACTGATATAAAAATTTAAACACCAAGTCTGCATCGAGAAGAATTCTAACACATCTAAAGCTGGCAGAGCACAGCAACAATCCTCTGTATTATCAGCTCAAAATATGTATCCATAATGTAACAAACTCAGGAAAGGAATATATTGCAGTAAAACATTAATGGGCTGGCACCACCAAGCTGTGAACACAAAACCAGCTTTCTTGAATCAAATTAATACCACTACTTGGGCATCCTGTCCCCATTTGCAGCCTACAATAGCTGCATAAGTGAAGGGCAAAGTGACTCTCTATTTTATTACACATCCTAAACTTCTGCTGAGAGGAGCCTTAAAACTTTTCCTGCACTGCAATACCTGGACTATCATAATACATTTATTAAAGAACAAAGAGATGTCTTACAATTCTGACAAAATCCTGCAACAGTGAGTTTCACAACAGAAGTATGAATTCCAATCATTCCTTAGACACAGGTGGCTTTCACTTAATCGCCACAGAAAAGGAGTAAGTACGTGAAATATAAGAAATATAGAATTTTGTGACTTAACACAAACCTTAATAATGCTAAGAAAAGGCAAAAAAAAGTACTTATAGCTGTTAGAAACTAACTGCATATTTCCATGTTCAATTCAGTAGAATTTCCTCACATTACTCAAAATCAAGCTGTCATTCTGAAAATGTTCAATGTGTTCACTAATAAAGCTGTGTAAACAAGCTCTGAGGAGAATCACAGTGTCTTCCTTGACAGGAATTTCTCCCTGTATCTGCAAGTACTCCCAAATATTGGAGTACCCCAACACAGAACAGCCACAACATCTGCATGGTGTCATCAGTTATGACTGAAACCAGAACAATTAACCTGTTGTGGCACTAATGCTCGAGAAGTTTCTTACAGTGGTGCCTTATCAAATGTCAGGAGTACATTTGCATGTCATTGTCCTTGCTGTTGTTTAGACAAAGCTCAAAATACTTGGATTAATAAAGCATTGATGTGGAGAAGGGGAGGAGGAATCTTCAGTAGAGCTGTTTATAGCACACATTTACTTTCTTGAGAGACTACTGAGATATTCCCTCTGTGTCTCCTCTACGAGAACAGGAAAGGCAGTTCAGCTGGATGTCTGCTCTGCAAACCAACAGCTCACAGCTACAAGATCCTGAAGACAGCAGACCCCAGAGCCCTCTGCCTCCTGGGTACATGCTCAAGCCACGCTCCTGTCATCTCCATGGTAATTCAGCAGCATGGTAGGCTAAGACCCTTGTCTGAGGCTACCCAACAGGACTAGCATCAATGGCCAGGCTCAGAGACAGGCTCAAAGGCCAGAAACAGGAACATCACAAGAAGGTGCCAGAAAAAATATTACATGACAGGAGCTGCACACTATCTGCCAGTCTTCCTGCTCAGGGTACAGGATGGTTTGTGGTAGTCAGTGGCAGGACAGATGGTATGTCCATAACAGTGTCTGAAGGACTGTGGGAAATGTACCATTAGCAAGGATTGAATCCTCACTGGTTTGGGATCAGAGGACAGCGCCTATGTGTACATGAACTTGGCTGCCAGGCCTTAGAGAGAGGTATCTTTTATTTAAAGAAATAGTCCAAAACTCCTGCAGAGAAGAGGATCTGTCTTTTTATGGAAAATACAGGCAAAATAATTGGAAGGGCCTGTACAAGATTGTCTCTAAGATGCTGAAAGCTTCTTGGAAGAAATAATTTTCCTTTACAAATATATGTCCTATTGAAGGTGTGGTTGGGAATAGCAATGGCTAAGGTAATTAATCTGATGTGTTACAGGTTTGCCTGTAATAAATAAAAGGGAACAGACAAGAATCTATCAGAATAAAAAGAAACATTTCACTTGTTCAAACGTATTGATAAATAAGAGGAAACATTAATTCGAGAGTTTTAAAAAGCGCCTAAGGTGAGTAATAACTTCGTCATTGCAGTATTTCAAATAACTCCAGCTTAGGAAACAGTGGTTTGGGATGGGTTTGTTTTAACATTGTGCAGAACTCACCAGCAGAAAAGAAAATTGACAAATCTACCATCTCAGATTTTCAGATGCAGATGCAAAATTTGGATACTCAAATGACATATCACTGAGAGGCACAGAAAGATTTTTTTGTTCAACGCTAAGGACTTCTGGTACACCTGAATGATATAACTCTCCCACATCTCTGTGATGTAGCCACATGATAGGAAGTCACTGTACATTGGATAAATAATCTCTCTACACTACATGACACATTTATTTCCACTAGGGTATCCAAGACAGTTTTGCAGTTTCAGCCCTGGCTCAGATCTTGGCCAACAACCCACACCACCTGAAAATCAGACAGTCCTGAAGCATCCCTGAAAATTGCAACTGTGAGTGCACTTGGAGCCCCAAAGAGCATAGAGCTTCCTTTGGCAAAGGGTTAAAGCAGACCCTCCATGAAACATCAAATAATTTTGTCTGTGCTGGCCAAGTACCTGGATAGTAAGTGTCTTCTAGGACACTTCAGCATTCAGAGAAAGAGAATGCAATTCCCACCAAAGCCTAGACACTTGCTTGGAGGAGTCTGCTTTGCTAAGTTTTGAGGAAGAAGTAAAATCCAAGGTATTCCTCAAAATTTAGCAAAGCAGACTGTTGTTGACAGCAGAACCCTGAGGCTGGTAACATTGCTCATCTTGAGAACTTCATATTGTAATATTCAGCTGCCACAGTAAAAGATGTCCTCCACAACATCATCCCTTGCTTTTTATCCTGCTGCCTGTCTCTCTTTCCTGTTTACTTTTATTTTCTCATCCTCATTGTCTCTGAGTATCAGTTTTATGCTTTTCTCCAGCTTCTGATCAAACTCACACCACTCCCCTAACAATTTTTAGCTTCCACCCTACAGCACCAGTCAAGAAATAAGAAAGTTGAAGAGGCTTAAATTTTGGTTGATATGAGGTGGAAAACAACAGCTTCTCAAAGCTGTTTTGCATTCTTCCCTATCCAAAATAACAGCAAGGAAAACCTGAGTCAATTCTTTTCCTGGAGCACTTAATATTACCTCTGCTTGTTTCTCAAAAATCTCCAATCCTCTTCTATTATTCTCTCCCTTGAAACTCAATCTTCCCAAAGATCTAATTAAGTTAGAAGTTGTGCAGTAGGCTTATTACTTCTATTCATCTCTGCTCAATCTAATTAGTTTGTGCATACACTTCTTTCCAATATATCTGATTGTATGTGGAAGTTTATGTTTTGAAAATATATTCAAAGAACAAAGGACAAATTTTGGCTAGTCTACCTTAAGGCTATGAGTTTAATTAAACCTGTTAGGCAATGAAGTTACTATCCAAACCATATTTTCCTCTTTGTTTTACAGATTTATTAGTGATTACCAGTTTTTTAAATACTTGGACCTTTTAGGAATTTTTTTAAGAAACAGGTCCATGTATCTCTCTATAGAACCTTTGTAATCTTTGGAGAACTAAAAGCTTTTGCTGGAGTTTCGTAGGGGGAAATGCTGTCTGTTTTGACTTTCTTTACATTGCCAAGAGTTTTGAATGCAAGTGTCCAAGTTCTGGCAGCAGTGGGCTGCAACACAGTCAGTGAGAGGAGACACCAGGGCTGCCCTGTCCCAGACTACGGCACTTTCAAGCAACACCAACAGACCCACTCCAGGACACAGGTCAAGGAATGAAGGTGAGCCAGGGAAATGGAGGAAGACTATAGTTTTCCCCATTCTGGTAAATGCTTGATTCTTTTTCATGTTTGTTTTCCAATGGCCAAATCAATAATTCCATAATTGTATATTTATATATTTCATAGATACAAAATTGTATTCTAATAGTAATGTTATAGTCAAATAACTATATATACTACAGAGCTACATGAGGTATATATTTTTATATTTATATTAATATACATCTATATAAATTATTTTTAACTTATATATCAGTATAAATATTGCAGGTATGTGCATATAAAAAACAAACAAAACTATTTACATTGGCAATCAATTAAGCTCATTTTCTCAGATTGAGTTGATTTTTCCCATAATGGCAACTGGTAAACACTACCCCTGATTTTACCTTACTCATGAGCTTCGCTTCCATTCTTCCTTCTCTCTTCCTTCTTTTCCAACTGGGTGAGCAAGTGGTTCAGTGGGTATTTGGCTCCTGCACCAACCCACTACACAGCTAATGATAACTAATATTAATCATGTCTTTACTAGCTCAAGAAAAATGTCCTAAAGGACTCAAACTTAACTAGCTTCTGCTTATTTTCACTTAAAAATTGACTTCTTGCTGAAGTTTGAGCAGTATTAATTTTCTTCCAATTAGCTTCCTCCCTTCAGCTGTTATAACATCAGGGGAACAGTAATAAAGTCATTTTCTCTAGAACCAGAGCGTGCATTTTCTTTCACTGGTTAGATGTATCAAAGGGAAAAAGCTAATATTTTGCCTGTTTTGCAGACAGCATAAAATCCAATGGGTTTTACCCATAGCTATTCTTGGACTCTCAACAGCAGAAAATAGTTCTTTCTGTAAGCAGAAGATTGTTAAAATGCATTCTACACAGAGGAGGATCAAGCATTCCCAAGAAGTTCATTTCAGCTTAAACATACTCAGATATAGTCTTACTATTTCTCTAATAATAGAATAAAGAGAGGTTATTTCTGTGTCCATCCATCTATCAAATCTTCGTCTTGCCTATTCATTTTGGAGACAGGCAGCTCGCTTCAGATTTATCTCTGTGTTGCAACAGCCAAGAAGGAAAGTACTACCCAAGGCTTTTATGAAAATGTATATGTTTGATAGAGAAGAACAGCAATATTTAGTGGACAAATGCTGATCCAATAGTAAGGAGATCTGGAAGGACACCACAACTTCACAACAGAGCTGTACAAAAAAGTGGTGTCTAAGCTTCTCTGTAGGCAAATATAATGTAACCCTTCGTCTCTAGCAAAAGGTAATCCAGACCTAGACTCACAATTTTCCATGGCTGTAAAAGAGCACTTGTGGGCCCCCACTGCCACTGATGTCCCATATACAAGAGCCCTGATGACACTTACCTGTCCTTTGGAGACAGTGGTGACAAGATTCCAGGCAGCCAGGTCCCTTGCCAGCCAGGTCTCACAGGCATAACACCATGACTAGGTACTCTGATGTGCGACTGCCTTTGCCTGGAGGTGGCAAGTCACCATGAAAGCATTAGAAAGAGCTCTGACCAAACTAACTGAACATTCCTGCAGCCTTTTGTGAATTAGGAACATGCAACTACCGCTTTCTTTCTCTTCCTTTTTCTTTCTTTCTTTCTTTCTTTCTTTCTTTCTTTCTTTCTTTCTTTCTTTCTTTCTTTCTTTCTTTCTTTCTTTCTTTCTTTCTTTCTTTCTTTCTTTCTTTCTTTCTTTCTTTCTTTCTTTCTTTCTTTCTTTCTTTCTTTCTTTCTTTCTTTCTTTCTTTCTTTCTTTCTTTCTTTCTTTCTTTCTTTCTTTCTTTCTTTCTTTCTTTCTTTCTTTCTTTCTTTCTTTTCTTTCTTTTCTTTTTCTTTCTTTCCTTTCTTTTCTTTCTTTCTTTCTTTCTTTTTCTTTCTTTCTTTCTTTCTTTCTTTCTTTCTTTTCTTTCTTTTTCTTTCTTTTCTTTCTTTCTTTTCTTTTCTTTTTTTTTTCTTTCTCTTTTCTTTTCTTTTCTTTTCTTTTCTTTTCTTTTCTTTTCTTTTCTTTTCTTTTCTTTTCTTTTCTTTTCTTTTCTTTTCTTTTCTTTTCTTTTCTTTTCTTTTCTTTTTCTTTTCTTTTCTTTTCTTTTCTTTTCTTTTCTTTTCTTTTCTTTTCTTTTCTTTTCTTTCTTTCTTCCTTTCTTTCTTTCTTTTCTTTCCTTTCTTTCTTTTTCTTATACTTGAAAGAGACAGCAAGGCCCTGAGCAACATATCTCCGAAGCTGCTTTCAAGTTTAATGAATAGGAAGAAGCAAAAGACTGTGTTGTCCCATTCCTAGTGCATTATTCAGGTACTAAGTACCTGCGTTTCCCACTGTGACTGAGTAGACCGTGTGTTTCATCTAGAAAATGCAAAGTCAGGCACACACAGGCTTTGCATGCCAATTTCCTCAGCTGGGAGTCCGGCTAGTTTTGCTTTTGAAGTGTCATAACCTCAGTGGGTGAAAAAAATGCTTCACCTTCTGTCCTCTGCAAAGCCCCTTAGCAAGCAAGGGAAAGGTTGCTCTAGCAGCCTCTTGTCCAAATGCCTTCCCCTTCCCATGCATGATACTACACAGTTGCTTGAGAATTTGGAAATCTCATCTTAGTGCAGTATGAACTGATTCTACTCCTAGAGTAAGAGATTGAAGTAACCAGACATCAGTATAATTATTTCTTCCCAAACTACCGAAAGATTAGCATATACCTTGCAAAAGTGAAATAATTTCTTCTGAAATTCTCTGAAAACAAGGTGAGAAAAATTCTGCCTAATTATTAGCTGACAAAAGGAAAGGCCAATTCAGACACTGAGGAAAATTAGTTGCTTCCAAAGGACAGAGTTTGCCATGGCATTCTAGTATGTGGTTCATACATCAACATAAAACATGGCTATTATAGCTACTGGTTTTTTGTCACCTTGTCAAGGCTTGCTGTGAAAAGACAGCCTTTCAGCTACATCCCAGACTGAAGAGGGTAAAAAACAGGATGCGGAGATGAGGTCTTCTTACCTCACAGGAAACAAGGTCTGCACATTCAAGTGGATGTCTGAGGGAGACCACAAAACACCTTCCCACTTCACTTGAGAGCGCACAATGGCACTCAATATTCAAGGAGATATACTCAAGGCAAGAACAGGATTATTTTAATATGTTCACCAAGCCCTAGGCAGAGTCTCTGTTTCTCTGTTTTCACGGGGTAGAAAATCACAGATATCTGGATGTATTTGAGCTGGTTTGCATTCTAAAAGCAGCTGCAATATTACTGCAGAGATAGAGGTATTTAGTGTCAGATTTGCAACATGAGCTGCAAAAAAGACTTTCATAAAAGAGATTTCAGATATAAATAGGACATCATGAGAGGGCTTGCATAAGTTTCTCATTGATGTGCTGGAACACAGCTAGAATTATAGTGTACAGCTGGTTTGACCATACTGTGCTCTGCAGCTAGCCAGAGCAGGCCAATCTGTCTCGTAAGAAAGCTGTTTGCTTTGCATGGCACGCTTTTGTCTGCAGCAGCCTGGGAGCAGCAGCGAGCCACAACAAGAAATGGGCCCACACCAGCAGGTGAAGCGTGGGCACCACTAGGCAGTGTCCAAACAGATTTAATGACTCTTATTTGTACATCCCATAAATTATAAATTGCATTCACCACCTCATGCATGGACACAGGGACCAGAAATGCACAATGAAATGAAAGACTTTTAGGAAAATATTTGTGTGTTTTCAGCTTGTCAAGATTTGTGGTTTGGTTTTCATTTTATGGGTTTTTTGTTGAAGGGAGGATTATTTTTTCAGCATCAGACCTGCATTTTCTACATGCATTTTAATTAGAAAACAAACAAACAAGAAACTCCAATATGACTAATAAAAAAAGGGGAGAAGAAGATCTTGCATGTTCAAGTGGATGAACTGAGAGATACCACACATTCACTCCTCACTGGAGAGACACAACATTTATTGCTTACCTATAACTTTTGTTGTTACCTGTTAAATGTTGATCTATAACTTTTATTGTTTATTTATGAAATACTGATATTTCTGAATAAGATCGCAAAAAGAGGAACAGAAAAATTATCTCCACCTAAAGTACTCATAAAAAATGTTTTTTGGCTGGTCGTCTTGCAGTCATGACAAAATGAACTATGTATTTTTAGTTTCAGATACTAATTTGTCCGTAAAAACATCACTGAGATAAAGGAGAAGGGTGACTAAAATTCCACAGCCCAGATCACGTCTACACGTCCTTACAGGAATTGGAACTAGTTCTAATAGGATTTGTGAGGTGGTGATTGCTGGTCCCAGCACTTGGGACCAGGGCACATGTCAAGCCACAACAGTCCTCTTGCAGTCAGTAGCAAAACATTTTGATGATAGGAATCTTCAACTTTTACCTCAAGCAGGTTTACTCTGAGAGTCATTCAAGCAGTGAGTCCTTTTCCCTCATCTCGGATACTTATTCTACATATTACCATCTTCAAGGCAGGAAATCATGGGCTGTGTTATTGAGGACACAGTCCAAAAGCAAGTCTGTTCTGTCTGAGAGAATTCTGTATCTACATTTAAATAGAAACTTTTCCACACTGCTCATGGGAATGTATTGTGGCCAGCACTGGGTGGTAGAGAGCACTATCCTTTCTCTTCGCTGCATAGGGTCTCATGCCTGAGCTATCATAAAAATCTTGGTATTTCCTGCCCCTGGATATTGTAACATGGTCTCATTTCATGCTGAATTTTACAGGCAATGGGCATTCAGGGCAATACAAGCATCAGCCGTTGCAAGAATATAGCTGAAAAAGTATGTCCCTAATACCTACTTTATTTTGACATTCCAAATTGCATTAACATCTGGAGAAGAGCTGTTTACAAAGCAGCAACCTGAAATTCTGTGTAGGTGGAGGCCTCACCTTAATTGACAGTGAGTATTGGAATAATTTTACTATTACTGCTCCTGGTGAGAATTTTTCTTCTGTCAGGATTTATGATGTGTCATCAACTTTACAATGTTTACTGCTCCTTTCTCTGACCCAGATTCTAGATCCCTGAAGCCATATGAGACTATGTACTTCCATTTGACAAAGGTTGTTTCTAGCCCTGAGAGTCCCGGAATTATTAACAGATCAGCACAGGAATGCATGCTTTGAAAATAATAACTTTGCCAGTAACTTTTAAAATTAACTAATACACCATTTTCTTGGTTTTGAACAGTGCCCTGCTGTTTTCTGTTAACTTTGCCTATGATTTCGAAGCAAATGGGGTCTGTCCCTTTGTGTTATCCACCCTACTAATGTTGTACACTGTTAATCAACCTGGCCTGTGCGGAAATCACACCAGCCCACAGGTGACCTATTAAAGATGTCAATGTAATATGTCACCTTGCCCCTATGAAATCCCTATCAATATATATTGATAACTGTTAAAAGGCACATTCTCACCCGCATACTCATTTGCACAAAATTTGCATATCCAATTTTTTTTTATTTCAAATCCTCTTGCCAGTAGAATGTCTGAAAGATCTTTCTCCCCATCCTGCCATTATCCACAGAGACAGCCAAATCCTTCTTTCTTTCCCCAGCAGTTTTCTGCTGCAACATTTTTCTTTCACTACCAAATTTCTTTAGAAAGCATCTGCTGACTTTCAGGAAGGTATTTTATTGGTCATGCTGTAGTGGGGTCCACACAGGAAGATTTTCGCTTGCTTCTACTAAAAATGTCCTCTCTCTTAAAGATACAAAGCACATGGACTCTTCTCAAATCAGAACATAATTTCTGGTAAGGAATCATGTGTCCTGAATTTCTCCCAGGCAATGCAGGAGAGCAGGTTGTTTAATATGAGCATGTCTGTGTAACAGATGGACTGTTGCAGAGCTGTGACCATATGAATAAATGAGCATAATTAGCTCCAAGGGGATAATGAGGAGAGAAGAGGCACCATTCACTTGCGGCAAGGGCCAATACAATATGAGGTGCATCCATCTTTTATGTCTGGACTGTGATGGCTCAGACTATGCCAAAATTCACAGACGCAGAACAATTTTGTTCACTGTAGATCAGAGCCAAGGATCAAAAAACACAGTATGGATGATGCAAGGTATTGATTACTAAGAGTACAAAACCATTATGTGAATCAGGATATATCCACTGATGTTCATTGCCCAAGTCAGAACACAAAACAATCATCCTGATTTCCATTTCTTTTTGATCTTCTACTAGGTTTGACAACTGCTATTGATCTGAGGGACATCCAGTCATTTTTAAGCTAAGAACTGAAGCTAAAAATGTTCCTGTTTCCTAAGCCTGAGACTGATGTGATACAGGTTGTCCTAAAAATTCGACAGCTATAATAAGTTGCCCTAGCTTGTCTTTCCCATTGAGCCTCACTACCTAATAACTAAGCAGGGCATTACAAAAACTGAAAAAAGGGCAAAAACAATCTCCCCACTCTCAGGAGTCTTACAGAGAATGGTAAAAGTCAAAATAATCTGTGAGAACCTGTGGCAGTGTAAATGACAACAGCAATGTTGTACCAAAGAGGACTTATCTGTGGGCATAAATGTCTGAGAAAACTTGGGACCCATTGTGGGTCTCCACAATGAAGATTTATAAGGAATATATAAAGATTCAACAAGTCATACAGTCTCCCTCAAGTCAATGCTCAGTCACCCAAATAAGCAAGTTGGGATTTGCATCAGGCAGTGGTGATTTGACCACTGGGATTCAGCAGTTGTTACTGCAGGTCACCAACACTATCATACCACAGAAGTACCAGGAAAACTGCATCTTACTGCTATGTTTTTGGCTCTCTGCAGCATTGTCATGTGCTAAAAAAACATTTTCCTTTTTTTTGGAATTCCACAGGAAGAGACATCTGAAGCCATGAGGACAGCAGAACAAGGAAAACCTGGTGTTTTTAACAGTAACCTCTAACTTTTCTACCAAAGTGATTTTGAGCCAGTTCCACAGCAATTAGTTCTGCTCTTTATATTGTGAATGTTCCTGATGAGACCACATGATTTAATTTTTAAATAAATACCTGTATTATTTTAATAAAATATATAATTTTAATTTATATTAGACTTGTTAAAGAAAAGGTTAATTGGTCTGAGGTTATCTGGAAGATTCATACTCAAGAATATGGATTCATATCTTTGTTCAGACATGTGCTTTGGTGATTATTTTCTGGTCCAGATTTCAGCTCAGAAGAAATCCCCTGAGCAAGCTAAAAACCTGTCCTTTTCTTGCAAGAAGATAGTTTGATCTTGGAAGAATGTTGCAAGAGAAGTTGGCAGTCAGTGCCTATCCAGTCCTTTGGGAAAGTCATGGCAGATAATTTGCTGTAGATGCTTCTAGATTCCTGATGGATCACTTTTTCCAGTAATACCCATGGAGAGAAATCAGATTAGCACTCACCAAGTTCCTTTTCCTATTGTCCCAGGAACAGCCTGAATTCAAGACTGCTGGCATGCTGGCTCACACAGTTGTTTCTCTCAGAGAGGCTTAGTTCTGCTTGTGATGAACATAGATTTTAGCTGCTCTGGCAGTGGACAGCACCGAAGACCTTCTAGAAAGAGCACAGTGCTCCTGTCAGGGGGGAACATTGATCACCTCTGATGTTGCTTATCAGCAGGTGAAGGACAAAAAGGAGAGCTGGAGGCTGACAGTAGCTAGGACTGTGATGTTGCTGTGAATGGCCTTTGTGGAGGCACGATGTCCAAGTTCCAGGTGCCCTGTGATGATTTCCCCTGGTAACACCAGCAACCATAAAGCCAGAAAACCTACTTCTATAGCTGTCCAGCCACTGACAAGGGAACCATTTTGATTCAAGAGTGCCTGAAGGGAATATATTCTACATGGCAATAGAGCCTTCCAGAGCTAGGAGACATGGTGGAAGCAACATAAAAGGGAGAGACAGACAACATGCCAAGTTGAAGCACCTTAGTGGCTTTTATCCAGGAGTGCTGCTCTTTGCCTTATGCACCTGATATGTTGATGCATTGTGGTTAAATCCATATAAATTTGCCAGTACCATCAGGGATCATGAACTACATCCTGGCTACAAAACCCTAAGTGATTCTTCCCTTTAACAGATTATGTACTATTTACCATAGTGTTTGATGTTTCTGTAGTTTATATAAAGCAATTACTTTCTTCATATCACATTATGAAATACAATTCACAATCTATGGGTTTTTACAGCAGTCATGTTATATTCTTTGGTACATATTAAGTTAGCTTTCACTGTCTGACATAACATATGGTTTCTCTCTTAAGAAAGAAAGCAAAATAGACAAGGAGTGTAATTTCAGCCATTTCTCTCATTTTTCATGATTTAATGCTTTTCCTTTGAATCAATTTGAAGAGAAGATTCTTCATGTAGGCATATATACAAATCTCCTATGATTTCCAGTTTGACTAATATGACTAGAATCACTCCACATTAATTTTCCTTCTCTTACTTCATTTTTGCTTCTTTCTATCTCTATAAAAGCTAAAAGTACAACATATCAAAACAAATCAGCCAGTTTTATTCAAAACTTTCCTAAATAAAGACCATATACCATATACCGTATGCCAAACATCCCTCTTTTCAGGTTTCTTCTTTAGAAGAGAATAAACACTTTTCATGCTCCCTCTGACATAATTTAGAAATATTTGAGAATAGATAAGTACTGGACAGGGGTAACATTTTTGCAGAAAATGTAGACACTTGATTTCTGTCCTCTCAGGTAATAGGTTACATTATTTCTGTTGGTGCAGAAGTGGTCGATTTTCTTTATGGCTTTGTAAGAGAGTGCTGCCAAAAACTAAGCAGCGATGAGGAATGGGTGCTGAATTTTTGAGACAGAAAGCATCCAAAGTCTTGAATGACAGGCTCCTCAGAGAAGGTGGGAAGAATACGGAAAGGACACAAACTGCAGTGCTGATGTCAATGCCAGATGAACAGGCCAAACCAAAATGCCTTCCAAGGAAAAACCTTTCCCAGCACTTTGGAGTGCCAGAGACGTGCCTCATGCCAAAGCCATGTTTACATACCAAGCCATCACAGAGCAAAAGATTTTCCCTTAAGGATATAGAGGGAATAGTTTTATTGTTCTCGTTGAGGTGATGCATTTTCCATGACAGCATTTGTAAGTTATCAAGCAACAGTAACTTGGTGCTGCAGATTTATACATGACTCATGGGGTTACAACCCCACTCCCTACCTCACCAGCTGGATGTCCTTGTTTCCCTTCAACACTATGCTGAGGCCCTCTTCTTGCACTGTAAACCACAGTGCAATCACATTTTACAGCAATGTTGATAATTCCATTTTCCCCTCTAAGGTCAGAGAGCACAGAGTACAGCTGGGCAAGAATTAATAAAGAGAGAATTTACTGCAAAGTACACTCAGAAATACACAGCTTTTCTGAGTATTTTTAAAGTAAGCTTGAAACTACATCACAATTCTGGTCGAAATTATAATTGTATTAACATACTCCTTTTGTAAAGGAAATATTCCAGACATTGATTTTGAGCAAACAATTTTGCTTTTAAAACGAATCTGAATGGAGAAAGAGATACAGGAAAATACTGTAGAATACTCTGAAAAAGGGAATAGAATAGAGAAAGAAAATGTATATGGCACCCAGAAAATAATTATTTTTCAGTACTTCTGTGTTTGCCACCAGAACAAAATAATCCATTAGTCCCAGAGGTGTAAAACTCATTGATTTAGAGAAATTAAATGTTGGTTATCACACTAAAAGTTAAGATTATTATCCGGGGAAAAAAAAGAAATCTAATTAATTTTAAAGAGAATGTGTGTTTTTAGTGAGAATCTAGCCCTAAGAAAATTGATCCAGACAGTAGATTTTTCTGTCGACCAGTTAGCTGGAAAACAACACCCCCAATACTTTCTGTGAGTGGTAGATGGGCATTTAATTTCTCAGCTCTTCATCATGTGCCTCTTCTTTTTTTTTTTTTTGGTTGACAGACTTTTCCTTAAAGTCCCAGCTGATCTATTCATGGGATTAAGTGAAAATTTGCCATGTTTAAAAAGATAAATTTTTCTTTTAGCACTGTTGGACAAAGCTGGAAATATGTCTCAAGAAAATAAAGGTAAGGATACCTGCTCATAAGAATTTAGAGGTTTCAAGCATAGAGCCAGACAATTACTTTTAATCCAGTTGTGAGTAAAAGATTTTACTGAAGAAGTTTCCAGAGATCAAGGCCCACTACATTATAAAGCAAGATCCAGTGAAAACAAGAGCCTCCTGTGGACAACAGGCCCACAGACACCTTCAGCATCACACACAGGCCTGTTTCCACCATGCTGTGTCCAAGCATGTGGAATGTCATCACAAGCACCAAGTTCCCCAGTGGTGTCAGCCTATCCTGGCTGCAGGGGACAGCACCTACACAGCTGTGTGTGTCTATGACAGAATAGCAGTCCCAAGAAGGGAAATTGCTGACAACCTGCTTTTTGCATCCCACTTAAAAATCTAAGTATGAGTCATTGATGGTGTGGTTTTGTTCTTGTGGTTACCTCACACTTAAGTGTCCAGAGACAGACAATCCATTGCCTTCTAGACAGAGGGAAGGCCACAGGACAGACACATGGTACTGTTATTCACTGTCCCATCTCCAATGGACAGCAGACACTTTGAAAGCAAACAAATTGCCCCTACATGAGGCCTGCACATAAGGACACTTTGCATTTCCTTCAGTAAAAAACCCCTCATTTTCTATCCTCATTTAGCAATTAGTTTTTTTATTGGTGAAGTTTTTTAACAGTAGATCATTAAGAGGAATGCTCTTACAGAAGAATAATCTTCACCTACCCAAGCATTACAGACCTTACATACCTTTTCAATATGATAGTTAAATAAACATTGTAAGTACTCAAGAACAATTTATAATGGTAATTAACAGGCAAAACTAAAGTAAGCCATTTGATAATAGAGCAAAGGCACTACAAAGAATCCTTATATGAACGTATCCTTAGGAAAAAGTTGCTCAACACTTCACTAGGATCTGTCAAGCTCCTCAGTTAATAGCTCATCATTTGTTGTGTCTTGTCCATTGTGCGGCTTTCTTCCTTCACATTTTCAGCAAAATATGAAAGTGAGGCCAGGGTTTTAAAGGGTTTAAATACCAAAACATTTGAGCATTTCTCCACTTTGGATGGGAACTGTTTCTCTGTTGATAGTGATGTTTCTACTTCTCTTCTGTCTCCCCCTTTCACCTCAGACTGACATGAGAATAAGTAGTGGTCAAATTCTCCCAAATGGTGAGTAGGACCAGCACAGCTCCTAAATGTTCTCAAAGAAGGGACAGTGTTTGACCTGTCTGGCACAAGGCAGCTTCTTCTACCAAGCACAGACTCAAATGGAATTGCCTGGTGCATTGGGAAGAAAATACTTTCTTGTCAAGGCATTGATTTCCCTCTTCAACACCCACACTTGTTCTCTGACTTGTAAAATGGGCATTATACAACTACAGGCTTCCAGTCTGAAAGTGCCTGAATGAGCTGCTGATGAGACTCTTTGCTTGAAAGGCACAAATAACAATCATTATTGAGCTATTGCTATCCACAGACCCTTCCTTCACCAAGTTAAGAGTAAGCAAGTGCAAGGATGAGCTGGCAGGTATGCCTGCTGGCTAACAGCAGCTAGCAAAAACAAGTAACAAAAGCAGTAGCTTTGCTCTTCAGGGTAAACAACACTTCAGGTGATGCCTTTTGAACCAGGGGGTTGCCTGGCAAGAGCTGGTAGAGTTCCACCATTTGACATCTCACCAAGCCAACCAACATTTTAGGTGTGATATTGATGAAGGAGACTGCATGGGAGCAGCGTCCTTGCCTTGCCTTCAGCCAACAAACTGCTCAAGAATTTTGCCAGGGGCACTGCAGTTCATTCTGTTGAACTGGCTACAATCCCTGGCTCTAAAACCAGCTTCCAAGATGACCTTGATAAGTCACTTAATTTCTGCATGCCTTTTGGTTCACATATTGCTTGCTTGAGCTTGAATTGTGAAGCCTTTGCTACACCATTTTTAGGCCTGAAGCAGTCTGTGCGGGGACAGTAATAATACAATTCATGTTTCAGCCTGGACAAGACCTCTAAGCTTGAACCTTTCAGTCTGCTGGTTGTAGGGTATGTCTAATCTGCATTCACTTTGCAGCATGTCTCAGAGCCCGGACTTCCTCATTGTCCAAAGCATGAGCACTGTTGCTTCTCTCCATGGAACACACCCCTTTGGACTCTCTGGGTCCCCAGTTTAAACATTACATAAAGTAATATATTAAATTAATAAAGCTACTTTTTTGGGGGTAGCTGGTAAAGCTTCAAAGATCCACCAAAAGCCAAATTTGCTGCATTTAAAACAGGAAAATCCAGCTCCTATTTTCAGCTAAAATTGTTGTATTTCACAATTTACTTAAGCATAAGAATGTAAGGCAATATCAATTCCGACACTAGGACCTAAAATTGTTGAAGGTGCCAGTTAAAAAAAACAGCAAAACAAGGATGAGAGCTCTAAACATCTACTTTTAAATATTTCTTTCCCTTCTGTGGTGGGTTTAGGGCTAATTGCTAAGTGACTCTTCCTTGTCTTCGTCTTGACACATACAAGATTTTTTTAATTTATTTTCTCCTCCTGTCCTCTTGATATGGAAGAGTGAGAGTGTCTTTGTGGGCGTCTGGCAGCCAGACAAGTCTAACTCTCCACATCTCCAATTTTATTTCTTCAGAAAACAATTAATGATTGTTTGATTGATTTTTCAATCTATCCTTAAATTACCAAGTCCATTCACAGTCAATCAATTTCAATGTTAGAATTTAACTAAAGAAACAGCATTAGTACAAAATAATGTTGTTTTTGCTGAACTCATTCCTTTAAATGATCATAAATTCTATTAAATTGTTATAAATTATCAAATCAGTAGCCAAATTTATAAGAAAATTTAACAATGATTTATTGGATTGTTAACAAAAATGGAATTTGGAAGAAAACACCACCATAACCTCGGGCAGTGTTGAACCCGGGTTTCGGTACTGGGTGAACCTGGATCAGACAAAGCGTCAGCGTCTCCCCGGTGGTTCACCCTGACTGCTTCATGCAGCTAGCTTTATACAGTTTATTCTGCCTGGGGCAGAGATGACTGAATGTTCCTTTGTGTCTCTTCACATGTAGAACTGGGGCTATACATGTGTAGAAATATACAAAGGACAGTCCAGGTGTCTGGATAGTTGTCTGTACTCTTTGGAAAGCCTTCATTCACATGTAGCAGAGTGGCGCCAGTGTTTGAACGTGTTAGATGCAATCTTCCCAGGTGCAGAATCTCATGAGTGGCTTAGACATTCCAGCAATCATGGTCCAGGAAGATTGCATCATTAGATGCAATCTTCCCAGGTGCAGATGCATTCCAGGGAAGTGAGCAATCATGGCCTGGGAAGGTTTCATTCATACGTTAAGAGACCCGATATTATCTTAACGTAGTCCGGGAACTGATTGAATAGAAATGAGACTCTGCTCCCAGCCAGAGTGGTCAAAGACATAACTTTGGACTTTACAATATTTTATACATATATAGCATGAATTATCTCTACCATATACTACAATATGAATATTAACCGATGAAAAGGGGAATGCAACTAAGTCCACCTAAGAAAGCTAACAGTATTCCCATACATTATACAATGTTTAACTAATTCCCTTTCACACCAGGGACTCCAGGGATATCCAGTCTGTTAAATGCGCATCTAAGCTTACTGCGGTCTATATGTGGTCCTGTATCTGTACATAAGCCATTCCTACTGCATGTCCTACAGATATGCAATAGAACACAAAAATGAAGATCAAAACCAAACTGCAATCAATGACATTACCAGATGTGCAGCTTCTGTGAGTAAGCCAATGTACTTCGTATTCCTTGCAAGCTTTGCTTGATTAAATACGTTTGTATAGAGGTGGTGGGAGTCAATAGTTTCTGCATTTTATCTCTCATAAATCCCATATTGTCAAACTGACCTTTCCAACATGGTAACAAGCACAACGTTATGCACAGAATTTAGCAGAACTAATGACACCTTGATACACTCAGCAGTGCAGCTACACAGGACAGAGTAATTGCCAGAAGCTCCAGCCTGGGAAGCAAACAGCCTAGAGCTCAAGAAGGAAATTTTAAAAGCCGGTTGAACAGAAAAGATTATTTCAGTGTGCAGCATCGTAAAGCACAGCAGTAAAAATATAAGTGAGACTTCCATCTGACAAAAAGCCATGCAGTCTAAAATTTCTTTCTGATGGTCTGTATTCCATGTTAAAAGGCATTTCCTGAACAGCAAGACTTAGAGAACTGTCCAGGTCCATGCCAAGACATGGACAGGTACAACCGTCCTTAGCCCTCCGTATTTTCCAAAGGCTCACAGCATTCTCTAGCACGATTATTGATACAATGCCGGGCAACACCACAAGAGCTGCCGGCCTCTGCATTTGAGATTTCACACAATGATTTTCTGATAGTGAAAGTTGAGAATCCAATACTCCGGGTACAATCCAGTTATCACTGTCGCGAAGGGAGACAGGGATCTCCATGTTGGATGATAAGCCAAGGACACAGTTGCCTGGAGTTAATAAGAGCAGGTCTGACATATTTTCACTCCCTTGTCCCATGAGACAGAGGATCCTTATATATGGATACAGACAGTCCCCATACATTATACAGTAAAGAACTAAGGCTCTTTAAATAAAAAGGACTCTTCTTATTTCTACTTCTCATTGTCCAACTAAAGGATTGACTGCTCTGACTTCAGAACTATCTAAAGATATGACTAACATCTCATCCTTTCTGTAAACAAGAGGAGAAAAACTCCCTGATTGCTACACTTTTGAAGTAGGTACTGCACCTCTCAGAAATTTTTACTTTTGATTATTTCAAATGCATTTCAGGAACCCATTTAAAGAATATTATTTCAAAATTATACCAATGAGATCACTGTAAAACTGAAGGCTCAGAGAAAATATTTGTGGGGATTCAAATGTTTCTTCCAGGGCTCAGCGAACCAGATAAGATGGCTTTGAGCCAGATGAATTCTAAATAAGCCTTGAGTAAAAATTCATTCTAGTCATAATTTAAGATCACTATAGCAACATAATCACACTTGCCAAGTATGCAACATTATAAAATTACAACAGACTTTGAAGAAAAAATCTGTTTTCCAGCCATTTTTTAAAATAGATTTAAAACTGTATTATGAAGGTGGCAACAGTTGTTCGGGATCAAGATCTCATTTTATTCTGGATGGTTAAGAAAAAGCTATGTCATACGCTAATTAAATGTACAGCAGGTATCTCCTGGAATATGGAACCAGAGTCTTCTAAGAGATCCAGGAAATTTTACATCTCAGAAACAGATGGTACAGTAAAAGGAGGATTAAAGGAATGATGCAATGAATCTGTGTAAAGTCCACTGTGCAGTGGGAGAGAAGACTGAGAAGGAAGGTGTGCTAAGGCGCATCCTTCCCCACACACTTTCAGCCATTTGTGCCCAAAGGGAAGCCATGGGTTTTGCAGAAGAGCAGAAATGACACCTTTGTTCTGAATTCAGCACAGTTCATCTCAACACAGAGCAGAGATACCAGCTAGAGCAGCAACCTTGACCTATGCTTGTGATGTACACCACCCAACACCTGAGCTACAAATTAAGCTTCTCAGCTCATTTCTTCCCCATAATTTAAGCACAGATAAGTTCCTGGAGAAAGAACTACAAACAGTTCAGCCATGTCCTTATTTCTTTTGACAGCAGCAAAGATCCATGTTCCTCAGTGGGAGCACTGCTAGGAGGATCCCGTGCACACAAGGCAGTGCACACTCATGTTAAATGCAGCACCTGGACTGGGACTGGCACACTTGGCTTCCTTGCACAGGAATTCTGCTGGTTTTATGTAACAGCCTTGCTGCAGCCTTGCAGGCATCTACCTCCACTAAACGCATCTACCTGGCCTGCTGCCAGACTGAGGATAATCTGGAACCAGTGCCAGATATGAGAAAATCCTGCAGAATCAACAGCCCCTGCAACTGGGATTTAAAGGTGTACAGGTACATACTTGTATTTACAGAAGATTTGAAGAGCTCTTAATCTGAGATGCTCAAATGAAGAGGAGGGTGTCCCAACTTTCTTCTCTTCTCTAAGGAAAGTTCACTCCCTAACAGCCACAGAACAGCATCAAACAGCCAGATAATTTTGTGCACTGTACCTCCCATCACAACATCTCTGCCACACAAATTACATGGTGCATACAACAGTCTTTGGCAGGGCTCAGACCAGCCTTCCTCTCTTGTAGAATAAGGGGCTGGGATGGAAAGTCCAGAAGACTGGATGAGGCACAGATAACTGCAATGTCACTTGCTCATGCAGGGCAGTGAAGTGGGGGAAGTGACTTGGGGAAGCTGCAGGTAAGATGCAGGAAGTCTTCCAGTGTGGTTTCAGCATTGCTTCTAAGAAAGGGAGAAATCAAAATGCCTCCTCCTCCATTGATGCCTTGCAGAAACAGACATACCTAGATTTAAGAGAACTCATGAAAATCTTCCTCACCCATAGAGTACCTGAAGAGGCTTTACAGGAAAGCTCGAGAGGGGCTTTTACAGGGGCTCAAGAGGACACATAATGACAGAACAAGGTGGAAGGGCTTTAAACTAAGAGATATTAGGTTTAAGTTAGAGGTTAGGAAGAAATTCTTTACTCCAAGAGTGGTGAGATATTGAAGAGATTGTGCAGAGAGGCTGAGGACTCGTGATTCTTTTAGGCTTTCAAGGCTGGGTTGGATGGGGGCTCTGAGTAACCTGGATTAGTGGAAGGCGTCTCTGCCCATGGTGGGGGGGTTGGAACTAGATGATCTTTAATGTCTTTTGCAAATCTAGATGTGCTGTGATTCTAGGACTCTATGATCTATCTTACTGCTATTGGATTTCTTAATCCTGCCATCTGGAGAGAATTGCCCTGTAGTCAGCCTGAACACCACTGTTGGGATCCAACCATCCTGCATGTTCTTTAAATTATGCTGGTTTCATTTTTAACTCAAAAACCTTTGATTAAGCAGTGATCTTAATTACTCTGATTATCAAGACAGTTCAAGGTGTACCTAGTCAACCTTCCTTCACATTCCTAAGTATGCTTATTGGAATTTGTCTCTTAACACCAACACTAAAAGTATGAGCTTCCTGTGGCCCTGCTACACAGATCTACAGTGCAGAGCACACCTGAACATCTGCAGTGATAAGAGACACTGATTAAGCATCCATCATTACCCTGATTTTTGTCTTCCATGCTGTAAGGGCTCTTTCACTTCCCTCAACACTCACAGCTCAGGGAAACTGCTGGGATCCCTTGGAATCAGGTAGAATTATCCCCTAAGAACTTCCATTTTACTACTATTCTCTCTCATGTTTTTGTAAGGAGCAATGGGTAGAAACAGGAAGGAAGGCAGAGATTTCTTATTAATATTTCTCCAGGATGGATAATTACATTAATAACTTCCCTTGCTATTCAAAGTCTGATCTTTCCATAGGCTGACTCCCTTATGCTACAGATCTCTACTTGAAAGCTTTTCCCAGGAGCATCTTCCTCCCAGCCTCACCAGAAGACAGCTGGTCTGCACCATTTTGCTGCAGGAAGGCAGAGAGCAGCACTTGCTTTGACAAACTTCAACATGTTTAACCAACAGCCAGCTGCTCACCTTGTCTTGCTGGGAGTGGAATCCTGGAGAGAAGCAGCGACCAGGTGTTCTCCACATGAAGAACAGTCATATTTGTGTGCCACAGTTTCAGGTGCCACAGCATAAGAAAGACATTAAGCCATGAGTGATCATCCAAAGGAGGGTGACAAGGAGGGTGAGGGGCCTTGAGGTGAAGCCCTGTAAGGAGCAGCTGAGGTCGCTTGTTCTTGTTCTGTTCAGCCTGGAGAAGAGGAGACTGAGGGGAGACCTCACTGCAGTCATCAACTTCCTCATGAGGCAAAGAGAAGGGGCAAAGATGGATCTCTCCTCTGGGGACCAATGACAGGACCCAGGGGAATGGCCTGAAGTTGTGTTAGGGGAGGTTTAGGTTGGGTATTAGGAAAATATTCTTCCCCCAGTGGATAGCTGGGCACTGGAACAGGCTCCCCAGGGAAGTGGTCACAGCACCAAGCCTGACAGAGTTGAGGAAGCATTTGGACAACATTCTCTGGCACATGGTGTGACTCTAGGTGATGGTGCTCTGCAGGGCCAGGATCTGAACTCAATGATCCTTGTGGGTCCCTTCCAATGCAGCATATTCTGTGATTCTGTTTTGATCAAAATATATGCTCTCAGAAATGCAGTTGTTCTGATGTAGCCATTTTCCTGCTTGAGATCTAGTAGGACCCTGAGGTTCCAGTATGTGGTTGCATACAAAATGCTAAAAATAAAATCACTTTACTCTTAAACCTAAAGACCTGGCTAATATGAATTGCATAAATAGCTCAGCTGTGCCACTTGAAGTGATACACATTTAAACCTTCTTCATGGGGGGACTTGAGAACTTTTAGCAGGATATTGAAAAGGGCTCTCAACTGCTATTATCAGCACAATTTTATGGACATCAACAGGCTAGATGACCCAAACAATCCTCTTCATAGTGAAGTGTCTACCTCCTCTACCTCCTGGTTCTAATCTTATGCTGATGAGCATTTCTTTGCTGTCCCACTAAAGAAAACAAAAAATGATAAGTTTTATTTAGTAGAAAATATTTCAAAAATGTTCCTCTTCTTGTCTAGGCATTTTCTCTCATTCTTAGAAGTCTGTACTCAAGCAAGTCAGATTGCATTGTCCTCTTAAATCTGACTTATTTCAAAATCACTTAATTGGTGACTTTAGTCAGATATTTGGAAATTACCATCATGAAATTTTGTCCAACATGAACAATTTCTGTATGTATCCATAGTCAAAAGATAAATTACCTACTGTGAAAACTCCCTCCTTTTTCTGCACATGTGCTGAAGTATCTATGTTGTATTAGGAAGCATATTGAAAATATTCTCCCTAATGTATCATGGCTTTGGAGGACAGGTTATCAGGGAGAACATGAAAAATTCAGTAGACTGCTGCTTCTGCTGATGCACTTTTTAGTTCTCCATTCAGAAATACAGAAAGCACAGAAACTGTGTTATATTTGGGCAACTAATTTTGGCCATCCTGAGTAGCCTCAACAGCAACAGCACAAAGTCCTGGAGATAATACAAAAACTGAGGCAGAAATAGGACTCTAAGGTGGTACTTCAGAGTAGCTGGATATGCTACAACACACCCGTGGTCATGTATTGGACTATGACACATCCTTCATGGCAAATCCAACACCAAGCAGGCCCACCAAAATCCAAGTTTTCATGAAAGACAGAGAGAGGGGAGTGGAAGGCTGCAATGGCTCCTGTTAGCATTTCTGAGTAAGATGGCTCAATACACTTGAACAACATTGGCACAAACAACATTCTTAAATGTCTGTTCATTCTACATTGACTTGTGCATAGTGGATGATGGCTGCATATATATTTTATATAATTCAGGATATTAGTTCTGAGTACCAAACACTTCACTATCAAGAAACCTCTGATTTTTAATGAGAATATTGTTGTTTGCCTGCGTGTCTGTCTTCATTGGACAGTATCTGTCTTTCTCCTCTCAAAGAAATGACTTATCAAACAATCAAGAGACAAGGAGGAACTTCATAACAGAGAAGAAAAAATGTTTTAAACATGGAACTTTTGTTTCATTTCATCTCATTGTTCACAAAATCTGTCTGAGTAAGTATTGGTGTCAGCCACACCCCAGATGGACCTGAGTGAAGAATAGATGTTAAAAGAACATGACCAAATGGACTGCATGCTGATGAGACAGGATGGGAATGCGCAAGCAGTTTGCATACATGGATTTCAAAGTGCCAGCAGACTGAAATGAGAGCAGGGAGGCAAGAGGAGCCTCCCAGTTTTTCCCAGTTCTAAAATAAATACAGTTCTCTCCCAGCTCAGGAAGAAGAGGAGGCAGGTGATGTGTTTGTAGATCCATTGTCTTCCCCACAGCAAAGTTTATCCCTTCTGTCAATATCCCAAAAGCTAGAGACATTCAGGTGCTACAATGACCCTGACTGGATATTTTAGCTGGGTCAGCTGTGATACCACAAATCATTGTATTGGACATCAGCAAGTCTCCTTCAGCAGAGTGAGAGTCAAAGGATCTGTTAACTATGCTTCTAGCAAAATTTATCCCCTCCATTAATGGCCCTGTTGCATTTGTGACATCAAGACTGTGCTTTCTCAGGAACTGATTCTGGCAGAACAAAACTATGGATTCGGCTGATGCTTCCTCCAATTGATGTTATCACATCACAAATCCTCTGGAAGACCCAGGAATATGGACATGACAAATGGGTAACAGTAGTAACCCACCATCTCCTCCAGCATTTTACCTGTATGTTGCGAAACCAGCTCACTGTCACTCTGCAGTGGCCAGAGACCTATTTTGGACCTGATACTTTTCTCCAGCCACAGATCCAGAAGCTTTGTATATCCGTGTTTCATTTTGGCATAGCCCCCTGTGGTGTTTCACAGAGCACAGGCACAGCGGGTGTCACGCACAGGCAGCAGGGTGAGGCTCTGCCCGCCAGCACTGACAGTAGACCCCACAGAGGGGCAGGAGCAGAGACGATGGTTCCTGCAGACAAAGCCCTCTTCTCCCACCTGCAAAGGCCAGGACTCTCTGGTCTGTTTCTTGCAGTAAGGATTTGGCGTTTTTTCAGCCTTTCTAACAAAGGAACCACAAAACGACACCCTGTAACTCCACTTGCAGGTAATGTGGCTTATCTAGCCTATCTATTGATGGCTCATCTAGTCTAGTAACCATCCTCTGATGAGCTCTGGATTGTCATGGAAAAGATAGAGTTCAGCAGCACATACAAATCCATACATAGTGCTATTCAAAGCTGGACTACAGAAAATTAATGGACCACCTGAAAATTAATGTCACTGCAAAAGAGGACTGGCAGATTACACTGTGTAATTACAGAGCAAAAGAGCCATGGTGGACGCTGCATTTTATTGGTCAATTTTGTGTCAATAGAGGTTAATGGAAGTTGTTGACTCTTTCAGTCTCTGAGGCTGTTACAAATTGCAAAGTTTGAGAAAAGCTTTTTACTCTGTTGTTAGCACTAACATTAAGTAAAAAGTCTTTGTTTTGTCAAAGAATTATGTATCAGTATGTATATCTTTTTCATCACCACTATTTTGCTAAGTGCTAAAAGAAGTAGGCTTTTCTGTTGCTATTAAATGTGTTATTTTTCTGTCAAGTTGCTTTTTAGATTCATGACTCAGGTGTAATTTTGATGACACAATGATGGTCCATTTTGAACTTCATGTACCGTTCTTCTCACCACAGCTATAATTCTATTAAATCAAGTACAGACTGATTATTCTACAAATAACAAGAGATATCCTAGATGAAAATTGCTCTTCAATACACTTTTTTTATTATTTGTAGTGAGGAGAAACCGTCAAATATATTATTTCAATTACTTTTAATATTGCATTACATTCAGTGCAACATCAAGTATAGCAATGACCCTTTAGACCATTATTAACTCTATTAAAGCATATTAATGCTATTGCAGAAATCTTGGTTAATTGGTTCCCAGAAAAAAAATTTCCTTAGTGAAAATATTTCAACAAACATCAATTTTAATGCACAGAAATGGCTCTTGGTACTCTCAATAATAATTTATGTCTAAATGGTGTTTGTGGACAGTTACACCTCATTGAGTGGTTTGTGGGCTTGGCCTGCAATGTTCAGAAGGAAGCTGGTTTGTTCATTGAGTGAGGATAGCCAAGAAGTGTTGAAAGGAACAGCTTGCCTACAAATGTGTTTATCAAGCCAGATCTGTACCTCTGCCCATGCCACTAGCCCAAGGTTTGGCTCATTAACTTCTCTTTTCTTACAGAGTAAGCATCAGATCTCTCTCACCAGGAAGGATGGGCTGGCATTCAGAGGCACATGCTGCACAAAGCCCTGGCAGAGTGCCCTCGCAACAGTCTCACACTTTCCTGGAAGGATCTGCAGTGCAGAGAGGACAAATCTCTGGTCAGCTGTCTGTCAGCATCCAACTGGGTGCAGACTTCAGCTGCTACCTGACCCTCAGCTTTATCCTGCCTGCCCAAATAGGAGTCTACTGACCATGAGATCACATGTCAGGTAAATGCCTGTGCAGGAGGCATGTGACACAAGCCTGCTGCAGCCAAGAACAAAACTTAAGCAAACAGAACAACCCCTATCTTCCCTTCCCTACTGAGTGATGCATTGCTAGGACCAGCCACAGTATGGCCTCTGTCCTACTTCCTCACAGCAAACAGGGCAAGTCAGAAAATCCTATCTGGCACATCACAGTGGCCACAGATGAGGAAAGGATCTAGGATGCTGATCTGCACATGCTTCTATTTTACCTTCAGGGCAACAAACAGAAGTGGATATGCCACTGAAATTTCTGGGTCAAATCTCCAGTGAAAGAGCATGCACAAAGGTTTCTTTTCTGGTGCTGAGGAAAGGAGCACAAAACTGATTACATTGTGCTCTGGGAAGTGGCAACGTGGTAAGTATGAACAGTTCTACTCCATTGACTTCATATACACAAAAGTAGAGAGGCATAATAATCAGCAGCAGTGGTAGCAAGACTGAAAGAGAGAACTGGGATGAGGCCTGACAAAGTGTTGTGTTCTTCTGGACATATGATCATGGAGGTTAGCATGCAAACCTCTTGATAGTTAAGGCTAATAGCTGCTGGGAACTGTTCTTTACCAAACAGACATGACTATTCTAATAAACCAGACATGAGCCGCTGGAAGACACAGAGATGAAAAAGAAAAAGAAAGTAAGCTGGAAACCTTGAGCATTATATTCTGAATGTCTGGCACTCCAGAACACTTGCAAATATCCCTAAGGACCAGTAAGAATAAATAATTTTGCACTGACCCTAGTGTCAGTGGCCATCTGTAAGGGTCTAAGGGTAGAAGTAATGCCATCTCTGAGAGTCTATAATGAAATAATTCTTGCAGTACTAGTGTTAAAATATGAAAAAAGGCTAAGGGGATAAAATTTATTCTACTAATGGAGGACTTCAGATATATATTACAGAGAGCAATGGTTAGAGTTCTGGACTAATTCACATATGTGAAGACTACAGTTGACTGCTACAGAGGTAGCTATTTAAGTAAATACAAAAGCCTGTATTTAAGTAAATACAAAAGCTTTTATCCAAATTGTGAACAACTCTTGGTGATCCTGGAGTCTTTGAGACCAAGGAGACAGACTCATATATGCACCTAATACAACCAGATACAAAGAACACACAAAACAGGATTTCTCACCCTTGCGCCTCGTAATTTCCATTTCTCTGTCTTTCATGACAAGAGAAATTCTCACTTTATCCATGAGTAATATCCATGCAAGATGCTGAAGGGTAAACTCTCCAAGATCAGGAGTTCTTTTCCAAAGGGTGAGTCATTATGCTTTAGTTCCTATTCTCATTGGCTTGCTGAATCTAAAGAAGATATATCAGAAGATTTTTTTTTAAAAGCAGAAGCCTGCTTTTAAAATATGTTTTAAAATATGTTCTTTAAAATATGTTTTTCCATAAGCTGTGGAATGTCTCTGTATAAGAGGAGCACACACTGGCCCCCCCTGCAATCTGTTGTAGACCAGGTACAGTTTCACAAAATAAAATTGTTCTACAGAGTTGAACCACTTACCCACTTTAGTTTGTTGCATGCTTTAAATGCAGATAACACCACAAAACACTATAAACATCACAAAAACCAGGCTTTACTTGCCAAGTCAGTGTTTCCTTTACAGAGATTGTGATGGATGATGAAATCACAGAAAGTTCAAGCTGACCATCTAAATTCTGTATTGCTTTAAATCTTACACATACTACCCAGGAAAGAAAAAAAAAAGGTCTTTGGAGATACTAGTTACTCAGTTTTGTTCAGCTTAAATTAATTGTCAATTAACACTTGTTTTCTTGCATAATACATATTTATAGTCATAATACAAATAGCAGGAGAAATGCAGAACATATTTACAGTAGAAATTTTCAACTTCTTTACTAGAGTCCTACAAAAAGCAAGTTGTTAATAATTAAAAATGTTTAAATTAAAAAAAAGGTTTTAAATCTCACCAGGTGAAAATGCAGGCAGGTGTATTACAGTTTCTATGCCTGACGTTCTCCTTGTAAAAGGTATATGTTACTTATAAGAATTCATAACCATTTGGTCTAATATCTTAACAAAAGTAAATTCTGTAATTGAGACAATCACTGTAGGACTGCATCATTTGCTCCTCACAGGTATGGGGCAGAGAAAAGATTCCTGTTACTTCCAGCAAAATGTTAGAGAATTCCTTTTAAAAGTAATTGCAAAGAGAGCAGAAGTGAAGTGGTTGGGAGGACCTGGAAATGAACTGACCAGAGTCCACAAGTACCAAAGACAGTGACTTCAACCTTAATTGTGAGCAAAAATAGCAGACTAGTCAGGAGGAGAATTTCAAAGACACAATCAATGAGTCTGGAGTTTTAGACTGTATTGATTTTTTGATACATTCAAAATTTGCCCTTGCAAAGCAGGCTGCCTACCCTATGGGAGAACTAAAGAACAGGTGGGTCTTCACCCTGCCTCTTTTTTCTCATTGTGGTGACCCAGTAAAGCTTACTGATGTCAAGGTCTCAGAAGAAGCTGTAGTTGCTGACCCAGGAATTGACACTTTCAAACTTACTGCTTCGTTCTTCTTCAGGTGCCTATTGACCACATTTTGGAAACATGGTACTAGAAGTTTCTTGGAATGACTGAATTGGAAACCTGAGTCTGTTTTCCTGATGTCTCTACTACAGTTACCTGCTTGCACAGATGTATCAACCAAACAGAGGATGTGACTTCAGTGTCCTTCTAAAGACCAGTCAAGGCAGCCAGACTTTACCATGTAATTACAGACAGTAAGGTTTCTTGGAGGTTAATCAATTCTCATTTTGATGGAAAATTCCAATCAGAATTTGCAGATGTCCCTTCAAAAATTCTTTCTTGAAATCTAGTACATTTCTTGGGAAAAAAAATGGCATTTTCACCCACACATTACCTCTGAAATGTCTACTTTGAACTGGTCCATTTACATGAGCACACTAGTCAGCAGTAAACAAAATATATCTTAAGGAAACCAGCTTCTTATTCACCAACACCAAGTTTGAGTTACTTTTTAAATTGCTGCTTCAGCTGGGCTAGAGACCAGCTGTAATCTAAATAGAGCACTAGTCAGAGTTCCAGAAAGAAAAAAATATCATGGACCTCAGTTTCAGGCATATAGAGGCATTTGCAGCCTGCAAGAATAGGCAGCCCTCAGCTACACTGCTCTAGGAACAAGGGCATATGGCAAGGACATAAGGTCCCATCTGCCCACGAGGCTCTCCTCTGCTGCCTGCCACCTCAAGTAAAATTAGCCTGGGATGCTGCACCATCTCCCAACATTTAATCAAGATTCTAAACACTTGCAGTTTTATTTGGTGGTGAATATGCCTCAGGTGTATTCTCAGGCTTTGATCTTCTCTTGGGCTGAGATGAAGAACAAAAGCCAAACTTCAGCAGAAGTCAAGACTGACATTGTGAGTAAGACATTGGCAAGAAAGGAGATTATTTCCTTCTCTCTGTTTCCATTCCCTGCTCTCTGTTTCATCTACTCCCTTAACTCATCAGCTATTACTAGCAGCATGTTGTGTTTACGTTTTGTCTCTTGGAGAGAAGTAAAAAATACGTAAGTTGAAACTTCCTTACAGATTTGGCTGCTCATCACACGAACACTGCATATTTGCTTTCATTGCTGTCCAATAACTATTTTACGCTTTTCTGACCTAGCAAGCAGTTTTCCAGAGCACACTGTAGGCAATACTAGTCAATTTTGCAAAGCTGTGAAACATCTGGTATGGCTGTAACGTGTTGGCAGTGCTATCCATGCTACTCAGCTCTTAATGAAAATTTTTTTCCCCCATGTGCCAAACTGGAGTTGCTGTGAGCTTTGGGAAGACTGCAACTTTCCCTAGCAGGTCATGAAATGAGTTATCAAGCCTGAATGAATCTTTGTATTACATGGATTACATGTTTAGTAGTCTCACTGAATATGTTTTCACATACAGGAAAAAAAAGGCAAGGATAACATTTTGGTGATTCTCTTTGCCATTAGACATGATTTTTCTTGGATTCAGCCTCACGCGTAGCCCACCCTTCACCCTGAATAGATCCCATTCCTCCCTGGCAGAAAGAATACATATAAATTAATCTCTGTGAGACATTTAAAGACATACCTCTTCTGTCATGTCTGAGGCACTTAAGCCCCTTACGATCTTATGATCCCTATGCTTCACACAGCCAGACCCCACACACAAGCAGCACTGTAGTTTCTCACTTGCATTGCAAATTTCTGCGTCGAGTGTGAGATAAGGATGTGGGCAGCAACATCCAGTCACAGAACAGGAGAAAATATGAGACTTCACAAAGCATTTAGAGTCTTCTTGGTTTCCTGTGACAGTGCCACTGTTTGGTGTCAGAAAAAAAAAGGCCTTTTTTCAGGCCTCTTACTTACCTAATCTTTCCAACAGCTCAAAGCCTGAAAATATAAAAGCAGCCCAGGCTTTCAGCAACATGAGGAGACAGAAGATAGCAGCCTTGTCACCTTCAATGGAATGCCACACCTTAGAAGAATTTACAAAGCCAGCAAAAGCTTTGAGTAAGGCCAGCTCTGTAAAGAGCAATAGCAGATTCATTATGTCGTCTGCTCTTTCCAGTTCACCAGCAAGCAGATCTTGGGCAGAGAGAGCACATGTAAGGAAGACAGTTTATTTAAGCACCACCTCTGCTCATACTTGATGCTTTCAAGCCCAGTAATGTCTGCTGCTACAACTAAGCGCTACTTCAACTCACTGCTGAATAGTAAAGGCTTAAAAAGGAGTAAAAGCACGGGGACAACCATCATCACTGTCTTGTTCATCGCAAACTGGTAGGGAAAAGTCTACCTTATGAATCCAGTGAGCTGTTTCTCCCTAATATTGCCCTGTCTCTGTCACTAGTAACATACAGGGGTTTTCAGTGCTGCTGGACTAGCCAAGACAGGAATGAAAGAAGCACCATGTGTCTCTTACTGTCTAATCAGTAAGACAAAAGCTAGGAACAGCACTGATGCCAGCTGCCCTTACATCCTTGATTTGCTGTGACCTGTGACTTTAACTTTGTTTCTATTGTTTCATCAGAAAAATGATTTAATTTCTCCCACTCTGGAAGTGGGGCTGGGATGTGGGAATACGACTTCCTTGAGGAAAGGTGGTAGTTCAGACCTAGATTTTAAAGCCAACTCTGCATCTTCCTACTTCTGGCGCTTCAGTAAGGTTGCTGCCCTTTTGCAAAACTGCAAAGCACCCAGCCTCTCAGCCAGGCCCCAGACAAAGGAGAAAACACCCCCAATAACAAGCATCAGGCATTTTATCCAACTCTTCCAGAGCCTTAGCTATTTCCCAGGCCACAAGAATTAATCGGCAGTAAAGATCATGGTCCAGCATTCTGCTCTTCTTTACTGCCAATTTCCACCCAGGCAGTTTCCATTAGCACTGGTACTCGTTGCCCATCCAGCAAGCTTGGACACAAGCAAGCCAGCCTCCCCTGTCAAACATGAAGCCAGGTTTTCCTCTGCTCAGGCTGAGCCTGTTTAGACCAGTATCTGGCCAATTGCAGTCATAACCCCTGTGCCCCAAGTCACTCAACAGCCACCACACGGAAAATTACAGACTAAAAGCACAGTCTTTAGTCACAAATCCTTGGGTTTTTCCCATATCCTTCTCATCTGCTTCTTATCAGGCCCAAGCCTAAATTGAAAAATAGGCACTAAGACTACCCTAATCCTGTTATAAAGCTCTCTCCATTACATAGAGATGATTTTGATGTTTCTAATATTTACTAGCTGTCACCAGAGCACTACCTTTATGCACAGCACCCCAGCCAAAGCTATCGTTACAGCCATTTCTAAAAGGATTCTGTAGGCTTACTTCAGTTCTCCCCTCTTGCTTCAGACCTATTAACACACACTTTCAGCCTTCACACCTGCATGTGTTAATATGCTCCTATGGAGTCAAAGCAAAAGGAGAAAATAAATGTTAAACAATCAATACCCAGAGGTTAACTTAACTTGAATTCAGATGTAAGCAATGACATTTTAGGCCGAAAAAAATTGATCCATGGGCTTTTCCTAAATACATCACATCATTTTCTGGCTTAAGAAAATTGCATTAACACTCATTTGAAAAGTGTAGAAGACTGCTAACATGAGAAGGTTGTGAATTCAGTTGCCAAGACCAAGGAACAAATATAAGAAGATAGATCTGCAAGTATGACGTTTAATACAAGTCTGTATGGACAAATCTCCTGTGACACAAAACCCTTTTACAAATTTGAGCTGGACTCACACTCTTCTTTATATTTTAAAACAGACTTTTCAAAATAATTTTCTTGAACTATAGTTTGTATTTAATCATGAAAGGTATCTCTTTATTCCTGAAAAAAAATTCTTTTAAATAGATGCCATGGGCAATTCAATCTGAATTTTTAACTTCCATTTTATTTATCAAAAAGTAAAATGCTTTGGAAATGTGAAACACTTACCTGAATTTTTCTCACCCAGCAATTCTATTTCCATTTCCTCATCATTTTACTCAGCTGGAGCTTTCAATTTTCTTCTGTAGAGATAAAAGATCACCCTGCTTCCTGCAGCTACCTCTATTGACTACTGTTTGCTAGCAGGCAGAAAAACAGAAGGACAGTCAGAAATATAGGAAATATAGGTTCCCCCTCATCAATCTAACCCTACAAGGCTTAGCCCTGTTTACTTCCAGAATTGAATTAAGTGTTTCTAACAACTGCATAAATAACAGAAAGCTACAAGATAAGAGCCACATCCTCTGCATTAGTTTTGCAGGAATAATTCAGCTATCATTTCTAGCAAGAAAAGGGGGCTTGTTGGTAGAGCTCAGTGCAGATTTGGAGCAAACCCCAGCTCAATCCTCAAACCATAAGGCTCTAATGTTGATGACGGCAGTCCTCATGCTTTCTGAAACCTCAAGGGACAATGGCTTTTTGGAGTTAGTAAAGTGGAAGGATCTGCCTCCAAGTACTGGGTAGTGAGTGCAATAAATTAGTTAAAAGCACAGTAAGTGGATTTCATGGAAGATTAGCTGTAAAAACAAAGTCACAGGTTTGTCTTAAGGAAAGAAGTATCTGAAGGGGTAAATATTTGTCTTTTTGTATCTCTCTTCCTCTGACTAAATTTTTATCTTACATAAATGAGCACTATCTACACAAAATACTTTGTGAATAATGTTTATAAACAACAACTGTGTAGAGGTAGGGGAGGTATAAATGCCAAGATCAGTCTTCAGGCCAGCCAGCATCACAGGTGCAGGCCTCTGCTCCTGACAGTGTATAGCATGACCAGCATCTGCATATGAAAACTGCAGCTCTTCACCAGGTCACCTCAGAATGACATGTGGCATCAGAGAATCAGAGCAGGGTTTGAACTGGCTTCATTTTCTCCATTTTCCCATCCCTAGTCTTTGCTTCAGTGGAGGAGTTTGACATAAAGGCACATCCAGTAAATGACCATTAGGGTGTGAAGCAGTAGAAATATCCAGTAAGATAGGCTTTCTTCTGTGGTATACTTCCTTACCTACTTTTAAAACGGGTGATTTTACTACCTTTATTGCAGCTACAGGAGCATGAAATATCATTAATTTTTTCATGACTGATTTTCTTTATTCTCACAGCTGTTTTGCCATTATGGAACAAATAATGAGATTCTTCAAGAGGGGCTTTCAGAACACAGCATTAAAAAGAGTAAGAATTTGCTCTTGTGTTAGTGGAAAACAGGATAAAGGGACATTTCTTGTAACATATTACTTTGAATGCATTGTGTTGGGTTTATCCAGAATAAAACCCTCTTGAAATGTTGCTTTAATTTCTTGAAATTGTATTTTTTTCGAAGTGGTTATGAAGAGAACCATGCATTCTAGTCAGGCATTATATAAACCTGCATGAAATGCAGAGATTCAAAACTCTTTCCCACCAGAAAGTCGATTATTCTAAACTGTTCTCATCTTCTATAAATAGCTAATTCTTTACAGTGTTTTTTGCCTATAAATCTCAAAGAAAATCTATAAGCATGAGACCGTATCCTCAGCCAGGTGACATTTGTCAACTCATTGATGACAACTGCAGGAATTTACTAAATTGTCCATGTAAAAAGCAGTAAGTACCTTATCATCTGCTCTCCTGATTGAGGCATCATCAGGACCTCTCCCTGGTAAGAAGTAATTCATCAAGATCTAAGCCATCAATAGAACAAATGCCTGGGTGCTGAGGAGCCCCCATCCAAATGTTTCTTAGAGCTTTAGCTAGATGTTTTATACAGCAGAAGTCTCTCCCCATGAAATAGGCCACAAGAGTTTACATGTTCTCTGCACAAAAAAAATATTCTTATTTAGGCAATTCTTCCTGCTAATTACTTCCAGCAATTATGTAAATACATAGGGACACAGATATAAAAGGAATCACATGTGATGTCAGCTTCCCATATATTTAGAGTTTCACTTTCCATCTAAAGAAAGGAGAGGTAAACAAGTAGTCCAGCAAAAACCACCAAGGGATCATCAAGTATAATATATCAAATATAATGAACACAGCACAACACAGTTGAAGCAGCTATATGTTTGAAAATACAAGCCCTCCAAATGGAAAACACTCGCTATTTAAATTATCTTTAACTACCTTTGCTTCTGTTTTTTTCAGTTATATCAAGTCATGGTTTGGAGCTTTAACAAAAAGTGTTTAATCAGCCGGTTTCTGATGTAGGGAGTAGGTTGAAGTAATGATAGCAGACTGGAAAGATGTCTTCTGTTGCCTAGCATTGTTATGCCAAATATAGACACCATGTGTTACATTCCAGCCCAAGTGATCTCAAGGCATCTTCTTCCATAAAGTCCCTTTTGCTTTGAAGAGGCAGCACCTAAACACACAGCCAACTGAGAGAGAACAGAATTTCAGTTCCATTGAATATAGTGAATAACTGCCTGCCTAAATCATTCTCCTCTGAAAGATGTCTGTTGAGAAAAGGAGGTGTACACAGTGTTGGAAAGTTTAAAAAAAATGGTTAAGTTTTTTTTGTCTTTCAAAAGAAAAAACCTACATTTATTTTTAAAAGCCAGAAACAAAATGTCACTTCATTTTTCTCTCAAATATAAAATAAATAACAGCTTGGTAATAAGCTCTCGGAGGATGAAAACATTTTCACTGAAGTGTTTACTAGCATAGGGAGTGAAATTTTTGTTTAACTGATAATGTAGGAACAGTATGCTCCTGAAAAGTTCAAAGAACATAACAGTCAAAAAAGATGTGGTAGTTTGTTTCTGAACTCATAAAGAAGCATTCACACATATAAGCAAGCTTGGAAAGATACTGGAGGCTGTCTGTCCCTCAGTAACTACTCCCTGATTTTGAGTAACTGCAGGTCCATACTCATCAGTCTGTATGGAATCTTCAAAGAGTAAAATGCTTTTGTTATTTAAAATAGAGTGCAGTACAGCATGAAGCAGCATTATTTTTTCTTTAGTAGTTCACAAGACAGATTGCTAGTTATTGACCCATAGCAGGTTTTTACAGATACCTTTGGTACTTTTCAGTGCAAGTGATATTTTGGGGTACATTTAAAAGACTGACATCTCTGTCTTTCCTTGGATTGTATCTAAGTGAGAAAGCCCAGATACTGAGCCTGATTGTGACGAGAAATAATGCAAATTAAAGGAGAAGGCTTGGGTAGGCTTAATAAAATATTTGTAAACATTCACGGAATTTACAGAGATTCTTATTTTTGATGGAACAAAGTTCAGATCAACTCCCTGGTAACTTCTGAGGTGGAAGAGAAGAAGGAGAGAAGGCAAAACCAAAACCGAGATCCTCTTATAACTGAAAACACATTGAAACAAACAAAAAGCTTGTTTGTTTTTAAAATGTTTACAAAATCCTCATTTGATGCACAAATCCAAATTCAGAATCCTCCCAAGCAATTCCAAAATTGAGCTGATTCTTCCACCCCCATTTGATCTACAATTAGTCAATCACAGGATCGGGAGACTGTACATGGTTTATAGCTAGCTTGTAACACAGACATCTCTCTGGCTTGTTACACTTGAAATTTAGGGTGAAATTTGTGTCTCTAAAAAAAATATTGAGTTTTAGTTCCCAGGCAGCATAAATTGATAAAATTTTTCATGTCAATCCATTGATTTTTCCCCAGAATAGCTGATCCTTACCCTCTACCTCTGTCATATGCAACAGAAATGAGAAGTCAAAATATCCCAAACATGCTCCCATCCTTTCCATGATTGGCTTGTGGTGCAACAATATAGGCAGGTACAGAACACAGGCCTGCTACTCCAGACTTTTCCAAATGCAAACACAGAGATCAGAGTATTTACTATTGCTTTATTAAGAACTAATCACATCCTCTTACCGTTGAAGGAGGCAATAGCTGGTAAGGTTCCTGCATCACAGAAAGCATCTTCTTGAGTTGGGTACGTGGGATACTTTGGTTACCACAAGACTCCAGTCTTGTTCCTGTGCTTCTATCTGACTATACAGGGCATTAGCCAGGGCTCCAGGAGGCTGCCGGGCAGTTCTGTCCTGCTGCTGACCTCACAGGGGTCACTTACTCTGTGCTGCTATTTTGCCACAGCAATACGGCAATAAAGGATTCCTTTTTTTTTCAAATTGTGTTTAGATTTAGAGGCAAGGAGTTCTATTCAGGGCATAGGGATTATTCTCATTCATACAACAGGCTTGGCTTCTGAAGTGGTAAACAAGCTTCACAGCCAAGGTAAAGACATTTCCTTATCTTTTTTTGTTCTCCTTCTGCTGTGTTTTATCTTGTAATTGTAAAAAATAAGCCTACAAGGTACTATTTTTTATGTTTAATCATAATTAATACAAGAAAAGTTAGATTATACCTGAACAAAGGACACAAAATCATTTTTTCTTGCAAGCAGGATGAAACTTAAAAATTCTAGTTCTGTAGTTAAAAGATGGAACTGATTTCAGGATGAGATAAGAATTAGCAGGATCTAGAGCATTAATAGGGCACACATTTCTGATTTCTCATTCATGCAGATAACTTCAAGGCAGCTGGGAGCCGGCATTTCCTGAGATATTTTAAGAGACCATGAAAGCACATTGTTTTTCTTGCTGTGACAGCAAAACACCATTCACAGGCTTTATTTGATCTGGAAGCAAGGGGAAAAAACCACAATCCAATCTCTAAGCCTAGAATCACTTATTTTAAAGGTGTAGGACCCAACAAGTCCCCAGTGATAGCAGCTGAATGCAAGCGACATGCTCCTCTGGTCAGGCTGTTACTCTGGGACTTGGGGTATTGAGTTTGGTTGACATCAGTTTTTGGTGGTGGCTATTCTCAGACCAGTGGCTTAACCAGGCATTACCCTATGTAGCAATCAATCCATCACAGGGGAAATAAGAACAAAAAAAGGGTTGCACTACAGAACCAGATTTATTAAAAGCTCTACCATTTATAACACCAGGAAAAACAATAGTGCCAGTTTGCAGCAGTCAAAAATAAGCTGTGGTGACCATTGTCCCAAAGATAATAAAAAAACAAGGTAATCAATGAGACAGAAAAAGAGTGGAAATCCCTGCTCTGAGAAATCATAAACACTACAGTTAGTCCTATCAGTAGCGAAATAGTTTATTTACTCAGGAAAACCTGCTGAGATTAATTACAGGTGAAAGTCTGTAATAATAACAGATAACCTGCTGTATTTCAGATCATGTTCCCAAAAAAGATACATGCCTTCTCTAAACAGTAATTATGTATGCTGTATGTATGTTGTATGTGGTAGAGGCACCAATCACATTAATACAGTTTATTCACGTGGATTCCTAGCATGAAAAATAGGCTGGGATCATAGTATGAGATCCAATTTCTTGGCTAGAGACATGAGCTCTTTCATAGAGGAGCACAGCAGCAATATGAAAATCTGTAGCTGCTTAATCTCCCCTCAAATCATCACCAGTATCTCAGCATACCCTTGATCTTCCTTGCTGGAATGCTGGGATAAGTGCCAGGCGCCTGAGCCAGGGACTTTGGCAAAAGCAATGTGAATATGGCCAACATTCCAAAGCATCAAGGCTAAACCCTGAACATGTTGCTAGCAAAGTAATCCCACTGATAGAGGGAATCTGCTTATACAGAAAAAGCACTTCTTTCCCTTTTTATAGAAATTTCTACAATTTTCTCTTGACATCCAAAAAACAGAGGACAGTCTTTTATCTTTGTTCAGAGACTGAAATTTTTTCATGATGTTGAGCTACCATTACAATAACAGTGGCATGGTACAAAAATACATTTACTTTATTTCCAATGGAGAATATCTCATGAACACTCCAGGATATTAAATGGCATACCAAATCTTGCTGAACTAAGAATTGCCCCAACTTCTTTGGAAAAATCTGTGTTTTCTTCTGGAATATTATACCTTTGTTCCAACCATGGATTCAACCCCATAGATATTTCAAATATCTCCCTGACATCATAGGTATATTTTTCCCTACAGCTACTAACAAAAGGAACAGAACCAGCAAATACAAAGAATTTTCTCCCCAAATTGTCAGTCCTCTCTCAGCTTGAGGCCTCTGCCTCACATCCCACTCTATCTACAGGTGGTTATTTCCAGTTCTCAGACACATAATGCAAATAATTTTGTAGGAACAAGACTCTACTTGCTGTTCGGGTTTGGGGTTTGGTTTTTTTTGTTCCCTTAAGAGATATTCATGCTATACACAGGCTCTCATCCTTCCTTCTAAGCAGCAAATTTATGCCCTGTGACAAGAGGTGGCTTGAGATGAGCGGACACCCCGGAGCCTGGAAGATTTCACATCTCCCCAGGCTATACTGCACCTTGCTGCCTGGAGCTCCTGGCAGTGAATCTGACATACGGGTAGCCACCCTTTGAGGGAGAGGGAACCACACTGTCTGTAAGAGGAAAGCCAGCTGGCTGGCTGGCTATGGAGTCATGGATATTGGACCTCAGCAGAAAAGCTTTCCTGCTGTTAGAACACTGAAATTTAAGTGGAAATATTCTTTCCTCATCATGCAAAATTTAACTCTTAAAATTATTGATAGCTCTTGAGAGTCATCTGTCTTGAAGACATTCTGGATAGTCACTGAATAGAAGAAAGACACAAGACGTAGTACTGATCTGTTCACATTTCACTTTTAACTACTGGATTTCCTTACTTTATGATTCATTTCTGCTGTTTGTATTATTCAAATAGATATGACTGATTACTTTGACAGGCCTACCATAGGAGCATATGCAGATTTCCTTCCTCTTTTACATTAGAACTCTCCATGTTGTACAATGAAAGGTTTGAGGGCTATGACTTTACACCAACATCTTCCTCAAACAAGACAGAAAACCAAGTGAAGTAGGAGAGAAAGTAATTTCCCACAGTTATGTTCAAGGTATGGACTGCAGCTCAGACCCTTCCAGCCTCATCTGACCTTGCCAGATCACTCGCATTCTCCCACAGGAAAAAAGACTGAGCAGAAAGCTGAAGACCTAATGTTTTACAGGAATATAACTGAGAAAGGGAACAACACCTGCTGCAATCAATGGGAGCTTCTCCAACTACTTCAGTAAGCTCGGAGAAGGGTTAGGCCAAGAGGACAAAGAATACAAACTGAGGCACAGAAAGTTCTACTCAAACAAGAGGAAGACAGAAGGAAGAACTTCTTTACTGTGCAGGTGGTTGCCCAGAGAGGTTACGGAGCCGCCCTTGCTAGAGATTTTCAAGGCCTATCTGGATGAAATCTTGCGCCATGTGCTCTAGGGTGACCCTGCTTACACAGGGAGGTTGGACCCGATTGACCCACTGCGGTCCCTTCCAACCCAACCCATTCTGTAGTTCTGTTAACCCAAACTGAAAGATCTGCTGTATTCCCTCTGGCACCAGGAAAGAAACACACAATCTGCTGCTTCCTAAACCCTCATTTTCTGCGCTACATGGGGTTACTATGTTTACACTTTTGCTGTCTCAGAAATGTCAAGCTCATCAAGAATTTGTAAAGCGTCATCACCTGGATGTGTGTGATTACATGGGGAACAGCTCACCCAGCTTGTAGACAGCACAACAGCAGGCACAAAATATGGCTCAAAAGCCAGCCAGCCTCACATTACTAATATTGACATCTACATTGGTTGGACTTGCTGATCTGAAAGGTCTTTTCCAGTAGATTCTGTGATTACGCAATTGAAACTTAAAGCCTCTACACTGACACTTGAATCTTGTTATTAAACACACCAGTGTCTGTGTGAGAGTCTGAGGGGCATCCCGGGGTCTGTCTGATGTTGCCAGGCCCCCCAGGCCTCCTCCTGCCTGCCCATGAGTACTGATGGTGTTGTTGCTGTCAGGACCCAGCCCTACAGCCCCTGAGGGTGCTCAGCTCCCACTGTGCCCAGACAATCTGCACAGGTAGGCAGAATGACTGTCTCCTTGCTCTACCAGTCTGGCACTTGTGACACCTGAATTCTGTGCTGACCCAGCTCCTGGGCAGTCTGTGACATGTCCCTGCATGGAGGAAAATGGAGGAAAACAGCCTGGCCGCCTAGTCTCCTCTCCAAAATGTTCCAAGTTTTCTGTCAGGAGAAGACAGGCATTAATTATTACCAGCTCTCTCCTCTGGAGCAGACAGAACAAACTGCTCTTATCTTGCAACTGTGAGTCACCCCTTTGGATGGTGGCAAAGGGAAGATGGGGTGATGATGTAATTCCTAACTCTTTCAGGTTCCCCATCTGCCAAGGAGGGAAAAGCAGACTGTAGTGCCAGGCAAAGCTTACAGACCATTTGTTCAGGAAGGTATCATGAGGGCAGTGGGCACAGATCTCGGACTGAGCAGCCAAAAAAGTAGAAGGCAGATGAGCGTTGGGAGAGCAGACAGACCTAGAGATCTCCCATGAAGTGCTGGGGATACAACACCAATCTCTGCCTGCTTAGGGTAAGGCACTCAAATATCATACCAACTCTCCTTTCTCACCAGTTTCTTTGGCTGTGGAAAGGACATAAATAAATCAGGGGCACATTCTTCCCTAAAAATCCTTTCAAGAGGCATCTTGTCTCCCAGATACAGAGAACAAAAACCATAATTGTTAAAAAAATGACTTTTACTATTTTCATAAGCTGTGTTTAAAGGCCCAAGTCCTTTGAACATCCCACTCCCATTACTGGCAGCCAAAGGCCAGTATCTGTCGAGTATATCATGCTGTTGCCAGCATGTTTTTCTAGATATGCACTTTAGTAGACCTGTGAGCTATGAAGACAGTCTGTCCAAGGAATTCAGGGATTTCTTTGAAGTTCTTGGCATTCCTGCTCTAGTGCCCTAACTTAACTAATATCTTTGGCTAGGAACATGATAGTGAAATCAGAAGGATAGTGAAATCAGAAGAACAAAAGAAATCACTCTTCCCAGCAACTTGGATTTCTTTTCCAAAATAATAAATCTGTACTTGCAACAGAACCCTCATAGTTTACACATTCAATAGATAACTGAAGTAAATAATTATTTGAACTTTTTAAAGTAATTTATTTAAATAGTCAATCTATTTAAAGAGCCCAGCTATTATTTAAATTATCTACAACCATTTGTTATTTTAAAAAAAATTTGAACATATGTGGCTTTAATTTTTGTTTGGGATTTAATCAACCCTCCCAACCTTGTCAAGAGTACTTTAAATAAAACATCTTTTTGTAAATACAGATTTTAATGTAGTATTACTAGCTGCCTGTATAATTCTTTTAATAATCAGAGACTGGGTTCTGTGTCACGACTTCAGAAAAGCTAGACAAAAATTGGTCTAAATTACTCTTCAAAGCAGCCCTGAAATATCTTCACAAACTGCTAAGCATGTCTGAGTTCATTCCAGGAAGACGCCAAGGTAATCTATGTAGCGAAAAGAATAATGAAACTGACAGATCAAAATGCAAGATGGAGAAAAAATTATGCCTGAATGCTGTCTTTGTCCTGAGCTGTGACTCTCAACATCACTAATCAGAATAACAGGCCATTCATTGGAAACCGTTTTCCCTCACCCACATTTCAGAGCCAGACATGGGAAGCAGACAGTCCTGCTCTGGGAGGCACCACAGGGCTGTAGGTGGCACAACCGTACCTAATTTTATACTTCTGCCTTGTTTCCCAGGCAAAATGTCCCAGAACTTCCTGGGCTAGGTGGTCGGCTCTTCCCACACCATGCCACCAGGCCACACTTGAAGTGCTTTTTGAAGCTGTATTTCACGTGGGGATCTCCAGTCCTATCACTTCTGTCCAGGCTTAAGAACACATTATCCTGTACAGCTTGCTGTGTCCTGCCACCCTGTTCTCTGGTGCTGGCAATTCCACTTATCTTTGTTTCTACCTGATTCTGCTCACATTGAAAGAGACTCTCAGATCCAAATGCTGTCACACATCCATGAGTCCTAGTGGTGGATCTGCATTCACGACTCAGAAGATATTTTACTGGAGTGCACAGTGCTCTTAACCCTTCTCAAACTTTGTCAATGCTGGTATCAGCTGTTTTATTCTCGTTCTTATCCCCTTGTATTGTTCTAGCTTTTATTACAACAGGCTTGAGGAATCCAAGTGACTCCCCTCTCCCCTTGTATATTGGGAAAAATCCTGGCAATATGTTTTATGGGAACAGTTAACCCAAGAAGGTTGTGTGAACCTCTCAATACATGGGTGACGTACAGGGCGTGAGTTTTCTGCGTACTTCTAGAGGGTTCAAACTGTTGTTTCTGATTGTTGCTGCCCTTCTGCTACTATTGCACTTCCCCAGCCATATTGAACTGTAGAGTTCTCTGCTGCACAGCAAGTCAGCCTCTCGGTGAAGCTTCAGAACTGGGAGGTCTAGGTAAATTTCAGAACTTTGGGTAGTAGGTACACAGTTTTACCAAAAGGCTACCTGCTGGGACACCGCTACCTAAATATATTGTACAGGTACAGTGCATAGTAGCAATAAAATGCCAAGCTTCAGACACTTTAGGTATCACTCATATGGGCCCAGGAGACCTGACAAGGGACTAAGGGCAACAATCATCTTTCTAGATCTTTGAGGACCCATGTCCCTCTAAAGCACCACTAGATGCTTCAATGGGACAGAAGGGACAGAACCCTATACACACAGACTCAAAACCATGTTTCTTTAGTGAAAGGCAATTCAAGTCCCAGTCTTGAGTGCTAGAATCAAAATTAGCCGAGAATGCTCTACTATGGTCATTCCTCATGCACCTCATCGACACAAGATAAAATCCTGTATTGTCTAGTTTCTATTATTAATCCATGAGAACCTCCATGTGAGCCCCTCCTGAAGAAACCTTCCTGGTATCCCTGCTGTCTGTTTGCACCCACTTTGGTGTAGCAGTGGTTGCCGTAGCTCCCAATTCCTGAATATTCTCTGATCCCCCACCAAGCCTTCTTGGTGCTTGGTTATTCAAGCTTTATTCAATTACCATCATACTTTATGCCACTTGACTTGCCTCATTTTTTTCTGACATATATTCAGACTTGCCACTGAATATATGTGGCAAGTCAAGTGGCATAAATTAAGACATTTTCTTAATTGTCAAGTTAAGTGTGCCTTTTGACCACACTGGTTACAGGTATCTCAAATAATCCCTGTATTTTCTATTCTGTATATCTCATGTACCTTTGTTCAGAAAGGCTGTGCTAGAACCAACTGAACAACTCCTCTATCTCTGTGTCCTGCTCTGTACAGTAGCAAAAAGCAGGTGACTGTGTAAGAATAGAAGAATAGATCAGGCCCTATAGCTTACTGCTCTTCAGTAGTTCCCCAGTTTCCAACGGTTCATAGGCCAGACAAATCACAAAATACAGCCAATGACTACTTAATAGTAGTACTACTTAACCCTCTAAAGATCTGTCTTCCTTGACCTGCCCAATATCCTTCTCGAAACTGCATACATTTCCTCCATTCTTGACATCCTACAGTATGGATGTCCACACCCAGCTGCAAATTAAATGGAGAACCATCTACTTCGTTTGTATTAGAGCTGCTAGCAAATACTTTCATATTATTACCCTGGACTCTGCACTAGAAGAAACAGTGAGCAGTCAATTCCTATGCATCTTCTGTAGGCAACCATTTGTTGCTTTTCCCTAGTTTCATCTAGTATTTCAACAAAGTCTTAGTATAACTTTTGTTTAGCTTGGGTCATCACAGTTTCTGTGGTTTTGCTATTTTCCCCCACTTCTTGTCACTGTCTGTGAAGTACACTTGAAGCAGAATGCATAGAATCAGAGTAAAAATGCGAAGTTAATACCATGGAACAGTTGCCAATAACCCAAACCATGCTAACACACAGATATGATCTTCAGCATTAAATGCTGCATATGCAAAGAGGAGCAGAAAATATTAGAAATTTTCTTTCTGCATGGCTGTTTCAGGCTGTGGGTGGACAGTTTGAATTCTGATTCTCTAAATCCCAATCCCCTGTGACCAATGTCATCAATAGATAGTATCAAAACTGGGGCCAGACCTCATCTACTGCTGGAAATGGGCATGCCTGAAGCATGGTGTGCCTGCATCCCTAAGTTTCTTGCGAAGCACTAGCAAAGATGAATGGGTTTCTGCCTGTCACATAACAGATAATGTTGGTGAAACAAAGAAAATGAAAGTTCTTCATTTTCAGAACATTTTCAGAAATTTTCTGAAGTAGGCAGAAGGCATCAGGCTTTGAAAGAAAAGCACATTCAGTTCCCCAGCAATTTGCTTCAAAAGGACTTGTTTAACATGGGGCAGCTAGAATACTTTAACTATTTTCCCATATTCTTTTCACTACCTATGCACTGCATTTCATAAGAAAAGGGAAAGACTGTGGTGGTCACTCTCTAAACTTTTGAACTCATATATAGGATTTAAGTTACAACTCCCACTAAAATACCAGACTAGTAATTTAAATATACTGCTTAGGAGGTTACTTAAATGACATTTCCACTGAAAAGACACTGTTACACCCTCATTACAACCTTGTTCTTCAAGTTATTAATAGTTACCAAAGAGGCAGAGCATGTAGTTATGGAAAACCTTTCAAAGCTGAGGAAATAATGTCACTTTTATTCAGTAATAAAATTAATAGCATTATAAAATTAGACTTGTGCATTATTCAGGTTATTCCTAATATAACTTGGTCATTTTTAGCCACCTGTAAAAAGAGAGGGCTGCAGCTTAATTGGAAAGCTTTCTCCTTCTATTTTTCTCATTGTGTATTTGGACTGTATGCAAATGTGCTCTACTAAACAGAGATTAAACCTACTTTTAGTCATGGCAAAATACAAAAGTATGAAATTACTACTTGCTTTAGATTTTATGTCACACTAGAAAATTCCCTTCTCAGGGCCATAGGGAAGAGAGTGAGAAGAAAACAATCCTTCAATGAGCAAGTTGAGAAACTCAATTGGAGATAAATCTGCTGAGACCTTCCAAGGACAGAAATATTTGTTATTAAGTGGGAAAAGCAGCACAAGAAATGATATCCAGAGAAAGGATCTTGGAGAGGGGGAAAGAAGACCAGGGAATCCCAATATGTAATCCCAAACAAGCACTGACTGCTCAGAGTAATGCTCAGCAGCTCAAGAGGTGTTTCCCAGTTACTTTCAGGAGTGATGGTGGAAGAAGACCTGCACAAGCCAAATATTTTTATCATTGTAACACTCACGTGTTTGTGACTCAGAACTTAAGGTCTTCTACTCATCTGGAGGCTGCCAAAGTAATACAGAAATTTATCTGACTCCTTTTGTCTCTCAGATTTGGAGAAACAGGTTCAGATATACAGTAAGAAAAATGTTTGCCTGATGCAGTCTTGCAAAGCCAGAGAGATGATTTAAGCTAGCAGGCATATTGAGGAAGCCACATGAGCCTAGCAGCTGCTAACATGCTGGGATTTGGTGTGAAGCTGTCGAAGTGCTCACAAAACCTGGCATCTTTACAGACTGAGTAACCAAATTATGGTCAGCATACTTTTTTCACTGTTCCTCACAGGACCAAGTAATTACTCCTCCTTTAAAGAAAGGAATTTTCTAAAGTGCATAGATGCCAAGCAGTTTCCACACTGACTGAAGCTTGTGTTAAGAGATAGAAATTGAGCCACCCTTTCTTCCCTATTGCAATTTCTTAATCTTTTCAGAAAAATTCAACCCACTAAAACAGAAACCTAAGGTACACTTATGTGGCAGATGTCCTTACTCCTTAGGCAGACAAGGATTCACCTAGCTGCCTATCTCAAATTATTTCAGCCATGGGCAAATTCAATATAGAAAATTTCTACAGGTTTCCTGAAAATAAGTAGCTTTTTAGGGAGTTGAAAATTAGAGCTCCCATTGCTGTAAAACCTGAAGCATAATTCTAGGAATTTTTTGTCCTGTGAGTCAGCCCACCAGCCTGTGTTGGTTTGCCAGCCAGCCAGGACAACAGGAGCTTCCACTATCCCTGCTGGACAGAAAAGGTCATTCTTGCTCTCAGTAAAAACAATAAATCACACTGGCACAGAAGGTTAGATGTCCCTCATGTTAAAGACCTAGAAGGGAACGAAAAATGTGTGGCTAATTAGAAAATGACAATCATGAACCTGAGTGTAACAATAGATTCTGCAATCTCTTGCTATCGAGTGTTTTGGCTGCCTGTGTGAAAAAACTCTGCCATGGTACAGGCTTTCTACTTAGGCCTGCCAGGTAGAAGCTGAATGAAAAGGGATGTGACAAACCTCATATGGTATTTCCAGCTACACAGCCTTCACCCCTCGGCTTGGGAGCTACATTGAGCCTTGCCTAAGCTGCTTGGCAGGCATGCTTGTGCCCTGACCATTTATCTGGCTGGCCCTGACCATGTATCTGGCTAGACCTGAGACCTACCTAGTCACTGTGAATTTGTCTGCCCATCAATGGATTCTTGTTGGACTCTAGCTACTGCTCTCCTTCTTCAGGTGCTCCCTGCCAGGGAGATCCCTGCCTGTGCTGTGCTTAGCTCCTGGATTACCTTCCCTTGTGAAACCATCCCCCTCTTGCTGCTCTTTCAACAACAAAGAGCAAGAGACATCATGAAACTTTCTCTCATGAGACTATTCACCTCATTTATAGTCTCATTTTGCCAATGAAAATAAAGGTCTTTTGAAAGGTGGAAATGTGTCTCATATCCTCCTCATGTCAGTCTCTCTGGTTTTCTCAACATTTCCCTGAAGCATACTAGTCTTTTTGTGTTTACACTGTAGAAAATTTATTCACTTGAAAAAATCATAATGTCCATAGAAATACAGAATAAAATGGGGGAAACAACATTGTTTTCATGATGTTTACAGCTGAAATCACAAGCTGGGTGTAAGTGGGGCTCATTGCTTAAGGATTCAGTGGGTCCAAAAAGTTGGCATATATTTAAAGGAAGAATAGATAGGTATTTTCCTGAGACTAAATGGAAAAACTCCACAATGTTCATGCACTTTCCTGAGAAGAAGATAGCAGGAAGATGTGAGTTCTCAAGGGAAAAAATCAGACATTTGCTCACCTTTGCTCAGCGTTGTACATGATTAGAGACAGGCTGCTCAGCTGGGGGGGGCCTTTATCTAAGTATAACACCTATGTTCCTATATTATTATACTTAGATTTGCAACTGAGAAATTGAATTGGTCTGTAGAGAGAAGACACATGTAGTCAAACTAATCAATTACAGTCAAAAGAAGAACAAAACAAAGCAATTTTTTGTGCTAAATCATTATTGCAGTGGAACAATTCTGATTAGTTTTAACAGCTTGAAGACACATCAGCAGACAGCAACCACAGCTTAGCAACTGTGATCAAAATGCTTGTCTTTCATCCTCCCCCTGAGGATAAAAAGGTATGTAAATAAGACCAAGTTATTAGTCATGGCTAAATTACATAAATTGTTTTTAGACTACCCCATTGTCCCTTCTAGGAAGAGAGTAATTCCTGTTAAACTGAAAAACCTGTAAAAGTAGTAGGAACACAAAGGAAGGCAGAATATCACTCTTATCACCCGTTCTCCTCATCACTGGCAAACTGAATGGGCCATTGCTGTCCTGATATAAGCCTAGAGCTCCAATATCACTGCTCCCTGCTGTCTGTGCATCTAATATACACCTGCAATTAAAAGCAATATGAAGATTCAAAAGAATAATAGTTTAGCCTTCAATTGTCACGTAGCGTCCCTTTTTCACAACTGAGTTTCATTTCTGATGCATCCCACTCACAAAAGCTCATAGAAAAACACAGTGATCACATAATTATTTGTGGTATTCCCATGTGGGTTCGTCATAACTCTCCTTAGCAGCAGGTGGAGCATTATGACAGGTCACCTACTAGGAATTTCTGAGTGGGTGCTGATCCTGGACAAAGTACCAGCTCTCAGCTGAGGGACTGAATCTAGCACACAGTTTGCGGACCATTCACTGAAGTCTCCCAGCAGCAGGAGTTGCTCCTCAACACTGACTCCAGCTCTGTTCTGCTAAGCAACACTCCTCCTTCTGGCCCTGGTTCAAGGTCACTTGAAAGTCAAGCTGGGAAACAGATCCCATGGTGGCACCTCCTGCCCTGCCTTGTCCCTGTCCTGAAGATCTGCTCCACCTTACTGAGTCCAAACAATACTGGAAAGAATACAGCATCCAGCCTTGATTTAACTTGCTATGTGATTTCAGTTGCCATGAAATGCCATGAGGATTTGTTCCTTGGAGAAAGCAGACAAAAAACAAGATTAAGTGTTTTGAGACAGGAAGCAAGACTAAAAAGCACAGTTTAAAGGCCTAAGAGTTTAATACCTCTTATCCTCTAGGATTCCCCGTAGGGGCTCTGTCTGCTGTGATAGTGCAAAAACACCCTCAAAAAATAAATGTGGTAGTAAACTAAATCACAGGAGCAACTTCTATGTCACTGAAGGACAAAGAAGAAAATTGTACACAGTTCTCCCAAGCTGAATTAGTTACCAGTTAATAACTACCACTTGCTGCTTATTGCATAGAAGTGTACAGAAATCCTCTCTGCTACAGGCTCAGGAATGGTGCTGTGTCATGGAGAACAACTTTCTAATGGATGGCTCTTGTTTAGTTACCATGCAGATATACTTGCACATGGAGGACAAAGGAGCAGAGCAGCAATTTCCGTATGAAAACCAATTGTACTCACTTGCACTCACTAGCTGAATGACTTCACTTTCCAAATTTATCTTTTTAGAAAGCAGCATGGGTCTATGTGTGAGTGTGCTTGAGCATGCATATACCAATACACACCAAACAGAAAAGATGCAAGAGCACAAGATTTGGTAGGTGGCTGGGCACGTGCTCAGCTGACTTATCAGCACACGTTAATTTTCAGAGGAAAGCTCTTTCTTTTACATACCCCGTTGTGCCAACCACTTTTGGAAAGGTCTTTTTGATCATTTCAGATTAGTTGAAATGGTAAGAGTGTGGTGCTAACAATGCAAATGTTGTGGGTTAGAGCCCCATGTGGGCCATTCACTTCAGAGCTGGACTCAGTGATCTTTGTGGGTCCCTTTCTACTCAAAATATTAGTGGGATATAATATTATTTTCTCACAAGAAAACAATTTTATTGGTAAAAGCTATTCTCCTGAGAACTTCTTGGTGCTCTGCTGAAGGCAGGGCCATGCAGGTGTAGCCATCACTGGTGCCTGCAGTTGCAACAAGCTGGCTGAATTTATTGCCAAGGGACAGTGCAGCACAACACATTTGCTCAGGTTAGCTGTGTCACTACCTCCACAACATGCAGTGGTCCTCTGGATCAATACATCCCACCCCTTGCCTCAGATACAGTTCACCTTTATCAAATGTTTCCTCAATTATGGATTATGTTAGCAATCTGTTCAGCTAGTAGTTTCCTGGCAGGCTCAGACCTCTGTCACAGCAGCTCACACAGTGTCCACTCCCAGTGCAGCACTGGGCCTTGCTGCAGGGTCCCATGCAGCAGCTCCTCAAGCTGGCATGTGGTCACTCATGCCTGAAGGCCAGGGCAGATATAGCCCATTCCAGATCACTAACTCATCAAACACAATGCCTTTTGTGCGGTTTCCAAAACACCACCTAATCCCCATCTTCAGCTCTCCAGGTTCACCTGCCTTCCTACTCTTACACATTTCCCTACTCCCAGTCCATGACAAATGATACCACAGTTAAATTACAACACTATGTTTATTGCTCTAATCAAGACTACCTGTCCAATATCAAATAAAATCACATCACTGTATCTTTTGCCTATTAGAAATATCCTCATTTTTAGCTTCTATAGACACATAAACATCACTCAGTTGTTCTGCTTTAAAACCCCTGAAAACGTCTTGATTTCTAATTTCAGATGAAGGTAAATCCATTTTCTGGGGTTATTTTCTCTTCTGTTTCTTTCTTTCTTTCTTGCTTGCTTGCTTTCTTGCTTTCTTGATTTCTTGCTTTTCTTTCTTGCTTTTCTTTCTTGCTTTTCTTTCTTGCTTTTCTTCTTTGAAAGGGCTGGATCTGTCAGTGGGATAGAGCTATCTGACACTAGGACTGCCCCATATTGATCCAGTTTGCCCCTGACCTCACCCACCCCCAGACTATTTTTCCTCTGTTAGCCCTTCACTACAGGTTCCAACACAGCACTGCCATAAGGCAGTGGCCCCTGCAGCATTGTCAGGCAATGACACTTGGAAGCATCTTCCTGCCTAGCATATTCTCCAAGTTTCTTTCTAGAGGGACCTGGGAATCTAAACAGGAGCTAAACTCCTACACATAGGCCTCAGTACTCATAGGACTTTTTCTCACTGGTGGTGTTCTCTCTTCAAACAGTAGCCTGGAGGAACATGTGCTTTGCTAAACAAAACCAGAAACAGTACAACTAAAGAATCTGACTCCAGACCCCAAGGGATTGTCTTTGCCAAATCAGGATTCTGAAGCACCTGCAAGTGGCCTTGACAGCAGCGGTCACGGAAGTCTTTCTATAAGGTCTTATAACACACTTTTTTTTTAATGATGAAACTATTTTCTTGCAATCATGGTTGGGATTAAAAGCCAGCAGAAACAAAAGCCCTAAATGATTCAGAGTGGGAAGAAAACCCAAACAAAACAAAACAGACCTAAAAACAAAGTACTCTGTCACATAAACAAAAACAACAAACACACACACACAAACACAGAAAGGACTAATTCTGTGTGCTGCAACTGCATCATGGTAGAGCTTTTACTAGATTTGGGGAAGGATTTTCTGATGGCAATAACAATGACAGTCAAACACTGCCTGCCCGATGAAGGATGATTCCCATTAGAAAAGGTGGAAAGAGAACATTAAACAAACAGCTGTCAGCACTGCTTTAGAAAGAATCAATTCTGCCTTGGAAAGCTACAGGCTAAATCAGCTCTTGTCAGAACTTATAGACCAAGTATCAGTCATCCCATCCACATGCCTTTTGACATCATAAGGTAGACCAGGAGCTGCATTTCACACTGGGATGGCTGCCTGATGAGATCTTAGTGTTTGTAAGCATGTTCTGTGTATGCTCACACAACAGCCAAGTGCTTTCACAGCAGACCAGCCCAGACAATAAAGCCCTGATGGAGCCTCATCTTGTGGCACTGCGGGACTACAGCTTGATTTGCGTGGCCAGCATCAAGCCAGACACTCTCAGGCTTCGCTCCACAGTGCTTGCCTTACCTCTGGGGCCTCCTGTGTCAAACTCAGGGGGCAGAGCACATGGTTGTGGTATCTCCACTGTCAGCCCCATATCCTGCCTCTTACTATCCCATGCCTGTATCACATCCTCTGTCTCCATTCCCCAAGGGTTCTGCTGTCCTACATAATATGGTTTTCTCTACACTACATCATTATGTTGGTGATTAAACCACACAAACCTAAGAAAAAGTTTAAAAAAAATAGCATCTGGTAAATCAGAAGGTTTACATCTCTTCAATCAGAAGGTTATCTGTCCCAGGATCTCATCTCCTGTGATGGCCAGAAATGGATATCTGCAGAACAGTTCAAAACCAAAGGAAAAAAGAAGCCATCCTTTCCCAGAATATTCTTTCCATCTCCTAAACTGTGTGTGCCTGGGCTTCCAGCAGAAAATCTACATGTCCTAAGGCTGCTGGCAAGAACTTCCTCTTTCTTTGTGAGTGGAGGGAAGAGTTTGCTAAGGAGCAATCTCAAATTTGGTACTTATATTTCTTTCAGCAGCAGAAAATAATAACAGCTGTGTCACTTTCCTGTGCTAGGGAGCTCATCAAAAGAGGACCTAGTTGTCGTTCTTCTACCACTTTTTTCTTTGTTGTTCTATATATATATATATATATATATATATATATATATATATATATATATATATATATATATACCTAAGTGCCAGGAGCAGCACATGGGCTCTTTGCTGGATTTAACCCATGTGCAATTTGAGGACAGAGTGCTCCCAACAGACAGCAACACCTCAGCTGAGAAGACAAGCAGAAATAGCCAGGGCCTATATTTCACTGTCAATTTGCAGATGTTTGCAGACAGAATAACCAAAGTCTTTGAAGATCCCAAGCTGCTGAAGTCCCAATCTCCTCCTCCTTTTTCAAAGCACATTCAGTGCTTCAAAATTTGCTTTCAGAAGGAATTGCTCTGTGTGACTCAAATCACAAATGAGACCTGAACGTCTCTCATTTTGTAACTTTTTTCTCAGGCAACAAATTATGTCCTGGGAGGAACACAACTTTTAGTTCTTATAAAAGCAGCTTGATACAGTCCATGAATGAAGTGGTTTATATCCAAAGGAATTTCATATATCAACCCAAGTATCAAAAATCACAACCATAGCAGGATGTTAATGCCCTCAATATAAAAATACAATAAGGTGTGGTGGTTGTCATGGTGACTTTCCACCATACTGGGCACTTGCAGCAACTTGAGAATAATGATTCAGAAGTTGAAATGTAAGGCGCTGTTTCAGAGGAAGATATTCTTATAAACCACTTTTTCTTTGTGTTAAATAAATTCCTTTTTTTCAGATTGTCTATTCTGATTTACTATTGTGGCTTAAAGTAATAGAATGAATACTTTAATCCCAATCCTTTTTTTTTTGTAAAGAAGAAAATCCCTTCTTTATGCTTCTTGCCAACAGATCTCATCTTCCTGAGTCTATGAGTTTTCATAAAGCTTGCCTTGTGAAAAGACTTCAGGGACCTCTTGTATTTCTTGCCCACAACATAAAAATGTATTACATAGTTCAGTTGAAGAATACTAAAGCATAGCAAATAATAGTTCCTTTTGAAAGAATTGTCAAGATTTTTTGAGTTGGAAAAGTACAAGGGACTCAGGAAACTATTCTTTCCCTTCAGAAAAAAGACAAGGATTCATGTACAATGGTGTTAGGAATCAATCATACCAGTTTCAACTGTACTATAAGGGGGAGTTTAGAACTAATCCAGTTTTTTGTAATGATGCATCCCCTTGAAAAATTCACAAAGTTGTTAGAGATGGCCTCTAAGAAATTTCACTGAAGATGCGTGTCTTTCTGTGTTACCAGAACTCTCTAAGGTGTGCCCTTGTTTCCTGACTGGACACTGCAGGATGACCAAAGCTAATGTTGCAGGAGAATCTCCTGCCAAATGCAAGTTTGCATAGCTATGGCCAAAACAGCTGCATGCTTGTCTGACATTCACCACCATGGGTGAGGCTGCTATCAGGAACACAAATACAGCATAGAAATCTCTCACTGAATATAGGATTTAGGATCACTATTTGCAAGCTTTTGAGAAACATATTTCGCGCAGGTAGCTCAGGGTACAGCTGCAGTGGGAGCTGCAAGTTGAGCTCTGGGTGGGAGCCCAAGGCCAGAGGCCAGGAATTGCCAACCCTTGGCACAGAGACCTGTGGCAGCAGCCAGGAAGCCAGACACTGAGGCACCGCAGGAGCTGAGGACTCAGTAGGAGTATGGCAGACTTCCACACACACAGACTGTGAGGTATAAAAGCTCAGGGTTTCCTTTGTTCAGGTCCCTCCTTGGAGGCACCAGTTTGAGCTGTGATTCTCTTGCTGCACAAGGATTACTTTCAGAATCCAGAGGTCTGAGACTCTGCTGTGGGAAATGTAGGGTCAAGCCAGTAAGGAAACCGTGTCCAGCTGTATGAGTATGTATGAGCCACTTATCATGTCAGTGGAGCCACCAATTGCTTGGTTCCAGCTCAATGACTGCCAGAGTGGTCCATGGATAGTCAGACAAGGAATTTGCCTTTAAAAAGCCATGGTAATCTGATGCTTTATGTCCCAACAGTTCTCTATGAAAAGGTAGCCTCCCCTGTAGTGTGGAGCGATGAGTGGGAAAAGGAGAGCCTCACCTTGTGCTGTTTCACCCAGTGCTGGGTGACCAGGGCAGAGATGAAAAAAAGATGAGGTTGAGTCCTTCACAGTGTTGTTATTTTGTTCCTGAAGACATCTTCAATATCCATGTCCTTTCCTGGCAGGGATGAACTCAGGGACATACAACAGGTTGTCAGAATGCGTGGGAGCAGCTGTTTCCCAAAATATCCCCAAACTGAAACATTCACGCTTAAGTTGCCTTGGCACTTGACTTGTCAAGATGCAATCATCCAGGGAGATTATTCGGGCTCCTCACAGAAAGGGGGAAATAAACCTACCCTGTTGCAGAGGGGAAGCTAAGGGAATCACCCTCCCACAAACAAGTATCTCTCAGCAGCAAGAGTCATATGGAAGGAAATGAGGTCACTACACAGTTTCCATACTGTTTTGAGCCCTGGCTCAGAGCACTGACTGCTTTACCAAAATAGAAAAGTCACAAACTGTTGTCAGGATTACAATCATTTGGGAAGTGATTTGCCAGGTCCAGCATTTTGCTCTGGCTAGTGCCTGGAGAAGAAGCAGTGGGGACACCAGCCTGCCAGGAGCCAGTCTCAGCCAGATATCACAAGACCACCACTGCGGAACAAAGCTTCCAATTAGGTAGGAATTACATAGTGACCAGTACTACAGAATCACCGAATCACCAAGGTTGGAAGAAATCTTCAAGATTATCTGTCCATTCATCAGCCTAGAATTACCATTATCATCCCAAGCCATGTTCAGATGCCAGAAGTGCCACATCCAGATGCTACTTGAACACTTACAGAGAAAGTAGCACCAGGACCTCCCTGGGCAATCTATTCCAACACCTAATCACCTTTTCCATGAAAAAAAATTCTAGCATCTAATCTGAACCTCCTCTGATGCAACTTAAGACCCTTTCCTCTTGCCCTTTCACTGGAGACTTGGCAGAAGAGACTGACACCCTTGCTGCAACCTCTTTTCAGATAGTTGTAGAGAGCAGTAAACTCCCCCCTCAGCCTCCTCCATCCTAAACACTCTCAGGTGTCTCAGCTACTCCTCATGAAATATGTTCCCTAGATTTTTATCATCTTTGTTGCCCTTCTATGGACATACTCCAGCACCTCAATGTCCTTCTTAAAGTTCAGGGCCCAGAACTGGACACAGACTTGAGGTGTGGCCTCACCAGTGCTGAGTATAGGGGGACAATCAGTCCTGCTCCTGCCGGCCACACTATTCCTGATACAGGCCAGGATGCCACTGGCCATCTTGGCCCTCTGGGCACAATGCTGGCTCATGTTCAGGACCTGGTAATTCACCCTGTTGAACATCATACCATTGGCCTCGGCCCATTGATCCAGCCTGTCCAGATCCCTCTGCAGAGCCTTCCTGCCCTCTGGCAGAGCAACACTCCCACACACCTCAGCGTCACCTGCAAACCGACTGAGGGGGCACTCGATCACCTCATCCAGATCATCAGTAAAGATATTAAACAGGAGTGGCCCCAACACTGAGCTCTGGGGGAACACCAGTAGCAACCAGCCCCCAGCAGGATTTAGCTCCATCCACCACCACTCTCTGGGCCTGGACTTGCAGCCAGTGTTTCACCCAGAGAAAACTGCACCCATCCAAGCCATGAAAGTCAGTTTCTCTGGGAGAATGCCAGAGGACACAGTGTCAAAGGCTCTATGGAATTCCACTCAGAGAGCATACACAGTCTTTCCCTCATCCACTAAGTGGGTCACTTTGTTACAGGAGACCAGCTGGTCAAGCAGAACGTGCCTTTCCTAAATCACATGGACCCACTTCTCAAGCTTTTCCAGATCCCTCCAGATGGCATTCTATCCTTTAGGATTTTCAACAACATCATTCAGCTTGGTGCTGCCTGCAACTTTGTTGAGAATGTACTCGATTCCTTTGTCTGCCATTAGTGAAGATATAAAATAATGCTGGTACTGGGATGGATCCCTGAGGGACCTTATATGAGGCCAGATCTCTGCAGGTGTACCTTTCAAGGCTACAGAAACTAGACACATAAGGGCATTTCATAGATCATCAAAATCAATCCAGCTATCATGGGAAAGCATACTGCTGAATCCTTTTCTAATTCTACAGAAGGGAAATGAGCTTTATGTCATCTTTCACCATTTGCTTAGCCCTGATCACAGTATCTAAGAACTGACAAACTAACAGTCACAAGACATTGCAGAAGCAACAGAGTAGCTTGGTTCAAAGCCTACATCACAGATTAGAGTTTATTATCAGAGTCTGGAATTAAATCTGATTATGAGGTCATGTATCAAAATTTGGGTTTAAAAGAAACTGCCCATTTACTTCTTACTTTCTGCTACCATCATAACAACTGACTCCTTTGTTCAATCAGCAAAAAGCACACTTTCAAACATGCGGATAATTCGAATCAGGAGGGTAGCCTGGGTTAATGTCTTGGATGATCACTTCAGCTTTGAGTCCCAGACTATATCAGCTTAATGTGTTTGTGAAATCACAGCCAACATCTCAATGTTTTATCTGATACAAGAAAAGTCTGTACAAGAAAGACAGGGAAAAAGACAGAATTAGAGTGTGTACTATCTAAAATCTACAGCTAGATTTTAGAACATCAATTCACTTTCACAAATTCAAGTGCCAATTTCAGACAACTCTGAGCTCAAAGCTGTGTGAGGAAGCACAAATCTGAACAAGGCTATCACAAAGACACTGGATGTCCTCTATACAATTACTGAGACCATCACCAAAATTCCCAATCTGCTGTGCTCAGTTTATTTAAACTCTACCTTCACATGTAAAGTGAAACAAAGGGATCATACAACAAAGGTTTTGATAAACTCTTTCTTGGACTTCATAAATTTTGATAACTCTTCATTCATGTAAACTACATCCAGCAGTTCTAACCATGCACCCCCAGCCTCTACAAATAAATTTACCCTAGTTCATAAACAAGTTTCAACACACTGCTTTTTTGCTCTATTAGATAGTCTATACTAAAGAGATCTTTTTCTTCTCAAAGTCCATTTTGTCATGGCAGTTTTCAGGAAACAATTTAATTCAGCTGTAGCATTGTGCTCCTGAGTATCTCTTACTTGCTGGGAATTTTCTCTTTAATGCAGGTAGTTTGACTGATATAGTTGTTTCTGACTTTCCTGTAGTTTTAAAATGTGACAATGTTCACAGGGGTCCTAGGATGAGGGAAGAGACGAGGATCTGACTCCATGTTTCAGAAGGCTTGAGTTATTATTTTATGATATATATTATATTAAAACTATACTAAAAGAATAGAAGAAAGGATTTCATCAGAAAGCTAGCTAAGAATAGAAAAAGAAAGAATGATAACAAAAGCTTGTGTCTCGGACAGAGAGCCCGAGCCAGCTGACTGTGATTGGACATTAATTAGAAACAACCACATGGGACCAATCATAGATCCACCTGTTGCATTCCACAGCAGCAGATAATCATTGTTTACATTTTGTTCCTGAGGCCTCTCAGCTTCTCAGGAGAAAAAATCCTAAGGAAAGGATTTTTCAGAAAATATCATGGCTACATTAAAATATCTGTGAGTAGTGGTTTCATTACACTGCACTTAGACAGGCACAATACATGAGGAGAAAAAAATATCTTTAATTAGACCACAATACTGCAGAAAAGGGAAGGTTTTTGGGATCTTCCATTCCTAAGTCCTTCTTCACATTACAACAGTCATTTCAGGAGACAGAACACAACAGAGACAAGAAAGGGAGAGACAGAGAGGCGCAAGGGGTGTCAGTAAGAGGAGAAAGAGAATGGAAAGATGAGGAGTCAAAGAGTCTGTGATAGGCTAACAGAGGAAGATAGAAACACAGGTTAGGAAGAGTGAAAAAGTGAAGAGAGAAAGACAGGCTGTAAAGGCAGAGAGCAGACAGAGATCCAGGCTGGAGAGAGGGCGAGACAGAAAATTACTACAATGCAGCAGATACTTTGGTGTTCCCTTTTTATCAAGTAACATCATCTCTGTAATTTTTCCGCATTCCTTCACAAATGCCCAAGAGTTTATTTATTATTCTAATTATTTCTCTATATTTCAGCAATTTTCTACAACACATTTTTTGTAAACCTATTAAAGTTCAACTTATTTTTCCATAAATATTCCTGATCAGCCTTCAAACTCCTTTTGTGAAGATTTATTTTTACTCCTATATGTAATGATCTATTTTTAGATCTCTTTCTTTACAGAGATCAAGCATGCATATCATCTGAAATTCTCATAAAGTCTATTCACTATTTCAGTCACCCAAGAAAAAATTCAAATATTCCTATTGGGCTTTCAGGACTGATCAAAGAGGGCTGTGAATATCTACAGAGAATCAAGATTAGGTACAGAAAATTCAAGAGCACGTGCCAAAATAATGAGGTTTTCACTATCACTTCACAGACAATTCATAAACTAGAGTGGGGGGAGGGAATGAGTTTACCTTATTATATAGATTTTACACTATAAATAGTTACTCATATCTGGAAAATACAGTTCTGGCAGGGAGAAATGACAGGCAGATATTAAAGAGCATTAGAAGGAATATCAGCTCCCTCTATGGAGCATAGCCAATAATTCAGAGTAAATATTATAGTAGATTAAGTTTATTTTCTTTTTCTGTTTGCAAATTTCTTTGAACAGCTTATAGATAATTACAGTTAAAGTCATGTTCTGCCCATCTAGCCTAGTAATAGTGATGGATTTTTAGGCCTGAGATTTTTCTTCTTTTTCTTTTTTCCACAGTAAAGAGAGATATTGAGGAATTTGATTGTGATCCAGGGTTTTTTTCAAAATATAATCTTAGGATATTTTTTAACTATTTTAGGCTGCAAAACTGTATATTTGAGAAATATTTTAATCTGCCAGGGTGACTAACCAGAAGCATGTCAGGAGGGACCACAGACCTTTGAGGCAAGGGTCAAAAGTTTTCTTTGTAAACAGACTTGCCAGCCCAGTGAGAGGTGCTTTAAAGCAGCTGGGGCTAGGAGGGCTAACCTGAAGGGTATAGGGGGCACAAGGGGCTGACAAATGGGGGGACAGCAAGACAGGGGAGCTCTCTGGCATTTCCACTGTAAAAGCAGTATGAGTTGCAGTGGATCACAAGTGTTTTTGCACTAATGCATGAAGCATGAAGGGTTTTGTATTGCTGAAATGGCTCCCAAGGTATTAAAAAGTCTTTTTTCCCAGCCCCACGACCGAAGAAGTCGAGATTCCTCAGCTCTGGTTTTCAAGGTTGTTTATTTTCTCTTATCTAATACATTCTTTCTCCTACCCACTGAGGTGTGTCTGGCAGGTCAGTTCGAGGCACACTGAATGCCCTTGGAGCAGTGATATCTTTTTATACTAAAATCTACGTGTACTTTATTTACAATAATTTTCCAATACCTATCACCTATGTTAGACAGTCTGTCTCTATCCTAAACCAATCTAAATGTGCCACCATCACAGCAGAAGATGGAAGACGAGAAGAAGGAGAAAGACAGGACACACCCAGATTCCTCCATCTTGCCTCTTAAACCCCCATTCTAAAACCCCAAAATTCTACTTTTTCACCCTGTGACAAATTAACTATCATTCTATTCAAACTCTTGCGGCTTGCAAATCGTCACACAAAGTTGGTAATTGTTTCCATGGTTAAAATCGAAGACACAGGTATCTTTGACTCCATGCCAAGGTCTCTGAGCCCTCTGCCGGGGTCTCGAACCATCCAGGGTAGTCAGAGGAATGTCCTGGGTTCCAACAGAAGCAAGGGGAATTAGAAGTCTCTGAACATAGCATGGTGCTAATAATGCCAAGGTTGTGGGTTTGATCCCTGTATGGGCCTTTCACTAAAGAGTTGGGCCCCTTCCAGCTGAGAATATTCCATGATTCTGTGAAATCAGCAAGTGTGATACTGTAGTAGATGTCTGCTATGACTTGATCAGGAAAAGGAGACAGTCTTATTTACTCAGCTCAAGAAAGCTTCACCATCAAAGATTCTTGATACCAATGGATGACTTTAACCTCCTTGATGTGTGCTTAAACAGCAATACAGCTGGTGGAAAGAAACCACAATATATACAAAATGTGCTGAAGGCAAATTCTGATGCATGTGGCCAATGACCTGATGGTGAAAAAATGGCCTGTTCAACCTTAAACTTCCAAACAAGGTTAAACAAGTTACAGGCAAGGAGTTTGAGGGCATTCTTAAGCTACAGCATACATGATCCTAAGAGAAATGAACAAGATAAAGAGCAGAATCACAATCCTGGACATCTGAGAAACAGAATTTGAGCTTTCAGGGACCTGCTTGAAAGAATCCAGAAGGAAGTTACCCTGGAGGTTAAAGGAGCCTGGCAGAACTGTTTGAGAATTGCTCCCAGGAGGGCCATTGGCGTAAAGCACATCCCAGCATCTCAGCCGTTCCTCCTCCTCTTTCTGGTATTCACACAGAAGGGGTAAGGATGGAAGGGACCACAGGGAGTCATCTGGTCCAGCCTCCCTGCCCAAGGCTCAAGCAGGGTCATCCTAGCGAACATTGCACAGGATTTCATTTAGACAGTTCTTGAATATTTCCAGTGAGGGAGACTCCACAACCCCTCTGGGAAGCCTAGTCCAATGCACAGTCACCTGCACAGGAAGGAACTCCCTCCTCATATTCAAGTGGAACTTCCTGTGCATCAGTTTCTACCTGTTGCCTCTTGTCCTATTGCTTGGCATCTCTCAGAAGAGCCTGGCTCCACCCTCATGGCACCCTCCCTTCAGATACTGATAGACATCTCTCAGTCATCTTTTCTGGAGGCTGAACAGGCGCAGCTCCCTCAGCCTTTCCATCACAAGAAAGATACTTCTGTCCCTTAATCATCTTTGTTGCCCTCAGCTGGACCCACTCCAGGAGTTTCACATCTCTCTTGTCCTGAGGAACCCAAAACTGGACACAGACTGAAGATGAACATTTATTGCACCTAAGATCTGTCTGATGACTCTGTGGCTCTATGTAGAAATACAGATGAACAAATATAGTTTTCCTTATCATTTAAGTGAAAACAAGAACAAAGAAACAAGTTTGCCTGTTGCTTCTGTACATCAATAAGTGACAAACTATTTCTTGTTCCTTGTAATATAAAACCAGAAGAAAATGTCAACTCACCTCTAAAGACCATTTACACCCAAGGCAGGAAACAGCCTGGGGGTCAGCAACAAAATATTTTTAGAAGGTGGGTTTCAGCAGCTGGGGTGTCAGTATACCACCAGCTTCAACAGTGTTAAAAGTATTCATTTCAGCTTCCTCTCAAGCAGTGAGAAGCTCCTCTCTGAGGATGACTAGGAACAAGAGAAATTGTGACCAAAGAAGATACATACGCAACATGATCACGGCAGAAGTGGGAATAGAAAAGCCAAAGACTATCTGGAGTTGAATTTGATCAAGAATGTGAGGGGCAACAAAATGGGATTATGCAAGTATATAAATGAAAGAAAGACAAAGAAAATGTGGGCTTGCCACTAGATGGAGCAGAGACTACCACAAAAGGAAAATAGCAAGGTACACAAAGCCTCTCTTGCCTCAGCCTTTACTAGTAAAACCAGCATTCACGAATCCTCAGATTTCTGAGACCAGAAAGAAAATTTGAGCAGGGAAGACTCTAGGAAACAGACAAACTGGACACGCAGCAGTCTGTGAGACCTGTCAGCTTGCTCCCACAAATGCTGAGGGAAGCTGGTGATATTGAAAGACCACTCTGATATTGAAAGACCACTCTTTGTTGTCTCTGGAGGGCAGATGGGACAGTTTCTGAGGATTGGCAGAGAAAAAATGTTAATCCTATCTTCCAGAACGGAAAAAAGAATGAGTCAGAGAAGCCCAGGCCAGACCAGTTCTCCTCAGTCCATGGAAGGTGATGGAAACCATCTCTAGACATATGAAGGATGGAAAGGTAATTAGGAATAGTCAACACTGACTTACAAAGTGGAAGTCATGTTTAACTAACTTGATAGGCTTCTCCAACAAGTTGAATAGCTTGGTGGATGAGGGGAACACAGTAAATATTGTTTTTCTTGTCTTATGCTGGCTGTTGACACAGTCTCCCAGAACATTCTGAAGAAGATTAAACTCTGGTCAAAGAGCTGGCCCAGAGGGTTGTGGACAAAGGCTATCTGGATGCTGATCACCAGTCATGTATCCTGTGGGGGTGTAAAATCGTGGGTCAATACTGTTCAATAACTTCCTTACTGCTCTAGACAATTAGGTAGACTGCACCTGGATGAACTTTGCAGAGCAGACAAAAGTATGAGAAGTAGCTAAGAAGGACATAGAGAAACTAGAGAAACTGGAGAGCAAAAAAAATCATGAAGCTCAACAGAGGGAAACGTGAGGTTCTGTGTCAGACATAGAATAACCCTGGGCACCTGAGCATGTGGAAGGAGGTGATTCTTCCAGCCCTACTTAGCACTGGTGATGCCACACCTGGAGTATTATATCCTCTTCTGGGCTACACAGTACGAGACAGGCATCATGGACATACTGGAAAGAGTCAAAAAAAGTCCACTAAGGCAATTTAGGAACTGAGTCATGTGTCATGTGAGGGAAGTCTGAACAAGCTGGGACTCATCAGCCTGGAGAAGAGAAGGTTTGAGCATCTTATCAATGTGAATAAATACTTCATGAGAGGACTAGACATGACAGAGCAAAACTCTGTTCAGTGATGCTGATTGGACAAAAGACATTGGACACAATTTAAAAATTTAAAACACATTACATGCTACTGCCCATAAGATCATAATTTTTAGCTGTGAGGTGGCTCAATCACAGGGACAGGTTCTCAGAAAAGTTTGGAATCTCAGGCCCTGAAGCTCTTCAAAATCTTACTGGACACAGTCCTGGAAAACCTGCTTCAACTGACATTGCTTAGGCAGAGGTGTTGGAGTGGAAGTGATGTGTGACAGCACAACAGGTCCTTGAACAGGTGTAGACTAGAGAAAGTGCACAGAATCTGCCAGCTTAGACTGTAATTTTGTAGAAAGGTGTCTTCTTGCTTGGACATAACAATTTTCTCAAAGTGAAAAGGAAAAGGGACAAAATCTACTGATGCTCAGACAGTTTGCAATTTGTGGTTAAATACTTGCCTGCTAATGCAAGAATAAGTTGGTCTGTATACAGCGTAGCGTCCTCCCCAAGGTTTGCCAAGATGTTCTGGGCAGCTCTGTGGTACATTGCTACAAATTGCCACCATTTCTTTTGCTTCTTGCTGGGGTTATAAACTGTGTACAGCTAGCTTAGAGGAGTCACTTCCTTTGCACACACTCTGTTACTCAGATCTGACTTTCATCTTCCAGAGATGTTTTGTTCTCATATAGCCTACAGCAGGCACTTGATTCCACAGTTCCCAGGTGACCAAAGAAATTTGTTTCTGATAGTTTTTCTTCAATAGCTGAGAGAGGTCACAAGGAGCTGAAAGAGTTTGTTTGCAGAGCTTGTGAGGTAATTGCATCCTATATTTAATGTACTTGCGAATGCACCAAGGACATGAAGGCAGGCAGATGAAGGTGGAGCTCACCTGGAAAGTGTTTTCCGAATTTACTTAATGGCCACCGGGTGTCACTGCTGCTCCGCCAGAGATGATTGCCTGCGCAGTAACCAGAATCGGTAATTCCAGTCTGGAAATTCAGCTGTGCTCTTGTTGTCACCGTCAAACAGAACAAGAAACAGGCAGTTCAGGGACTTCTGCACCTGCTGAAAGCAAATACTGCTGCATATCGGCATGCAAAATAGTCCCCACACAGTGATAAGGCCAGAAACATTTATTAGAAAAGCTTCCACTTTTTATAATATTTTTACCATCAGATTAAAATAATATGCCTCTGGACAGCCAATAGAATAAATGATTCAAGTATCAGACCATATCTTTCAAAACAAGAAATTTTTTTATAGCTTATTGCAAACTCTTGTGGTTCTGTTATATTTTAGAAACTTTGTTGCATCTTTTCTCCTCAGTGGAATAAGCTTCTTTTATTTAACCAAGCAGTCTTTGCTCTTCTATTACTAAGCCTCCTTTGTTTTCTCACCCTATGTATCCCCCTTTTTTATTTATTAATGGTTGTAAAGCCATTACTGTGTGTATAAATTAGCCTTACTCGCTTTAAGTTTTGATTGATAAGCCATTGAATATAAGTAAAGATACATGGCAAACACAACATGATCACCAAAAGAGCTACAGGTCCCATTATTGCTATGGCAACTACACGTTTAACCTAAGGTCCAAAATTGAAACTTCCCAGCCAAGAAAACAAGACAAAAGGAGCCCCTCCCTGGTTTTTCTGCCGTTATCCAGACAGTTCCATCAATTTCTGGGTATTTTGTGAATGGATTCAGAATGGTCACTCAGGTTCACACAGTACATTCCCTCAAAGTCTTCACATCTGTGTCCTTGGGCTAACAACAATAAGCATTGCTGCTCTGTTTTCCAGTGTTTCATGACACACAGACCCAACATCTGTTAACAATCCTGGTAAAGCATTACTGGTAGCTTTACTCTCCTTTGCAAGCCAACGACCTAGCTTATTAATTGTGTTCAAGGCATGCCACAAGTACCAACAGAAACAACTAAAGAACTAAAAAATCTTTTTGTAGAATTCCAGAATTTGGCCTCAGAGTACAATCAGGGCTAAATGACTCAGCATCACGTTTATTTCACCTATGTTGTAGTGTTCAATAAGTTAGAGTCTCAAGACTGGAGTAAAACATGGTTAAATGACTGAAAGAGGGACATGGACCTCTCACTGCTTTCCCTGGAATGCCTTTCCATGCTCTGTCCCCACATAATAGAAAAATGTTATCTGGCAGACTTATTGCATTGATTTTTGTGGTGACATGTGAGGGAGCAGTAAGACTACACCAGGCAGAGGCATTATGGTAAACGCCAATGCCACTTATTTCGACTCCTGTGTTGTCTGTGTTTGTACTGTTAGCGTAATTGACATAAAAACATAAAGGAGCTTTTATAGAGCCTAGTACATCCAACTCTTGAGGCTGCAGGGAGAGAGCAGGGAAGTTACTTGCTTTTCTCTTGCCTCCATCAGTATTGCCCATATACCATCTCACAGATTGGTCAGCATTAGACTGCCATGATCCCAAACATCACAATGATCTATGCTTACCTGGAGTTGTACAATCATGTGGAACTCTTTGATTGTATAAGTTGTTCAATTTGTCCTCCAACATGGTGCTAAAGCATCATAGGAAAACCTTTTTTCACTTGCTGTTTTGTTATCAAATCTGGCAATTTTAAGAAATTTAAAACAAATGTTGCTTTGTCCAATTGTTCCTGAGGTGTTATACCAAGGGGTTCCCCCCTTTTTTCTTTAAGAAACATATTCTTTAAAAGGGCATGTGTTCATTCCACAACAGCTTGACCTGTTGATGAATGAGGTACACCAGTTAAGTGACGTATACACCAACAATGAAAAACAGTTTTCATTGGCTGTGAAACATATGCTGCACCACTATCAGTTTTCACTACTTTAAGGACTTTTTAAGTAGCAATAGTTTACAACTTGTGCCAATGACATCTCTTGCCTTTTTCTCTTTATGAGTGGAGGCAAAAAAAATTTGGAATATGTGTCAACTGATACATGCACATATTTTAAGGTGCTAAAAGAGGAAATGTGTGTAACATCCATCTGTCAAATTTCACTGGCACCTAATTTTTTTGGTTTGTACTTATTGTAGTAGGCAAAGGTGTTAAGCTAAACAATCAGGGCAGCAATGAACAATTTGTTTAGCTTGAAAAAAAAGATTAAATAGTTTACTTAAAGTTTTTGCATTCTGGTCATAAAAGTCATGTGATAACTTTTCTTGTGTAATTTGATTCACAAGTGTTGCCATCATCATCAGAACGTCAGCAGCTGCATTGCCTTTCACCAGAGGTCCAGGCAATGGTGAGTGAGAGCTGAGATGCATAACATAAAAACAGTGAGATCTGCATCAAACAAAACCAAAGTCGATAACAATCTAAAAACATTTATGTTGTGTACTTCTTTTAGAAATGGATGTTCTATTTGGTTTAAAATATCAATTACATACAAGGAATTTGATATTAAGTGGAAGGGTTCACTTTTGAACAATCTAAAGGCCTCTACAGCAGTTGCCAATTTGACCAGCTGTGTTGATCCTGGCTGAAAAATCATTGAGTTTTCCCAATTCCCTGCCAAATCTTTCCAGGCAATAACTGCTTTCTGGGTTTTCTCAGAGCCATTGATGAAAACTGTCTTTACATCAGACAGGGGCTGTGACAATGTTAAAAAACGTGGCAGTATAGAAAGATCTTTTAAAGATTGCAAAGGTTTCTTTTCAGGTAAAGAATTAACAATGCTTCCCAAGAATTCTGTCAGGGCCATCTGTAAAGATAATGATTCTTGGAACATATCCTGAAAAACGTTTGCAGGCAAAGGAATGTGAATGTGAAAAGGATGTTCCCTACATAGGGTCTGGCATCATTTTCATCCTGTGGAAATAAGTCTAACAATCATGTCAAGCAATGTAGTTACTGTTGTTGAAAATGTGTGAGGTTAAAATACCCTGTCTATTATCCACAACTGTTGTGTATACAACACTGTGCTGTTACTGCATATAGTTGGAATTCAGCCGGGATAAGAAAAAGCCTGAGTGGTAACTCTGCTTGTCGTCTGGATACAAAAGAGGTCTGAATTGCATTCAGAGTTGCAATGCTTCATGGGCTTCTGCATCCAGCTTGTGAGGAGAGGAGATATTAAATCTGTGCCTCCCTTAAGTAAATTAAACCAGAGTGACAATTCCTTGGTATCCAGTGGAGATACCAAGGGTAGGTCTGAGACAATTAATAGTTCCTAATAATTTTTGCAAATCATTTAGTGTTTTAATAGAGATCCACAACACAATGGATCAACAATTTGAATGGAGGAACAATTTTCCATTCAAATAATAGAATTTATTTGAGGGACTTCCATGGTGGGACAGTTCGAACCTTGTCTGCTGCAATACAAAGACCAAATTTATCAAGAGAAAAACACAAAGGGGCAAAACAATTCTGCAGTACTATAGAGTGATCTGCTGCTAGCAGTAGATCATCCATACCATGACACAGGAAAACCTTTGAAAAGTGCTGTCACACCAGTTGTAAAGCATTCGCTACCACAAACTGATATATTTCAGGACTGTTTTTCATTCCTTATGTAACACAATCCAGTGATACCTCTGCATCAGTTCACTGTTTTCAAGGATGGTAATGAAAAAGCAAACGAGGTGCAGCATCAGGGTGTAATGCAATTGTGAGAAAACAATCTTTTAAGGCAATGATTAATAATTCCCATGTTTCAGGGATCATTGCTGGATTAGGAATTCCAGGGCCCATCAGGGCTATTAGCGCACTGATAGCCATATCTTGTAAGAGTCTTCATTTGCCTGTCTTTTTTGGAATCACAAATATTGGGGTGTTCCACAGCCTTGTAGAAGGAATTATATTTGCCAGATCAAATCATTGTTTGACCAGTTTTTGTGCTTGTTGCAGCAGTTCTCGTCTGAGGGGCCACTGATCCACCCACAGAGGAGTGTTCATGTTCCTTGTGAGTTTAAGTTTTGGCTGCACATCAGAGGTTCCTTTTAAAAATCTGTTGTCAGTGTCAGTCCCCACTGTCATAACAGGTCCCTTCCCCACAGCATGGAGTAGCAGAAAGTATATGTGGTTTGAGCTGTGCTTGCTTCCCTTCTGGCCCATATACCATGAGTTCCTTAGCTGACTGCTGTGGCATCTGCTGACCTCCGATGCCTGTGATGATCACTGATGGCGGTGACAAGGGCCAGGTAGTGGACATTCACATTCACTGACGATGGTTTTGTCAGCTCTGGTATCAATTAGTCCCATAGAAGACTTGCCACCTACAACACGGGTTAGAAAAGGTTGTTGCACTGAAATAAGTTTAGACCAGTAAACGTGACGAGTGCCTGTGCTCCCAAAACCTCCAGTGCCCCTGTCAGCATTGACAGATGGTATTGACTCTGTATCTGGCAAAATAGGAAGTGGGATGAGTTGAGTAATGCATGATCTTGCTGGAATAGTACAAGGTGGATTAGGAGTCAAAGCTGTGATTTTTATTTCACCCTTAGAATCAGAGTTGATGATTCCTGGTAAAATAGAAAGTCCGCTTTTAGATAATGATGATCTCCCAAGTAACAATGCATGACATTTAAAAGGAAGGGGTCCATTTAAACCTGTAGGTATAAGGTTGTAAGTGAACCAATGTGTCATTTATTGTGGTTTTGGTAGAAACTACCAAGTCCAAGCCAGCAACTGCCTGGGGTTCCCCTGATATAGCTTGAGCTGTGGGGAGTAGCTGTGGCTGGGTCTTTTTTTGTTGAGGGGTGCAGGTTCCCAAGCCCCTCTTCCAGTTTCCCTGCTTTGGCAGAGGTCTTCCATCTTGGTCAAATTTAGAACAGCATTGGCTATACCCGTGATAGCTTTTTTTGCATCTGGGGCATGACCTGCTAGGTTTTTATTCCTTTGCTCATTCTTTGGGCACTGCTTTCTCACATGACCTTCCTCTTCAGAGTCAAAGAATTTAATTCTTGCCCTAGCCACTTGTAGCTGTTGAGCCAAAGCAGCTGCCAACAAATCTGCTCTGCATTGTTCTGCACCAATATGTGTACAGGTTTTGACAAAGTCAGTTATAGTAATATCAGGTTTGTTTCTGATTGGATCAACTGCCTTTTGACAGCCAGTATTAGCATTTTCCTAGACTAAGGATTTCAATAAGCTTCTGCTGTAGCTGGTAATTCAACTTGCCTGTTCACAGCTGTTTGCAATCAATAAAGGTGATGTAAGCCTCTCAGAGTCCTTGCCTTATGGTGAAAAAGCCAGGCTCAGTCTTATTAGCATCCAGCACTCTTCTCAGAGCTTTCATAACCAGCCCCCTCACTTCATTAAATGTTTCTGGGGGCATTCTTAATTGATCCCTTATAGATGCCTGAGTTCCATCCCTGCCAGATGATCCCTTGTTATTTCAACATTATAAGTGTTCAAATTTGCCAGCACCTGTTCTTGACATACATCTTGGTATTCAGACCACACACAATTGAATACTCTTCCGGTGTTATAACCAATTCAAATAAAGCTTTCCAACCAGCAGGTAATGTTATACAGCTTTCTGCAACAGATTCTGTAAGTCCCATCATATGGGAAGATTGCAGACCTTTTTCACTCATAGAGTTTTTTAACTCCTTAGCCATGTCATAAGAAATTTGTTCATGACAAGATGCTTGTTGTGATAAATTACAGGCATAGCAGTGAGAAGTTCAACATCCCCTTGATCGATCCACTTGTTTTCAGCAGGTATCTAAAAAGTGTTTTGGCTCAGAGGACAGCAAAGCATCATTATCAGTCACATAGGGCAGAGGCTTTAATTGCTGTTTTAGCAGTTTTGTGTCACTAGATGGTACTGCAGCCATAGCTTTCGTTGGCTGTGGTTTTACAGTAGGCTGTAAATTATAGTCTTTTAAATTTATGGGATCGTCCTCTGGTTCCTCCTCATTAATTCCCTCCTTCATTTGCAAAACTACTGGATCATGACGTGACAGTGGTGGTGTTGATTCAGGAGAAGAATCTGCCAACAGATCTACTGTGGGCTGATCAATTTCATCCAAGTCATGAAAAGACTGTAGTGCAAAATAAACAATTTGCCATGTAATAAATTTATCAGGATTAACCTCATGGTTCTCTGGTTGATGAGTCTTTAAAGAATCACCCACTTGCTTCCAGTTTTCAAAGTTATATAATTCCTTTACTTCCTACTACAGACAGTTAGCCTTCATCCACATAAGGAGTTGCATAAGCTTTCTTTCTTGAATTCTACAACCTTGCTTCCTTGTGATACATAATAAACAGGTTTTTTGAAGGGTTTCTAATTTATTTTTATTATTCCCCATCCTATATATATAAATATATATATATATTAGATAGATAGATAGATAGATAGATAGATAGATAGATAGATAGATAGATAGATCGATAGATAGATAGATGGAGAGAGAGAGAGAGTTTGGAGTTTTGTTTATTTGCTTGCTTATTTGTTTGTGGGTTTTTGTTTATCTATAAAATTTAATTTTTTTCCCCAACGTCTCACAAGGCTGACCTGCAATTGTTCCTTAGCCCACAAGAAGACAGATGTCCTCAATAATTCTTGAAATCTACCCTTTGGTTCAGTTGGGAATAGTCTCAGAGAATACGGGTCCCTGTTAAGCAGGTGCCATTTTGCAGCGTATCTGCACACAAAGAATCGTCCCCAGACAGTGAAAAGGCCAGAAATATTTATTGTAAAGCATACACTTTTTATAATAGTTTTAGCATCAGATTAAAATAACATGCCTCTAGACAGCCAATAGAATAAATTATTCAAACATCAGACCACTTCTTTCAGAAGTGTTTTGTTATAACTTACTGCAAATTACTGAGGTTCTATCTGTTATATTTTAGAAACTTTGTTACATCTTTTCCCCAGCTGCTTTTATTTAATCAAGCAGTCTTTGTTCTTCTTTTACTAAGCCCCCTTTGTTTTCTTGCCCTACAAGATAAAAGGGCTGTGACAGCTTGATAAGAAGTGAAGGTGAATTGGAAATGAATAAGCCTTTCCAAGGAAAGAGAGCTCCTTTTGAAGTAGGAATGGGCTAGAGGGATTCCCAGAGAGCACTGGCTTTCAAGGTGGGGTGAATGTTAGCTCTAGAGAATGGGGGTTTCAAGCAGGACATCAGCAGATAAGCTGGAAAGCCAGACACACAGTTTAGGAGACTGTAGCCTTGCTGTCAGTGTTGCTCGGTGCCGTGTGTGTGCTTGCACCTCCCATCACAGCACAGGCTGTGCTATCTGTCACCCAGACAGGCTGCAGCCATACCCTCGCTCAGGCTGGTCTCTTCCTCACAGGGACACAGACTGCATCTCCTCAAGCCCAGATCTAGCCATTGTACCAGCCTGTCTAGCCCATGGAGCAAAAGGTCTAACTTGCTGCCCACAGTCCTGACATTTCAAGGGACTCTTGCTGAAGGCCTCACAAGGTGCATCTGACACTGTCAATCCACCATTCCTTGCCCATGACCTACCATCTCCTTTCAATATATCCTTCTGTAAAATATCCCCTCCCTATGTATGATAACAAGGGTTCCCAGAATCATTCCATATTCTTGGGAATTAATGGGTTGCAACATTCTAGAGATGCCCATCACTTAGACGAGATGGACACTTTGACAAATTAATGCAGGGCACCAACCTTGCAATCATAATTTTTATTTGTACCAAGCAGATCTCAAAATGGCAATCAGTTAGAGTGAGATGGTAGAATGGTGAGATGGTGAAATTCACCTCTATGGTGAATGACCACAAGCCTGAACACAAGCTGGTTTGGGATTCTGTTATGTGAGAGGCTAGAGGTGGCTGGAACTGGCATGTAGATTCTCTTTTCCTGACAATAGTTTAGTTCCACAGTTTGTAAACCTTATTTTGTAGACCAAAACCCATCAGAGATCAGAGGTGACTACGGTACTAAATAACAAAACATAAGGAGGCAGAAGAACCCAAAATATAAGACTGACATTCCTGATGGAACACATAGATCCAAATTGTCACCTAATAAGAGCCAGCCTAGCTTCAGTTTCACAAGTTTGGATCAGCTCAGCCTTTCACTCCAGAGTTTTGTTTACCTATAGCCACTGTCAGTATATATTTGCCTTGTATAACAGAAGTACCTTGCCAAAACCTAGAGCTTTGACAAGTACTTCCATAAGAAATAGAAGGGATGTGGGGAGGAAGGTAACTCAATTTCCAAAGGAGATACAAAGAATATATGAAATAAGAAATGGGAGTGTTAACCAAAATTACTCACATCAGCCAACTCTTAAACCATATCTCTCTGTCCTTGCTTCAGCTCCCCCACCCCTATACACCTCCCAAAACAGGACACCATGCACAGTTCCACCTTTCCCACAGCCTGGGTTGTGGGTCAGAATGTGTCCCTGTCTAGGGTGGACGACAATTTTGTTCCAGTTTTCTGACTCCATCAGGGAGTGTGGTTGTCAGAAGGGTGGTGGTCAGAACTGCCGTGAAGCCCAGTCTAGCCATTACGTGGTTTGTTAAAGGCCATGGTCCAAGTAATGTTCAGGGCAGATCTTCAGGATAATGGGAGAATGAAGGTCTCCTGTCCAGACTCTCTCTTTCATCCACCTTTTCTACAACAGTAGGAAACCCGAGGAAGGGGGGTGGTTCTGAACTGGCTTGAGCTGTCTGGTTGTCTTGGCACACTGTTTTGTTGCACTTCCCCAGAGCTGGTGAAAGCTGAACCTGCCTGCTTCTCTTGGCTGCAGAAATAGGGATTTCTTACTCTTTCTGGTTGCAAGCCAAATGAGACATCCCCAGACTCAGTGTGTCAAGGGAGGATTCTAACTCACAGGAACTGAGTCTTACTTTTCCTTCACTGTCTGAAGTGCCTTACACCTCTCCCAGGGTCCCACAAGCTGCTGTGTCACACCCAGGAGTCTCTTCTCTACAATTTAGAAGTTAATCTACATACATTTCCGTTGGCTCCCCACCCCAGTTCTCTAATCTTGGGGTTGTTTAATGTTCTCAAATAGCTAACATTCAAAGGGAACAGAAACACCCTTCACCACCTCAGAACTAAGGTACACACACACAGTCCCCTAAAACAACAACATTCATCTGTCTGCAACTGGTTTCAAATATAATGTGAATTTTTAAGAAAATCTCGAGTCCAGTTTGGAGAACAACGCTGCTTTCTCAAAAAAAAAGGCAAATAAAATTGACAAGATTTGTCACAGCTGACAGTGACGAGCAAGTTTCTGAGACATCAGAATTAAGTGGGCTGAATGTCCTTTTTGAGCATTCCTCAATATTTTTGGAAAGGCTGAGGTGGGAGGAACTACAAGTTGTCAGCTGGGCAGGAAGTCAGCTTTACCAAAACAAAGTTTCAACTTTATCGAAACCAAAAAGTATCTTGACTCATAGCAAAAAACCGAAGAGGACAAAAACAAATTTGCAAACTGTTCCATTTTGTAGAATTACCCCTCAAAATATTTTAAGTTCAATTTATGCACAACCTTAAACAACCTTCCTAAAGCAAGGAGCACAGAAATCTCTGAAAATGCTCCCTCTTTCTCTAGTTTACAATACAGAGGTTTGCTGACAGCAAATCCCCAGAAGTCCAGCAGTTCTCAGATTGAAACCACAGCAAACTGATGAATCCCTCAACTTTCAAGGTCTTTGGCACTGAACAAGCTCCTTCCACCCCCCACCTGTCCCCACAGCATGGGTTTGTTTATGTGCCCATGATGATGATGCGGCCCAAATGAGCACCGCTCCCTCTAAACCACACCCCAACATCAGAAAGCCAAAGCAACATTCAGGCACTTATGCAATTTCCCCATGCTTGCTAAATTGAAGTAGGCTTAGATCCCCTCTGACCACCACATCCCCAATGCCTTTCATCCATAGAGAAACATTTTGTGGGCAGTAACCTCCATCTCTGGTGGTACCAGCAGGGTTAAAAAAGACTGACGTTGGGTTCAGAGAGTGGCACAGTAAGAAACTCTCTTGTTGGAAGCATCACTCGTTTTTCCTTTCTCCTTATGTAGGAATATTCAATAGTATGCAGGCTTCCACAGGTCTGCTTCCCTACGGTCACTCTCTTATTTTCATTAGATAAGGAGGGGTTGATGATATCAATAAAGCCTAATATTTACACTAGGCTCTGCTAGACCAGTTGAGCCAGTTTAATTACAATGACAGTACAGTGCATGTGATACTCCCTGCACAAAACTCATGCTTTTATGTTTGTTAAGGCATGCACAAATTACTTGAGGCATTTTCTGCAATATTGAGTACAATTTCATGCCACCTCTGACCTAAAAAAAAACACCCCCAAATTTCAGTCACATTTCTCAAGCAAATTTATAATAGCAAACAGAGTTGTCTGCTGAGTAGGAGAAATAAACAGCAGGAAGCAAATAAGGAATAAAGTATCACTGAAAATAAGACAAAGAAAAATAAAATCATTACCTAATTTTGAACAAATCCTCCTTTTTAAATATCAGTATTTCATGACACCAGTTTATGAAAAAGTTTAGGCGACAAAGGTGAGCAGATGCTTTGAAAGAATCCCACTACTCTGTGCAAAAAGAGGAATAAGATAAAATCCAATGAAAGTTCAGGGATTTCACTCTCTCAGGACCTCAAAAGACTTCAGGTGGTACCTACTGAGTAGGTTGAAATTGTCATGTGACAAGATAACTGTCCATCAAAAGGTGAAATGAGCCTTGTCTGGTTTTCTCCGTGGTCTCTCACTGGTCCATCTGGATAAAAGCTGGTGTCCTGCCTACAAAGTTTAGCTTTTCTCTGGGCCTGTTCCAGATAACCAAATATTTTCCCTTGCAACTTCTGCCTTGATTAGACATATAAGAAATATGGTGCTTTTCTTGGAAAAAAGGAGGAAAATAAATGCTTTTTGGCCCATACACAACCAACTCAGTTTGTGTATCTGAAAATTATTTATGTATAAGAAGGTGTGGGCTATCAGCCACCCTTCCCTGCTATTCACCAAAGAACATCAACAGCAGGTTCCCAATCAATCCCCTTCACATCCTGAAGTCTGATGCCCATGCTGTGATATTATCTCTGCTGGATTTAATTTGAACTTCAACCTTTGGACTTTTGTAATGACTTGAAGAAGACTGCAAGCTCTAGCTTCAACATACAGGTGTCAAACATCAGAAAAAGCTCTGCTAGGGCCAAGTGTGACCATCCAGGACTCATGGTTATCAGGATCACGCTTGAAAGATGATCCCAGTGTCACTTGTGAAGTACCAACCAGGCTTTACCAGCTAGACAGACCCATTATGTCTGCATCACTGCCATAATTGTCTAGCCTGCCTGCTTTCAGTTGAACAAGATAACTAATAACAGCCACATTTTCTTCATAAGTTGGAAATATGCTGTGTGCTACTGCACGATATTGTGAATAGATTTTGGCAAAAAAAAAAAAAGGAAATATTCATTGCTGTGGACGCAGCATAGAAACAAGGGAAGAAAGAAAAATCAAGCCTTGCTTGAGTGCTTCTTTCCTTACTCAAAGGACTAAGCCTTTCAGGGCTTAAAAATTAAATTCTGTGGTAAGTATGTCTTGCAACATGAGACAGTAGTTGCAACCTTGCTGTTATTCTAAGTGCTGTATAATGAAGCGTTCCACTGGACCTTCTTTTCTAGGAAAGCAGATGAATTTTCAGGATACTCTGCTATACTGACTCAGAGCTACAACAAAAAGAAACCCTTGGGAAATGCTTGACATTTCATATTTCATATTCATATATTCATCTCAAATTGAGATAAAAGACATCTTTTAGAAACCCAATTTATGTTTTTAGTTTCAATGAATTCTAAGCACTTTTCTACAACACTCACCCACTTACTCTTATTTCTTCAACTGAATTTGGTTAAATAAAACTGAGTCAGATGAAAAAACACAGCTTTTAGGATCAATTTTTATTTATATTTGGGGTTTTTTTCAGCTAAACTTTATTGAACTTAGTGGGTCGTTTAACCTCCCTTAAAACTTTATTTCCCAGAGGGTATTACTCCAATGGAAATGTTCCATGAAGTTCTGCTCTGTGGTCTATCAGTAGAAAAAAAGGCCACTAACAAAGGTATTTCATTTCCTACCTAGTGAACATGGTGATATTTTGCTGGAAACCTAGGCCACCAAACATACCAATTTGATTTACGGCATAATGGATTTCTTAAGGTGCATGTGATTACAGTGGCTTCGGACCCAATCTCAGTTATTCATTGTTATAGCATCCAGTAGAACAATGACAGATTTCTGTTACAAGCTTTTGAAAAAATATACTGCAGCACTGGACACATTAAAAAATCTCATTTATGTTTCACTGGACTTGTCTGCAAATTTCTCACACACACGTTGCAAAGCATTTTGGAGGAAATCCTACTTATCTTCCTGGGAACGGCCTGTTCCCACTGCCCATAAGCTGAGTTTAGATTGAATGAGGTTGTCACTGAAGAATGTAGTAGGAATGGAAGACCAAAGAACCTAATCCTTCTTCTGTAACACCACAGGTCTCTGCCTACCGTCCCTACTATATCTGCAACAACATCGTACCCTGGGGATGATAACAGAGGAATTGCAGGAATGAGTCTCAAATATAAGAGGAACAGATTCCTCTCTCACCCTGGGTGAAAATGAATGAGAGAGCCAACACTATTCTCCAATTCCACTGCAGATTAATAACAAGGTCAATTCAGCTTTCTCTTCAGTGCTGGGACTGTGTCAGGGTTTGGTTGTTTTTTACCACAGCCAAACAGGAATGTCTGCCCCATACATAAAAAGGAGTGCTCCATGCAGAGTTGCTCAATTTGTGATTTATACAACAAACCTCTGAGGCACATTGCCTTCTGAGCAGATAACTCAGGCCATTCCAGGAGACTGATGTAGAACCTCAAACACAGTTGTTACAGTTTGAAGACAGAGGATTCAATTAACTATACTGGGAAGTACTGTGGTTTTGCTTTAAGTCCCAGATAGCACAGTAACATTATCTGACTTCCTCCTTATTCATAAAAAAATTAAGATTCTGGTCTTCAGAGTGGCAGAGAAAATCTTGAAAAATAGAGGCATACAAAAGACTCAAACACAAAAAAAGACAGTAAGAAGGCAAAATACATTGATTTATGGTTTTAAGTAAATATCAGTAGCTTTTCAACATAAAAAACTGAAAATACTTTTCAAAGCAAAGAATTTAACACTACTTCACAAAATAACTGATGCTTTCTGAACTCTTGGAGATTAGAGAGACACAGATTTGCCCAATTTCTTTAGTAGGAACTGACAGTTAACTTCTACCAGGAAATTCTGTAAGCTGACTCAGTTTATAGATAAGAGTTTCTAGACCTAATTTTGTGATACCCTTTGAACAGAACATGACAATAAAGCACTGTTTAAATGCTCTCTTCAGAGTGAAAGTTTTCCCTCTTCCAAACGACAGACTACAACAGACCCATTCACAAACGCTGAGCAATATAGTATTTTGTGGCACATGCTCTCTGGGTTAATACTGGTAGAGGATGTTCTTGGAGCATCTGACACGCAAACCAAAACACTAAAGGATCATAAGCTACACTGAAACTCCTGAGTTAACATACCCCAGGCCTGTCAGAAGGTAAAAAAATTCTCAAGATAAGAGTCCTATTAGGCTTGAAGAAATGGGAATTTGGGAGAATGCTGTTACTGACATAGTACTTCAGGTTACAAAGGTGTGCTATTTAGCCAGCACTTGCAGGACTGACTTCTGACACTGTCACAAGATTGTGCATCTCCTGCAGAATCTCCACTGCCAGAGCAAGAAGCACTTCTTGAAGGAATACCAAGGTGCTTGCTGCACTTTTTAGATATGGCAGTAACAGCGGAGCTCCTTTGTGCCTTTGGCATGGCCTCCTTCATCATGCTACTCGTTCCTTCAATCCACCAGACCATTCCCCCTCTGGAGCAATCACAATTAATCGAGCCATCCTGGTCCACCTAAAAATAAAAAGCCCAGTGTTGTACACATCTATTTCCCCTCAACAATTCTTGGTTGCTAAATGTGAAATTGTAACAGTGCTTAGTCAGGATTTGCCTACAGGAAGAGGAAAGGAAGTCCCATGGGTGTATCCTTGCCCTGTAATAATGTATAATTTTTCCAAACAGTCTCAACCACTGGAATTTTCTCTGACCTCCCACTGTCTCACTTGGTAGCTTAGTGTCTTGAACAGAAAATCATACGAAATAACTGCATAGAATTGCTTGGGTTGATTACACGATTCTTTTCATTGTTGAGAGACAGCTTTTTATATCACATCACCATCCCTGAATTTACAGAGACTAGAACATAGTTCAACAAGACACACTTAGATTTGCCATGTCAGGCAGGATTTTAGCAGCTGTTCCCAGAAGGACCTTGTGAATGTTTTCCTTATGCCCCATCTGAAAAGTCAAATTAAACAAAAATATCTGAGTTATCTTTTTCCTTTCTGAGAAAGGAAAAAAAATAGTTTGTTCAAATGAAAATCTATATGGTCTGCAAGAAAGAAGTTTTTGTTTTTCTTTCAAGATGTTATTTAAAAAATCCATTTTCAGCACTCATTGCTTTAGTTCAGCTGAATATTTAACTAACAAAAATGGAGAGCCATGCTGTGCTTTTGACTGTGCTTTGTCCCAGAAGAAAACTCTTAATGGGAATTGGCTGCTCAGCAAGACAGAAATTTGTATTTGGTCCATGAGGTGTCAGTCAACATAAAATGGAAACATTTATCAGCTTGGCTGGTATATCAAAATAAAAATCTCTGTTGAGTTTTGAGGATGAATAGTCATTTCACTATAAAATACTCCATTTCTAGTGAAGTCCACCAATCCCAGGCCAACTGTGGTGGGTTGCATACAAGTCTGCAAGCTAGAAATAAATTTCTTGCTCTGGAATCAGGATTCCAACCTGCTAATTCCCAGAAATACTATGGGAACCTCAAGAACTTGTAGTGGTTACAGTGAGAATACAAGTTTGAAAAGACAGTCTGAATTAAAAAAATCTCATTAATTGGCAAACCAACCATATAGAAATAGAAGAAATAGATGAAAAGAGCAAATATATGCACTGGAGCTATAATGATATAGCCTCAGCCAGCTCTGAGTAATACCTTACCAAGATGTGATTCAGTCAATGCGGCAAACAAGAAACATTCAACATTTCTGCCTTTAGACAGGACATGCCAACCTGAATGTTTCGCAGGCAGAGCCAGCCTGCTGATGCACATGACCCTTATCTCTGCTCTGCTTGCCATGACAGAGGAGCTGCTGTCCTCCTAAGCCCAGCACAGGTACAGGATGTGAGAGGGAACTGCTGCCTGCAGGCTGACACAGTTGTGGTTCTGCTGTCTGCATAACACAGGCCTGGCACTGCCTCATCTCTCTGTACAGACAGGAAGGAGAGGACAAAGAGCCAGATTCTGGTCCAGAAAGTACAGTTAAACTTTAACACAAATATTTGCACAGAAATAATGACCTATAAAGATCAGATAAGTCTGTCTTGCATAGAAAATTTTCATGAGTGACTTGAGAAACACCTTGTTTAAAACAGATGGTGTTCTCAGAACTACTGCAATACGTTTATTTTTAACTAAAGGAGTTAAATAATTGACTGCTCTAAGGTGAAGGATAGCAGAGTGGAAAGATTCTTACAAGTCACAGTAGCCCCAATAGCTGAACACTGCCCAGAGGTGGGAATGAATGTGCAAAACATAGCATTTTGGAACCCTTTCACATGCTTTCTAAACAACTGACCATTGTCCATATGGCCTCCTGCCAACGTCCATATGTTATTTCATTCTCTTCTCTTCACCTCACATCTGGCGTATCCCTATGACAGCAGCACTAATACTGAATATGATTGCTGTCTGAGGTAGGAACAGGGCCCTGAATTTCCTGTCAGTACCCTGCACCACAGGACACCATCATCATCATCTTCAGAAATATGAGACTAGCAAAACCCAGACTGGAAAACAAATGTAGCTCTACAGTTACAAGTGGGATCAACTAATCAATACAAAAATGTAGAGATAAAGAAACATCTGAGAACATCAAGAAAAGCAGGTTTTTTTTGGAGGAGAAAACAATTTTTTGCTTTGATGTATTACTGTTTTAGCATGTGCTAAGACTGCATATGTCTCCACAGGCTTGGATGGAGATTTTTGTATGAAGCACTCTGCTTTCTTAGAAGGTGGAGTGGCAGTTCCTGTTTGCAAATCTAAGTTACTTATGAGTGCTGAATTTATCACTTACTTATACAGTTCCATTTCCACTTTGCTCATTAACTGTCCTGGAAACAGAAGAAAGGTACTGAAGAAAGAATACCGAGCCCATAAGTTCCAAGCACACATTGTTTCGCACTGAAGTGCCCTCCAAGCCTTGAAGTAGTATCACTGAAGTTTTCCTGTTATACATTGCTTGCAGCTGGAGTTGGAACAAAATCTTGGACTGGCAGATGAAAGGAGCAGTGGTAAAGTGTTTGGGTTAGTCATCTCTCAGTATGCAAGCCCCATAACAAGCTGCTTCTCTCAGCATACTAGGCTGTGAGTCTCACCATTCTGTCAGTGAACTGTACACCTGGAGTGCATGATGTCTCTTCCATATCAGAGGGGTATACACCAGAGATGCAGAGGTCCAACACATGAATTCCAATTTTGTCTTGAAGGTTAGTATTTGCTTCAGTCAGGACTGGAACGTGTGAGCAGGAAATGAGGATTGGTCACCCAGGGATGCAACAGAATAGGAGCACAAAAATGCCAATCCCTGTCAGATTGCCTTTTGGCTTTTTAAATAATTTTGAGTTTATTTAGGTCTTACCTTTCATCTTACCTTCAGAGAAAATTTCTCAAATCCCAGGCCCAAGAGTAATAAATTCATTTTGACACTTAAAGTCCAAATTCAGATCAAGAACAATGGGACTGGCTTTTAGAGCTCTAGCATGGACAATACCATCCACCTCTAGCTTGGCAATACCATGCACCTCTCCTTGGAAGACAACTCACCTAACCCAACCCAAATTTCTCAAATGTGAAAGACTCAGCTTGATTCAGGTAAAGCTGACTGCAGCTTCCCTTGATACCCGGCTTTCTGTCCATAACCTGCCCTCTGATCTTTCGAGGAGGCCATGCTTAATTCGATGTGTCATGATACCCACGTTGGTTTCAAATGCTGTCCTCATTGCAGGGAGACGCAGTGACTCTGGTGAACTCTTCCAGGAAGACTGCACTGGCCTGCACTGACCTGTGCTCAGCCATGTCGAGAAGGAGGTACCCGATTTAAAGGGGTCTGGGCTTTCACTACTTTAAGTCATTTCTTTCTGGTCCCTTCACTGCTGCTGTAGATGAATTCCGGACACTTGTATACAGCTCTCCTCAGTGCTTGCACACATAATTTTGCCTTGACTTCTTACATCCTAGCACAGTTTACTTGCCAAGACCTGAATAAATTACACGATGAAGATTCAGAGAGACACCCCAATGACCCACACAAGTACCTCCCCTGCTGATTGGCACCAGTTGTAGACCACAAAATCAGTTGTTTTGACTAGTTCTGAATATTTCATTCTGACATGGAAGTCCCCACCTAAAGTTATCGAACAGCATTTCTCAGAGCAATCTTTTCTGCAAAAGGCCATGGTAAAGTGCCTGTGGCCTTCCTCACTGTCTCTAAGCTTAGCTGATTAAGAAATCACTGAAGGACTCTCTTGCTCTTGCAAATGTAGGCATGAAGACTCCCAAGATACAGCACAGATTTTGATAGTCTGCTTAGGTCATGTGGTCTCAGGAAATTCACTTTCCAAAAAGGAACAAAGCACAAATGAACTGAAGGAGAGCAGTGGAAAGTGGAGAGAGAGGAGAGAGCCCAGATACTTTATTTTTATTGTCTTATTCACTAAAAAGACAATGGAAGATTTTGATGCCATATATTTCAGATTTACTTACTTTGATCTGCTCCCTCCCAAATGTTTCAGGCACACTCTGTAAGATATTTTTGACTTGTTCTTATCTGAATTTTCAAGAAGGGAAAGACTGGCCTATGCCAGGCATAATATGCCTGATTTTACCTAAATATGGGCAATCTTGAGTGTTTAGTTCTAGATATGCCATTCTCACATATGCACTACAGCTTTCTTCTCTGACAGCAGACTTTTACCATATAGCTTATTCTCTGCTGCTCCTTCATTGAGAGAACTGTATGCTCTTGAGTTCTGCAGCTTAAACAGAGACCTAGGAAAGCCCAGTCACACACTGGAAGCAAAAGCACAAATAGACATTTTTATTCCAAGCCATTAGACTGGCTGCAGAACACTCTGCAACAGTTTGCTAAACAGAGTACTCCTGTGGGACTCCCTGCTCCAGAGGGTGGAGTTGTGGCTTGGAGTGAGAACTGTACCTCTTTGTTAAAACAACTATGTGACCTAAAGGGAACAAGGAAGCAGAAGACATGCTGTTCACCACGCTCTGCCTCCTGCTGTGCCATGATGTGGCACCCCTGGAAATCCTCTGACACAAAAGAAGAGGCATGAGGCCACACAGGCCTGAGGGGACTGAGCCCACACAGGTGGTGCCCAGTCCCAAAGTCTGGCCAGGCAGGTTTGCAGGTTTGCTAATACTTTCCCTACCTTCAGCCAGGGATGAAGTCGAGAATGATTGCACTCTTAGTTTCTCAACAGCCTCAGAAATTATGTTTCAGGACACCACTCCTGTTCCAGGAAAAAAACTGGACATCACACGGGTTCTCAAAAACACTGAGGTCCACATATGAGTGGAGAAAAGTGTTGGTTGAGTTAGATCCCAGTTGGCTAGATAATGGAGAAAAAGGAGTTCTGTATCTTATCCCCTTCTAATGCATATTCAAAATTCCCAGTGGTGTCTTCATATATTTTAAGTGCCAAAGTACCTTTAAAAAGTTGACATTCCTCAATTAAAATCCAGCAAGCCCTGCCTGCCAAAAGTGGCTTTCAAACTAGGCTGAGAAGAATCCAGCTAGGCCTTCTACAATTTTCAGCACCTCTGACTTTCTTTATTGTACATAACTTCCTCGAACAAAATCTCTTCAGCCTGCAATTTTGCAGTCTACTCTCTCAGAGGTGATTTATTTTCCTGATTTATGAAGGATTTCAGTTTGGCTTTTTGGGGGTAACTGATGTAGAACATTGAAAACAGAACATTTTCAAAAACCTTTTAGATACCAGCAAGCCAATATACAGATAATTGCAACACATATGAAGCACATATGAAGCACTAAAACTTTCAACGTTTAATGCTAGGAAATTTTTGAACTTGTGCATTCCACACGCACATTCTTGTGCTTTCTAGAAGCATGTGTAACATTTATGAAGATGGACAACCCGAAGCACTGGGAAAAGATTCTGCTTTGAAGGCTTAGAAGGGAAATTACCTTAAGGCTCACTGTGCAGAGGGTCTGTACAGCAGTGAATGTCACTGCAGAATTTGTGCAAGAGATATCACTTGTACACTACAACTTTGTTTCCTAAACTCTCCTTCCATAGTAGGTTGCTGGCCTCACCCAAACAAAGGAATCAGCTAGGGTCCTCACTTGGAGTAAAAACCCAGTTAAAACAAAATATAAGCTAGAATGTCCTCCAGAGCCTTCCTGTCTCTATTTTACTCTTGGAGTGAAAGGATAAAACTTTATGGCATATTGACTCACAGAACTGCGCTGATGCCAAAGCATTTTGCTGGTAGATAGACCATCTCATCATTTGGATGAGCAAAGTGCTGAAGTAAGTAGGAATCTCCCTTATTCATCAGGTAAACTAAAAGAAAAACTAGCCTCAGTATGTAAGCAGGATTTGTATTTTCTTTGCAGCAGACTGCCAGCTGCACAGCTCATTACAAATACATTTGCCAAGAACAAAAAGTCCTGCCCTGTCCCCTGCTCATCTCAAAGTATGAACTCACCTTCAGGGCTGCTCTCACACAGTACAATCTGTGTTGCTCCCCTTGCACTTAGCAAGAACAGTAACTTGCAAGAAGATGGCTCTTTCTGCCTTCCAAGGAAAACTTGCTTAATAAATACTCCTTTGAGTGTGGCTCTATATATTCCCTTCTGTGTGATGCCCACAAATATCTCTACTTTATCCTTTATATATAGGAAATCTGCATAATTTACATCTTGTTTTCCTATGCCTGGATTTTCAATGATCTGTTGCAGTTGTGAATCCAGCACATTTCAGACCCAACATATTTCAGATCATCATTTAAACTCTCATGTCAGAATTTGGCCTTTTGGTTTCAGGACAGTAAAAAGTGGTCACACAAGCAAAGATGTCCTGCCAATCATAGTGTGAACCAGGGAAAAAAAGCAAATCAAACAGAGATCTGTATTTCTTCAAGAGAAGAACCGAGCAAAATGGTATCAGCAGTAACTTTCTGTGAAAATTTATCTTACAGTCAGAAACAGGCAGGATGAGATTGCAGGTGATCTGGGATGGAAAGCTAGCATGCCTGTAGGCAGCAGCAGTACAATCCTGAAAATTTTCTCTCATTGGTAAAAGGTTTTTTTCTTGCTACCCCAAATGTCAACTAGACTCTGAGCCTAGATTCTCAGCTGAAGGACAGCAGTGACCAACCCTGATTTCAGCTCCTCTGTCAAAGCCTCCTGATGCAGACCTCTCCAAAAAAATGAAGTCCCAAATCCCAAGCCCTTGGCTCAGGTCCACCCAGACTGTATTTTCCATCTCTGAAGTATCAAGCAGCAAGGTTCAGATCTGTAAGGGTACTCAGGCTCCCAGACCCTTGCTACCTTGATATATGAGGTCATATATTTTAAAGTGTCCTGTGCCACCACAAATCTAAGCACATATTTGGTCTGACAAGGATACAAAACTGCAAAACAGTAGAATCAAAAACTGACCCAAAAAAAAAATCAACTGTAAAAAGTTCATTCCTGGGGAAAAAAAATACAGGAATGTCTGTAATGCATAATTTCACACCAAACAAGCCAACACCTTTAAGATAAATATGTTCTTCCTCTTCAACAGGATCCACATCCTGCTCCTGCCCATCCACAGATACAGCATTGAATGGAACATGTTTGCTCTGTGTAGAAGTTACTGCCAAGACACTAAGGAGTAACTCAGGAATTTAAACACAAGCATCTGATGTAATTTAGAGACCTTTAAGCAACCCTCAGTTATCAGTACACAACCTGTAAGAACTTTTATGTCTTCAGTATTTTATGACGTCTATCACAGAATCTTAGAATGGCTAAGGTTGGAAGCAATCTCTGGAGTTCATCTGGTCCAACCACGTTGCTGAAACAAGGACACTTCATGCTGGTTGCCAGAACTACACCCAGATGACCTCTGAAAATCCCCAAGGCAGGAGAATCCACCACCTTGATCACTCACACAGTAAAAAAGTCTTACCTGATGTTCAGAGGAAAATTCAAGCATTTGAGTTTGTGCTCCTTGTCTGTCACTGGGCATCACCAAAAAGAGTCTGGGTCCTTCTTCTTTTTCCTCTCCTTTCAGATTTTGAAGCACACTGATGAGATTTCCCCCTAAGCCTTCTCTGAGAAAGTGTACCAGCTCTCTTGGACTTTCTTCATTTGAAAGATGCTGCAGGCCCTTAATCATCTTTGGAGCCCTTCTGGACTCTCCCAGCAGCTCCATATCTCTGCTGTACTGGGAGGCCCAAAGCTCACCACAACACTGCAGGTGTGACCTTACCAGTACTGAATAGAGGAGAAATATCACTCTCTCAGCCTGCAGGTAACACTCTTCCTGATGTAGCTCAGGATACTGTTCAACTGCATTGGCACAAGGGCATGTTGATGGCTCTTGTTCAACTTACTGCCCACCAGGACTTTAGGTCCTTTCCCACAAAGTTGTTTTGGCCAATTGACCTCCAACAAGTACCAGTGCATCTGGCTGTTCCTCCCCAGATGCAGGATTTTGCACTTCCCTTGGCTGAACTGTTTGATGTCAAAGTCCCACTAAAGAGCAGAACCACCCTCTGGTGTATCAGCCACTCCTCCCAGTTTGGTGTCATCAGTGAACATGCTGTAGGTGCACTCTGTTCCACCATCCAGATCATTAATGAAGATGTTTAAAGAGTGTTGGACCCAGTATTGACCCCTGGGGTAGACTACCAGTTACTGGCCTCAAACTTCATGCCATTGAACACTACCCTCTGGGCCCAGCCTTCAACCAGTTTTCAATCCACCACACTGTCTGCTCATCAAACCCATGTGACAGCAGTTTATCCATTAATTTTATGGGAGTATCCAAAGCCTTACTGAAATCAAGGTAGGCAGTATCTAGTTCTATCCCCTCATATATCAAATGAGTAATTTCATCATTGAAGGTTTTTGACTTCATTAAGCAGGACTTCCTCTTTGTATATCCATGCTGCCTAATCCAAATCACCACTGAAGTCAAGGTAGGCAGTATCTAGTTCTATCCCCTCATATATCAAATGAGTAATTTCATCATTGAAGGTTTTTGACTTCATTAAGCAGGACTTCCTCTTTGTATATCCATGCTGCCTAATCCAAATCACCTTCTTTCCATGAATAAATAGTTCCCAGAAAGTTGTTTCACCATCATGTCAGGAGACAGAGAACCACAAAAAGGATTGAAAGGGACACTATTCCTATTCTCTATGATCTATTTCCAATCTCCTTGTCATGTGCAGGGACCACTTCCACTAGACCAGGTTGCTCAGAGCCCTATCCAGACTGGCCTGGAACATGCCCAGGGATTGGGCATCAAGAGCTTTTTTGGGCAACCTGTTCCAGTGCTTCACCACTCTGACAATAAAGAATTTGTTCCTAACATGTAATCTAAACCCACTCTCTAACAATTTGAAGACATTCCCTCTTGTCCTGTCATTACACGCCCTTGTAAAAAGTCCCTTTCTGTCTTTCTTGTAGGTTCCGTTCAAGTGCTGTAAGGTCACAGTTAGGTCATCTCAAAGCCTTCTCTTTTCCAGGCTGAACAAACACAATTCTCTCAGCCTTTCCTTATAGGTGAGGGTTTCCCCCCTCCTAGTCATCTTGATGGCTTCCTCTGGACTCACTCTAACAGTTCCATGTCCTCCCTGTGCTGGGACCCCAGAGCTGGATGCAGGGTTCCAGGTGGGCTCTCACCAGAGCAGAGCAGAGGAGCAGAATCCCCTCCCTCCCCTGCTGCTTTGGATGCAGCCCAGGACACATTTGGCTCTCTGGGCTGGGAGTGCCCATGGCTGGGTCATGTCCAGCCTCTCACCCAGCAGCATCCCCAAGTCCTTCTCACAGGACTGCTCTCCATCTGCTCATCCCCAGCCTGTCCCCTGATACTGGGGGTTGTCCTGGCCCAGGTGCAGCACCTTGAACTTGGCCTTGTTAAACCTTATGGGATTCCTATACTTGTGTATAGGAAGTTTTCACTTCCTATATACTTTTCAACCTTGTCCAGGCTCTTCTGGATGGCATCTCATCCTTTTAGGGGCGTCAACAGCACCACTCAACTTGGTATCATCAGCTAGTTTGCTGAGGGTGCACTTCATCCCTCCTACTAATGAGTCAGGATGGGGTTGACTGACCTATCGTTGCCTGGATATGCTTTCTTGTCCTCCTTGAAGACAAGAAAGACAGGAGTGACATTCTTTTTCCTTCAGGTCTCAGGAACCTCTCCCAGTGACTATGATCAGTCTAAGATAATTCAAAGAGGCCTCACAATTATATCTGCCAGGTCCCTCTGCACTTATGGGTACACATCATCAGGGCCCATGGCCTTAGGTATTAATTTATTTAAGTATTCCCTAATTTGAATATCTTCCAACAAAAAGAGTACTAAATCCTCCTCCCTTCAGACTTCCCCCCACTCTCACTGACATTTAAACAAATTAATGCCTACAGTGCTTGATATGCAAGCAGTCATATTGTGGCCAAACCACTCCTTGTAAGCCATGAGGAAGCCATTGTTTACTGATACAGACCAAGGTACATAAGGTATGGAGGTGTCTTCTAAGTGTTGACAATGCATGAATGGTGTCTCCAGTCTCCTGTGTCAAATTCTGAGCTCCTTGGTTTGTTATTTGGCACCCAAGTGAGATAGTTTTTATGGTTGCCAAGTGCTGGGAATTGAACAAATACACTAGCATCAATAACACAATTAAACAGCAATAGAAGAATAGAAAGGGTTGTTTCTTCTGTGTGCCTGTGTGTACTCAGCATGACACTTTCCAGATAGGGTTGGGACAAGGCTTATCACTAACTGAGATGACTACTCTTTAGAGAAGAGATCCATGCATGGACATGGATCACTGCTGTTTTCTGATGGGAGTGTGTTTTTTCTCTTGTGTATCTGCTACTAACCAAAACCCTCTATATTTTGATCCTTAGCTGTCCTCTCCTGCTCTGATAATTTAAGCTGTGGAAGAAAATCTTAGGTTTCCCCTGGTCTGACCAAAGACAGAGGGTGAGCAGTTGTCAGGGTTATACCAGAACAGCTGGCTAAATCTTCCCAGAGCAGCTTTCAAACCTAGACATATGATGACACATCTCATCTCAGAGTGGGAACAGAAGTGCCTCTCACTACTCTGTCAGGGAAGACATGACAGGCAGCTCTGAGAACACCAGCCAGAGCTCTCTCATGCACCTGACAACAGTGCATTCTTCATAAACAACCAGCTCTGTGAAGAACCAGGGTTTATTGGAAAGTGCTGAATCTTGACCAGTTCCCCTGGTACACCTCATCACAGCCCTAAGGGAGAAGGCAGGTATTTTCCCAACATTTGGTTAAGGGCAGAGGCTGTCTAAGGACCATCCTAAGACAGGTATGTTCTGTCCAAAATAAGCAAGTGCCCTTTTCTGTCAAAAGTCAGATCTGACCTGGCCTAACAGTCCCATGGATTTGTTTCCTTAATTAAATCTCATGACTCCTGCATAATGGTCACAGGTCTCCTTAGAAAATTCTAAGATCCACATGACTTTCCTGGAGCTAATCACTCACTTTCCTCAAATTATTTGTTGCTCTCATTTCCCTTTTGGAGCACCAAAACAAGCATCAATCTAAGTAACCAAGGGATCTGAAATCTTCACAGGTAAAAGCCTGTAAGTAAAACAGGCTTCTTTAAATACAGGACACCAGACGGGCCTTTCTTGTTCTCTAGGTAAAGACTCCATATCATCTCAAATGAATCCTTCCTTCAGCCTGCTTCCATATATACTTAGCTATATAAATCTAGTGCATCCAGACTCCTGCTTTCAATAAAATGTAGGGATTGCAGTTTATTTCTGACTGGACAGTTAGAAGATGATCACCATACAAACATTTCACTGCACTCCATCTGTGCAGGATTCTTCAGAGCTTGAAGCTTTTAAAATTAGAAAAGCAGGGGTAAATGTTTTCCTCTAACACCGCATAGTTTGTGTACTAAACCTTTACTCTAAGAACCTTGTTAAATACAGCCACACTATTGGGATACAGGAGAGAACTTAGCCAAAAACTGTCTAAGGAGTAAGATCTGAATTCATTGAGTATTGTAACAGGCTGTGAACATGTAACAAATGTGATATTGCTACTGCTAGCAGAAAGATGCCATTATACTGTGGAGGCCGCTGGTTTTATTTTAAGGAGTTATGTTCAACTAAATATATTAACTATTCACCATACTGTATGTTACTAGCTATAGAAACTCTAGGGTTTTTACCACATTAACATACTTGGACTTTTATGAAGTACTGGTCTTTTTATTAAATATCAGTAAGGTCTTTTCATCATCATCTGTTTGAATCTGTGTAAAATACTGGGTCTTAATAAGTCTGAAAACCTGAGGATTTTCTACACAGAGGTTTTCCATTCACCTCCCTCTTAACACAGAGTCTCTGCTGTTGTGGCTCCAGGATCCACATTCCACTTCTTTCAGACAGCCTGGTCAGGCACTCATACAGTGGATGAAAAGGGCAGGGGAAGGGCTCCAGCTCATCTGCCTCATCCACAGTCCCTCGTGGCAGAGGCTGGCAGAAATCACCTTTATTTCTGTCATTCTGGAAGTTTAGACCTTCCTTTCTCCTTCAGCAACTTTACTGCGCTAACTGTTGTACTGAACTCCTCCCGTGTTTGTGGTGACATTTTCAGCTGAGCCTGCATGAACTATATAACAGTAGTCTGCTCTTTTCTTAGTGGATGTTCGTCACATGCTTTTTTACAGAAACAGCCTGGAGGCAAATAAAGGAGGGTAGAGCAGGAAAATATAGTAAAGCAAGGTTAATTGTTTAATCAGAGATTACTTGAAAAGTTCCTTCTGTCCCTCCTTGCCCTAAAGCAGAGAGAAGTAAGTATATCCTAGAAGGGGTCAGAGGACTTAACATTTAATCTCAGCTTCCTGCAACATCACCTCAGTGCTCTGAATGCCCACAAAGGAGCAGAAAAAACTTCTACAAATCATCCATGTCCACACTTCAGCTTGCTCCACATTAATGCCTCATCACTTGGTCAGGGCATAAGTCTCCAGACTGTATAAACTGCCAAGAGATCAAGTAAACCTGTAAGATGTTGTTGAAAGCCCAGGCAATACTAGCGGAAAAGGGTGATGCTACCTCCCTTTCAATAGGTCAGCGAAGATGTGTGGAGAACAGACATGGCTGTGTGAAGTCATACCTGTATGTCTTATGTATGACTATACTCATTTTAATATAACATGCAACTTTACAAAGACAAAGCCTTTTTTATTCCCCTTTCACTATCAAGCAGCCAGGCTGCTGTCAGCAATGCGTCAGTTGCCCTAGCTGGCCAGCAGAAGGCAATGCAAGTTCCCTGTGCAGTTCCCTCTTCCTCAGAACACTGTTCAAAGGGGCTACTGCTATTTGCAAGTCACTGGTCTCGTCAAAGCAGGGGAAGAGAGGGAGAAATTTAAACTTCTGCCAAATTGATAAAAATTGACCGAAATGTTATTTAAAATGCAATATTTCATTTAGACTGTAGGCAGAGGTGACATTAGGCAACAGCATTTTACCAAGACTTGTTCCTTAAAGGAGAGGTCAGAAGACAAGATAAGGCACTTGAAGGTCTCGTTTTGTGTGAGAAGGCAGGTGCTTAGGTCCAAGTAGCTTGCACAACTTCAGGTGTCTCACAAGCCTACTGAAGATTAAGGAGAACACAATCCTCTCTATTAGTCTTGTGTGCAGAGAAGGAGTGGTGGACTGCTGTGGTTTACCCCAGTTGGCAATGAAGCACACAGCTGCTCAATCAGTCCATCCTTTCATCAGGAAGGGGCAGAGAATCAGCAGACTCAGATTTCTGGCTTTACATAAGGCCAGTTTAATGGGGACAGAAAGAACATATTAATAATGGTGGTGACGATTCATAATAACAAGAACAATAATAATAATAGTAGTTAGAATATATAAAAGAGTGAGCGATGCACAAATAAATACTCACTGTCTGCTCACTGATCCTGCCACTGATTCTGCCACTTCCCAAGAAGCAGGCCCCAGACAGCTTTTCTCCCCAGTTCATATACTAAGCATGACATCATATGGTATGGAATATCCCTTTGGCCAGTTGGGGTCAGCTGTCCTGGCTATGTCCTCTCCTAGCTTCTTGTGTCCTGCCAGCCTTCTTGATGGCAGGGCAGGAGAAGCTGAAAATTCTCTGACTTAGTAAAAACACTACTATAAACTTAGTAACAACTGAAAATGTAAGTCTGTTATCAACACTATTCTTATACTAAATTCAGAACACAACACTATACCACCTACTCGGCTGAAAATTAACTTATCCCATCTAAAACTAGGGCATGGACATATTACAGTAATTACCTGTTGCTATTCTAAATCAAGGGATAATGAAGGAAAACCTTGTTAAAGGTTTGCTTTATGAAGCCCCTGCCATCCCTCCTGAATAAAGCCTTACACTTACGAATTACCGCACCTACACAGGTGTGTCTGTAGAGGGTGGCTGAGAATAACAATCATCTTTCAGTTGGGGAGGCCAGGACAAAGGCATATAATACTGAGAGCCTCAAACACCTTGAGGATACTTTACTGCACCTCCAAGACATGACTTTCTGCACACCGGGTAAAACGCCAGTACAACTCACATGGGACCAGGACAGGAACACTTGACTGTCCCTACAAGCACTCAAGTGTGCTCATTTGTCTGAAGGAGTTGGTGAGTTTTCAGAGGAGACTTAAAAAAGTCCCAGGTTGACATCCCAGACTCTTGGGCTTCTGCTTTTGCTAAGTTTCAGGAAAAGTAAGAAGTCCCGTAGCACAACAGACACAGTTCCTGGCAGACGAGAATTTCCTGCAGTGCTACAGAATACAGTACTAAAGGAAAAAAAATGAGCTAAATAAATGGACTTGCATTTGTATCAATCCAAAACAAAGGCCCATCTATAAGGGTACTAATCATCAGTAGAGTAGGAAGTAAAGGTCCCATGCCAAACAAATGATCAGTGACATTTGAAGAAGCAGGATGACAAGCATTTGCAAAAGTGTAAAAGTACAGTAAGAAAGGAATGCTGTTCAGAGAAGCCCAAGGGAATTTGAGCTTTCCTTTTTAGTAGTGTTGTCCCTGAGGAAAAAGAGCCTCAAGGTCTAAATCTAAGGCTCTCTTTTTGTCAACAACAGAGAAATTTTAGAAACCAAGTATCTCACAAAGGGAAATTTCAATACAGGTTGTTTTCTCCCACAACCAGCAAATATATTTAAAACCTATATACCTACATATATATTTATGTATATGCCTATGCATTTACATCAGTGTAATGCAGCCCTCGGGGAAGAAAAACTGTTAATTGGGTGTTTCAATGCTGAGAAGAACTAAGAGCTGAAAATACAGATGTGCAGGATGAGACTTCAGTAGAACACAGTGTAACACTTTGGGTTTCAGATTAGACTAGAGACAGAAAAAATATGTATATTTCTGAGACAAAGAAAGAGGACAATAGCAAAAAACTCACAATGAAAATATATTGAAAATAGAACCACACAGATCTGCAGGCTGTGTAAAATGGGGGGAAAATGCAATGTACAGTTCACAGCAAACTAAGAAAATCCCCTTTTTCCAATTCTACAAATGCCTACCTTTTTAGAGTCTTTTGTGCTGCTTTACTGTCCTTCCTTTTGTTCTGATGTTTTATTTAGTAACTTGCCTTGTAGACATTTAACAGATTAAAATAAGCAGCTAGGAAAACATTGTGGCAACAGAATGCAAAAAAATTTTGAATTGACAATTATAAACTGCCATGGCTATACAGGAGGAATCAAAACAGACACCAGTACAGCACATTGATGCAAATTAAAATAATATCACAGCAATATTCATGGCCACTACTGTTGAATTGTTTGTGTACAGGTGTAAATCTGGTCACAGAGAAAAAGCCAGTCAGTAAAATTTACAGGTGCTGTGTGCTGACCTGCTTACTAGAGTAAAGTGCTATAAATTTATGTTACTTTGAACATCTGTGTTCCAGGAAAAACAAGTAGGAAAGGAGAGAATGGCTGGGGACAAGCAGTTTCTCTGCAAACACTAAGGCAGACATCTCAAAAATCAAAAGACATTCACAAAAATTGCAAGCACCCCAAGATGACCCAGAAATTTGTGGTCACACAGGTGTCTACAGCAGCTTGGGGCTCTGCATGAGAAGAGTAACTTCAGGGCTCCCCTGGGACAGGGTGGACACAGGCAGGGCCCAGGACTTCCAAGGGGCCAGAGGTACAGCTACAAGACACAGCATGCCACAGCCTTGAAACACTGTCTTGGGACAAGAAGAAACTGGAATCAGGCTTGTGAAGCTCTGGCTGCTGCTATCTTCCAAACCTGTGTTTGGGAAGACTCACTTGACAGTCTCCTTGCCTTGAGACAGCTGCAGATTCCTGTTGTTCTGACCGGATCTGGGTAGTCTTGGTGATGTTAAACACACTAGGTGTCATAGATATTAGCAGGCAATATCCACAGAGATGCTTGGCAGCAGTAAAGATGCCTGCATTTCCTCACCGCTGAGTGCTCAGAGGGTACCCAGCCGAGGAACGGCTCCCCGAGGCACAGGGGAGCGCTAGGAGGCGATTCCGGGGGATACCCGTAGCAGGACCCCGCTTCCCACGCTGCCCTGCGGGGATACCGCACGGCCTTAGCGCACGCAGTGCTAAAGCCTTGGACGTCGGGACCACCCGGAATACGGAGCAGCCTCAGCACAGCCCCTCACCCCCCGACCCTCCGGCGCCTTCCAGCGCCGCGCACACCCCTCCCGGCGGCGGGCGGAGGGCGGTGCTTGCGGGGCGGTCCCGGTCCCGGTCCCGGCCCCGGCCGCGGGTGTCTCTCGGCTTGGCAGCGGCAGAGCCGGCCCGGCGAAGCGGCGGGGACCGGCGGCCGCCATGGGGACGAACGCACCGCCGCGCCGGGAGCCGCTGGCCCGCGGCCCCCATGTAAGTCAGGGCTGGGCGCGGGGGCCGCGGGCGGGCCGGGGGCGCTGCGGGGCCGTGCCGCGGCTGAGCCCCGCGGGGCGGCCGGGCAGGCAGCGCTCCGCCGAGCCCTGCGCCGAGCCGGCTCCCGGCACGGGGGGATGCACCCGGGAGGGAGCTGCCTGCCCGCTCGGCGAGGATGTCACGGCAGGCGCCGTCTCCAGGGCCATCGCGGGACCCGCCTCTGTATCTCCGTGTCTTTAGCGGGCACACGGGATTTGGGGCCGTGCATACTGATGTTCTGGGCATTTAGAAGTTCTCGTGAGACCTGTGCTGAATGGTTGCCCATTTGTGCCCTTTCTCTCTGGATTCTTTTCATTACCCAGTCCATAGCAAGCTGTGGGGAGCCAGTGACCTTTCCCAAAGCTAGGACGCTGTTTCTTGTAACTGTGACTATCTTTCTTCCATTTGGGAGATGAGAAATTAGATTCGCGTACATTAGGTTCACCCACGCTGGAAGGTGGTCTCGGCAAGGGTCTAGAATAATTTTCAGTTTTATTTTGTTGATGCACTTGTGGCAATGACGAATGGCCCCAACATTCCAGGTGCAATACAAGTACAAGGAAAAAAGGCATGCACGCTCCAAGGATTCACTTTAAAGCAGGATGTGGACAGGGTTTGGGAGAAGAGACATGGATACAGGCAGGATAACAAGGGGACTTGAGCTCTGTGGGCTAATTTTTCAGTAGGGTTTCTCAGAAGGCGTTCAGCCAACAGGTGAAGTCAACACAACATTGAGGAGAAGGCAGAGGAGAGCTGTACAGCAGGGAGGATAGCAAGTGCAGAAAGGCTGGAAAGATGGCACTGGAGAGGGGGCCAAGACTCTTGGAAGGGAGGGGTCCAGAATCCTTGCTCTTTGACTAGCAGTGCCACTGCAGGAAGTAGTTCTGCTGATGCTGTTGCCCCAGGCCATTGACTTTGCCACCTGTAGAGCAGGTTTGTGGCTGACTGACAGATGGTTTTAACTACTAGGAGCACTAGCTCTCTACATGCTTGAAGGGTTTGCAAAAGATATCAGAGGTGATGTCTGCCAAAATACAAAACAAAAGGTGTGTGCCTATCATGCAAGGAAGGCCTGTCTCATTTCAATCTGAATGTCCTACCATGTCAGTTGTTTCTCTGAAGCTTTTCTTTATCTATCCTCCCTTTCCCCTTGTGTTCCAGCCAGCTTTGACTTCAGATTTGGCACCAGATCTCCCTGAGATCTGGAGGTGTTGAGAAATATCACCTTGGATATTCACCAGTGAAGGTATCCATCTAGGACTCAGACACAGGCTTTAAAGAAACTGATATCCAAAAAGTGCTGAAAATATGTCTGTTGTATTTATTTTTAAGTAAGAAATTAATTGACATTTTTTGCCATCTAGTAGCAGTGCTTTCCTATGGTGCTTGGAGTCCAAATCTGAAATCACCATGTCAGCACATCAGATACTGAAGAGTAAACCAACTCAGAGACAAAACTGAAAATTAACAAACTCCCCATTCATAATAAGGACATCAAGGGTGCTGATGGAAATTATACAATGTTTGCATATCCCCCAAGATTTCAAATGAGAATGTCAGTACACAGGAACTATGTGGATTGTCTGACTTGGGAGCACTCTTCTGCCAGAAGATTTCTCACCTCTGATATGTGTGATACGCTCTTTAAGCATATTACTCTTAACAAGTCTACCAGCAGCCTGGAGATTTTTAACTGGTAAGAAGGTTGGGGGCCCACACTCGGGGACATGAGTCCCATCAACACTGTGCTGCCCGGGGAAGGCAGATTTTTATGGGCTATGTAAAACTGACACTAGGGCAGAGTCAAGGACACCCATAATATTTTCTGCAAATAAGCATGATTTCATGTGTTAGAAGCCAATCACAGGGATTTTTCCACTAAGTACTTAGTACTGAGGATCATAATTTCCAAAATTGTGTTCAAATTTTATGCTTTTTCTTACAACTGTAATCAAATTTTAATTCTAATCAAAAGATTGAGCTGGATCATTGGATCTTTGTATGAGAAAATACAGGCATGACAGCATGCCACACAATGCCAGTATTTCATAACTGCCTTTCAGAGACACACAAGAGAGTTTCAAAAAGCACAGGAAAAGTAGAGGGAGAGCCTTTCACAACCTGGAGTCTCATTGTCAGATACATTCAGGCTGAGTTTTTTATAAATATTGCCTCAGCAGCCAGACCAGTCAGAAAGTGGTCTGTGTCCATGTGATTCTGAGTAACCTCCTACACCCTGGCACACAGAAGGCCTTGGGAAAAGAGTCTGCTGTTCTCTTAATAGTGTATGGTCTTTCCTGGAGGGACTCGGCACAGCCTCAGGACATGGATGTCTATTAGAACGTCTGTTGTAGACTTGCCCTTCCTGAAAAAATCAGGGAATAGCAGTTATATATCTCTGTAATTCAGGACAATTTTTCATTAAAACATCTGGTACTAAATCAAAGCTTTAATAAAAGAATATGGATAGCAAATCCAGCTGAGAAAATGAGGCTCTTCTAGAGTAACAGCTGACTCAGGCACTCTGCATGTGATTTTTTTTCCAGATTAGAATCAGAAAGCCGGAAGGAAAGAAGTAAATGGCAATTTAGCATATGGGGATTTTTGGGTTTTTTTCTAAATGTCTTCCTGAATTCCAAAGATTTACTCTTCATCAACAAGATCTTGATTTACTGTCCAATCAAAGCAAATTTATTGATGGTTTGTTGGTTGAAGGCTTTAGAAACAGAACCTCTTTAAAATTCTGTGCTTGTTTTTACTTTTTCTTGACTTTTATTTGTTGTGTGGAAAAAACAAACTTTTTCTGGACATTTCTGGTAATGAAAATAAGTCCTACAGATACTTCAAGAAACAAGGAGACTTTATTCTTTATTCCAGAATCAAAACCACAGATGTACTTTTGTTGAGTACGTGATACCACTGTGCTTTTGACTGGCTCTTTAGCCTTCTGTTGCATCTCTACAAGCTTCTTCAAATGGAAAATCTGAAATTGTTTCAGGGAATTATAGTAACCATGTAATAGATTAAGATTTAAGAGTCCTCTGAGAGTCACATGTTTAAAGGAGACATTTGAATAACTCACCTAATAATACCTAGTGTGTTAAAAGACAGGAGAATCCAGACTTAATGAAGGGTAGCTACTGCTACACTTGTCCATTTTATATTGTCTCCCAAAATTTCCCCATCTGTCTTAGTAAATGTAAACTGACTATCTGCTTCGTACTGTAACTTTACATCTCATTTTCTTCTTTCATCATATTTTTTGTCTTAGTTAATAGCCAAAATCCACAAACTACACATGAAAGAAGTTATTTTAATATGGCATAAAGTGTGGAAATACATGTTTACTATTATAATTCTTTAATCCTGATAATGGATCACTTCTTAATGGATTTTTTTTTGTAATTATGTAGTAGAATTAGTACTTCTTAAAATTAGAAATTAGCAATTACCAGAAAAGACACAATATTTCAAATATTTGTAATCTAATAGTCACATTGAAAAACACACTTGCATTCAAGTAGGATGCCAAAGAGCCTCAAAAGGATTAGGAGAGATGAAAAAAAAGAACATACCAGTTGGACAGGAACAGCAAAGAGGAATCTCTAGACCAGTGTGCAACACGGGAGGTATTTATTAATAGTGAGAAGTGGCCAGAGTTTGATTCCTCCTTTCTGCCAGACTTTTAACTTTCTTTTCAGCACTTCATGTCAATTTGAAGTGAAAAATGTAGGCAGTCTTAACATCAGAACTGGGAAAGCTTAACAGAGCTTTCTTTCCAGACTTTCACAAATGAGAGGCATTGGCATCTTTGGCTGTTGCAGAGTTGGCCCTTTTTTCTTCATGGTTTTCTCGACCAGGTATTTATAAATATATATGTACGTATAGATATTCATATATAACAAATAATTCCCCCACCTGTACCTGAGGTGGAAATTGGGATCTTGTATTTGGCAAAGTTACCCACTGTCTTACCTTTTGATGACAGCCTCCAATCAAGTTCATTCTGCAGTGGATCACGTCCAAATATTCTGAGTATGTACAGCAACTCTACTCATTCCATTTTGAACATACCCCAAGTTGTTTTAAGTGAACTGCACTGTCTACTGATCAAGGGGTGTAGATGCACAGCACAGTAAGAGAAAGAATTGCACCACAAGAACCACCGCAGCCTAGGCTGCCATCATTGTTCAGGACCAGCTGGTTTGAAGCCAGCTTGGATATGTTGAACTGCATCAGATTTCCCAGTGAATGTCTGATGTGTGTCAAAAAATCGTCAGCAGCAATCTTCCCAGCAGGACTGAACAAGAAGTGGAGCTTCAGAAGAAACAGACAAGCTGTAACCTTAAAAGCATTGGTTACAAGTGAAGAAAACAGACCCATTTGAAGAATTAAACTGATCACATAAGCAGAGTTAGTCACATGATGACAGCAAAAAGTGGGTCAGTTCCACTATTTTTAGATAGAGTGAGAAGAAAAAGTTTTGTGGTGTTTTTTTTAGCAGAAATTAAGATAAAGGCTCAAGACATTGAATGAACTGGGAAATAAAACCCCAGCTATTGAGGTTTCCAGTACTGTTTCCACTGCTTTACACACGTTTCATGTGAATATTATCCTACCTACACACACGCACCTGATCAAGGAATTCTCTACAAAGAGGTTGCTTTTTATGCCATGTATCTATCATATTCTACAACTCTAGCTAGTTACAATAAACTTACTCACATTTTATAGCATATATGCAAATGCCATTATTTTGTAACACACTAGACACCAGAATATGCCATATTTCCAATAAGGAAGAAAAAGGGACTGTAATCTATTACAGAACATTGGAAACTCTTGGGAAAAAAAGTATAGAATGTTTTTACCTAATTCCTAATTACATCAGTGAGATTCACAATTCTGCTTGTTACTTGGGTTTTTGAAGCGCCTAATTTTAACACCGACTCATGGACTATTTAGATTGGGAAAGAACCTTAAGGTCATCAAGTCCAACCATTAATACAGCACTGCCAAATCCAACATTAAATCATGTTCCTGAGTGCCACATCTGTGTGCCTTTTACATAATTCTAGGGATGATAACTCCAGTACTTCCTTGGGCAGTTGCTTATAATGTTTGATAACCCTTTCAGTGAATAAATATTTCTGAATATCCAAGAAAAAACCTCCACTGGCACACCCTGAGGTCATTTCCTCTTGTCTGTCACTTGTTACTTGGGAAAAGAAACTGATCCCCACCTTGCTACTCATAAGATAGCTCCCTGCACCAGCTTCATTGATTTCTTTGGACAGTATCTTTCCAGAGACAAAGAACAAATTTCCATATAGTTATCGATTTCTTCTCCCTTAGCTGGGAATTGTCTTACAATCTTAGCTACATGTAGATGCCCATTTTGTGTTAGCATAAGACACTGAGAAAAGATGTAAGAGATCTGTGTTGTGATGAGAAGAGAATAAATCTCCAGATTTGCCTCTTCATAGCATCTATGGCATTGTCTTATCCCTGATCTCTTCCCCTTCTCTGGAACATCAGATATGAACTGTGATGTAGTTGCCCACAATTCTTATTAACTGCACACCTCACCTGGTAGTTTTAACCAGGAAGAACAAACAGGAAAATGAAGGAAGGTAAAATTTATTAGTCTTTCCCTACCGTGTGCAACTGTTTATATTCTCCTTATATCATGTAGTGCACGGTACTTGGTCTCTTCCTGCAAGGAATATTTATAATGGAGTGCATTCTCAGTAGCTGAACACTACCATGCCAGAATCTTCAGAGGTTATCAGTTTGGCTTATCATAACCTGAAAGTCAGAAGGGCCTGCTTTTCTGAAAAGCAGAAAAACCTCATCTTTAAAACTCAAGTTGCTTTCAGGTGTTTTAGGCTGGACAGTACAGAATTGACATGTTCAGTTGCTTTTGAAAACCTCAGTGGAAGTTTTCTTACTCTCTGCATGTGTCTTTGACATAAATAAAATGGACATAAATGAAAAATTAAGGAGAAGTAATAAAGATTCACATCATGTAGATGTTGAAAAGTCATAATGCTCTACTTTCAGAAGGGAATAAGCAACACACAGCACTTAGCACCAGTGGAGGATATCAGAGTGCTACTGATTCTGTCTGTCCACACTATCCATCTCCTGGCCACCGTCATGCACCGACCATCCCAGTTAAGCACCTTTCACCTTTTACAGGATGGGCTTCCAGCGAATCTAAACCAGCTGCAAACCAAACCCACACGTCTGTTCAGATCTTAAGTAACATGACCTCTCCCTAAATTAGTAAGCTCCTCATCTCCAACACTTCCCAGCACTTTGATACTAATGACCATTTAGTCTTTGCAGAGCCTTTACTATTCCTGCAAAGCTTTCTGATGAGGGCAGTGATGAATTTTCTGGATACTGAGACCCTGCACCTCTAATGAACCCCTTCACAGCCACAGGCCTTGTCAAGGCCCTCTTCACAGTGTCATTGGAGCTTTTGAGCAGCAAAGCATAAAACCAACTGGAGCAGGCAGATTATGGGCTGAGGCTTCTCCTCCCATCTCATCTCATCTCATCTCATCTCATCTCATCTCATCTCATCTCATCTCATCTCATCTCATCTCATCTCATCTCATCTCATCCCATCTCACCCCATCTCATCTCTCTGCACAGCATTTGTCTCTCTGCTGAGAAGCCTTGAGGCAGAGCTCACTCAGTAACAAGAAAAATTTAATCTTGTTTATGTAATATGTGAGGTCTGTGAGAACTAACCAAAAGGAACATAAACTTTCTTGTTTCTTCTGTACCTTTTACTGCAACATGCTGAAACACTATTAGAACATTTACAGAAAAATCACATGAAGAGATGCACTGATGGTGTTGTAAGATTAATTAACTCTCAATGTGGTTGCTTCTAGCTATGTTAGTACTAGTATAAACCAGAGTCTGCCCAAATGTTCACACTTCCATACACTCATGCTCAAATAAGATTCAGGTTTTTCTTCAGTGTTTCAGTGAAACCAAACATAGATATGCTGGCAAGCTTATCATAACCTGAAAGCATTTACAGCAGACAATTCAAGTTTATTTAATATGGCATTTCCAGAATGTACATGGGTTTTTAAGTGATGTGCATAAAGTGAATCTAGTGATGCAGAGAACAATGAAAATAATTTAAATTGGACATGAATTGAACCTAAAGTGCCTATCAGTTGCTATTACTGCATGTGGTCAGTATTGCAAGCAAAGATGCCTGGTAACTTCAGAAGTGGGTGTGCTGCAATATTCTCAAAACACTGAGTCTTTGCAGAGCTATGACTCATTGAACCACAGCTGTCTGAGGACTTTCTGAACGTCAGCATAGGATAAGATCCTTTCTACCTCTCTTGGGAAACAGTCAGATCATCACTTTAAATTCCCAAGGGCAAGACATTAAGAGTTCTTACTTTAATAATCACTCTTGAAGATATTTTTTCTTTTAGCTGAAAACTTCAGTAATTGTTTCTTAAAGTCTTTTTAAACAAATATTTGTAACTGCTAGGAAAGTCAACCTTCTTCTCCCTGATAAAGGCCAGAAATGCAATTATGTTATTCCTTGCACCTACTTTCTTCTAGTTATGTCAGACAGGAGTCAGTCTTACAGCTAATTTTTCTAAGAATTAAAGGGCAAAGCTAGAAGGGATATGAGACCCCTCAGGTATTATATGGATGAACAAAGATACAGTCTGGACTGAAAAACTGTGGCAAAGCTCAGGTACCAAATAGGTGAATGTTGTACAGGCTTGTTCCAATGTATGGCCCTACCACACTAGACTCAGGTTTCAGCCACACAAATGTGAAATCAGAGAAATAAAAACGGGCGAAGAATTGTCCTTTTACTAGGACTGCGTGACACCATTTCAGCTACTGAAATGTTTTAGGTAGTTTCATAGCAGAATAAAGTGGGCACAGGTTGCTGATGTTACACGTGGTGCCTCAGCTAGGATCCAAGTCATAGTCACTTCACTAATGTGAGACTTGACCTCAAAATGCCTCCAGCTTGAGAAAACAAACCACATCTCTTTTACAGTCAGCTGGAACGCAGATGACAGCAACACCTGGTAGTTGGTTTAACAGCTTTTCTGATTGTGCTGCATGCCAATGAAGTTGTCATTTGGCGACATCCTGGGCTGAATTTATGCCAAAATTATAAAATTCACATCACACCCAGGCACTCTTCATGAGCTACTGGCAGGTGCTCTGACTGAGGGGCTGCAGTTTCTCACAGCCTGCACCATCAGGCTACTGCGGTATTCTTCCATACACCCCTGTAGGCTGTTAGTCCTAACTGTGCATCTCCTACAGCACCCCCACAGCCCCTCGTCCCCTGACAGCCCTCACTTTAAAAGCTCTTAATATGATGGCAGTCGCCACTGAAGCTGTGAGGTCATCCAGTGGTTTTAACTAGCTACCTCAGATGTGTATAGATGGAGTTTTCCATATATAAACCGACTCTGAGGTGGGACAGTATCTCCTTATAGACGATATGGCTCCTCTTAAGGAGGAATTTCTTCACAGAAAGCCCGATGAGACATTGGAAGGGGCTGCCATTGCAATGGAGTCACCGTCCCTGGCGGTGTTTAAGGAAATACTGGATGTGGCACTCAGTGCCATGGTCTCGTTGACAGGGAGGTGTTGGCTCCTAAGTTGGACTCGGCGACCTCAGAGGTCTTTTCCAAGCTAATTGGTTCTGTGAATCTGCGATGGCAAACCCGCACGCGGCCCCGCGGGCGCGCCGCGGCCCAGCCGCGGGCTGCCCGGGCCTCGGGCCGGCGGGGCGCGGCCGGGGCAGACCCCTCCCTGCGCTCACTTCCTGCGGGGCGGGGCTTGCTGCGGGCGGATGCGAGCGGTCCTGGCGCCGGCAAGGTGACTGCGGGGCGGCCGCGCAGTGCCGGGCCGGGCCGGGCCGGGCTGGCTCTCCGCCGCCGATGTGCGGGGAGGCGGCAGCGGCGGGGGCGGCAGCGGGAGCGCGGCTGTGCCTGGGGGCGGGGCGGCGCGCGGGTCGGGGCGCGTCCCCGTGGAATGCGGGGATCCAGAGCCCCGGAGATGCGGGCGCGGGTCCCCAGGAGAAGCGGGATCCAGAGCCCCCGCAGGGGAAAGGTGTGCACGGGGACACTGTCCAGAGGAGCAGAGAGAGCGGCGGGCCGCAGGCGTGGCTTGTCCCGGGATGTGCGGAAGCGGGGGAGTACCAGGGCAGCCTTGTGTAACAAGTGAATGGCCTGAAGTATCAGAACGGGTTTAGATTGGATATTACAAAAAGGCACTTCACCCAGAGGATGGCTGGGACGGATTCCCTAAGGAAGTGGTCACAGCACCAGCCTGACAGGGTCCAGGAAGCGTTTGGACAATGCTCTCGGGCGTTGTCCTGTGCAGTAAAAAGAGTTGGACTCAATGGTCTTTGTGGTTCCCTTCCAGTTCAGCATTGCAGTAATCATATTCTGTGATTCTTGGTGTATCAATATTTGGAGAAGCACAGGGGTTGATCCCTTGCCCCGGGAAGGAGCCTGGTGGAGACATCAGCCACATTCATGGGGGGAATCGTGGGGAGCATTTTTGCCCTGAAACATGTGCAAGGCAATGGATGCTTTTCCACCCTCACAGAGGTGTTTGAGGGTGTCGTTTGATGTTTGGTCACCTGCACTGGGCTCTAGGAAGAGGCCCTGGGTGTGTGTGCGCACAGGCGATGTAGAACCAATGGCTCAGCGCATGGGTGGAGAAGGGTGGTGGGAATACACATACTGGTACAAGGTGTGGGGAGAGCTCAGGTACAATAACCTGTGTGCCACACAGCAGAGCAGTTGGGAAGATGAAATTGCCTTCAACACATGGGCATACACAGAGTGTAGAGACAGGGTCTTTGATTTTATAAGCCAGTGTTTCAGAGGCATGAATGTAGAATATAGACTATACAGGTGGTGTCATTTGTTTGTGAAACAGTGATTGAGGGCTGTGTCATGCTCTGGGGCCTGCTAACAGAAATAGTAGCTGCTTGGCTGCTGTAAAGTCTGGCCCAGAATTTCCCAGTCTCAAAAAGTCCTTGAATCTGTAATAATCTAAAAGCTTTAGGATGGAATATAGAAGAGCAGTAGACCAAAGCACATGGAGATTAAGTATTTCAAGTAGTCCTTCATGGAAGACTGTTTTATTTCTTTAGCCTTCTGCTAAAGATTGCTAGTTCCTGCAAGGTGGAAGAGATAGACCTTGGAACAGGAGGATCCCCCAGCTAGAGAGTTCTATGTAGATCAAACTCAGTATATCGTCAAACATCTAGAAACTAAGAGGCAAATGTCAGCAATTCATAATTTCGTATAATTTTGGTGAACTGTCCTGAAAAGAGATGACTTGCCTGAAAAAGCTGATAATAAATTCTAAAACCACAGTGGTAACAAAATTTTGTAACTAGGGCATCACAGCTATGCTTGAAGGAATTTGCTGTTAATGGCCATTGCTTTTTGACAGTGAATACTGTCTGAAATTAAGAATTATTTTTGCATTTAGGCTCAGAAAAGTTTGGAGTCAGGATAGAATAATGTCTGTTATTAAACTGTGATGTAGCAATACATCAGATGCTTTCTAGTTATCCTAGAAAACAATAAACCAATTTAATTGGTGGCAAATTTCCACATGCAGTTGATAATTATACTGCATTGTTACCTGCCTTATACTAGGGTAGATATTTTGGTTCTTCAGATACGCAGGTGTTTAAAATTGGCAGCAATAGAAAACCTGTCGGCACCAAGGCCAGTATGTGGCTCACTCGGCAGCTTTTTGAAACTACTGTGTTACAGAGTTTTAAGGCAGTATTGGAAATAATTCTGCTTTGAAATATAATGTTAACAGAAGTTGAAATGGACAAATACCAGGAAGTGCCTTTGATTCTAGTCAATTCAGACAGATTTGGAGTGTTTCCACATCTACATCTAAAATTATTTCAAGAGACCATTATTACAGCCAAATACTAACTGTAATTAAATGAGATCTTCATGGCTGGAAAGATATGTGGGCTAGTGATTCAGTTCTGTTGGATCTGTGAAAAAATGGTGGGAAAAGAGATTTTATTTTTTCTCACCTTACAGACCTTCTGTTTTAGGAGATGGTATGTTCTGTGTCTGGATGGAAAGTTTTTAGAATTTTTGACAATGCTTGAAGAAAAAAGAAAGACAGAAAACTATTCTGCTTCTTAAAAGACTGTTTTGCATAAATGAAGAGAAACTGCTTTGTCAGAGGGGTCATGGTGGTCCTAGCTCAGACAGGTAACTTGGAGTTAGCAGACTTCAGTTTAGTTTGCTTTGTCACGTCCTTATTTTGCAGTTTTTTACTTTGGCTTCTTGTTTTATATAGTATACAATATGTATGCAGCAGTGGCCAACTTGAAGAGTTTTGTGAGGTTTCGCTCTAGTTATACTAATATTGTTCATGCAGCTTCAAAGAACAAGCTTATAGGTGTGTCAAAAGTGGCATTCACATCTTGATCACCATTTTATTTGAATTAGTGGCTAGTTTTACATAAATAGTGACAGGATGTTGTGCTCAGAACCCCCTCTGAAGAGAGGCTGTTTTAGAAATGAGGAAGAACAGTGGGGTCTGTTAGATCTGAGTCTGGCTGGTGTCACTGCCAGTGATAGTCACTGATAGTTTTCTCTGATAGTTTTCACTGATAGTTTTGCAGAGCTGTAATGGATTGCAAGTGGATTAGAGATACCACATTACCTTTGACAACTTCGCACAGATTCCTGATCACCCTGATGTTGCTATTACACCAAAGCATTGTATAGTCATGTGTGATGAAACCTAAACTAATGTCTTAAAAATAGGGAAATCTTGACATTTTGTAAGTTGAATCTTGATTTTGTAAGTTTCATGAGAGTGTGATATCACAGTAGCCTTTCTTTTAGAACTTTACTGAAAAAATCTGAATGCAGTCTAAAAGGAGCATGGAATTGCTCCTGTTAATATTATCATGTACTGTCACACTTTTCTAGCTGGCAAAATCAGTAGAAAGATTGAGACTGTTTTGAGTCAAGGATAAGCAAGACTTGTCCATTAATCCAGAAGAAGTTGCATCTGCAGAGTGGAGCAAAAATCTGACATAACATCAGATTTATACCAAAAGGATGGTGCTTACTTAAACTCTTGCCAGCACCTTAGTAATTTCTGCTTGGGAGGAGAGGAAATTTGGGTTATTTTGATGTTTTGTATTATTGATTTTCCTAATGTACTTTGGCCTACAAAAGGGTATGTAGGGCCTTGGAAATAAATGTTTAACTTGCTTTACCTCACCAAAATGTGTTTAATGGAGATACATAAGCTGTCTTAGTAAAAACTTTTTATTTTTATTTACAGAGTCTGTCAGTGGATGCACCTGAGCAATTTACTCCATTCCTTTATTTGGAATGTGAGATTTTCTTTCTTTCATTTACTAGGGCAGAATAGTTTTTCTACTTATGCAGAGGTTTCCATCAGAATAGGGAGAAGTAATTTTACTGTTTGATTACAGTTGAACTTCATAACACTTAAATATTGTTTATACAGAATTTTTATATACTTTTTGTAGAAATAGAAGCATTAAAATTGAGTTTTAACTGGAAAAAAAATTCTATTCTAAATTTTGGAAAGAGAGCCCCATTTGTTCTGTTAGGCACTAGATGTCAATCATAAGTGCAGTAGTATCCATAGTTGGGGCTGAACTTGTGTGTATTGTTCATGAAGTGATTACTATTTGATGTAAGTAAATTACTGTTATTAATGACACACTTCTTGTTTTCTCTATTATGTTAGGAGGTGTACTTCAAGAATCTTTCAAAACAGAAGCAAAAGGAAGTAATGGAGAAGAATGGAAACAACCACAAACTTCGTGTTTGTGTTGCTACTTGCAACCGTGCTGATTATTCAAAATTAGCTCCCATTATGTTTGGTATTAAGGCAGAACCACAGTTTTTTGAGCTTGATGTCGTAGTGCTTGGTTCCCACCTGATTGATGATTATGGGTAAGGTGAATTTTTATCTACCAGTATGTTTCTGAGGTGTTAGCAATGCATTAGGTAAAACAAACTCTTGGCATCATGAGTGCAGACAACAAAGTTTTACTTTTTTTCCCCACAATTTTATTTTGCAGCTCCTTATGAGATTGCATATTTTATGCAATCATTTTTTTCAGCCAGTCTTTGAATTCTAGAAAGTTTTGTGCAAGTGCTGTAATTGAGACCCCAAAAAGAATCGCAGTCTGTATGAAGTGAGAAAGTGATATCCTGCATTTTTCCCTGAAACCTGGTGATTGTCAAATGGAAATGTGCTACAGGTTTTTAATTTTCATAGAGAAAAGAGCCTCCTCAGTCATGTTAAATTGCAGCTCTTCTGCTTTACAGAGTTTGGAGAAAGAACATATTGCATATGCCAGGAGAACACTGTCAGTTCTTACTTCCAGTCTTGTGGAGGCAGGAAACTGTCGTCATATGTTTCTGACAAAATGAATGACAAAATTTAATAACAAAATGATAGCTATATGGTTATCTGGTCGTGTATGGGTAGGTGGGAGAGAATGGAGTCCCTGTCCATAGCTTTCCTAAGTAAGCAGTCAAATCACCCACTCAGGAGGATGAGATGTCCTGGTCCAAATCCCTTGGAAGGACTTCCCACATGCCAGGTGGATATTCTCCTAGTTGCTGGGGGAAAAGGTAGAAGAAACAGCATGGATGGCCTTTCTGGAATTGTGGTTGATTTTCCTCAGGCAGCATTTACCAGTTTGAACCCAGTAAGTGGAATAGATATGAAACTGCATATTCTGGAAAACAAAATCAGACTTTGGCTAAGGTCTGCAATATATATCGGCATTGTCGAACTTTCAGAAATGTATAAGTGTGTCTTCAAGTAGAGATACTTTTTGGACTTTCCAATGAGAAATTTTGGCATTTTATGAGCCAAGACAGGAGGAAGTTATATTATCTCAAACTAGTAAGACAGGATGTTCCACTGGTGACTGTTCTCTTTCTGCACATTACAGCGCTCTGTTCCTTGCTTTGTACTGGACATTGTTTCCATCCAGTAACTTGGCAAGGTGAATTCAACATCACAAAAGTAACCTGATTCAAAAAAAAAAAAAAAAAAAAAACGTTTAACTTCTTGACAGATTAGTATGTTCAATTGCACCCTCTCTGATTGGAGAAATAAAGTAGTCCTGTTTCATTTGCCATAAAGGACAAACATGGCCCTGATTTCTGCATATCGCATAGCCCTTGGCTGTCCGCAAGACTTGTGCAAAGTAATACAAAATACTACTTTTCCAGTTCCAAGGTGTTTAACATTTGTTTCTGTATTGTGAATGATTTATGATACACAAAGCAAACAGTAGAGATTTTGATCTGGCAAGCATCAATGCACAGTCTCAATTGTCTCCTAGGTTTTCACCTTTCGAAAGGCAAAGAATACAGAAACAAAGAGAAAAAAGTTTTCTGAGATAAATGTACATAATCAGGAACATGGTAGGTCTATGAAGGATATTTGCAAATGGAGTTGGAATTTAATGAAATTTATGCTGTATAAATGCGAGCCCCTTTACTCAGTAAAGTAAAAAGGATATGCCTTTAAAAAATACAGAATCTGAAATAATATATGCTACCTGCAGGATGTTTTCTTTAAACATAAAGGCCTCAGCTTTGCATCACATTGGTTGTTGTATTTATAGTTGTCCACAGAAAAGTCAATAAACATACCCTTTCTGACAGGAAGTCATGCCATATCTATTCTCTGCAAGTCTCAGTGGACATATGAACAAAGAGTTTGATTTCTGAAGATTTCCACAATATGTTCAGCACAGTTAGTTCTTCCTTAAAGGTGTCTAGAAAAACTGGATGTTTGGAATATTCGGGAGGATCTTCACATGGATGAGAATATTCTGTTAAAGTCTTAAAAGCTTCTTTCCTCAGTGAAGAAGTTGTGGAAAGCAGGTCTTTTTTCAACCCCAGTACAGCTGTTGTAATTCATGTTTATTTTGTGAAGCAATATTGCTGTAAAATCAAGTTGTATTTGCTCTAATAACACTTTTTCTCTGACCTTCAGTAATACCTATCGTATGATTGAACAAGATGACTTTGATATTCATACAAGACTGCACACCATCGTGAGAGGGGAGGATGAGGCAGCTATGGTGGAGTCTGTGGGCCTTGCATTAGTCAAGTTACCTGATGTCCTCAACCGCCTGAAACCTGACATAATGATAGTTCATGGGGACAGATTCGATGCTTTGGCCCTGGCCACGTCCGCAGCCCTGATGAACATTCGCATTCTTCACATTGAAGGTGGGGAAGTCAGCGGGACCATCGATGACTCCATCAGACATGCCATAACCAAACTGGCCCATTACCACGTGTGCTGCACAAGGAGTGCAGAGCAGCACCTGATAGCCATGTGTGAAGACCACGACCGCATCCTTTTAGCAGGCTGTCCCTCATATGACAAGCTTCTCTCTGCCAAAAACAAGGACTACATGAGCATTATTAGCATGTGGCTAGGTAAGCAGGCCACTTCTTATGTTTTTCTCACATGCCTTTCAACACTAGACGAACTCAGTAAGTAGGCTATCAGTCAAAACATAATATATATTTTTAATAGTACTTGGTATTTCTTTCTACATTTGCTTTCATTCTGCCACATACAACTGAAAAGCTACAAATCTATTTAACTGACTACTTCCAGACCTTCTGCCAAGTCAAAAGATAACTCCTTAAATGGGTAATTTCTCTGAGCTGAACACTTTAAAAGCAGAACAGTCTTACATGAGCAGTTACTTTGGTGTAGTAGAGTTTTAGTTAAATAGAATCAAAGCTGTTCAGGCCTAATATAAAAAAAATCACACAGAATTTGTATTATGAACCTTTTTTTGAGGAATGCACTGCCACAGGACAACATGCATCAAAGGCTTTTGGTGTTTAATACTCACTGACTTAGAAATAATTCGTGTAAACAGTGGGGTTTTATGTTTGCTTTTTATCTTTGACAAAGCCGTGTCCTATATGTCTACCAAGTGTAGAAGCAGGAATCTTTTTCAATCAGTATGTTTTGCAGATAAATGTTTATCAAATGTACTAAGACCAGTGTGACTGACTGTTTTAAAACCATGGAAATTAGGTCTTTGCTTGAGAATGGACAACTGACAGAAAATCAGAGCAGCTTCAGGCGTTACTCCAGATTTATAGTGGTGTGAGAACAGTGTCTTGATCTCCTGGTATAGTCTTGGAAAGCTTCAGAAGTAGGCTTGCAAGTTAACAGTTTGTAGACATTTAGGCAGTGATCTCTAAAATTATGAGACGTGCTTAGAGACACCCATAACAAGCTAGGCTACCCTGTAAGTCCCTTGATTTTTATTCCAGCGTTTTCCCTATGTGTTAGATATATCCCATTCAGTGCCTCAACTTTTCAGGGTTTCACATCTGTAGTTCCAAAAGTATGTCCTTCCTTCCTCTTGCTATTCTACACCAATAAGAAAACTTCTCTTGCCCTCCATTTGGACAGGTGAAGATGTCAAAACCAGAGATTATATAGTTGCTCTACAGCATCCTGTAACCACAGATATTAAACATTCCATAAAGATGTTTGAGCTGACACTAGATGCACTCATCTCCTTCAACAAGAGAACACTTGTTCTATTCCCTAATGTGGATGCAGGTGAGTAGAATACCTTCATGACAGAGTGACACATAAGAGATTGTCTTCAAAAGAGTGCTTTTATCCCAGGTCCTCCAGCCAGATGGAAATAGCTGGATTGTGGCAGCCTCGTGGATGCTTCTGCTGCAGCTCTGTGTTCACATTGCTAGAGGATATTTCAGTTTTTCAGTGTGGGAAGGAAAACGAGGAGAAACCAGGTGACGTGTAGGAGCAATGTTAGTGCCTCTTAAATTAGCTTAAAACTACAAAGACACTTTTGCAGTGAATTCTTGTATCAAACTTTGGCATATGTGCTGAGCTAAACGATTTACAGTGTAAGGATAAAAAGAGCAAAAACCTGTTCAGAGCTGGCAACTCAGTGAATGGCTGGGTACTATATTCTTTGTGTGCCTGGACTTTGATTTTAAAAGTGGAACTTAAATCATTTATTCCACTTTGCTTTTCTGTAGGAAGCAAAGAGATGGTTCGTGTGATGAGGAAGAAGGGCATTGAACACCATCCCAATTTTCGGGCAGTGAAGCATGTGCCATTTGACCAGTTCATTCAGCTAGTCGCTCACGCTGGTTGTATGATTGGTAACAGCAGTTGTGGTGTCAGAGAGGTGGGAGCGTTTGGCACACCTGTCATCAACCTGGGGACACGGCAGACGGGAAGAGAAACAGGTACATGTTTGCTTAACTGTGTTTTGTAGTGCAGGACTGTGTCTCAGAGGTGTCACCATTGCTTTAGTGGGAGCAAGGGGAGGCACAGAAGTGATGAAGAGTGATGTCAATCTGATGGGCATCTTGCCCTCACAGAGGAAGTAAAACCAATTTTTTTTTCATTTCTAAAGCAGCTCATACTCTAATGCAATTAGAGCATCTGATCTGTCCTATTTTAATTTTTTGTTGTCTAGGTGAAAATGTTCTTCATGTTCGTGATGCTGATACACAGGATAAGATTCTTCATGCTCTACAGCTGCAGTTTGGGAAGCAATATCCATGGTGAGTACACTCAATTCATTGAAGGGGATGTTAAAGCAGTAGAGTAAAAGGCATTTAGTCCTAAGATGTTTCATCATATTTAATTGGAGTTCTTTTGATGAACTGATCTGAGGTTACAAATGATTTTTCATTTCAGAACTGTAATGTGATGTCTCACGTGCAGTAGTAATGTTACTAGTAATGTTTCAATACAAGTTCATTTAACATATTCATGTTTCAATACGTGTTCATTTAACATCCAACAGAAAGTCAAGAAGACAAAATTCATATTAACCTAGACCAGTGTGATTAAGAGAGCTTGTTCTTTAGGAGCAGCATGGGGGAGAACATCCTGTCTGCCTACTTTGACTTGTGCCTTAAGGACACTTTGTGTGGGTACAAATGATACTGAGAGCTAGAAAATGGCCAGGATCAGGGAAGACTATAAAGCCCTGGGGAGGCACATGAAAAACATCTCTGCCCAAGTCATCTCCTCATGTATCCTACCAGTCAGAGAAATCAGGACAGTCAGAGGCAGACACATTGTGCAGATCAGTGTCTGGGTTTGTGGCTGGTGGTATCAAGAATGTTTTGGCTTTTATAACAGTGGGTTGTGTTTTTATTATTTTTAGCCTGTTACAGGGGAATTGGATCCCCCGGCTAAAAAGGGCATAAAAAGGGCAGTGTGTCTTTGGCAGCAGGCTGGCCGGTCTAGTGAGATGGACTTTAAACTGAAGGACTGGGAATCAGCGTGCAAATGGCAACAATTGTGCCATTGCTTCCTCCTGGGGAGCAGGTCGTAGCAACCACTGCAGTCACATGTTCCTTGGCTGCAGCTCAGATTGAAGATCATCTCATTTTGAGGCAATTTAAAGAGATGGGCACTCTGAAACGAGTAACATCCCCCTTGATTCCAGCCAATCCCTTTCCACCAATAAGGAACAACTCACCAGTAGATGCTAGTGAAAAAATAAGTTTATTAACAAACAGGATGGCAGCAGGTGAGGGGAAAGTTAATAACTGTTAGATACCAAACTGCTAAATCTCACAACCCCACAGGAACAGAGAGAGACCTGAAATGCTGGAAATAACTGTTCCTGAAGTGGTGCCTGACAGAGGCAGCTGCATGGCTGAAGGACAAAGGGAAAGGGGCATCACACCCTTCCCTTCCAGGGTGGTGCCTCCCAGTTGACCACACATTTTCAGGAACAAAGAGGCAAGATGGTGAGAACCCCCACGGAAAGCAGGAGTCTGCAGAGCAGTTCTGGAGGCAGATGGAAACTTGCTGGTTCAAGTGGCTGCTGCCACTTCCTCCTGCTGTCCATGGGCTCGGCCACTGCTGCTGCCGTGCTCTGCACCATGGTTCTGGCATGGGCTGGTGGGGAAGGAGCAGTCCATCCGCACTGGCGCAGGATGCCTGACCCCAGGAACTCGCTGGCTTATTTGCTGCCAGCAGACCTTGCAAAGTTCACTTTGAAACACTTTCTGACTGCAAAATGCAGTTTTTAGAATGGCAAACCCAAGGCTGCCACAGAAGGGAGAAGCTCTACTCCCATAGTCTTCTCTCCTGGAGCAGCTCGGACTGAGGCGGGGCCAGCCCCTCCCTGCAGCAGCAGGAGGGCACGTACGGACTTTGCCCCAGGACAGCCCAGAAACACCAACTGGAGTCTGTCTGGGGCAAGGTGGGGGGAGGGGGAAATGAAAAGAGAACCCAAAAAGGGAAGGGAAAAACTCTGCCAAAACAAAGATGAAACAGCCCTCAAAGCAAACACTAGGCAGCAAAAGGCAGGAAACTGCCTGGGCAAGGTGATTTTAAAAGTGCCCTCCCTCCTGCCACACACACACAAGGTCCCCAGCCGTAGGGTCTTGAAGAGACAGTGTGGTATTTGCCGGGTCCCCAGGACAGAGGAAGAATTGAGAATCTGACTCCATGTTCTTAGAAGGCTAATTTATTGTTTTATGATATGATATGATATGATATGATATGATATGATATGATATGATATGATATGATATGATATGATATGATATGATATATATTATATTATATTATATTATATTATATTATATTATATTATATTATATTATATTATATTATATTATATTATATTATATTATATTATATTATATTATATTATATTATATTATATTATATTATATTATATTATAGAATGCTATACTAAAACTATACTAAAGAATAGAGGAAGGATCCTTACAGAAGGCTTAACAAGATACTAATTTAAAACTCATGACTTCTTCCAGAGTCCCGACATAGCCAGATGGTGATTGGTCATTAAGGAAAAACAATTCACATGAAACCAATCAAATAACCACCTGTTGGATAAACAATCTCCAACCACATTCCAAAGCAGCAAAACACAGGAGAAGCAATCAGATAATTATTGTTTTCATTCTTCTCTGAGACTTCTCAGCTTCCCAGGTGAAGAAATCCTGGCAAAGGGATTTTTCAGAAAATATGACAGTGACAAGACAGTAATGATTTTTTGGCACATATAGTTGTGGAATACAATAGCATTATAGATCACTCCAGGACAAGATCATAGGGCAAAACACATCAAGGGTTTTTATGACTGTGGTGTTCATGACTCTTACACCCCTTCAAGCAGCCTGATTGTTTGATCTTCCGTGAAGTGCCTGTATACCAATGCACTCAGCAAGTGGTATAAACAAGGTAATCTAATAAACTGCAAATGTATGTGAGGTTGCAGAGCCATGATCTCATTGGAATTATGGCAACATACCCAGAATGTTGTCATGGATGGCTGTGTATAGAGATAAATGTTGTCATGGATGGCTATATCTAGAGAGGACAAGTCAGAGAAGCAAGGTGGTGGAGTTGCTCTTTGTGTGAGAGAGCAATTGGACTGTATCAGGCTCTACTCAGGGACAGATGAACAAGTTGAGAGTTTATGGATGAGAATTAAGCGACAGGCTAATATGGGTGACACTGTTGTGGTATTTACCAGAGGCCACCTGATGAAGAGAGGAAGTTGATGAGGCTTTGTGTGGGCAACTGAAATAGCGTCACAGGCCTTGGTTCTCCCGGGAGGTTTGTACCTGATATTTGTTAAGAGTGATGACACAGCTTGGCACACAGTTCAGGAAGTTTCTGCAGATCAGTGAAGATAATTTTGATGCAATGGTGGAGGAGCCAGTGAGGAAAGGTGTGTTCTAGACATTTTACTAACAAACCAGCAGGCACTGGTTGAAGATATGAAGGCTGGGGACAGCATTGGCTGCAGTGATCATTAGAAACTCAGAATCTTCCACTGGGGAAGCAAAACAGCAAGCAAGATTAGAACCCTAAACTTGCAAAGAGCTAACTTTACCCTCTTCAAGGGCCTATTTGGAGGAATCTGATGGGTTAGGACTCCAGATGAGAAGGGTGTCCAAAGAGCTGGTCAGTATTCAAGCATCGCTTCCTCTGACCTAAAGACCCGTGCATCCCTATGATCCAGAAATCAGGCAAAGCGGACTGGAGCCTTACATAGATGAGATTCTAGTAAAACTCAAACAGAAGAAAGAAATTTACGGGATGTGAAAAAAGGGACAGGCCACATGGGAGGACTATAGGAACATTGTCAGAATATGCAGGGATGTGAGAAGGAAGGCCAAAGGCCACTTGGAATTCAGTCTGGCCGGGGATATAAAGGACAGCAAGAAGGACTTCTACAATTTCATCAGCAGCAACAGGAAGAACAGGGGAGATGTGTGGCTGCTGCTGGATCATATGGGTGTCTGGTGTTGGAAGACACTGAGAAGGGCAAATTATTGAATGCCTTCTTTGCTTCAGTGTTTACTGCTGAGAACAGCCTTCAGGAATCCCAGATGTCAGAGGTAAGAAGAAAAGGCTGGAGAATGGAAGACTTGCTTGTAGAGGGTTGGGTTAGAGATCAGCTAGGCAGATTAAACACCCATAAATCTACAGACCTCATGGGATGCACCCATGTGTCCTGTGGGAGCTGGCAGATGTTGCTAAGCCAGTCTCCATTATCTTTGAAAAATCATGGAGTGGGAAAGATGCCTAATAACTGGAGGAAAGCCAATGATCTTCGAAAAGGGCAACAGAGAAGGGCTGGTGGGAGATATGGTTGTTGGGGGCCGTTTGGGATACAGTGATCATGAAATAATAGAATTCTCAATAATTGGTGAAACAAGGAGGGGCACCAAGAAAACTTCCACGCTGGACTTCCAGAGGGCAGACTTTGGCCTATTCAAGAAGCCTGATTCAGAAAGATCCTTCGGAAGCAGCCCTTGAAAACAAGGGGGTACAGGAAGAAAGTAATCTTGAAAGCACAGGAGCAGGCTGTCCCTGTGTGCCAAAAGATGAGCTGTTGGAGAAGATGACTGACCTGGATGAAAAAAGAACTTCCGAAGGAACTAAGGGAGAAAAAGATGATGACCTTTGGAAAAAGGGGCAGGTGATTCAGGAAATATTTAAGGATGTGGCTAGGTCTAGTCGGAAAAAAAAATCTAGGGAGGTAAAAGCCCAATTAAAACTTAATCTGGTCACTTCTGTGAAGAATAATAAAAATATTTTTATAAATACATTAATGGCAAAAGGGGAGGCAAGGATAATCTCCATTAATTATTAGATGGGGAATGGTATTTAGTAACTAAAGATGATGAAGAGGCAGAGATACTTAACACCTTCTTTGCCTCAATTTTTAACAGAAAGACAGGTTGTCTTCAGGACAGCTGTCCTCTTGGGCTGGTAGATGGGGACAGGGAGCAGAATGATCCCCCTGTTCTCCAGGGGGAGGCAGTCAGAGACCTGCTGAGCCACTTAGATGCTCACAAGTGTATGGGCCCAGGTGGCCATCCCAGGGGGAGGAGGGAGCTGGCAGATGAGCTTGTGAAGCCTCTCCATCATTTACCAGCAATCCTGGCTCACTGAGGAGGTCCCAGATGACTGGAAGCTGGCCAATGTGATGTCCATCCACAAAAAGGGCAAGAAGGAGGATCCAGGACACTACAGACCTGTCAGCCTGACCTCTGTGCCTGGCAGGAGAAATCATCCCAAGTGTGGTCACGTGGCACCTACAGGATGGCCCAGGGCTCAGATGCAGCCAGCATGGATTTAGGAGGGGCAGGTCCTGCCTGACCAACCTGATCTCCTTTTATAACCAGGTGACCCACCTGGTGGATGAGGGGAAGGCTGTGGATGTTGTCCACCTGACCTTCAGCAATGCCTTTGACACCATCTCTCCACAGCAATCCTGGAAAAGCTGGCAGCCCATGGCTTGGACAGGAGCACTCCTTGCTGGGCTCAGAACTGGCTGGATGGTGGGGTTCATGGAGTGGAGGTGACTTGTGTCACATCCAGTTAGTGGGCAGTCACCAGTGGTGTCCCTCAGGGTCTCTGCTGGGATCAGTCCTGTTTCATATCTTCATTGATGATCTGGACGAGGGGATGGAGTCCACCATCAGTAAATTTGCAGATGACATCAAGGTGGGAGCAAATATTGATCTGTTAGAGGGTAGGAGGGCTCTGCAGAGGGACCTGGACAGGCTGGATAGACAGGCTGAGTCCAGTGATATGAGGTTTAACAAGTCCAAGTCCCAGGTCCCAGACTTAAGCCACAACAACCCCCTGCATTGTTATAGGCTGGGGATGGTGTGGCTGGACAGTGCCCAGGCAGAAAGGGACCTGGGAGTGCTGGTCCACAGCCAACTGAATGTTAGCCAGGGAGCCAAGAAGGCCAGTGGCATCCTGGCCTATGTCAGGAATGGTGTGGCCAGCAGGAGCAGGGCAGTGATTCTTCCTCTGTACTCCGCGCTGGTGTGGCAACACCTTGAGTGCTGTGTCCAGTTCCTCAATTTAGGAAGGATGCTGAGATGCTTGAATTCATGCAGAATAGGGCGACAAGGCTGGTGAAGGGCCTGGAATACAGATCCTATGAGGAATGGATGAGGGAGCTGGGAGTTTGGCTTGGAAAAAAGGAGGCTCAAGGAGACCTTATCACTCTCTACAACTCCCTGACAAGAGGCTGTAGCCAGGTGGAAGTTTAGGCTAGATATTAGAAAGAATTCTTCAGGGAAAGAGTGGTTTAGCATTGGCATGTGCTACCCGGGTGTGAAAGACAGTATAAAGTTCCCCTCATTTGCCTCATGACCATCCCAAGAACAGACATCGGGACCCTGAGGAGCCTGATTGGAATTCTGGCCTGCCAGTGGTGGATGAACTTCCAAAAATCCTGAGGCCCCTGAGCAGAGTTCTGGCCTGCCAAGCGATTGTTCACAACTGTGTCTACAGTGACTGCTTCTAGCAGGGCCTGCCAAGGGGCAACATGCCCTATATGCTTGCACCTGCTTCACAACAATAGGCCAGGAATTCTCCCACATCTTGGCCAGATGAACTTGCTGGGGCAACTTTGATAGCCCCCCCCAAAGAAAATCCTTCATCTGCTCCACTACCACCGTGATGGACAGAGATTGAAGCCCCCCTCCCAAGGACTGAGACTGAGATCCCCATACTTCTGATCCAGGGGTGCTGGCTGACTGAAGTAGGAAGCCTGCTAAGTGTTGCCTGCAGATGTGTTCACTGCACCTAGAGTGGTTTCCCATAGAAACCAGTGCTGAAACACAATGGGTCCTGCTCACTGCTGATACTGACTTATGCTGCTGAGAACATGGACTGTCTGTACCCATCTTCAATACCTTTTTCCCTTCAGCCATTTCAATAGACTCACTTCAAGATCTGTTCCCCCCCTCAGCAATGGACCATAGTAGAACCCTGAGATAACCAGGACTTCGAGATTTCCCCAGCGTAACAGGCAGATCCTCAGCTGGACTGCAAAGGACTTTGTCTCTACGTTTGGTAGCTATAACACCCCCCCCACCACCCTTTCTCTCTCCCCCTTTCTCTATCTTTTTTCTCTCAATCCCTCTATCGCATTTGCTGTGGTCATTCAATAAAGGTGCGTTTGTTTTGATTAATACTGAAATCCCCACTGCGTTGAGTTTTGCACTCTGAACCATCACGACCCCCGTTCGTATGAGTGGATTGTGACACCAGGGAGGAGGTTGAGCTGCTGTCCCTGGAGGTGTTTAAAAAAAAGACTTGATGAGGCATTCAGTGCCATGGTTAAGCTGATAATGTTAGGTAACAGGTTGGATTTGATTGTGTCAAAGGTCTTTTCCAGCCTAGTTTATTCTGTGATTCTGTTACTTGGGGTCTGGAGCATCTCTCTTATGAGAAGAGAGAGAATGTGGAAGCTGGCCCTGTCTAGACAAAGACACAACTGATAGAGGGGATCTCCTCAATACGTAACAATATCTCCAAGGCGGGTGCCCAGAGGACGGTGCCAGACTCCTCTCAGTGGTTCCCAGCAACAGGACAAGGAGTAATGGCCATAAACCAAAACACAAGTTACATCAACTTGAAGAAGAGCTTTACATTGAGGGTGGCAGACCACAGGCAAAGACTGCCCAGGTATGTTGTGGAGTCTCCCTCTCTGGAGACATTAAAATCCCACCTGGATGAGTTCCTGTCACCTGCTCAATGTGACCTGCCTTGGGGGGGGATGTTGGCCTACATGATCTCAAGAGGTCACTTCCAACTCAAGCTATTCTGTGCTTCTGTGACACAATACTCGATAGCTGATTTGACCTCATGATGCATAGAGAGTCCTGAGTGCAAGCTTCCAGGGAAGCTGCAGAATTCTGGCAAGGTGCTTTTCCTTACTCCTCAGCCCTAATGAGTGCTCATTTCTCTAACATTTAAGTTTCTTAAAAAGTTTGATAGATACTTGTTCAACTAAGGACAAGGATAAAAAGAGTATTTCTTAAGAATCTAAACTGAACAGTAAAACTGAATTCTTTAATACTAAGTATCTGATGCACTGTATGATATTTTAGAAACAGTCATGTTGAAAACTGACACGAATGTACAGTTTATTATTACACAGTTGGCATCTGCGCAATAACTACATCTTACTTGATTTGTAGCATAAAAACTGTCCGTATTTTTATTTCTGCTTCATAAAACCTAATTTTACTGGGGTTTTGGTATCATTAGTTTTCTACATTCCAGTTTCATATTCCAAAATGGAGCTAATGCCAGACTTGAAAGATCTGTGTTTGTTCTTTAAACTACTGTCGCTATCTACCATGTCTCATGACAATCTGTCTTTATGATCTGGCAGAGTAGCCAGATCATAATATTGTAATGATACTGTTACATTCTTCTGCCATACAAAGAACTTTATAGATTCCAGTGTTATTTCAAATTACATGAATTCTTTTTTGTATTACAGCTCAAAAATATATGGAGATGGTAATGCTGTTCCAAGGATTTTGAAGTTCCTTAAATCTATTGACCTCAAAGAACCATTGCAAAAGAAATTCTGTTTTCCTCCTGTCAAAGATAATATCTCTCAAGATATTGACCATATTCTAGAGACACAGAGTGCTCTGGCAGTGGATCTAGGTGGAACAAATCTCCGAGTAGCAATCGTCAGTATGAAGGTAAATATTCTGTTGTGCTTCTAGATATTCTGTAAACTCCACTGGGCTTTGTGGATACGGGCTTCTGCCAAATAGCTCCAAAACAAAGCAGTCTATTGACTTTTGTTAAGGGATAAAGAAGATTTCTTACCTTCTTTCCTGCCTCTCAATACAGTCCTGATAAAACTTGCTTATTGCTTTGCTCTTCTAAGACTGATGTTAAACTAGCAATGCCCATTTGGTGGTGCAAGAATGGGCAAGAAGCCCATTTTTAGCTGCTTCTTTGTGGGTTGACTACAGACTTTGACGAATAGAACAGCTTTTGCATGTGTTGGTTCTCCTTAAAAGGTGACTTGGTTCAACCTGCAAGGTTTTGTATGTCAAGCAAAACATGGAGGGCTGCAGTATTAGATTTTTTGCTTCCCCACTGCCTTACACTTCCATGTAATTGACACACAAGACCATTCTGAGCAACAACCAGCATCTAGCAAATCAATTTACTGAACTCTGCAGCATTTCAAAGATGTGAATAAAATTCATGATGAGAAGCCTTTTGCTTTTGTTCTCAAGAGTATTGGACAATTACGCCTACAGTTACACTTCATATTTGCAGATAACTAGATCAGCTCAATAATAGTTGCCCAGAAGGCAGAATAAGGTGCCTGAAGCATGAAGGGTTATGTAAAGTGACCTGACACAGTCTACAATTTTCACATTAAGAGAAAATTTTCATTTAAGAGATGTCTGACAGATCTTCAAGCTCTTAAAGACTGCTTTTAAAAGTGTAATATTTTTAGAAGCAAAATTGACACCACATTTTTTCCTATGAGTCAACACAAACTGGAAAAAATAATGTAAAAAAATTCTGCCCACTTTACAGAGCTTGAAGTTACATTTGTGAAAATTGAAATGCTAGCAAATCAGAGTGAAAACAAACAGACTTTCATAATAAAATTTACATAACAGATGTAAGTATTTAACAGCCAGTGGCAGAATATGAGATTTAATTTTATTTTCACAAAAAAAATGAGATTTAAAAATTCCTTTTAGAAGGCCTTATGTCTTCTGATAATATTTGCTGCAACCTTGTCTTCCAAAACAAAGTTCTCTGATGCACCCTCGAACCTAAAAGTGAAGAAGAAACTAAGCATCCAAAATCCACAAACTCTGTCACTTATGTGATACTGAGATGATAGGACCCAGCACTCAAACCCATTATCAGTTTGGAATTTTCCAAGTTCTTTGACAGCAATGACTCAGCCATGTTGCTTATAGACTGTCTTTGTTACTCCTCTTTGCTGAGTTGCATTAATTCAGTGCAGTTCACTGAGATACATGGTACAGGGGATTTAACAGGGAGAATAACACTGTTACACAGGATACCTTCAGCAGTCTCCTGGCTTAATCCTGCCATGTAAACACTGAATTAATATCAGTTCCTTAGTACCCATAGATTCCAAGCATGCGTCATGAATACTTTCATTACACAGCATGAAGAGGGTTGAAAATAATCTTCATGGCCCCTCCCCACCCTCTCCAAAGTATTTACAAGGGCATGTAGTGACAGGAAAAGCGGGAATGCCTTCAGCCTGAAAGAGGGTGGGTTTAGATTAGATATTAGGAAGATGTTCTTTGTTGTGAGGGTGGGGAGGCACTGGAACATGTTGTCTAGAGGAGTCTGGGGTGCCGCATTCCTGGAAGTGTTCAAGGCCAGGTTCGATGGAGCTCTGAGCAACCTGGTTTGGTTCCGTGTCCCTTCCCATGTAGGGAGTTGGAACTGGATGACCTTTGAGGTCCCTTTGAACCCAGACTATTCAAATGATGTATGACACTTGATGGTACTCCACAGATATTGCAAGTAACTCAGAAGTGTAATCACTTAGAAGATATTTCTGAAAGTACAGTCAATTTTGCCTTGAAATTTCTAGCATTTCTGTCTGTCTGATTCTGCTTTTTTGGTGCAGAGACCTTTCATGCAGTCAGATTGGAAAGATTTTATTTTTAAGCACTTGTGGGTTTTCTGTCCTTTTTAAGCAATTGTTACTCTCTTTTTTTAACACAGTGTTGAGCTTAAGTACATTGCTCTGTCATGGTTTATGCCTAACAACAGTTGCAGCAGCTCTGGTGATACTTCCTCACCATGAGCTGTGTGTTCCTTAAAATGTGTATTTAATTTCAGATGGGAGGTTGATTACAGAAGCAGAATGCAGTGCCTAATCTTACAAGCTTGTCCCCAAGAGCTGTCAAGAACGTTGCCTGCAGGCCCAAAAACTAAAGTATAGCATCTGTGGTTTTTTTAAAGAGATAAGTTATGGCTCTCTGTTTTCAAATTAACCTGTAATTTATATGGAAGAGAAATTTCATCATGACATACATTTCTCTGGGGCATGTTTTGTTGTTTTTAATTTCTAGGGTGAAATAGTTAAGAAGTATACCCAGCTCAACCCTAAAACCTATGAAGACAGACTAGCATTAATTCTAAAGATGTGTGTAGAGGCTGCATCAGAGGCAGTAAATGTAAACTGCAGAATTTTGGGAGTAGGTAAGTTAACAAATACTTTTTACATCTATGTTTTCCAACATGAAATTAAATCACTACTCATTTATTTAAAACACCTCTCTAAAATGGATCTTCTGTACTTCTGTACTTCAAACAAACATTTCTAAATAGCTAAAAATGAGAAGCTGACTATAAAGACTGAAGTTTCTACAGTTTGTAACAACCATTAAACAATCTGTTAAGTTACGGTAAACTATATCTAAAATGTGTTTTTGTAGTACTCTGGATTATGAAGCTCTCTGCTGTCTTGGCCTTGTGAATCAGATGCTCGGTCTTTATCAAAACAGGTCTTTGCTGTCTGTAAGTCTTTCTTTAGGGCTAGGATCAACTGTGCAGCAGAATTTTCAGATACACCAAGGCAAACTAAAAAGGCAAGAATGTTAGGAGTAAATTTGTAGCTAACAGCGACAAAAGCAGCCCTTCTGCTGACTTCTAGTATCACTTGCAATACAGTTCTGTATTAAACTGTACTTGTATCAGACAGGACTTCTTCAGTTTGATGATGACTAGGAGATTTGGCCTTAAATATTAGTTATTTATGAAGTCGTTGATTAATGTGTCCTGAATTTTTAAGAAGGACATAGAATATTCATTTTAGCTGAGACATGTTCCTAAAGAAAAGTAGTTTGTTCCAGATGAAAACTTACCTGAATCACACACTACAAAGAAAAGTTAACTTGAACTTTAAAAACAATGTTAAGTACACAAAACTGTAAAGAGAAATGTTAGCCCTTCAAATCTGATCTTTCTTAAACCTTTAATGTTCAATTCAGCTGCTTGTTCTGGAGCTTTTATGGCTGCTTTCCATTACAGCATTATCCCTGGAGCCATCTTCATATGTGATGCAGTCATATAAGCTCTGTACAAGAAAATGTTCAAACTTTATTGTCTAGAGCTAAATACCTCCATTATGGACACCTGCTTTTCAGTGGTCCTGAGAGACTCCACCAACTCTGGAAGCCTCTCTAGCTAGGGAAAACTGGGTTGGCCACTAGAGCCTGTTACTAGCCTACTTTGTTCAGCAGACAAATCTCTGAACACAGTTTTGATCTTTCACAAAAACAGTATGTTTTTAAGGAAAAATCACTACTCTAGGTCTAGCAATTATTTTTAGTCATTATGAATCTTGAGAGTAATAGCAGACTTCTGGACACTAGTAGAGTTCCAGGGTTTGAATAATTTGTTTTTGCTGTTATGTCTTTTGTACACCACTAACAAGAAATGCAGCTATTAAGTGATTTGCTGCAGTCTTGCCTGAAGTAGGAACATTAACTCTCTGACTAACAACCACTACCCATCTAGTTAGTCTAAAGATACTTGGCGCATTGTGATTAGAGGTGTGGAATTCTATGAACTGTCTTCTTTACTTTGAGGGTGACTGAGCACTGAAACACACTGCCTGAAGAGGTTGTGGAGTCGTCTTCTCTGGAGATATTCAAAACCCACACGGACAGAATCCTGTGCCATTGCTGTAGGTGAACCTGATTTAGCAGAGAGGTTGGACTAGATGATCTCCAGCAGTCCCTTTCAACCCAGACCATTCAATGATTTTGTGATCTTTACATGTCAAAAGTTGAACTGCCAGTAATACTTCAAAAATTTTTACTTTCATACTCTGCTTCAAAGCCTAATATTAGGGGGGAAAAATCTTGTCATTAGAGAAAGAAAAATAGGTTTCTACCTAAAGTCTGTTACACAGACTTAGTTTTCATTTTTCTGTCCTGTATTTGTGGGACTTAGGTATTTCCACAGGTGGACGGGTAAACCCTCGAGAAGGAATTGTGCTTCACTCTACAAAACTCATTCAGGAGTGGAGCTCTGTGGATCTCAGAACTCCTATATCTGATGCTTTGCATCTGCCAGTCTGGGTGGACAATGATGGAAACTGTGCCGCTCTAGCAGAGAGGAAATTTGGTCATGGAAAAGGAGTAGAAAATTTTGTAACACTGATTACTGGTACAGGTGGGTATGTTGTAGTTCAATGACACTCAAAGTCCAGCACCATCACTTAGAGGCTCAGGTGTTCTATAGGCATAAACATTACCACTGTGCCTGGAAAACCAAAAATTCTTTTGCTACACTGTTTCTTTGGTTTAGGGTGCTTTTTAATTTATTCTGGCAAATAAAACCACTTCCATAGTTTAGACTTTTTGATGAAAGAAGTTCTTCTGGTACTGCTACACAGGCAAGTAAGGAAAATCTGAGCAACTTCAACTGGAATAATTTGGCATTTTTCAGCTTTATAGATTAATCCTCTTTCAACTTTAGAAATACAGAATATGTATCTGGAAGATAAGCAACTGAATATAAGAAAGTATGCTTAAATCTCAAATGCAAATGTGGGGTAACTTTTCTCATTTGTTAAGTATATAGTACTTTAGATGGTGGCAGTAAGAATTAGCTGATGTATCTACACCCAGTTTGGGAAGGGGCAGCAGAGGCCTGCACATTTATCTGTCCTGGGCCTTTAACACACAGGTTTAACTGTCTAAATACACCATTAGAACTTCTCTTCTGAAGTGCAAAATTTTAAGGCCACTTGGATAGTTTTCTGCATAAAGAGCATGACTCACAAGCTTAAAAGATCTGTCATATTTCAGTACCATCCATAGGTTTTAAAAAAATACAAACATATACTATTTTGATACATATATTAATAGGAGGGAGTTATAGGCTTGTGTATTAGGAGTGTCAAATCACTGAAGCAAATTATTTAATCTTGTCTACATCAGAATAAGCAAATATCAGTGTCTTGTAGTCTTTAAAAACTGTTGGGGAGCAGAGGCTGTTTGTCTTTTTTTTTAAACAAAAGAAGTCTTAATATCTTTGCAGGAATTGGAGGTGGAATCGTTCATCAACACGAATTGATCCATGGCAGTTCTTTCTGTGCTGCTGAGCTTGGGCACATTGTTGTATCCTTAGATGGACCAGAGTGCCTGTGTGGCAGCCAAGGATGTATAGAAGCATATGCCTCAGGAATAGCGTTACAGAGAGAAGCTAAGAAACTGCATGATGGTATTTATTTACTCTGGGTTTGAAAACACTGTTACTAAACTGCAGTATAGGAAGACATTTTAAAAGAAGATATTAAGAAAAAATTAATCTGCCTTCTTTTTCTAGGAGGAGACAAGAATAGATGCACAGGCAGCCTACATAATACAGATTATTTTCAATAGCAAGGAACATTAGGAACCACTGGTCTCAGAACTCGCAGAAGCACACAGTAGAGCTGGTCTTTTCTTTTTAAGCTTGATGTAAACTAATCTGACAGGCATTCTGTAACATTTGGTTTCACAGTGATTGTCTTTCAGCAAAAGCTTCTAAGTCTTAAATAATTTGAGAATATTTATATTTTATTTATTTTTGGGTCCAACAAGACTAGTGAATTACCACACTCTAACTGTTCGAGTTTGATTCCCTGCTTCTGCAAGTAGTGTCCTGAATAATATAGATATGATTACTTCAGCTAAACTCAGAGTTGAACAGATTGGTCAGGATTCAGTATACAAGTAAAAGAGATGGAAAGATTTTAATTTTTCTTTCTTTTCACCCTCTGACTTGCCACATTATCATGGTTTGCTCTTGGCTTTCTCTCCTTTTCAGATGATCTGCTTTTAGTAGAAGGAATGTCAGTGAAGGAGGAGGAGATTGTTAGTGCTGCTCACCTTATTCAAGCAGCTAAACTTGGGAATACAAAAGCAGAGAGCATTCTCAGAACAGGTGAGAACATAGCCCAGAGGGTGAAACACTTCCATGATTGTATTTTAGGGGATACAGAAATGGTAGTGCACTGTAATACTACAAGCAGCCTGTTCATGTTGAGGCCCTCTCAATATAGAAATTACTAATGGTAATGAGATTTTAAATATAAATGTTGGAAAAAATGTCAGCAGAAGTGTTAAAAGTATCTATTCCAGTAAAAAAAAATATTAAAAGGCTCTGCAAAGATCAGTTTAAAAAAGAAGTAAAGTCTCAACATTATCATAATGGAAAATTAAATTCTGGGACATTTCATTGTAGACAAGTGAATGGCTGTCAGAGGCAGCAAAGGCAATTTATGTTATGTGCTACTTTACATGGTGGATTTCGCTGATTTACTAGTTTTAAGCGTAGTCCTTCCTCATACATAGTGGTTAACACTGAGGTGGTAGAGCGATGCTTTCCTATTTTCTCCTCGCTTACGAGCATGCTTAATGCCTTGTTTTGTCTTTTCACATCCATAACGTTGAATAATGCATTGTTGTGCAAAAAAATTTACCTTTTCTTTTTTTACTTTCAAAAGAAAATTTAATAGCAGACACGTATTACCTGATAACATAAACTCTGTGGAACAAAACACTTTACTGACTTTCCAGTGTTATTTGCTGCTAACAGAACTGTTTCAGCTACTGATGCCAGAACTGCTCTGAGTATTCTACTCAATTTCTTTTTACTTCATCTTTCAGCTGGGACAGCACTGGGCCTTGGCGTTGTGAACATTCTACACACGGTGAACCCGTCTCTTGTGATCCTTTCTGGGGTTCTAGCTAACCACTATGTTAATGCTGTCAAAGATGTGATAAATCGACAGGCGCTGTCCTCTGTTAAAACAGTGGATGTGGTGGTCTCAAATCTAGCAGATCCTGCTCTTCTGGGAGCTGCTAGCCTGGTACTGGATTATACCACACGTAGAATATACTAAAGAATTACAGAAGAATTAGAGAATTGGACTATTCAAATTCCTAATGGGTGGAGGGAATACTTTGTCCCAAACTTTTCTTTGATGAGAGCAGCTAATGAATCAAAGTAGTGTTCTGAGTAGTTAGTGACTACTTTAGCATTTCCTAATTGAGGTATTATCTTTTTGTATTTTTCCTAAATTTCAGCTGACTTCTTTGGAAGTAATGTGCAATTCTGGTTTTTCAAGCACCTCTGTTGTTAAGCCTATACATTACTTTTGAGTATGGCTGAATTATTTATGAGCATCTCTTGCTGTATGGGGATAATGTGTATGGTGTGTAAAATTATTATAACTCTTGGGGATCCGTATCTCATTTCCCACTTACGTGAAATGAGACGTTTACCAGCTTTTCAGTTTCCAGGATTCCACCCATGAATTAAATATGATGTAATCACCAGTAGCAGGTAGTAATTTAAGTGGGTGGAAACTAGGGCCTCTACAATAAGAAAAGCTTACACCTAGAAGAAATTTCTTTTCATGAAGGACTTGGTAGAGGCAACCAAGTTTATTTATTAGATCGTCTCTGAAGGCCAGAGTCCCATGTTAGAAGCTTTGCATATGAAGGAAAAAAACTACAGTTTAGTGAGCTTACAGCCTGCAGAGGAATCCAAACAAACTGATAAGAGAGCAGTGAGCATCTTTGTCTTCTGGCTATGGCCAGTAGTAAATTGTTTGAATTTTAATCTTGGGGGACTTTTCAAGAGGCTTAATCTACTACTTTAAGAGAGGGGGGCTGCTTATTCTTTGGTAGCCAGTTAGCTGAAATTCAGCCACATGACACAGCTGATCATAAAGAACCTTTCACTGCAGAGTGACACAGTGCATCCCCTCAGCCATTCAGGTGGCTGCAGGTGCACTGTTCTTGTCCTGCTTTCACCATTACCTTTCAGGATGGAGAGTCAAATCTGACCCTTATCCTTGCCTTCAGAGCATTCTGAGGCCTAGGAGAAAAGTATGTCAAATACCAGTTAAGGCTTGCCTAAGTAAGCTGTGGTTTGTATTTCTTTAATGAGTCCTTGATATACAGTGCTGTCTTTGTCCAGCTGCTTTTTTAGCATTCTTTCGAGATGCTGGAGGAATTGAAACACCAACCCATCTATCAGCTAATCTAGAAAGATAGCTCTGGAGGAAGTCATAAGACTATCCTGTCCTGAATTTAATGACCTATTTTGACATCTAACTCAACCACTGACATTCTCAGGAGTCCAGGAGTGTGTTGGTACAGGGGCTATTTCCACACTTGAACTTCTCCTCCAATCAAAATGAAACAATCTTCTGCAACCATTGCCCTGTCCTATACAATCAACTTGGACTAGTTCATTTGCTAATTCTGGGATATAATCTATACAGATTGTCTTTACTTCACCCTCTCTTCCACAAGAAATGCTTAATGGTAACTCACATCTTCAGAGTGGATTACAGGAATACCACCAGATCTCCCTCCTGATGTCTCCAGGAAGAATCCTGCAGCCTCTATACCACTGGCAAATAACTGGTTCTTAACTCTTTGCCAAGTTATACTGGGCTTTATGTAACCAAGGAGATAGTTCCTTTTCCTACAAGTCTTGGTTCACTTGACGAGTATTGAAGGTAATGGAATTACCTTCAATACCACAGCATTAGCTCTATGAGCAGGTCAAGGAGAAACTGGCATTTCTCTGCAGTGACAGTAACTCAGATCAGGAGTATTGAGGTTCTAACAGTGAGGCCTGTCATTTGATCTTTCCATCCTCTACTATGACAAGGAATGCCTGGCTGGAATGCCTGGCTAAAAGTGGGACCAGGCTTTTGCTTTCCAGACCCTCTGAAGCTCTGTATTTCTCATATCTCAGACTCAAAATGTTCTTCCCTAGCAGCTAAAGGGAGGGTGCAGGCACAGAAAAAACACAACAGACTAAAACACAGTTGAAAAGTTTTACACCTTTGACATCATGTTAAGAAAACAGTTCTTGAAATGCTTTTGAAAATGCTTTTTTTTCTGTCAGTTGGCCAAGAACTTGCTGCATATGTAGAAGCAGTTTATAAAATCAGAAAGAATAAAAAATCATGTTTAATAGTGTAATAGTGGTTTTGTTTGTCTTTACTTCTTTCTCTGTTCAGAAGCATCCTTTGAACTTCAGGTACTTGAATGTGGACCAGAGATTTTATGGATATTAGCCCCCTGTTGTATCCAGTCCCAGAAGGAGCAAACATCAGATGTTCACAGAATATCTCCAGCAGTGTGCTTACTTGATGCTGGCCCAGTGTCCCTTAGAATAGCCCATACCATCAAGTATGTTTAGTTATTCAGTATTTTGAATCTTTAATATGCCACCCAGACACTTGGAAATAACAAATTCATTCATTTTCTAGTGATCTTAAAGCACTGTCCTTCCTCCATTTAATTGTAACAAAATTGTCAAAAACTTGCATGTATTATCAATGGAGGCAATGGCAATTTTGTATTAAAAAAACACAACACAGAGTAAGGTGCAGACAGAATTTACACTTGGATTCAGTGAAATCTAATCACTGTGTCGATTTCAAATGCCATGGAGATACCACAGGCAGTAGTAAGTATATAACACCTGGGCTGTACACCCTTGTACCATTCCAAATAATTATATTTGGATTAGAACTAGTGCCACAGCACACAGTTCTGCAAAGGAACATGCTTGCCTGCATGACAAGTACTGCTGGGGGAATCCTCTTGGCAATGGCTGTAGACGCCCATGTTGTCCATTCTGATATACAAGCCAGTAATCTATGTTTGCCTCTTAACTGGCTGCTCAGAAAAAAAAAAAAAAAACAGCAGGAAGAAAGATAAGCTGCACCATGGTTTTTTATGGCTGCTTAAAATTTAACTATGTTCCACAGGCCAAGAGGATGAATGCACAGTGCTGTTGTTTTCAGGCTCCCTGCTTTCCAATGAACCTGTGACCTCTCTATCCCCCTTCTTCTTTACAAATGCTCATTGTAATTTCAGACTGCCTGGCTGCTAGCTGCCACCTGATCAGAAGCTAAACAAGCAAGTTCTATACCAGGATGTATTCACCAAGAGTCCACAGCTTCTCTCTCAATACTGCATGAGATCTTCACATGCATGCAGCTGGGATTATATCTGCAGGATAGGAAGCGTCCAAGTTTTTTTCCAGATTCCACTGACTAATGCTATGGAGATAAGCAGCAACAGTGGGAAGTTAAAGCCAGTAAACAGGATTGAGCACGCACAGGAGGCCAGAGGTGTAGCACAATACTGTCACATGAAGTTACAAAACAAAGTGACAGATACTGACCTCGGAAAAAAACAAGTCAATGTTTAGAAACGCAGACAAGGGAGTTGATTTTAACCAAATCTGAGAATTCTTTTGCTCTGTCTCAAGGTCTAAGTATGTAGAACAATCCTCAGACACAGAAAATGTCCTGACTCCAGGAGTGCTGTGTTTGGTTCTGCACTCCCCAGTATATGAGAGACATAAGCACACCAGAGAGAGCTCCACAAAGAGCCACAAAGATTATAAAGCAACTATAGCATTTCTCCTGAGAGGAAGGGCTGAGAGCTGGAACTGTTCAACCTGGAAATGAGAAGGCTTAGGGGAATCTTACCAATGTATATAAATACCTGAAAGCGAGAGGGCAAAGATGGGCTCCTTTCATTTGTGCCATGACAGGAGACACTGGGCACAGACTGAAACACAGGAGGCTCCATCTGAACATCAGAAACACTTCTTTACTGTACAGGTATCCAAGCACTGGCAGAGCTTGCCCAGAGAGGAAGTGGAATTTCACTTCTTGCAAATCATCAGAAGCTGTCTGGATATGGTCACGGGCAATAGGCTCAACGTGGTTCTGCTTGAGGAGTTGAACCACACGACCTCTAAAGGTCCCTTCCAACCACAGCCAGTCTATGATTTTGTGACAGCCCTGATAAAGGAGACAGTGAGCTAGCATACTTGAATGTAAAATTAAGACAGAAGAGGTAATCTCTGCACCAGAGTTAGAGGAAGTAATCAGAACCCACAGAGCTGCATTTTAAGTGTTCCAGCAGGATGAAATATGTCAAAAATCTGCAAACACTATCTTAAGCTCTGCAAACCCAGCATATAAAATACTGCTTTAACTTATGTAGCATTGTTTTGGCCTTGAATTCAAGTCTTTGCCTATTTTCTTGGATTGCAGCTCTAAGCCACATTCATAGCCAGATAAAATATCCTGTAAGATAGGAAAATGTAGTGTCAATACATACCATCATTCAGTGTGCAGGAACCCCTCTAACCTGTTGATCTTTCAAATTCTCCTAAATTCATATTAACACTTTAAAGACTGTGTATTTAATGTAGTGGACTTTTCTTTATTAAATTATCAGCTCGTTTTGAACACCTTTGTTTTCAGAGCTTTTGAGTGTGCAGCAAAAAGGAAATTTTCAGTCAAAGTGAATACGTAACTAGTCAAGGCTAGGAATGATTGTCAGTATTCTATGGACTTGCTCTGTGCTTCAGTCCTGTTGGGACTCACCTGCCATGCCCTTGTGCAGTTCAGAAGATACCTACTTGCCCTAATCTTCCATGTCTTCAGACTTGTAGTCTACTATCATTCTCATCACCACCCATCAGTAGTGTGTGAATACACTTGCAAACATGAGGGTAGGTCCAGCCATTACAGACAACAGGAAGGTACAGCTTAACTACTGCAGCCCAACTGGAAACCATTTATTGACTACCTTACCCACCAAAGGGACACAGCTGCTGCGCAGTAACATTCTGAGCTTTGGTCCATCATAGTCTGTATCTGCAACCCTTTTCAAACTACCTGGACTAACCTTCCAGCTTGTACATAAAAGGTATTAAAGCAATTACGCTACACAGTAGTTAAAATACTGTGTCTTTGATAAACATGGTGGAATAACATAGGAGATTGAACAGATTAGTTTTAGAAGATAGACAGCTAAGGTAAGGTTTAGCAGAGCAAGGCTAGAATACAGCCCCTGTGACTGCTGGGTGACTAAAGGAAGCAGAACACAGATTTTCTAGATCACTTTGTTTCCGATTCAACCACCTTGGCAGACAGAGCTCCAACCTAGAGATGAGCAGCAGTAAGAAGTCTTCCCTTCTCTTACTCTCCAACTCTCCAGTTCACCACCCTAGTGGGAGGAAGTGTCTGCAAAGGTCAGTGAGGACAAGCACGCAGTTCAAAAACATCCAAACAGCCTCTGCATCACAGATCTATGCATATGAAGACCGCATTGAAAACCTAGTGGAACACAATAAGCAGTAGAATACCAAAGGTCTTAACTGTGCAGTGCCCTCTCCTGTGTGTTGAACTTCAGATAGACAGCCAGAGTGACAGCAGAAAATTATACACAACTACTTACCTGCAGAAGGCAGCGTCCTCAGTCCCACTGGAAGCAAGATAAGCCCCTTAACAAGCCTGCTGTTTAAGTTTTCTTGAGCTGCTGTCTAGTGTGACAAATTGGATAGCAGAGAAGTTTTTAAACTAAAGCTCTCAAGAGCTTTAAGAAAGCTTAAAGAAACAAGGAGGACAGCCTTGCAGAGACCAGAAGCACTGCTGGCTGGACATTCACCAGCAAGGTGAAATCACTGGCAATCAATAGAAATGTTTACTCACACTTAATTCAAACACCCTCTGTCAAAAGGAAGCAGGAGATCTTTTCAATTCATCCAAAGTCAACACATTTTGCTGTTTAACAGATCTTTAATATCAGTAATGTAGGAAGTGACACCTCAGTGCACAACAGCACAGAGACTACAGTTTTGGAGGTTCTCCCATTTCAGACACAGAAAGGAAACATCAGGAAGAACATGCAATCAAACAATGATCAGCTCTAGATACATCATGATGTGGTCCAAAAATACACATTGAAACAATTAATCAAATTACTGCAAACATAGCTTCTCTGAGTAAGGTTAAAATATTGCATTTGTAGTGTCTCCATCGAGCTTTGCTTCAGCGAACCAGTGGAGCCTGCTTGAGCGAGATGAGAACTGAACGCATGCGGGACACATCTTTTGCCTGCTTACTAGACTTGGGATTAAAATCACAGAGCTGAGCCACTCGTTCCCACTCAGTGCCAGGAAAAACTTCTTCAGCATCATTCACAGCGGCTTCTTCAGCTGCCCTAAAAGCAATGCAATGCACCTTGTGTTAACGCCCAGCATGTAAGACACTCCTTCCGTCTTAGAGGATGCAGTTTCTTTCAGCATGTTTCATAAGAAATGTGACCTGACAGCTGCTTGTGGACATCATGGCCACATAAGCTCCCACTGCCCCAATCCTGGAGATGAAAGTAGACTGCAGTAGTATGCTATGCACAAGCAGTGCAGAGGATCGCAGAGGATTGTGTAAAATGTTGGAATACAGGTGTTTGGTTTTAAGAATACTTATTGAGTCTTTGCCTAAGGAGTCACCACACAAGCTTCCAGGAAGTAAGGTACTTCTTTTGTAGACATTTTATTTATGGAGAAATGCCCAGGTCTTAAATAGTTAAGCCTCTGCTGCTTGATGGCTTATACTGGACATTTGCCAACTGGAAATTTACAACTGCCTGCAAGCATGTCTTAAACATTCGGTTTGAGGATTTAAATCAGCCCCAAGGCCTACAGGCCATCATAAAACTATCTGCTGATGATTTCCAATGCTGTAGTGAAGCAGCATGAATCATAAGGAATTTAAGTCAGGAATCCCATGCTTATGAATACAATAAACTACAGTGTATCTTGGCAGAGGAGATGACTTGTTTGAGGTCACCTCACAGAACAAACGGATTTCCCCTGCTCTCACCCTAAGGAGACTCTAAGAAGGCTTTGTACATTATGTACTGGATGGTGCCAGTGGCTTCCCAGCTGTATTATTTGGGCTTTTCTATGCTGCCAGTAGCATTGCTTCAGTGCAGGGATAGCACTCCAGCATCTAGTTTACATGATGTGGGGCCCTGGTAGCTGCCTGAGTGCAGAAGCAGTAAGCATCAAGAGATCAAACCAAATCCATCTACTCCAACAAGCAGTACAGAGAAAGCAGTGAAAATGACTCTCCCATGAGGGTTCAGCACTATTCACAGGGATGATAAGGTTACAGACACCACTGAAGACAAGGATCACTACAACACTGCTACTTTATGTGACATGACACTTTTAAAGGGCAGTGAAGATTTTTTTACTTAACTGTTCTAGGCTGTAGCAAGGATGATTTATGTTTGTGCTTAAAGGTGAAGAGAAGAAAAGAAACAAGGAGAGAAAGTTTAAGTCAGATATAGAAAATGAGAATGAGTTTAATGCAGATGATTAGCTGGCTCAACATGCACTAGTAGCTTAGCCTACATTCAGGAAACAGGCAGCCAGTTTTATTATGCAGCACTTACACTGCACATTTGCATTGGACATATAACAATAATGGTTTTATTGTAAAAATCTAACAAAATCAAGTCCAGGAAATTTCAGAAAAGTTAAACACCACCTGTAAATCCATCATTTCACAAGTCTTGGTTTACATCCACCTACAGTTAGCTGTGAATTTCACACCAAATCTTCAATATTAATGCACTCAAAGCCAGAACACGGCTCACCAGTACACCTTCTAAAGGTGTCACCTTAGAATGTGTGACATGTCCATCTTTCAATTCAAGTCTACAAATTAAGGGAAGAAATTAAAATACATGAACAAGCCAATGAATATTGCAATCCTTCTACCCCTCAGAAACTAGCATATTCACTGGGGCTTGAAAGTCACAGCTCTGTTTTCACTGACCTATTAGGCTGGCAAAACATCTACACTAGTCCTAAATGTCTTCCCAGCAGTTTACACTGATTTCTCAATGCCACCTTCTTGTACTTTCTATCTGTTCTCTAACAGCCACCTATTTCTACATGCATGCACATTTTCTGACCTGATTCATGTCAGGCAATTCCCCTCTACCTTCCTTGGCTTCCTTGTGAACCTTTATGTGCAAGCGTTGCTTGAATATTTTTCTGATATGTAGGCAAAGCAGGTGGTCACTGCCTATTAAAGAATTAAACACTGCTTCTCTGTGGAAGGACTAAATACAGCACCCATGTGAAACTGCAGGCACTAACCCACATCCCCAACAAAGCATCTTGCTAAGCAATGTTCACTGGCCTGGAAACAACTGTAAACACTTAGGTCTAAAGAGTACTGCAGTCATTACCACAATTCCAGGGCTATGTACACTTAATCTGAAAGTGCTAGGATTTGTGCACTACAATACAGGAGAACTGCACTTTATACTGCAGACCAGAAGTGGTCCAAAAAGTAAATATTCAGAAGGCACCTTCAGACATTCAGCACTATTTTTGATCCTGCTTATTATGGTGTTGACTAGCAAGCAGAATTAGTAGTTAAGCAACATACACATAACCAATCACGTCAGCGAAGGGTTGTTTGTAGAAAGCTTCATCTGCCACCCTAGGTAGCAAGTAGTCCAACAGGCAGGCAAGCAGGCAGGAGAAAAGAGATAAGGATGAGAAGTACGGAACACAGCTGGAGGCAGTTTGAACAAGCACATTAACCTTGCATCACCTAAACTTACTGTAACAGGAAAGCAGTTACCACATGGAATGGATCAATTAAGCCATTGGTCAGAGGGGCAACACAGAAATTCTTCCACATCCTAGAAGTTTAGATCAGCTAGTTGAGGACTACAGCCCACATGTTAGCATTAGACCACTCCCAGAGGACAGAAACTACCAGCATGCAAAAGATCTCACCAGGATGATGAGAATGCCAAACGCTTCTGTGCAACACCTGTTTAACGTGCCTGCTCCAGACTCCATATCCTGCACTCAAACACTGGCCATAATAAAGCCATGAGGGTATCATGAACTCTGGCCACCAACTAGGACAGTACTAATCCTGTTTCCCTTTCTTCACTCAACCAAAAGGTAGTGAATTCCTCAGTGAACGTTATGAAAGTGGCAAATAATTCTGAAAGCAGTGTTGGCCTCCTTCATTTAATAAAGACAAACCTGATGGCTGTTTTGATAAGAAAAGCAGTATTTCAAAAAAACAAACTAACAAAATATAACGAACAAAACAGCAGTTTTGAACAGCAGTTTTGAATCCTGTGAGTTCCCAAAATATAAAGCAGTCTTGATTATTACCTGCATAGAAATGAAATAGAGATTTAAGAGGCATTAAGTCAGTTCTATCACTTTTACCGTCATGTACCTTGAAGTCAAAATTCCACGGGGAACTTCTAAGAAAGTGTAAGAGCTTACTATTCCAGCAACCAAGTCATCACTTTCCACCACAGGACCCATAAGTAGACAATTCAAACCACTACAGACACAATCAGCATTTAGTTTTTCACTAGTAGAACTGAGTCATGTTATTTCTGAACTGCTTCCAAAAAGAGCAGCAAAAGATTTTAAGATATTTAATGAAATTACCTGTAGCAAAGATTAACTAGAATGCCACTTCCATATGTTCTAAAGTAAGCAAGTAAGAATGCTTGTCTCACGGTAGGTAACTGCAGACATTGAAGGCCTGTGCATCTGGGGCATGACAACAAGTGGGTAGAGTAAAATATTTTCTGGCCATGTTCAAGCTTCATGTCCTAAGGAATCTTCAGTAATACCTGATCATCATCTTAATGCTTCCTGGATATTTAATCTAGATTATCGAAGAAAACTTCAAAAGATAGGTCGTAGGAGTGTTTACTTTAATGATCTGAAGGACTATTGCCTTAGGACATAGAAGAAGTATTCTCACTTGCCTTCCTAATTATTTTCATAACTAGAACCATAACTCTCCTGATGACTGGAAAAACTTTACCTGTTACTGGCTTTTGTTTTCTCGAGCTTTTCATCTTGCCTTGCATACCACTCTTCCAACTCTTTTATTGCTTTCTCTTTCCATTCTGCTTCCTGCTTTCGTGAGTTTGCATCTGAAAATTTAAGAATTGCTTTCTCAGTCACGTTCGTATTCAAATGCATCTTGCAAACATTTCAACTGATGGTTCTGGGTGCACTCTAGTGCAGACAGTTGCTTTACCAACTCAGGTAAGGCTTAGGAGATTTCCTGATTTAGTCTTAGGAGAACTCTAAATACTACAAACATTCAAAGGATTACGTGAACAGAACTCCTGTGCTGCATAACTGGGACAGTCCACTTCAGTTTAGGATAGGCACTTTGCAGAGTGGCTCAGATTCAGTAAATCTGTTGGACTGCAAACTGCTCAAACCAGAAACAGTCACCTTGCTATGCCAGTGCTAGAACAAAGCTTAGTAAAGCCTCTATGCTTAGACAAAGTGAAGGAACCTGGCACTCCACACACTTTTACACACAGCCTACAGCTCAGGACAACCTCACCTGCTGTTACTAGTACAAAAGAGGAGTGAAACTGTCAGCTTTATCCAGAATTAGATCTTACAGAAGGTTCTGTCCTAACAATTTCAAGCAAAGGCTCCTCCACCATGTAAGTGGGAAGCACACCAGTTTGCAGTCTCTTAGACACTGCCCATTGGTAGGTACCACTGCATTTGACAGCTGTATTTAGTTTAATTAATAATCCATTATTTTCTTAATTTATTTATTAGATTAAGATCCATGTGACAACAGATGGCCTCAGCAATTACAAAATGAATAGTCTTTATCCTTTGAAATAAACTACTAATGCCTGCAGTATTTATTATCATCAAAGCTTAAAAAAGCTTTTCTTTCTCTGTCAGCTCATCTCTAAGTAAAGGTTCAGGGAGCCACTTGCTTGCTGACTCCCACACCAGTCTTAAGTCTGCTTACTAGAAGACTCATCCAGGAAGCATGTTAAGACTGAAGAAGCACTGCCATGGTGTAGAATTCTACTGCTTAAGAATCACAGAATGGCTTAAGTTGGAAGAGGCCTTTAAGATCATCTAGTTCCACCTCCTCTGCTGTGGGCAGAGACATCTTTTATTAGACCAGACTGCTCAAAAACCCCATTCAGCCTGGGATGGGGCATTCACAGCTTCTCTGGGCAGCCTGTGCCAGTGCCTCACCACCCTCACCACAAAGAATTTTTTCCTAATGACTAATCCAAATCTACCCTCTTTCTGTTTAAAGCCATTCCTCCTTGTAAACTACACAACGCACCCTTGTAAAAATTCACCTTCAGTTCTTCTGTAGGTCCCCTTTAGGTACTGGAGGGCTGCTCTAAGGTGACCCCAGAGCCTTCTCTTCTCCAGGAAGAACACCCCCACCTCTCTCAGCCTGAGAGGAGCTGACATTAAGTTACTCAACAAATACTATGCTTACCAAGTTGCTCCAGACGCTCTTTTTGCTCCTCTCTCCACTTACGAATACTTTCTGGTTCTGATTGGAGTCGATCTACTTGGGAGATGGCAGCATAGCAGTCTGTGGGACCATTACTCTCCTTGAAGGAAAGGAATAGTAAAGTCATTTGTGCAGAACAAGCGATTTCAGATAACTGCCTGTCAGCTATCTAAAATTAGACTCTATTTGAACTGAGCCAGTAACACATTCATTTGATATTATAACACATTTCCACCATTAAAAACATCTTGCTACAAATTACAGCAGAATCAAAGGAAATTAACATAGGGCTTCCTCCAGAAATCAGGGATCAAACAAAAATTCAACACAACTGGAAATACAAGTGCCACAAACACTTAGTGCCAGAGCACTAAGCCTGCAGAATGCAGAAGACAATGCCTAGCACCTCACTACACAGTTGTAGGCCATATATTCTCTGAGTTCATCTCACCTTAAATATTTGTTGTAAAATAATTTTCTTTATGGTTTTGTGCACAGGAGTACAAAACATTCTTTGCAGCTTATTTGTCTACTTCAAGAGACATTTGCATATCACATTACAAAATTTGGATTGCTGTATGCAGCTTATAACCCAAGAGGCATTTCAATATTTAATCATCAGAACAATGAGAGTACTAGCATCCTTTTCACAATGTAACATCTCAAAGACTTGAAATGAATAGGGCTGACATTGATACACCAGATTTACAAAGCTAATGAATATTGTGGTATTTGCTACAGAAGATATTCTAAGTTTAACAACTTTTATTGCTTCATCCTACCCCTAGCAGAGTTAAGGAATACCACTCCTAAGAGTAACAGGTTGACTGCAGCTGACCATAGATTTGGCTTGCGCCTCTCTGGACGTCCTGTAGCCCTCAATGAAGGAATAATGCAAAGAGAAAACAGTAGGCTGGTGCAACGCCACCAGGGTTCACATTTCATCCAAAGCAAAATAAACTGGGCAGCTGCAGGGCCAGCTAGTTACAGGTAGCTAAAACCTAAGTTATGTATAGCCCATTCAGTCTCTTCTTTCTGATTAAGAGGAAGCTCTGTCAGCCAAAGCAACTGATCTCTTAGAATTTCAAACACAAAATCAAGGTATCTAAAAAGCGAAATCTACCTTCTCTTGTACAAGGAAGAGCAAAGGGCCTGTGAAATACAGGTTGTCCCATCAATCTCACAGTAATGCTGAGGATATAAGAAGGTCAGCAGCAGTGAAAGCTGTTTGTGTCTCCACAAAGCTCAGCATTCATTTAAAACTCTAAGGAGAAGTACATCGCTCACATTGCTTCTTTCCCAAGCATTCATTTAATCAGGCTAACGAGTCAACTGTGACACCAGGCAATGACCATGCCATAAAATTCAGTTACAATAAAGTGATTGCCTTAGCGTGCCTCCTTCCTCCCTGACACCAATAAAGCAGGTATCTCCTTCTTTTTTCATTATCATGGCTGTCTAACATGCTTTCATACTGTGATTGAGCTTTTCAGCCAGAAGCTTAATTTCATGCATCTTCATGTCACTAAGAAATGTAAAATGTTTTCAGTCCGTTCCTTGTAAGACTATTTTGATAAGACAACTAGGATGCGTGAATTATCTTTAAAGAGCAAGCAAATCTGAAAACTCTACTTTAAACTAGGTAATCAGAGCACACTTTCAGCTTAGCAGCCAGTGCAAGTCAATGTAAAGTCATATCACAGAGCCTAACAGTCTGCTTTACAGTGCTTACATACTGTTAAGCCACATTTCAAAATGAACTGCTGCTTTATGTGGCCTCTAAGTTCAGAGGATGGGCATAATTAGGAAGACTGACAACTCCATGAGATGAGCTACCAGTACAGAAGACCCTCCTCAGATACAAGACAAAATTACTTTAAAGAAAGAAACAGGAAGTATTAGTCTACATTAAGGTAAAGTTCTCAGGGTAGAACAGCACATTCTCAGTACAGAATACTTCCATCTTACCTGATAGACATCCCCGTTAACCACTCCATCAACGGCATCTGTAAAGAGGTGACTTGTTTAGTCATTTGAGAAAGATAGAACAGCCAGATTTACTGATTTCTGGAACTTGTATGGAAAGCTTTACTTAAGTAGGTAATGTGGGAGTTGTGAAAGGGAACGTTACTTGATACCCTACAGGGACACTTCCTTCTCCCTGCACTTTTCTGGACAGGCATGAAAAACCAAGTGAGCCACTGTTCTGCAGAACCAGAAATACAAGGTCATTTCTTCATCATGAGATCCTGCTTTTAACAACACAAAAAGCAGAGCTGATACTGCTGAGAATCTGCTACAGACTGTGTTCTAAAGCTACTCCCACTTTGTCCTCCCTCTCTTAGAAGCTAACTACTATACAACTGTTCTTAAGTTAAGAAGGATGACTACGAGTTTTTTAGTGTCTACCTGGAAGATTAACAATGCTGCAGCCAACAATTGGTAATTCTTATCCTACTGTTGTTATCTCCTAATTAGCTCAAAGATAAAGCTAACATTCCTAGCAAAGTCACCTTTCTGCTACCACCTGTGATGACATGCTTGATACCTCCTACTTCAGTTGCAGCATTATTATCTCTGAAGTGACAGTGGCAACACAGCCGTAGGGAACAAATACCAAATGTGAGTCAAACCTTTAAGTTTTTGAAACTCTTTAAATCTCTGGACTATACAAAATACACCAAGATTTTCAGCAACTGCTAAGTCTCAGCAGGGCATCTCTCTGGAGCAGCGCCACGTAACATCCGTCAGCGTGCTATACCAAGTACTTATTTTACTCGTATCACCATGGATAAATCTATCACACAAAAGTGTGTCCACCATAATACACCCCTCAGTGAAAGAAGTGGCTATACCAAACAGTAAACAGAAAAATCACGTTATTTTGCACCACCTTCTTAAAAACGGATAGCTGACTGACCCAAAACTAAGCAAGTTATGTTGCCATGTCCTCTTGTTTGCGGTTAGGTATGCACCGGTTTCATAGTTCTAGTGAATGGCACACAGGAAGTTCTTCATACTCCTTTATCAGTGAACTGAAGAGCAATCATTAACTGTGTTATGTAGAGGACTGTAAATTCATCAGTTCAAGAATGGTAGTTAAGTTGGAGAATACTAGTCCCCAAGAACATAGTTACTAACTTTTGCAGGGGAAGACTCAAATTAAGAAAAAACAGCTTTTCAGTTATGAGAAACTATATTTTATAACTAGACTCCCATAACTGAGAGATGGTTGCTACTTTGTTGGATTCCTACTCCTCTGGAAGGTACAGGAGGCCTTTAAATAGACTACAGTCACCAGCTGGGCAAGAGGGCTCATAAATCCAAGAACAGTGATAATATGCTTTTCTTGTCACACCAAAAAACATTCATTACGGTCTTCCCTACTCAGGCTGGCAGGTAAAAGGAACAACATCATTGTTTAAGGCTGTGCCTGAGATGAAACACATAGGTTTGTCTAAGGGCCATTTTTGTTCTGCACATAAACAGCCACTAACAGAAACTGAACTAAGTGTTTCTAAAGGGGACCCAGGTTAGAAGCATCAGCAGTATTAGAACAAATTTCCCATCTGTTCTGAGCTTCCTAGAGCTTGCAATTAAGCTGCAGAGTCAGCATGCTGACTGAGCTAATCACAAGCAGAAGAGGAAACAGAACTGTACCAGCATGCTGTCATATGCCAATACAAGTGTGCTAACTGCAACAAGACCACTAGTGAAATATTCCTTCATTTCAGCTCTCCAGTCTTCACGCTTGTATAATTAAGTATAAAGTACAGAAAAAATGTCTGTCTGCCAGCCTTCATATCAGTAACCAATGCTAGTTGTGTATCAGATTTTTCTGTTCACAGAAACATGCAATTTCATAAGCTTCCCACAGAAAAAGCCTAAATACTGCTAGTGCCATCATAACATTTTCAGCAGCCACGAATGAGACTCCTCTACTGGCTTCAGAGTCCATCCAATTCTATCATAGTATTGCATCTCCTGAAGTTAAAATCCACATATTTGGAACCATCTCAGTTAGCAATGATCCATACTCCTTGTTGTTTGCTTTTGAACTTAAGATAAACTCTTATTTTTAAGGGCACTGTTGCCATAAACACATATAAACATCTACAGTTCTGCAACACATGCTGACAATATGGTAATAATGAACATTCATACAGCAACACAGATACCTTTTAGAGTCTGGAAGAGTCTGGAGAGGATAAGTCATATCAGCTGCCTTGCATTCACAGGAGATACAACACCCAAGCTTGCCAGATACAGAAAGCTAGCATTAATGCCCTCCATTTACTACAGCTTACAAAAGAAAAGGCTGGGAAGTTTGAAGATAAATACAAAAAGCATTTTGTCACTTCCATCCTAGAAGTCAATATATGGCCTCAGAGATTTATCACAATGATGATTAACTATTCTGAAGGCTGCTACTGTAATTATTACCACTCAGGATCACTTGGCCTGAAAGGAAGTTAGCTTAGCCTTGTTCACCAGCCTCTCTAAAGTCTTATTCTCAATGCAAAAGAGGACTGTTACCTGAAACGTCAGAGGTAGGGCTTTGCAGTACACTGAAACATTTTTCTTACGCTCTTTTAAAATAGAAGTATTTTTAATGAGTTACCTGCAGCATCTCCTTTAAACAACAAGTACTCTAAGTGCTGCTACCGTCAATAGGTTAGCAGCTCTAGTTAAAGAACAGAAGAACATAAAGTTTAATATATTCTGACATAAGGCTAAGTAACTTCACCACTCAAGGCCTAGTTTATCATCCTTTTTTCTTTTAGGCACAATCATGCTTTAATTTTACCTACCTCTAACCCATAACATGATAAGAAAGTAGGATCTTGTACAAAACTTCTGTTTACATAGTTATGCAAGAACCTGGAGAAGAAATAATTTTTCTAGCCATACCTCATCCTCATGCCTGTGTGCAAAACAAAGGCAAGCAGCTCAGGAAGAGTGCTCTTTCCAGTGTTTTAGTTTAATCTGCTGTCCTATCAAAACCCATGAGTTCCCTCATTTTCAATATAATCAATAGGCTAGAATTAAAACACATCTGCAATAACACAGTGCCATAACAGCTTCTATAATTTTCCAATCTAACAGCTTCTGCAATTTCCACCTTCTGTACATTTCCATTAGTATTCTCTTGAAAACAAAACAAAAAAGCCAAAAAAAATATTTTTTTTCTGTCCTGACTTCATAACAACGCAGCATCACTAACACAAGATAGACAGATACCATTCCTTTCTCATACCTTTATCAGTGCTGTCTTATGGGGCTCTGAAGCCTCAGACGCTGATTGCACAGCAAAACTCAGATCAATGGCTGTTCAAACAATTAAGAAAAAAATCAATAGTCACAGACAAGAATTCTTTCTGTTTGTGGTGCTAACTACAGAGACAGGAGGAATCAATTCTTTCCTAAACAATTTTGAAGCAAATTGATACTCAGCTCCTGAAAGGCTATTAAATTAAGTACCTAGAGAAACCACCAGACACAATTAATTTTCTTAATTGCTAGAGGCTCACTAACATCTTTCAAAGATAAACATAATTCAGTCAAGTTCATATAAAACAGGCGTGAAAATGTAAAAGCAATGTTTGAGACTAGTCAGCCTATATTAAAATTGTGTATTTGCATGATTTTCAACATATACATAACTGCTTGTCTTTGAATGAAATTCCCCGTAAGAAGCTACTTGGTGAACTTCCAGGATGATTTGTATTGGCATACAGGATCTAGAAACCACACATTTTCCCTTTAACTCTCTCTCTCTTGCTCAGAGAACATAGGAAGTGAACCTATACAAACTCAAGACATACTATTGTCAGAATCTCACTGCAAATACATGGACATTGATTCATCACTGAAAAATGAATGTCATAAGATATCATGTTACCCATACCTAAGCAACAGCGTTGTATTACTTGATTTATACAGCACTCTCTGCTTTATGGAGCAGGGATTATGCTTCACCTTCCAAGAGAAATAAGATTAGGTTTTTGCATGCTCAGGCAGCTTGAATGGCATAGCTATTTACATAATGAATAGCCTACTGGCTCAGGCCTGGATCATTATTCCAACCCTGATCATGGCAACATGAAATGATGCTGTGTGAGACGCACGAGCCTGGCAGCATTCTGCCATTCCCACCACACTCACCCAGTATCCACCACTATGACAATTAACAGAATTCCCAATAATGATATTTTCAATTCATGAAGCTCACTTGTGTCCATGTATTTGTCTAACTATTTACCAAGAGACTGAAATTGAAAGACTGTTTGTTGATGAGAAACTATGATTCTTAAAAGTGTATTTCAAGAAGCTGATGACTTCTTGTGACTGTATCTGAAGTTAAGATCTTCAAACTTCAGTTCAGAGCTGCCCAAGTTATTAGTTTTGGCCCAGCGTTTATAAAGAACTTATCCAAGAGACCTGTAAATAAGGAGTTCAAGAAAGGTTATGGTTAAAAAAAGTAAATCCACAAATCCCTGGTCATGATGCTTAAGGATTTACATAAGAACCTGCATTGTTTCAAGAAGAAATTTGCATTCACCTATTCAATTACAGAAGAGCTTAATGAGCTAGTATGCCAGAGACTACAACTGTCTGATATTTATTAAGGTACCAATCAGAAGATAAGAAATGTCTGACACACATGGCAACAGAAGTCATTAGATCATTTGTCACCATGCCTGAACTAGTACATTTTGCACGGCCGAAGTCTCTGCTTTTTAACATGGAGCAAGAGAGTACAGGCTCTGTCAGTGAACAGAGATCAATGTTCTGTTAAAAAACAGGGTCACCACAAGTCCACAAGCATCATCTACCATGCCTATTTAACAGGCCAGAGCATAAATGCAATCCCAGGGCATAAAAGGAAGCAAGATGACATACAATTCCTGCCTAGAGTTCCCAGATCCTTGGATCATATTATCATATTTGTTATTTTATTAACTTCTTCCTAAAGTTCTCCAATAACCCTTTTGCACTTCATGACAAGTCAACTTACATGACTTCATAAAAAGCGTTTGAAAGGCAGTTTAAGAACTACTTCTAAATAAGAAACTAATCTAGAAGCATTGAACAAATCAACTTTTTGACAAGGAAACACTTTGCAATAGTCATCATTACATGTATGTAGAGAACATACTCTTCTAGTTGTTCTAGTATATTGTGGGCAAGGTCAATGATAGATTTTTTTTTCAACCAAATTAGTTTTCAAACAGCCACTTTAATGTTCCAGAGTCTGTTTGGAACATAAAGCCCATGTAAGGCATGATATTTGTCTAAGGCTTCTGAAAGTAAGAAGGGAAGTGACCATTGTGTCTGTTTCTGCACTATACATAGAATACGGAAGTCAAATTATGTATGGTACCAAAACAGGATGGTGTTCTGATAACAATTATCCTCAAGTTCTTGTACTGGAACAAAATAGTCCCCAGTAAATACCTTTTTTTTCAGGAGTATGTAATCCATATGTTTTGGAACTTATGAGTGAGCTGACGTTAAGAGCCATGCTACCTCCAAATAAGCACTGGAAGGTCTCCATTACCCAGTTTATCTAGATGAGCTTTATTGACTGAGATACTACAAACCTGCCCCCTCATACATAAGATACGTCAGTAATTTTTGATATCAGGCTGCAAAATGAAGACTTAATTCTAAAGATGTTCCAACAATGAACTGGGGAGCAGTTACTCAACTCAGTCTGAAGGAGAGTGGCATCCTACTGCAGTGACAAATGGATGTCACATGAGAGCAAATATGTCCCCAGTATATATTTAGCCCTGGTGATAAGTAGAAGCAAAGTCTTCTGAGAGTGTTGCAACATCGACCCCTTCCCACTCGGGCTTCAGCTGAAACCTTTCAAAAGGAGAAGTGTTTATTTTGGGCTGCTTTAGCCACCATTAGACTATAATCTATACTTCTCAACGTTGAGTTCCCACCCTTCTCCAAACGCGGGTTCTGCAGTGTCGGGCTTTCTACATTCAGTACAAAGGTTACCAAGGAACAAAGGCTAAAGGTTTAGTAAAATTAAACATTAGCTTAACTGCTGTTATGCTTCAAGACTAAGATCACCCCCGCTAAAGACAGAAATTCAAGCGGCGGATTTATTCAGCTTTCAGAAGCCTTCCTTCAGACAGGCTGCTGGATTAAACGAGATCAGCACCGTTCGCATTAGGACACGGGCACGCCTTAGGCATCTTCAGGGGATACAAACTATAACGGGGGAGCAGGGAGGTAGCTCACCTCGCGGCACAGCGCACCCAGGACGGCCCCGACGCACCCCCGGACCAGCCCCGGGCAGCGGGCCCCGCTCGGGGCTCAGTGTGGGTCCCGCCGGCGCCGCTCCCGCCCAGCCGCGCCGCCCCGAGGGGACCCGGGACCCTTCAGCCCCCGCCCCCCCGCCGTCCCCGCAGGGCGTACCCGCGCCGAGGCCCTCGGGACCCTGCAGCGCCTCGGGCACCTCGCCGTTCTCCAGAATGCCGTAGCCCTCGTCGTTCTCGATGCCCGCGATCTCGTTCTCCTGCTGCGCCAGGAAAGCGGCGGCGGGATCCTCCTCGCCACCGTCGGGCATCCCATTCCCGGCGGGCGACTGCTGCGGCTGCTGGGTACCGAAGAGCTCCATGTCGGCCATACGTGAAGGCGGGCAGGCAGCTGCGGCTCCGCACCGCGCCTACGCCGGGCAGCAGCACGGAAGGGGGGGGGCTGCCCCGTCTGCACCAATGAGCGGCGAGCACCGCCGGCTCCGCCCAATCAGCGAGCGGCCGTGGCGGGGCCTGTGGAACGCGAGCCAATCAGTGCCCAGAGACCAGCGGGTGGGCGGGGTGGAGCGCGGCTCCGATGCCCGGAGAGCCGGGTGGCGCCGGCGGGCTCTGTTCCATCGGGATCCGCTCCATCGGGATGCGCTCCTTCAGGCTGTAGCCGGTCGGGAGTCGCCTCTGCCAGCCTCCCAAAGCACAGGCGCTCCGCTGGGACAAGACACGGGTCCATCGGCAACTTGGAGACAAATTCGAACCCCGAGAATACGTCCAAAACATCGGTTGTGTCAAACATCTTTTGTGATATTGGGTATGTCGTCCCTCTGACATAGGGAAGCTTAAGTCACAGAAACACAGAATATGTTGGTAGGGACCACATTGGGTCATCTGTTCAACCTCCCTACTTAAGCAGGGTTATCCCAGAGCATTTGGCACAGGATTCTGTCTATATGGTTCTTAAATATCTCCAGTGAGGGAGACTTCACACCCTCTCTGGACAATCTGTTCCAATACTCTATCACCCACACAGTAAAGCTCTTTCTTATGCTCAAGTGGAATTTACTGTGTATCAGATTTTGACAGTTGTCTCATGTCCTAGTGGTTGGCATCACCAAGAAGAGCCTGGCTCCCTGCTCTTGACACCCCTGCCTTAGACGTTTATACACATTGATGAGATCAAACCAGTGTAAATTCAGGAAGCATGTGTTCTATTAACAAAATGTTCATCAGAAGGGCAGTGATTTCTGACACAATTTTTTGGACAGTTACTTTGATCATGTTCTTGTATCTGGGTATTATAACACAGATGGAATCATACAATTGTAGAATGTGAAGGGATTAGAATGGACTAAAAGATCATCTATTCCAAACCCCTGCTGCCTTGGCAGGGACACCTTCCACTAGAGCAGCTTATTTCAGGCCTTATCCAACCTGGCATTCAACACTGCCAGGGTTGGGACATCCACAACCTCCCTATGCAACCTCTTCCAGTCTCTCCCCAGAAGACTAAAGAATTTCTTCCTAATGTCTAACCTAAATTTCCCCCGTTTCAGTTTGTACCCATTACCCCTTGCCCTGTTACTACAGTTCCTGACACTGACTCCCTCTCCAGTTTCCCTGTAGTACCCTTCAGATAGTGGGAGGTTGCACACCTTCTCTTCTCCAGGATGAGGAGACCCAACTTTCTCAGTCTGTCTTTGTAGGGGAGGTGCTCCAGTCCTCTTACCAACATTGTGGCCTCCTCTGGACTTGCTCCAGCAGTTCTATGTCGTTCTTATACTGAGGGCATGGGAACTGTGTGCAGTAGTCCAGGTGGGGTCTCACATGAGCAGAGCGAGGGACAATCACCTCCTTTGACCTGCTGGCCACGTATGTAATTTATTGGCATAGCAGAGAGGAAGGGGAAAATATTTATGTAAGAGAGGAGAAAATTATGCTGGCAGCCCTCAAGCTGGTGTAGTTGCTGCAAGATGTACTTGCTTGATTCCACTTACATGTTGTCTATAAGTCTGTGTGTACATTTCATGAAATATTAGAGGTAATGTCATCCAGGCTTATGTTATAGTCCCAAACAAGGGTTCAGACATATTTCACAAGGAGGCCAAATTCGGAGAAAAATTTAACTCTGAAAGACAGTTGTAAATGTGAATTTAATGGGCGAGATAAACCACATGCTCAGTTACACTTTTCCCCCCATCAATAAAAAAAGCACAAGTAAATTCTTGTATGACAGAAAGCTCCCTTCACCTCATTTAGTCAAATAAAAGATGTGCCTACTTTTTCCTTTGAAAACTCAGAATTTGGTATGGCAGGAGGCTAGACTGGCTAGACTTTCCTGAATTTCATCTCTCATAGAAAAACAGCAAGGTTATTTATTTTAAATAATCTCCACCTGCCATGGGAAAGCTAAAGAATTAAAAACAATAGCAGTAAGTGGGCCCATAACTTACATTGAAATGCCATCGTGAAGTGTATGCCACACTCTAACAGAAACTTGCTGACTTTGTTTCCACAAATTCTTCTAAAAAGATACTCCCACATTCATTTTCATCACTCCCCTTTCCTTATACATAAATAAAGGAATATTGCACTGCTTCCCTTTAACTATGACTACTGAATGTTGCATGATGACTGTCTAGCTATTTCCTCTTTTGCTTTACCACTGCCTCTTAGCCCTCTGGGAGATTTCTGATGGCACAAACACAAGTAGGACATTGTGATTTAAAATGAAAAGCAAATCCAGTTACTTGCTTGTCTAAAAATTGCAGAATAGGGATTAAGGAATATGAAATATAAGCAGAATTGCAATTTTTCAAATAGCCCAAGAAAATTATTTCCTGTGTTCTACTGGAATGAGTAACTAAATGTTACAGTGAGCCATTAGATCTGTTTTGATGATGAATTCAAAAATTTGTATGTCATCTATCATTCAGATGCACTATGAAGCATTCTTGCACTGACAAAGCTATTACTACTTTCCTGCTTTCTTACCCTGTACAAGAAGTCAAGCTATCTTCTTTTCTAAAGGCAGGTGTTACTCCTTAGAGAGTAGTACAAAGCATAAGAGTAGCATACCCTTTGTTATTCATCCATCGTGGTTTGTTGATATGTCACACTGGGGAGAAGAGTTTATTACAGAAGTATTAGATGAATAAACCCTTATGGAATTATGAAAAGGCAAATAGACTACAAAGGAGTGTCAGGATTGTTCTGTTTCTCTCCATTCTTTGAAAGATGATAAAATTTAATTCTAGTTTCTATATGTACTGAGATTTTGTTTAGAAGTAGTTTAAAAATATGTTTTTGAGCATTTATGAAAATATGGGTTTGCAACTCTGCACTTCCAACATTAAGAAAGGCTTTGCAACAGAAAGGCATTGCAATCCCACAATAGTGGGATTTCTCTGACTCTTTCACAATGTTTTTATTTAAGAAAATAAATAATTAGTAGAACAGATGTTTCTAGAGAAAAATATTAAATGCAAGCCCTTACAATACTCTGTAAGTATGCAAATGAGAAAGGCATTGCACAGCTGACATCTGGACATGAATCACTTCTCAGGAAATCTCTCTAACTAGAAGTGCCCTGCACAAGAGCCCGCAGTTGGTGAGACCACACAATGACTAGGACTTGGTCCAGTTAAGAGGTTCCCTCAAACTGCTGATGGCTAGTAACTTTCAAGATATAGACAGAAGTTAGAAAAACCCCCAGCTTTTCACTTATGAGAGCCTAGTATTTTATAACTAGACTCCTGTATCAAAAAGATGGTGCCTGCTTGGGGTCAGATTGCCACTCCTTTGCAAGGTACAAAAACCAAAAGGAACTGGTTTGAGAGGCACATAAAGCTACCAGCATCAGTCTGCTCCACAGCAACTACCCTGCACATCACTTCACATCAATCTGAAGCTCCCTCAAAGCAGATTTTTAAAGGTCACTGCACATACACTGACTTTGGCACTTAAAGCTACAATTAACAGTTCTACTAAATGGGTTTATGAAGACTAAAGCACACAAAGAAAACATTTGTACACGTCACTGCCATTTAGCTCAAGCCCATCTGCACTACAGAGTCATGCTGCAGCTGTTCACCTTGTTTTGATGGGGCTGGATTTAAAGCCAAGCCAGGGTCTATAACTCATATTGATAGTAGCAGCTTAAATAAGCCATCTGCCCCCTCTGACTGCCTAGGATGACCACAGAGCAATTCTCCTATTCAGACAATCAAACTGGAGATATATTTATTGCTACAATGTGCAAGAGAAGCCAGTCTTTAAATATATGTAGTTCTCATCCCCAGAAGAAAGGCAGGTTTTTTTCGTGAGAGTGCATCAAGTCACCTGCAAGGCAAGAGGATTTGAAGTGGCCCACCCTTCACATGTATATTGACAAACACCTCCTCTGCTACAAGACCTCCAGTGCCACGGCAAGACACACTGCTTTCAGTTATCAAGCTGATTTGCTGCCATGAGAATTTAATTAGATGGGGGCACAAAGAGACGCTGCTGGTAGTGTCCACACTGTTAAACACAAACATCCCAAGATAAGACGCGTAGCTGCTTTCCAAGAAACAGCCAGTAGTCAGTAAAATAAGGAGCATACCTACAACTAATAAACACGTAAAAACTCATAAAAACTATGCTGCTTTTTTGTTGCTCTGACAGCTGTATCTAATCATCACAGCTGTGCATGGTATTCAAACAGAATCTGAGTAAGCAGAGAATAGACATGGTTCCCTACCTAAGGGAAGCACAGAGCTGCACAAAGATGAGCAGAGTGGAGGGTTAGACTGCCAGAGCAGAACAGTAGTAAGTAAGTAAGTAAGTAATATGGCAAGACTAGTATAAAGAGGATGGTTTGCAAATAAAGGGTCAAGATACTTGAAATTATATGATTATGAATTATAGAGTGAGCGATACCAGGAAGGTAAAGTCTTGCCAACACATTTTCCACAGATGACAGCTTCCTAGCCTGTCTGACCAAACTGATTGCAAGTGTGTAGGCAATAAGCATCTTTCTGTCCTATAATCTCACCGTCATCCTCTCTGACATAACTAAAGAGACCTATTTAATTTACAGCAGGAATTGTAAGCTCCCCCACCATAAGAAATATTCCATGAAAAATTTTACTTCAGTAGTATATTTGAAAATGTATTCAGTAAATTAGTTTCCAGTCAAGTTTTCTGAACAATCTGTATTACATTTGTGTTCTACAGTTTGGATTCACAGGGCTACTTCACAATACATTGTCTTCGTATTTTAGTATCACCTCTGAATGTGGAACTTCTGCAATTCCTAAGGTAGTAAAACTAATGGAAATATTAGCAAATAATCTACCACTTCTTTAATGCATTACAGTCCTGTTGGCTTCCTTAGAAACAATGAAACAGTGGCCTTTTCTGGATTTGATTTACAGACACAAAAGCATTCCATGAGGTGCAAAAGGAATATTTTAACTTGCCCAAACCCAACACAGGTCACAAAAAGTTGAGAAGAACCTGACTGCATAAAAACAACTCATGCAAAGAAGTATAAATAACGGTAACTCTTTAATTCTATTTCTGCTGTAAACTGCTTTTCAAAGGGTGGGGGGTGGGGTGGTTTGGTTTGCTTGTTAGCTTGTTTGTTTTTAATTATTTAATTGAACCTTCAATAAATGACAGATACTTGAAATATATGTTGAAGCACATACTGAGTAGAAATCACAATTTATTGCCTTTGTTGCAAGGTAAGGAAATTAAGAAGGCTCTAGTAGAAGGGAAAAGTCATTCTTTATTGACAGAGGGGTTTTTTTACTTTTTAAATTAATTTTTTAGAAGAACTTTGAAAGTTAGTTTGACTATATGGAAAACTGGGTAGTCAAGAGCTTTTGAAGCTCTTTTGAAGCTCTTGGATCTGCCAAAATCTTCTCATTTCCCTCCTAAAACAGCAACAGGTTTATGGCTGAATTCCATACAGAAGGTGAGTTATTGCACCACTTTCCCCTGTTCAAGTGTCAAAGTAATCTACATTCTGAACAAATAGGAAGCACCCATTCAGTTGCCTTATCACAAAACACATTAATATTACTTTTTCTCCCTCGGTAATCAAGGCAGTAGCATCTATGTGAATGCATATTTTTCTAGTCAGAGTTCAGTTTTCTTTCTAATAGTTGGAAGTGTTAGAGATCTATCTCCTTGCAGCAGCAAAGCTGGGCTCTGGTCTGCTGGAGGAAATCAACTAGATCCAAATGCAAGATGTGCCTCTTACAGTGGAAACTTGTGACTAACATGTACAAACCAGCTGAGAATGGGTTTGGCTATGACCTCAGCCCACAGATTGTAGTGATGAGCAGGTCAGTGATAAGCAATGTCATCTAGGCAGGCCAGGAGGCTGAGATGCAGATTGGCACTCCTACAGCACCACCGAGGCAGGACTGACAGCCCCGAGCTAAGCTGACAAACAAACATTCTGTTTATTCTCACTGTTTTGCGTGTCACGGGTTTCTGCATCACACACTTTTCAGCCATTCCTCTAACAACAGATGTATTATTTCTGTCCTTACGTCTTTTACAATCATGTGGAGGCTTCTTAAAGTAATAATTTACATTTACACACCTCTCAGAAAAGTGAGTATTAGTCCTCTCCCTCTCTGCCCTCAATGTACAGAGTGTACTCTCCTCATTCCTCTGCTCCTGCAGAGTAGAACTGAAGTACAACCAGATTAGCCTGGATGGTGTCTACTTATTCCAAATGTCAATTCAGAGATGCCAAAGACCAGGTATTTTATATAGGTATTGTGTTAGTTCAGCACATTTGTCATACTGATTTGTAGCAGTAAGAATTCAACAGATCTGTAAACTAAACAGTAATGCCTTGAATAAGCCATCTATAAGAATTCAGTTTGACAATTAGATATGAAAAGCTTATTTTAGTGATTAGCCCAGTATCATCCAGCAATTTGATAGCAAAAACAGTGAATCAGAACTGGCTGATTTAGGGACCAGCTTTCTCTTCCCTAAAGCTTTGGTCAATGTTTCCCTGCTGTCTCATAAAACACAGGATATATAGACTAGGACAGTCACCTCCAGTACATCTGGTACAGTCTGGGGCAAGATCGCTCTTGAGGGGGGTATTTTAATGACTGTTCACTAAGTATGCTGAAAGAGGCAAGAATGAAGACTGAAAAATCTTAAAACAAGCAGCCTCTATCATTTGAGAGTTGCATAGCGCTAAACATGTGCTTTGTGTCATAGCCCTGATCATGTGTCTTGTCAAGTGAAAAATTGCAAGCCAGTGCAACCTTGTGATACACATAGGGTTGGAACATAGAGAGATCTCTGTTCCTTTGGCCCAGGAAATAACTGAAGGAGATAAGACAGTTGTGCAGAAGGAGGGAGAAAATATACTCTAGGTAGGCCTCTAAATAAATTCTAAATCTTTACCAATTTTGAATATATTCTAATGGATCATAGTCCTTTTCTTGTGATTTTTTAGGGGAAAAAAGATGATGTTTAACATCATCTGCCTTCTTCTCATGCAGACCCCTTATTTATAGCCCCATTTGTCTCATATTACTCATAGCACTAGGGATAGGCTCTGATTTTCACAACTCAGTCCCCTCAGCTGCCATTTCCAGCAGCATTTCTCATGAAACCAGTATCCTTCAAGTTCCCCTGTCTCCCAACTTTCAGTCCAGCTTCTTATACTCAGATTTTTGGGCTTTACGGCATTCTCAGCAATCCACTGGCACAGTAACAGCCAGTATGACTTTATTCTGTCACTCTTCCTTAGTTTCTCCTTATATCTTTTCTCTTCTGAATCCCTTCCTGCCTCTGTAATCCCTAATCATGGTTTGTCAGTAACAGTTGTCTCATTCACATCATTCCAGCCACCTCGCTCAAATATTGTATGCAATCTCCATCTCTCACTTGTTCCTGTGGAAGTTGTTTAAAGTTACTTAAACTCCACAAGATCTGGTGAAAGGACAAGTCAATCCATTACTGTAATTTGCTGAACCATTAGCACATCTGGACGCATTCACAGTACACAAGGCTGTTCTCAAAGTTGCATAAGAAAGCTGGTCAGAGCAAAAGGGAAACATGCTGGTCTTTAGCTTGTCAGAACTTGTGTGGAAACTAAAATTCAAATGTCAGGCTGAAATAAAGAAAATCTGCAGGAATCAAATTCTTGCTGTCACCACAAGGAGATGTACTGCCTGTCACCTATGGCCTGGATGGCCCAATAAAAAAATTATACTGTCATTGCTAGTAAGAAAACTAATGCTAGCATTGCAAGGCCACAAGAACTGGTAGGGTGTTAGGTTTGTTAATAGTTTGAATGAATTTACTCAGAACAAACTGAAATTTGGTATCAAGTGTCTTTTGTTATGATGTAGAGTTTAAATGTGGGATGATACCAGAGACCTTGAAAATATGTGCACAGGCTAAAAACAGAGGCAACGAGACTATAAACATCTCACTGGCAGTCAGCTTCTGGTTCCTGACAATTATAATCTTAAGTGCTGAGAACACTTCTTTAGACATAACAAGGAGGAAGCAATCAAACAACAAGTGCATGTACTTTATGCACTGTTTATGAATAAGAAAAATAGATTATATGGCCATGGGAAGTTAACACCCCCAGAATTGGAGAGTGTATCATCCAAGGAAAGGAGACCAGAGAATTAGAATTCACTGACAGTCAAGCTTTTTTGAAATGTACTATATCTTGATATTTGAAAGGAATTGTTGCTGGCAAATGGTTGTCATCACTGGATTATCATGGAATTTTCTTCCTAAAAACTATATCAAATGTGCAAGCACATCTCTTTCAAGGACCAAGGCTCTTCAAATATATTTTATTATGTCAGTCAAGTGCTAGGGCTGTATAGAAGTATGTGTCTGAATACACAAACTACATGCACTTGTTGTCTCAAACTCTGTAATTCCTGAATAAAGCATTACTGCACGTAAATTCAGTTTGCCTAGTGTGATAACTATCAGTGTTACAAGTATCACACTGACAAGCCATGAAATGGCCAAGCAATTGCACTAAACAATCATTGTAGGTCCCTTCCAGCTGGAAGTATTCTATTGTATTCTCTGTATGCTTCTCATTATTGTCTGCAAATACATCCATCAAATCCTCAGCGTGAGTTGGCTCTCCCACTGAAATAAAAGACAAACCTGCAACAGAACCAACATTTTAGACATCACACAGGAACACAGTTTCACAGAATACAAAGTTAGAATTATTGCAGCCAGACATTTATTAGGAAGTGTTAGGAAGTGTAAAACTGCCTGGGTTGGAATGGTTCACAGATTCTGTACTATTATTATTTGTTTCTGTATCAGTTCTTACTTTAGTGCTTTACATTAAAAATATTTATATATTTTTATATATATTTATATATATATATATATATATATCTATCTCACTGCATGTCATCTTATGTTCCATTCTACTGCTTTTTAATGCTGAATAATTAAAAGCACAGGGGCTCAACCTTCTGTTATTTTTATGCTATAATATGCAAAATGTTATTATGTCATTGCTGAATTATTCCAGAAGTTAATTACTTGTGTTCTGGAGGCATATTTTTTCGTGCTTCTTTACCTGATGACTGAACAAGGAACTTGCCCCAGGAAAGAAGGGTGTGTCTGTTCTGTGGAGGTGGTGGTAAATGTTTATTCAGGAAGAACTTAGAGTACCTAAGGAACTACAAGAACAACTTTTGGCCTCAAGCCATGTAGTTTAGTTGGAGAAATGTCTCATGGGGTAGGTGGTATATTACAGTGTAAACTAAAATTCACTGAAACGTAGCACATTAGAAGCTTGCTTCAGATACTACAATTAAGAAACACTTAAGGAGCTGCTTTTTCAATCAGCAAACTTTTGGAGTAAACTTCATTATAATTATTCTCAGTGTTTCTATGCATGCAGTATAAAAGTTACACTCACAAATTGTTTTGCATAGCCAATATTGAGTGTCAGGTGGTTTCATAAATCATTAAATTTTAGTATCCTAAAGTTCAACAGACTATGATATGGCTTTCAACACTATGTAATTTCTGAAATTATACTGTTTTAGCCCATATGGGATACATCAGTAATACCTGCAGTATAGTTTCAACCTTCTATTTTTTTCTCTGTAAAATTTTCATAAAACCATTAAGTATGTATTACCCATTGCACAAATGCAACATTTTTAATAGGGACTGTACTTGACTCAGATCTCTTTCTGTAACAGTCATTCAGCACCCCTAAAAAAGCTAGGCCTGCATTTGTATCTACCTGTGACTGCAGTCAATGTAATTGCTCAGTTGAAATGGTTAGGGTGAGTTCTGTTGTCAGGAAACTTTCTCATCTATGAGACAGCCTCAGGCAACTCACCTGTTTCTAGAGAACTGGCTGGTTTTATACAGATACAAACATTTTATATGGTCTGGAATTCTTGGTCACACAAAAGAAAAAAATTTGTATTTATACGGTGTTCTCACCATAATTTACAAAAGTCAATCCTTTGTAAAAGACAACGTCCTATTCAAGAGCCACTGGCATATTGCAGTGTATCACTCATCAAGGCCATCTCTGATTTTCAATTGAGGCAATTTCTTAGGCTACCTCTTATGTAGTAGTACACAGCTTACAGCCTGTTCGATCAGTCACTGTAGTCTGTCAGAAGGATGCAGTTCTCCTTGGGGAGCAGTCAATACCAGCAAAAAGAAACTACCGTGCTGTAACTGTGGTACTAACATTGTGCGTCAGTGGGACTCGGCTCTGCTTCATGTCACTCACCAAGACAAAACAAACCAGATAAAGCAAACAAAAAACCACCAGACACATACCATAAAATCGTAACAATCGAAATTATTGATTTTCAGTTCTATTAAAAACCTCACAGATAGGCCCAGAATGTCACAAATGTATCTGCATGTCAGTCAGAGAAGGATTTTGGAGTAAAATAATCTCAGAAGTGGCCTTAGCTATCGCATCACATTTTACCATTTATTTCCACGTATCATGGAAAGTTTTGTCTGAACCAAGTCTCTACAGCTCCTGAAAGGAGTGTGCAGTGAGGTGGGGGTTAGTGTGGTCTGCCGGGCCTGCAGTGAGAAGAGGAAATGGCCTTAATCTGAGACACGGGAGATTCACATTAGATATTAGAAAAAAACATTTGTCACTGTCAGGGTGGTCAGGCACTGGAATATGTTTCCCGGGAGGTGGTGGAGTCACCATCCCTGGAAGATTTTAAAAGGTCTCTCTGGGTGGAGCACCCAGCTGGTGGGTGCTTCCCGGGAAGCCGCTGCCGTGGCGGCGGCGCCGCCCGCGTCCCGGCGGGAAGCGCTGAGGGCGCGGTGCCGCGGCGCCTCCTGCCGGCCGGCAGCTGACCCTGGGGTAGGGAGTCTGTGCCCGCCGGCGGCGCCGCTTGCTGCGGCCAGGAGAAGGCGCGGCCGGACCGGGAATGGCGGCGCCGATTGGTGCGGATGGGAGAAGGCGCGGCGGGGCCGGGAGTGGCGGCGCCGATTGGTGCGTCTGGGAAGAGGCGCGGCGGGGCCGGGAGCGGCGGCGCAGTCGCGGGCGGGTGTTGGGGCTGTCGCCATCTCGCCATGGCTCGCGAGTTCGAGCTGTGCCCCGGGCGGCGCGTCGGCGGCGACCAGCCCTGCTTCATCATCGCCGAGATCGGGCAGAACCACCAGGGAGACCTGGACATCGCCAAGCGCATGATCCGCATGGTCAAGGTGCGCGGGGGGGAGGCGGGTGAGGGAGAGACAGGATGAGAGGACGTGGCCTCAAGCTGTGCCACAGAGGCTAAGGCTAGCCATGAGGAAGAATTTCTTCACGGAGAGGCCTAACAGACATCGCAGTGGGCTGCCCAGGGAGATGGTGGAGTCGCTGTCTGTGGAGGTGTTTAAGGAAAGACTGGAGGTGGCACTTGGTGCCATGGTCTGTTTGGCAAGGTGGAGCTTAGTCACCTGAAGGACTCGATCTCAGAGGTCTTTTCCAACTAATTCATTCTATGATCTTTTGTCATGACTGCAGCCCCGCAGCTGGGGCATGACCTTACAGGGAATTTAGGAAGTATCTGAACCATTAAGCTGCTGAACCGTCTCTAATGAACCTCCAGTTTGACTTTGTTGACATCAGGGCTTTATTGCAGTAAAGCTTGTGTCATCCAGTAAGACAGCCAAACTGCTTTCAAATCTGATGTTATATCCATTAGATAGAAAACTACACATCATCACAGCTCGGAACATGGTGTATTCAGTTATGTGACTGGGCTGAAAGTGGAGACCAGTCTAATGAGGATTTGTCTTTACTGTGTGACTTCACATGAATTATTATTCCTTCAAATGAATTATTATTCCTGGAGGTGTTCAAGAGTGTCTGGTGCTGGTGACGTGATCTAGGGATAACTGTGGTGATGCTGGGTGGATGGTTGGACTGGATGATCTTAAAAGTTTCTTTCAGCCTTGATGGTGCTATGAATTTCAGATTCATACTCCTTGTTCCACAGAATCCTGTGTCCTTTTTTAATGTAACATTATCAGTGACAGCTAATCTGGGAAAAACACCACAGAAGTCAACTCTTCGAATAAGCAACATGCATAGCTAAGTAGTTTTGTAGGTTTAATATGATTTCTCTGAATTGCTGCTCTACTAAGTGTATTGGGACTCTGAAATAAAAGGGTTCATGCGTGTGTAGGTCCACAGTCACTCTGTGTTCATTACCGTTTCTGTGATTGCTTTGATGATGATGTGAAAACTACACAACAGATGAGCACATCAGTTACTCACTCCTTGCAGTCAGAGTTAGGTGAGTGCAGGTTCACTTGCAGTTCCACTCAGTGTGCACCAGCTTGTTTTGCAGGACTGTGGAGCAGACTGTGCTAAGTTCCAGAAGAGTGAACTGGAGTACAAATTCAACAAGAAAGCCTTAGAAAGGCCCTACACCTCTAAACACTCCTGGGGAAAGACTTATGGGGAACACAAGCGCCACTTGGAGTTCAGTCATGACCAATATAGAGAGCTAAAGAAGTATGCAGAGGAGATTGGCATTTTCTTCACAGCTTCTGGCATGGATGAGGTATGTAAGCCATACTGGAATGACGAGGGGAGTCTGGCTGTTGTGTCTGTTGGGTATTACTTAGGTATGATAGTTCTTACAGAAAGAGAATATACAGACAATCAATTTCTTAACTGAGACACCTAGAGTAATTTGCCACTTCACCTGTGCTCCTACAATGGTTGGCTGAATATTTTGGAAGACTTGCCACATGTTGAGATACTTAACAGAGTAAGTAGTATTAGGAACAAGGCTTCATTTTGACCTTCATAAACAATTGAGGCTTTGAGAGTACAGATCAAGATGGCAATCAGACTACTCTCCAGTGTTGTCTGATATGTTGGTTTCAAGCATATCAAACTTCTTTCTATATTTAAACCAGATTCCTTTCTTGATACAATCTCCATTATTTCCCTCTTTTTTTCCACCCTCCTTGTTGTTTACTAGACGCTTGTGGTGTTTCTAAGCAGTAGGAGTTTTATGCCCCTGTTTCTTTTACTAATCTCATGGAGTGGCTCACACCTTGTCCTGTTACTGCTGAATCATTTACTGATTTTTGCCAGTGGGCTCTTGAACAGTCAGTCACCAGCTTCACAACTCCATGAAACTCCTGCTGCTGTTCCCCCTTAGACTTGTATACTTGTAGCTGTTGCATGTCACTTGCCTTAGAATAATGGAAGTGACAGTATTAACAAATGCAACCTACAGTTCATCTGTGTAAGCTGTAAAGGTCAGGTAACACTTGAACTTCAGTATAGATGAGAGATCACAGATTTATTTTTCTTTGTGGCCTAGAAAAGACGGAGAACCGAATGGAAAGAGACCCTACCAGAAGTAAGCTAGCCACGCTTGCATATGGCCAGCAAAACCATGTCCCTGGCTTTCTGGAAGTAGACATATCCAGGATAGGACAAGGAAGTGATTTACTTAATGTTTTAAGGTGATCTATTCAGTGTCTCACTCTTGCAGTCAGAGACAATTCCTGATACATGAGTGTTATTTCTTACAATTTGTCTCTCTCTTCATCTGATGATAGACAAATATGCTGTGTGTATATGGCAATAACTCAGTGCCATGGATTCAGAAATAGATCTGTGAAAAGAGAGTGTGGTGATGTTTCTCTTATTGCTCTCTTCACATCTAGAAGATCTGCTGAACAATATGCATTCCTTTAAGAAAGGAGTACATGAGCCCAGGAATCTCAGACTTCTGTATCTGGGATCTTAAAAGACCCACGTACCTTTGGGGAGAAGAAAACCCCCACATTCCTTCTTTGATGTTAAAACCTCTGGTTTCTATAGGCTGTAGTAAAACACAGAACACCTTTTATAGGCAGCAGCTAAGATCACTTTCTGCTGCTGGGATCCCTCTTTTTCTCTGCTGTGCTTTTTTGTATGTGGCTTTATCAGCTAATGAACAGAAGTGATACATGTTTGTGCCTTCTTTTTGAGCAGTAATTACATTACACCCTAATATTTCTGGTGGCATGTCTGTAAGACAGGGGTTTCGAACTTAAAATATTGCATAAATTGACATCAAAACTCTTTAAGAATGCATTAACTTCTGAAAGTTTTTGTACATTAACTTCTGTAAATTTAACATAATCTCCAGAGGTCCAGATACATCAAAGAGTTTAAATTGTGTGTTTAACTATATGAGGAAGTTACTTAAATGACGTGTGAAATAAATAAAAAAGCCTTTGAATAACTTTTTTATTTATTCTGTTCTAGTGTGTACTGGAGACAAAGCAGCATCTCATTGAACCACTCCCTTTAATGTCATTTTTGTTATTTGAAATAACTTCCTGGTTCTTGAATCTCTTAAAGAAGAGCTGCTAATTTTCAAGAGATATTTACCTAATGAAGAGTGGCCTTAGATGCAAGGTCTACCTGTCATATTTAATTTTTTGCCATCTCCTGAGATAAGATCTGTGTCTTTTTAATATAGATTACTCACTGTCTTTATGCACAATACATCTGAATAAACTATATTAAATAGTGAACAGAGAGATGTTATACATAGCAGGTACAAGAAATTTAATCTCCATCATACTGATGGTAGAAAAATTAGACTGAATAGGACGTTATTATCTTTGTGGACATTAGCATTCTTTCTCTGGCATTAAGTAAATGTAACTGCAACAAGAAAAGAGCTGAAGAAATTAAAAGTGTTTGTGGGTGGTTGACAGGGGGCAAAGGTAACTGTTTCATTATTTTGCCCAGAGGTGAGTGGAGGATTTAAATACCTCTTGCCTGTGATGGATTTGGAATTTAAATTTTCTTCCAATAAAGTACTAATTTTTAAAAGGCCACTTACCCATTTTCAGGAAGCCTCTAATAATTCTTGAATTGTTGGGCATATTTATAGAGAAAGGCAGAGTATAATTAGCATTTAAATAAACATTTTATAGTCTTTGCTTTGGCATATTTTATTGTCTAGTATCTTTCCTAAAAGCAAACTAATTTTGGATTCCCTTTTTTGGGCACTTTTGGGGTTTTTTCTTGGTGCTTATTTAATATGCCCATACAAGTTTTCAGTATGATGAATCTGTTCTACTATCTGTAGTTTTAAACACTCTGTGGCTTAATCTTTCTGACCTGCAGGACATGTGTGGCCGGAAAACTCTGTGCATGCTTGTATCACATTTCTTCTTCAACAGGCACACTTCCATCTGCAGGTAGTTGCTCTCTCTGGTAGCGTTTAAAAAAAGAGAGAAAAAAGCAAGAATGTTGTGATACACAGGTTCATCTGCAAACTGAGATGGAGCTCTGCTTGCTTGTACTAAGCAGCAGACTGTTCAGCTGGTCAGATCAGAGATTGCCTTGAGACAGTCAAAACTTTGCACTAAAATAGAAGTATGAAAGAAGGCATCACGATCATACTCCACCTGGAGGGAAACCAGAAACTAATATTGTCAAGATAGGAAATGCTACTTCAGGAGCAGCTTTTTTTGTGTATAATACTGTATAATACCCACCTGTTTAATTAAGCTTTGAGTTTGTTGTGTTAAACAGTTGTTTATTTTCAAGCGCAGTAGTTCTTGATCCCTTGATCCAGCTGAAATAGAGTGTTAAAACATGATTTCTTTTCCTTGTAGATGGCTGTGGAATTTCTACATGAACTGGATGTTCCATTTTTCAAAGTAGGATCAGGAGATACAAATAATTTTCCCTATTTGCAAAAGACTGCAAAGAAAGGTAAGCATTTTCTGTGAGCCATCTTGGTGAACATCACAATTCCTCAGTAGCTCAGTTATTACATTTTTCCTCCAGTTGATTTTTGGGAAAAAAAATCTGAAGTTTCTTTATATTTCAGACTTTGAAAAAAAAAAGTTTTACCCAGAGTTCTTTTCTAGTTTTACTGCATTAATTTACTTTAAAGAATTTAATTTAATCTTGGGTAGCTTTCTTGTAGACATAGGACAAAACTTGTGCATATTTTCTAATGGCTAGGTCGCCCAATGGTGATTTCCAGTGGGATGCAGTCGATGAGCACAATGCATCAGGTTTATCAGATTGTGAAGCCCATAAATCCAAACTTCTGCTTCCTGCAGTGCACCAGTGCATACCCGCTTCAGCCAGAGGATGTCAATCTCCGTGTTATATCGGTCAGTGAGTAACCCAGAGCATGCTGTGGGTAGGGTGGCAGAGAAGGGCTTTGTGCTTTTACTGAGATACACTTTCAGGTCTTAAGGTGTGCTGGAATTTGCTTCTGAGAAGTTACAGGATGTGTCACGTTCCTCTAATTCACACTGAAGTTAAAAGATCCACCGGGTCCTTTTTTAGAAGAACTCATCTTTGAGGAATATGATAAAGGATATTGCTGGAGTATTCACAGTTCAACAGAGGAAAGCATGACATGGTTATCAGGTTAACCCTGTGGTTTATAGTGCTAAGAAAAATCATGTAAACTGTTATCATTAAGAAGGTGCATGAAGTGAGAATATAATTCTAAATAGGGAGCTCAACCAAAAACTTTGTTTAAAAAGTTACATGTGACTATCAGAGCCACGAAGAAAATTGATTTGACCCTACTATAGTTTCCTTCATTTGAAATGTTACTTGTATATGCCAAATAGTGATGTAAGAAAGTTTTCCCAAACTGGCCAGTGTTCAAGCACTACCTTAGATCTATGCACACATAGTATATTATTTTTAATAGAATGACACATGGCTGCATTTAAGTGCCTTTAGGATTTGGTGACTGTTCTCTATGCTTGGATTAAAAGGTTGCTTCAGATTTTAAATACAATGTTGAAGAAATCTGTTTGGATACAGATTAAGTTTAACCAATCCACTGGGTTCTTGGATAAAAATAGGATACTATTACTGTTACTTAGGCTGATACAGGCCTTGAAGACCTTGAATAGTAGAAGTGTATTAAAAGGAGAAATATAAGTTGTAGAGGAGAACATACTTCCTTTTTCTTGTCAGTATTGATAATATTAGTCAAATTTGCAATGTAGTGATTGGTAATGCAGTGTGACTTGTTGAATTTAAAAGGCTGCATTCTCTCCATATCCAACTGCTTGTTTTATGGCACAGTATTTGTCCACTGCAGTTATCACTGTTAAATTTGCTTTGTTTTTGAAACTGCTGCCTTGGTAATTCAGACCAACTCTGTCGTGATTCAAGGCATATCAGTCAGCTTTTCCTGATATCCCCATTGGCTATTCGGGGCATGAAACTGGCATAGCCATTTCAGTGGCAGCTGTTGCAATGGGTGCTAAAGTACTGGAACGCCACGTGACTCTCGACAAAACATGGAAAGGAAGTGACCACCAAGCATCTCTGGAGCCAAATGAGCTGGCAGAGTTAGTGAAAGCCATCCGTACTGTGGAAAAAGCAATGGGTTCTCCAATCAAACAGCTCTTGCCCTGTGAAATGGCATGCAATGAAAAGGTAACTTTTGGTTTTGGTTTGTGTAAACCTGCAGCTAATTTAGACCTATAGCTAATAACTCTGTATTCAGAAAAATAGCTTGCAAATTGTTTATTGCAGTAGTGTTTCTGCCTCTGTACTTAGAAAATTTCACTCTGCATAATGTTGGCAGTTTTGATTATAATAGAGTTCTATGTTTATCATCCAGTGGTTAACTAAGTTGAGTAACAGCATGGAATCATTTAGGTTGGAAAAGACCCATGAGGTCATTTAGTCCAACCTAACACTGCCAAGCCCAACCACTAATGTATGTTCCTAAGTGCCATGTCTACACATTTTAAATAACTCCAGGGATCATGTCTCAACTGCTTCCATGTTGTAAACTGTGAGTGCTTGGTCACCCTTTTAGAGAAGAAATTTTTCCTAATATCTAGTCTAACCCTCCCCTGGCACAGCTTGAGGCCATTTCCTCTTGTTCTGTCACTTGCTGCCTGGGAGAAGAGACCACTCACCTGACTACAGCCTCCTTTCATGGAGTTGTAGATAGTGATAAGCCCCCTCTGAGCTTCCTTTTCTCCAGGGCAAACACCCCCCCAGCTCCCTCAGCCATTCTCAAAGGACTTGTGCTCCAGACCTTGCACCACCTTTGTGGTCCTTCTCTGGATTCACTCCAGCATTTCAATGTCCTTTTTGTAGTGAGGGGCCCAGAACTGGACACAGGATTTGAGGTGTGGCCTCACCAGTGCCAGGTACTTGGCAATAGTAATAGGAATAATACCTCTGTGATTTTATATGAGCTGCTTTTACACTAAGCTAAAATACCAGTCATTCTAACCAGATTCCCTCCACTGTGATTTTGAAAAATTCCAGCGAGCCACTGTCCAGTTTCAGAAAACATCTGCATGTTCCTGACAGCCTAGTTAGAGTGAGAGTAACCATGCTAAATTAATCTTCATTTGGAATAAGTAATGGAGAAAGCAGTTCTACACAACCTGTTCTAAAATAACTGCAGAACATTTCTTATCCTTTTACGTTATGCTAAGCTAGCAATGTATTTAACTTCAACATTGTTTTTTTTCCCCCTCCCATAGCTGGGAAAGTCAGTAGTGGCAAAAGTGGCAATTCCTGAAGGTGCAGTATTGACGCTTGACATGCTGACGGTGAAGGTGGGAGAGCCAAAGGGATTTCCCCCAGAATGCATCTTTGATCTGGTGGGCCAGAAGGTTAAAAGAACTATTGAAGAAGATGAAACCATCACTGAGCAAGCAGTGGAAAATCATGTAAAAAAAGTGAAGTGCTAAACCAAAGCACTCCATTCCATATTTCTCATTGTACTACCATGCAATGTGTTTGAGAATAGCAGCATGGTAGATTAGAAGAAAGGGGTGTAATTATGAGGGTACAAACAGGATAGAATTTTCAGGTTCTTGTTAGCAGGAAGTTTCAGAAGCAAAGGGGATATAAATTGTGAAGATTTTACTAGAAACTGTATAGCATTGTGCCTAGGAAATGTCATGATACTCTCTTCTCCGTTTCACTTAACCTAGATTAATTTGAAGTTCTGCCAAATAAAAGACCACAGTCTGCTGCTTTCCAGCTTCCCTTTTCTGTTAAGAATACAGTAAATTGTGAGAATTTTGTCTACTTTGAATTGTTCTAGCCCTGTATCTTTTGATACTCCTCTCTTTTCTGCCATTTGCCTCATCTCTGTGATAGCACGACTCTGGTTGGAGTTGAATACAGATAAGTGAAAGTTTACACTGAACAGAAAACTACAAATGCAACCTGGATGGATTTTTTTTTAAGATGAAAGTCTTAAAAGTGTCATGATAAAGCAGTGAGTTGCAGCAATCTGTATTCTGTGGGAAAATGGGCTTCTTGAGAAAGCTAATTTCTCAAGAGAGAGTACCAGGAAAGGAAGCATAGGGGTATTTAGAAAGGTCCCATTTAAGGAGCAAGAGAGCCTTTTTTGAACTGAAAGGCCAAAAGGCATGCCAGAGAGATTGAGGAGGGAAGAAAAGTAGATCTGAGATGAATCAGTGAAAATAAGTATAACTTATGCTTCAGAAATTCTGAAAAGCATCTATTGCAAGTTGAGTGAAGTCTGGAATATTAAGTCAATCCTGCAGAGCATTTGGATGCCTCTGTTGGACCTGGGGGGCAGCTTCTCAGGTAGGAAGCCAAATGCTGGTGAAGTTTGAGCAGCTTTTTTGTTTTTTCTGTACTAACCAGAATCCTCTACATTGGGATTTTTCTCCCAACACTGGTGTGTGAGATGGCTGAGGCTGACTGCCTGACTACATCACACCATTATGCTTCAGCATGATGGTCAGTACATGATTTGTGTGGTCTGCTCTTGCATCCCAGCTTCTCACTTTTCAAGTGAGAAATGCAATGCCACTCCTATTGCCTGCTGCTTTTCCCTTTGACCAGAAGGGAGCTGTGTAGCAGCAGCTGCAAGCCATTAATTCTTCAACTACCTTGCTTAGGACAGAACTGCTTTGCAATAATTAATCTGCTTTTTTTCTGTTGTGGAATCATTTACTAGTGATGGTTACTTGGAACTTGCTACCTTTTTGTCATGAGTTGGTGAAGTATCTTGAATTTGGTGGTGAGTGGTTTTGTACCTATAAACTGTTTACTTTCAAAATGTGCAATTCTGAGGAAACTGTTTTCTTATCTTTAAATGGGGAAGCAGAAGTTGAGTCATATACTTGACTATATGTGAGCTGTGATTGATGCAGTATGCTTGCCTTACATTAAAAAACTACTTAATTGTTAAAAGATTTTTTTTTTCATTTCAAATTTGAAAAATAAATTTAGCTTATAAAACAAGCTCTTGTTTCTGCATTTCAGCCTATGGTCAGACCTTGCCTTTGCCAGCACTGGTGATGCAGGGCCTTTAGTATTTGAACACTGTAACATCACCTGACCAGTTTCAAGTAGCAGGGGTTTTTCACTCTGGGCTGGTCCTGGAGATTGCTGTAAGCAAAAGCTCCAGAAATGTCCAGGACTTTAATTAATGTATTGGTGGGGGGAAAAATATGCATATACAGAAAATTGCAAGCTGTGTCCCCTAGTTCTACATGAATGTTGCAAATTGAACGCAAAAATAAATGGGTCACAAATGCACCTCTGGCCTGGTGTTTTTATCGCACCTGTGAGCCCTGCAGACATTTCATCCTCTTAGGGGTTGTACACAGCTTTTTCTCATGCTTTCACTCAATGGAAAGAATAGGGCCACCCAGAAGTCCAATTCAGAGCTTTTGTCACATATAAGACCAGCTAGTGACTAATAAATGTGGCCACAGAAGCTCCAGTTTTAGAAGGGACCTTTCCAAGAGTCAGTGCTAGACTTTGATTTTTCCAAGTTGACACTTAAATATGAGCTAATTCACTTACTGCATTTATTATCCAAATCTGACCTTGTCAATGATAACAATATGCAGTATAAAATCTTGAAGCTTGAGCCAAACTAAACCTGTTGCCATAGACAACTGCAGCCTCCCCAGGCTGATAAGGGGAGGGAGTTCATTAAAAAAAATTTCAAAAAGTCAATATCCATGTTCCAGTCTGAGTTGTAATATGTTTCTTTCAACCTGACTTCTTCCATTTTGTGAGTTGAAGAATACTACATACAGCACTTCAGGTGGCACAGCAATACCATTTATAAGTCAAATCATCTTTCCCCATTGAAAAACACATATACATTAAAAAAATACAGTTGATTTTCTTGAACTTACTCTTACAAGTTGAAAAAAGTACAACAATAGTACATACTGCACTTTGAGTGGTATATCAACATCATTTATAAAAGTCAGGTCACCTTCCCTCATTGAAAAAAAAATACACATTAAAAGTGACAGTTGGTTTTCCTGAACTTATGTTATCTTGTAAAAGCATCATAATTACAACTTTGATACAACAGAGATGAATTCATGTAGAAAATTGCTGAAGTGGCATTAGCAGAAAAAGCATGAAATAGTAGGCTTTGTTTCTTACGTTAGTTTGCATGTTCTAATGGACCCTTCCCAGAGTCTCAGGGCTGGATAAACTGGTTCTGTGAACTTGCAGCAGAAGGTGTGCAAATGAGCCATGCCATTGCTAACGTTGTAGAATGAAAGGATTCCTGCTTCATAATCTAGAAAAATGCCAATGCAATCAGGATCATCTTCTACCAGGATGGGGATTCTCTCTCCATTGTGAAATGCCCAGTATTCAAAATCAAACTTCTTAAGGCACCAAGATGCTCTATTCCAGCCCAGTCGGCAGGCTTCAGAGTCTCCTTTCTTGCCAATGGTCGGGTAGGCTGCGCCAATCCACCATCCCTCTCCAGCATGAAGCAGGTCAACTTCCCAGTAATGGCTTCCAGAAAGGAATGCGTCTCTGCTTAGCACTTGCCATAATTTATCAAATCTCTGGGGACTACAGGGGTAAAGTATTCTCCTCCAGCTACAGCTTACTTCAAGACGGTCATCTGACAATTTCAGTCTTGGGTGAATGCTGTCATATTCCCAGGTTGGTGATCTTGCATCTGCAGTAAAAGCCATAATCATACTTTCTACATTTCTCATGACCCTTGGAAGAAGTCCAAGTTATAGAACACCTGCAAAGGAGCTCACAGGTGGAAGTGTCTTGGGACAGTCAGAAAGCCTGCAGTCCCAGGAACATGGGCTGGAAAAGGCATGCCAAGGGGGTCAGAGCAGGCCACTAATATTGCTGCCTCCACACCTTTGTGATCTGGGCTAACCATGGTGATGGGGACCTCAGCCACAGCACCAAGGTTGCTTTACATTTCGAGTTAGGGCTCAGCCAGAAACCCCACAGGTCCAAGGACACTGGATCTGGAAAAGGCATTCCAGTCAGAGCAAGGCAGGAACCCAACATTGCTGACTCTACATTAGGTAGATTCAGCTAGCCACAGAGCCTACAGCTCCAGGGACACTGGGGCTGGAAAATGTATGCTAAGTGCACAAAGCAGTGAACCAATGCTGCTGTCCCCACACCTTTCTAACATAGGGCACCAACGTGATGCGCACCTCTGCCACAGCACTAAGCTGCCATTTGGGCTGAGGTCAGGATTCAGGGAGCCATAGAGCCCACAGCCCCAGAGACACTGCAAAAGGCATGCCAAGGGAATCACAGCAGGGCACCAATACTGGTGCCTCCACACATTTCTAATCTGGATCACTCATGGTGATGGGATAAGGGGAAGCCGTACACAGAGAGTTACAGTCCTGTGGTCTGTTCAGCCTGGAGGAGACTAAAGGGAGACCTCACTGCAGTTTACATCTTCCTTGTGAGGGGGAGAGAAGGGCCAGGCACTGATCTCTTCTCTGTGGTGACAATGACAGGACCTGAGGGAATGGCCTGAAAGTTCTGTCAAGCAAGGCTTATGTTAGGAAGAGGTTAGGAAAGGTTCCCCGGAGGGTGTTTGGGCACTGGAACAGGCTCCCCAGGGAAGTGATCACAGCACCAACCATGACAGAGCTCAAGAAGCGCTTGGACAACACTCTCAGATACGAGGTCCTGTGCAGGCCCAGGAGTTGGACCTACTGATTTTTGTGGGTCCATTCCAGCTCAGGAGATTCTAGGATTCTAGCATAATCATACTTACGTTTTAAGAAAAGCAACCGATCAACAGGAGTCATGGTTTTCAGCACTGTCCCAGGCTCCTTCTTTGCAGTGGGATTAAGGCTACTGAAAACGTCTGGGCAAAGATGAAAAGGGACAGCTTAGGGAGTCTGCCAGTTTTTCAACAATCATTTTCCAACTTCATGGACAAACTATGTTACTAACTATGTTACTTTTTCTGGGGAGGGGCTGCTCATTCTATGCTTTCAGCATTATGCTCTTTGCATAATGCATAATGCATAATCCTCAGCATGGAGATGCTGGACTAGTGTTCCCACAGAAATACACAATTCAGCACAACACCAAGTAATCAGGCCTGATTCCTTTAAAACTGGCCCTTGTCAGATGAAAACAGGCAGCTGAAGATAGCTGCTGGTGCTTGCTGCAGAGCACCTCTATGATGCTTTCTAGCAGTCCTACACACATCCTGCAGTCTTTCAGATCAGATCTGACCATATACCCCAGCAACCTGCTACTGTTTTTTCGGTGGCAGTTCTCTGATAAGGGCTTAAAAGGCAGCTAGGTGAAATGTGATGGCCAGTGTTGCCTGCTCACTCAAAGAGCTGCAGGATTTTCCCATGGTTATTTAGCTTTGTGCCTCTTTGCCCCATTAGGAAAAACTGCTTGCCTTCATTATGCCAAAGGTCATTGAAGGATGAAATAACAGCTCAAAGACAAAAGGATTTCTAAATAGAACATGTCAGTTCAGCTTTACAGTACTAAAAATCATCAGTTTTTTTCAGACTGAGGCAGATCACCAGACCAATTTAAAAAAGGTTTCAAATTTTAGAGGTACCCCAATGCCAGAGCACTTGCACTCTATTTTAATTGAGAGAATAGATATATTCTATATGTGTGATGGTCTACATTAAATTGTATTGAAATACCTGATGGAACTGGGGGGGAGAAAAGCAACAGACAAACCAAAGATCATCTTCAGAGTTGGAAGAGAAATCTCTTAGTTCCTAAATCACCGCTATATCACCTAAATCACCTATAACAGCATTACACCCATGCTGATAGAAAGCAGTACCCATGCCTGAAACACTGTTGTTTCTCCAGATGATTTAGTAAAAAGTCCTGTTCTTACTTAAAAAGTACACTTTATTTGCAAAGACAGCAGAAGAAAGCAAAATTCAGAGCACTCTCCCAGGTACCTTCTTTAAGCCGGGCTTCCAATGGTTTCTGTAGAATGGACTGCAGACCTCTGATGAAGTGTTTATAATGGTTAAGTAAGTGTTCAAATGAGGGCGGTATTGGATGCCACTTTTCTAATGGGTGCCTGGATGCCTTAATTTCCTTCTCAATTTCTGTGTACTTCTGAGGGCAGAAAGCCAAACACTACAATTAGCAGAGACTATGACATGAATGGCCTCTTCCATCCCAGCTCCCACAGAGTAAGGACAGCTCCAACACAAGGTAAACCTATGGGCCATAACAGGCAAACTTTGCTGAGATCAGCCTGCCTTTTAGCTCATTAGCCTGCCCTCCTCCTGCCAGTGGAGCCATCCCAGACCTGGAGAACCCAACTGCCACAGTTAAAGAGATCCCTCCAGGATGGAAATGAGTTTAGCCTAGCCAGGACCCTTTGTGGGAAATCCCATCAATGGCAAAATCCAACTATTAAGTTTTGAAAACAATTTGAAGAATAAAATCCAACTTCCCCACAAGAAAATCTCCACAAAATCACAAAGAGCAGTGTGTAGATGTGTTGCTAGCACACACAGCAGAATGCCAGGGCCATATTACAGCAATGGAAACTCCAGTCCAACACATTGCAAGGATGCAAAAATGCTCAAGAGGCATCATCCTGTAAGAAATTGCATCTTTTGTCTTGTGTCAGGGCATAAGCACATGGCAACATAATCTTTCCAAGGAAGGTGAAGATCATCATCTGTGGGAAAAAAGAACAGCATTGCTCCCTCCAGTGAAGTGGAGGTTTATGGTGATTAGGATTTCTTGCAATTAAGGAAATTACCGATTTTAACTTCCCTCCTGAAGTTGCCTGAGGACTGGCTTTTCTCATATCTTCATATTACACTGGACAAGGAAAGACTTGATACAGCATTTGTCTTCAAGATTAAGAGACATGTCTTTTCCATCTATGCTTAAAATTAACATGAATTTCATACAGACCTGAAATCAATGCCATAGCAGGAAGACCTAATAGCTCAAAAATCAGGAACCAAATTTGTTCACCAAAACAGCAACACAAAGCAAATTAAAAAGCACTTCGGAAGATGCTGCTTGCATGCAGAAGGATCTATAGAAGACATCACTAAAGAAATTTACCAAGGACTGTCAGGGTAAGAGGTAAAAAGAGACCATACAATACCACCTCCAGCAAATGAATAGGATCACTGTCCTGTTGTATTTGTCTGATTCGATGTGTGAAGGTCTCGAGGGCTTCAAGCTGTTCTTGACAAGACCTCAAATGCTGATCATGTGTTCCCAGAGCTTGCTGAGTCTTTTCATCAATGAAGATTTTGGCCAGACTCTCTTCCTCCCGAAGAAGTAACTGAAGATCAGTCATTTTTTCTGACAGCTGCTGTTTAATCATATCAGCATGTGCCTATGGATAAAGCAGAAGAATGTCTCCACCTGCTCAATAGACCATAAACATTTCAGACATTTCTCTTTCAGGCTTTTAGTGCTATGTTTTGGTTGAATTTTACTGGTTTTCTCCATCTCTTCAGAAACATGTCTCTACCCCTTAAGGGAGCACAGATATGATCTATCTGCTGATGTCTGGATGGAAAAGAGTAAGAGAAGATTCCAAGATGCCTATTTATGTAAAAAAATCTGTTTTCGGCTGGAATTAACAGGGTACCATTTGCAACAAGAAGCAGATCTTTTCCTTCAGTAGCAAGACTTTGACTGCTTTTAAAGCAAGCCAGGGTCAAGTAAGTGGTAGGAAGAGAAAGCCTCCAAAAGAAAGTGGCATCAGGCCAAGTCTCTAAAGCCCCCTCAAGCTCTTACTGACATTTCTGAAACAGAAATGCCTAGCGATGCTCCTTAGAGCAGAAGTTATTTCATGCTCTATAAATGAGGTGCAGCTTAGCATACATTCCCATTCTTAAGACAGAATCAACAGAACTGTTCCTGTGTTTACTCAACTCTGAATCCAGAAAATTCAATAATGCAGTTCAGTCCATATCATACAAGTTCAGTCCATATCATACAAGTTCAGTGCATATCATAAAACATACATAAGTGTAGCCAGAACAACATAGGCAGCTGGGGCTACCTACTATTCCTCTGCATAAAAATTTCACCCTTGGTCTTCCAGAGATGTTCAGCTGATCAAGGAATGAGGACCAGGTTTTTGGAGGCTCTCCCTCTTCCCTCTCTTTGGTAGTGTAATATATTGTGATGAATACGGGGAATAGACTCTTCTCCTGGGAAGTAGAGTAGCCACCCAATAGATGGCTGGGTCTTTGAATAGCTACAGAGAAAATAAAATATCTCCCCTTGGAAAATGACTATCCAGTGGAGAACGAAACCACACTTTACCTTCACATCATTTACAGCCTGCTCTATGCTCCTTCTGTTGCCATCTTCTTCCTCTCTTCTCTCTTCTAGATTCTTCAAGCTCAATGCCATGAGTTCCTATACAACAATGAAACAAAAGAAAACACTGTTTCATAACATCTATAAAAACCAGAAACAACTATCCAGCTTGATTTCCATATGGGGGGTACTGAAATACACTGTTTCAGAATCCGAATATTGTGAATTGGAAGGTGAAACTCTTCAATGAAAGGCCTTTTATGAGGCTTATTAAGGCCAGTATAGCGATGAACCATAAGGATTTCAGCATTTCACCTGGTGGTTATACTGGTAAGGTTTGGACAGCTGGGCAAATTAGCACCACCTTCTTAAGGCACAGGGAAACCCAAACTGAAAAAAACATATTCATCTTTAATCTATGGTGCTGTGTATTTCCATTACTAATGCATTTAGCAGCTGAAGGGCAATTAAATACTTTTATTTAGAGGATAAGTGGAAGGCTCCACTTATCTAAAAATCCAGTGAATGTTCAGGATGCTTTCCAGTGTACAAATGACCAATCAGATACCTCACTATTGACACACTGATGCTGTAGTCTGAACATCTGCAACAGCTAATAGTGTCAGCATGGCTAGTAATCAGTCACAGTATCTGTGATACTTCTCAAATTATGGTGTGCCCCGCACAGCATAATCAATGTTCTGCTTATATCTTGCTCCAGTTTCTCACCTGCAGCCCTCTGAAACTGGCTGCCCTCTGCCCAGCAGGTTGAACAGTCTTGGTGTGCCGGCTAATGCATTTTTGTCATTAGTGACAGGAAGGATACAGGCAATGCTGCCCCACAGTCCTCTCAGTGCACTGGTGCTAAAACAGGCCTCAGTAAATACCAGGTAAGCTAGTGCCGCCTGTAGCTGCTATCAGTGTCCTCTTCTGCAGCTGAGACCCAGTCAAGAACACCTACATGCACATGTACCAGGTCACTGCAACAGCCCCAGGGCACCACAGCATTTAAACTCTGCAGCATGGACAAACAGAGCATGAAGTGTTGCTTCATGAGCAACGGTTTGCATTTCTGACATGTCTCCTTAGAAAACATCTGCAGTTCGTCATTTGAGTATGACAGAGTCAGAAGAAAATGGGCTCCTAGCAAAAGCCAGAGACTCTGCATCTTGAAGGCCCTTGGTACAGACACATCCATGCAAGCAGGTAAATGTTCTTGCATAGAGCAAGGCACTCATGCTATTTATTCCAGCCACAGTTTTCTAGTCTTGTCCCTGAACAACCAGAAGAGTTCTACAACACTAGAGGATTCAGGAATTTTACCAGGTACCAGCCTTCCTTAGTTTATTTTGCAGCCTAGACCTCATTCCTTTCCTCAAAGACTGACAAAGATCACAGCGAAAAACCCAGTCTTCCTTCTTTGCTAGGAACACACATCACTTTGTGCACTCACAACGGTGACCATATGCAAATACTTATATTAATCCCAAGCATTTCTGGTTAAGCATTACTTCCTTTACAGAGATAAATGAAAGAGCTGCTTCCTGCCAATTGAAGACTGTGCCAGCAACCCATGTCATTCACCCTAAGGAATTGACTCTGAAAATCTTCTTTTAGGGATTGCCTGGGTGCTTTAACTCATTCAAATGAAAACACTATAAAAGCAAGGATTTCTGAGATGACACTCAGAGCTCCAGTCAAGCTCACAGGACACATATCAAGTGCAAAGAATGCTGATCCTGTGTGCTGCATTCAGGAGCACAGGGAACATCCTTTTCAATGATTTTAAACAATCTCTGCTCCAAGGATGAAGCAGCTGATGGATCTCTCACAATGATTTTCATGTTTTCTTAGCACTCACAGCTAGGATCTGCTGAAAGAGCTGTGGAAGATTCTCAGTGCAAGAAGTGCTGCCTGGCTGATGTCACACCACAAGGGCTGTAGTGAATAACTGCTCACAGCAAACAAAATCACTAGTCAAAATACCATCACTCACACTAAAACTATTGATAGTTTGTGCCTAAAATCTCTGCAGCCCTAAGCCAGTAGATGTCAGCAGATACTTCCTAGGGACAGAGCGTCACATGGGAGTACAAGTTTCTGCCTCAATCTCTTCCTGACTTAGCAGAAACAAGTCTTTATCAACAGCACATGCTTCCTTCCCTCTGTCCATCAGACCTCCAGGGAAGCAGCACAGTTTGTAGATTTATGCACTTTGCCTCAGATCAGGTTGCCACTGCAGAATACACGCATCACCCACCCACTGCCACCCAGTCGTGAAGGGAACGCAAACACTTTAGCGAGTTCCCACCTGGAAGAGGGACAGCACACCAGCACACTTTGGGTGAAAGCACTCCAGCAGGCAGGTGCAGTGCTCTGCATTGCTCAGATGTCTTGAATAGTTTTACCTCTGTGCTGCTGTTTGCACAGCCCTCTACCCTTGTAATGCTCTGTAACATGAAGTGCAATAGAATGCTCCAAGAGTTTATCATGACCTGTGTACCGGCTCACAATCTGTGTGAACTTCCAAGCAGGAAGTTCTGTAGGAACTGTTTCTTCCTAGTGTTTTCTGCAGGAAACCTCCTCGTAGCACTTCTGTATCACAAAAGGAGTGAGAAGAAACTTTCTGAAGTTGTAGAGGAAAAAAAAAAGGAAAAAAAAAAAAGGAGAAAGGAAAGGAAAGGAAAGGAAAGGAAAGGAAAGGAAAGGAAAGGAAAGGAAAGGAAAGGAAAGGAAAGGAAAGGGAAAGGAAAGGAAAGGAAAGGAAAGGAAAGGAAAGGAAAGGAAAGGAAAGGAAAGGAAAGGAAAGGAAAGGAAAGGAAAGGAAAGGAAAGGAAAGGAAAGGAAAGGAAAGGAAAGGAAAGGAAAGGAAAGGAAAGGAAAGGAAAGGAAAGGAAAGGAAAGGAAAGGAAAGGAAAGGGAGAAAGGGAGAAAGGGAGAAAGGGAGAAAGGGAGAAAGGGAGAAAGGGAGAAAGGGAGAAAGGAAGGAAGAAAGGAAGGAAGAAAGGAAGGAAGAAAGGAAGGAAGAAAGGAAGGAAGAAAGAAAGGAAGGAAGAAAGGAAGGAAGAAAGGAAGGAAGAAAGGAAGGAAGAAAGGAAGGAAGAAAGAAAGGAAGAAAGAAAGGAAGAAAGAAAGGAAGAAGAAAGGAAGAAAGAAAGGAAGAAAGAAAGGAAGGAAGAAAGAAAGAAAAAAAAGGAAGAAAGAAAGGAAGAAAGAAAGGAAGAAAGAAAGGAAGAAAGAAAGGAAGAAAGAAAGGAAGAAAGAAAGGAAGAAAGAAAGGAAGAAAGAAAGGAAGAAAGAAAGGAAGAAAGAAAGGAAGAAAGAAAGGAAGAAAGAAAGGAAGAAAGAAAGGAAGAAAGAAAGGAAGAAAGAAAGGAAGAAAGAAAGGAAGAAAGAAAGGAAGAAAGAAAGGAAGAAAGAAAGGAAGAAAGAAAGGAAGAAAGAAAGGAAGAAAGAAAGGAAGAAAGAAAGGAAGAAAGAAAGGAAGAAAGAAAGGAAGAAAGAAAGAAAGAAAGAAAGAAAGAAAGAAAGGAAAGAAAAGGAAGAAAGAAAGAAAGAAAGAAAGAAAGAAAGAAAGGAAGAAAGAAAGGAAGAAAGAAAGAAAGAAAGAAAGAAAGAAAGAAAGAAAGAAAGAAAGAAAGAAAGAAAGAAAGAAAGAAAGAAAGAAAGAAAGAAAGAAAGAAAGAAAGAAAGAAAGAAAGAAAGAAAGAAAGAAAGAAAGAAAGAAAGAAAGAAAGAAAGAAAGAAGAGAAGCATCAAACTTCTGTGTTACAGTATTTTAAGTTTCCTAAGGTTAGCATCACAGCACATAGGCCTTAGTAAGCCTCGTGGCAGGCTTTCCAAGTAAAAGAACACAAGCAGGAGTATTGGCAAGCTTGCAAAACTTCCTGAGGGTATTTGGTGGACAGCTACACTGGCATAAAGGAAAAAATCTTAGGGAAGAATCCCTGGGCTGGCTGTGGCTGGGATGGAGTTTATTCTCCTCATAGCAACCCCTGTGGTGCTGTGTTTCAGATGTGACTATACTGTGAGTGCACAGAAGACTAGAAGGGGACACAAGCAGGACATGACCCCTACTAATCAAAGAGGTAATCCGTACCATATAACATCATGTTCTGCAAACTGGAAGAGGAATGTTTAGGTGAGCTAGCTGCGTTTTGCTCAGGAACTGTATGGTGAGTGTCTGCATTTGCATCACTTTTGTTCTTTTTCTCTTCCCTCCACTTCTTCTCTTATTAAACTTATTTTTACCTCAATCCATGAATTTTCTTGGTTTTAGTGTTTGTCTTCCCCTGTCCCACTGGGCAAGGACGGGGAAGAAGCAGGCAGCTGTGTTGTGCTTAGCTGCCTATCGGGGTTAACCCACAACATCCTAGAGGATTTATCAGAGAACTGTGAATGGGCAGTCATTGTGATCTAACCAGCTACAATGGTGGGGCCAGGGAGTAAACAGAAATTACCTTTCCCCTTACCCTGAGGCATCTATGTTTTGGTCAAAAGTTCTTCTAGCCTGTCAATAAAAACAAATTTCCTGGGACAGCCACACTCCTCTGATTCCACATACAAGGTCTGAGGATAAAATGCAGCTGCATGTGATCTAACAGTGAAAGTCACTTCCTCCTTGCCCCTTGATTTATACACCTGTTTTGTGGACGCTTGGGTGTGACTGATTGACTCTTGCCTTTCCATACACGACCCATATCCTTGTGCAGCGGCATCAGGCTGACCCTGTCTGTATGGGGTCTACAAAGCACCCGTTGAACTACAGAAAGTACAGAAACTTTGCTCTTAGTTAACACAGTCTACAAACCTTGAACTCCACAAGGTGTTGATAAGGCAAACAAGGCAAGGCTAAAGGCTGAAGATCGGCTTAGTTCTGTGGCACTGCGCTAGTACTCGCAGATACCACCATCACACTCTAGCCAAAGAAAACCCAGCGGCACACGTTCCAGGAAGGAGGGGACAACCGCCAAGGTATGAACTGAGGAAGATCTTGTCTCAGCTCCAGTTTCACCCCCGCTCCGCGGCGCAGCGGCCCGGGCCGGCACTCACCTGCGTGCGGCGGACGGCCTGCGGCAGGAGGCAGGCGCGGTGCCCGCGGTGCGCGCCCAGCGCCGGGCACAGCGCGCACACGCACCGCCCGCAGTCCTCGCAGAACAGCTCCAGCGGCCGCCCGGTATGGGCCCCGCAGAGCCGCGGCTCCCCCTGCGCCATGCCGGAGGGTGGGGAGGAGAAGGATGCGGAGCCGGCAGCTGACGGAGAGGCGGATACGGGGCAGGTGGGGGCAGGGAGAGGCGGGTGCGGGGCCGGCGTGTGGAGGGTGTGCGCAGCGGGCGGCGGGGCTGCCCTTCGGGCAGGCGAGTCGTGGCCGTGGCTGTGGCTGTGGCCGTGCTCGTGACTGTGACTGTGGCCGGGGCCCTGACTGTGGCTGTGGCCGTGACGGCGGAGGGCGGTCGGGCCCCGCCGCGCCTCTTGCCCGGCTCACTCGCCGCCGGAGCGGGGACCCGCAGCTGCGGGGCTGCCGGGCAGTCAGTGCCGGCAGGAGCTGTGCCCCGCAGCGGGACAGCCGGTGCCCTGGAAGCTGCCTCCGTCCGGGGCCCGGGCTGGAAAACTGACTGATTTGTAGAATTTCAGCAGCATCGGTGTGGGGTGGGGTTCAGTGTTATGGCTGAGCAAAACACCTACCTGATACAAAAATGTGGGGGGGAAATTGTCTTCAGGGTATGTTTTGTCAGTTTCTAATTTTCAATTAGAATTTCGTGCTCTGAGTGGTCTCATTTATAAAAATCAAAGTAGAGCACTCATGCTCTTACAGAGCTTGCACACTTACCTTCATTGGCTGTAGCTCTACATTCAACCAAATTCATACTAGTTTTTTAACATGCTTTGTTCTTCCTGTGAATAAAAGCAATACAGAGTATTCACACACACAACACATGTGCACACACACAAGATGTGAAAAAATAGGAAGATATTTTAAAACCGAGCATTTTGGTGCAACATGTGGGAGTCAGAATATGTATTAGTACATAAGAATGTGGAGTACTGAGGAACAAGGGCAGTCTTGCTGAAATTAATGCATCAGGCAGAAATTCATGCCTGCAAAGATGCTAACATAACCAATGATTTAGAAAGTGCCTTTTGTACATACGAAAGTCAGGTTTTTTTCTTGGAAGGTGTTCCATACCGGCCCCAGGTTAGAGTAATGGAATCTTAGGGATCATTATGGATATCTATAGATTGTTTACTCTTGTTCTACACACACAAAGGAAGTGCTAATGTCTGCTTTAATAAAATAAGAGTTTTAGGCACAGTTTCACCTGCTCTGGTGCTTGACCAAACTCAGAAAGACAGGTTTTCGTGCTGTCAGTCAACATTTTTCTCATTACAACTGGAGCCATGTTGTTTCACTGTGCCTTTCCAAGGGGAAATCTCTCTTTTAATCTCATCTTCTCAGTCTATGCCCATACAAGAACTATAGACAGTGCTGAATTCTCTGACAGAGGCTGAACAATTCCAGTTCTTTGCCTGTGTGTTTTGAAATGCTAAGCTTCAGTTCCACTACTATGTTTGCAACTCCTGCAGGAGGGTTTGCCTGATGCAGTCTGTGTGTGCCCTGTCCAGAGGAACGTGTGTGTTAAGTAAAGGTTCCTATCTGGCCATTCAGGAACACTCTGTCAGTCACAGCACCAGAGGCTGTCACTGCTGGGACTGAGGCCCCTTCACAGGGCTCTCTCCAGTGAGCCACAGGGTCCCTGCCTGACTCCTACACACCCCGCACTCACACAGTCAGACAACGCTTCCCTAAGAGTTCAACCCCAGATTTCCAGTAGCAACATCTCAGACCTCTGGATTTCTGAAGAGATTTATTTACGGTTTGGTAACAGAGTAACTGCTCCAGCTGGCGCCTCAAGTAGGAATCCTGAACAAAGGATTACCTGGACTTTTATACCCTCACAGAAAGTCTGGGCTCTTCCTGCTGAGTCCTCGGCTCCTGCAGTGCCTCAGTGTCCAGTCACCTGGTTGCGCCATAAGCCCCTGTGTCCTTTGCCTTTCCAAATGTTGGCAATTCCTGACCTCTTGCCTCAGGCTCCCAGCCAGAGCTCCACCTGCAGCTCCCACTGCAGCTGCACCCCGAGCTACCTTCACAGAATGTTCATCCCTTTTTTTGGATTGAGCATATCTGCTAATATATATTAAAAGGGGAAAAGAAAGCTTTCACAGCATTTTACACTGCCCTTACTTAGAACATTATTACAAGTAACAAAATTAAGGCTAACGTTGTCATAGGGTAGAAATTATTACCAAAACAAGATCATGAAAGATTCTTGAAACTCATTTATTGTCCAACTTGTTAATAATTCACTACCTGTTGGATATGAGACTGGTGTATCAGCTTTCTTAACACAAAATTTTAACAGCAAAATAAGAACACAGAAAGACAGCATATGGTCCCTCCCATTAGATTCTAATTTGATTTTTTTGTGAGATTATCTTGCTTAGCACTACATCTGCAGGTTGTGTTTCATTTACTTCTATTTCAAGTGGGCTGGGCTGATACTATTGCGCATACTTTCTCCACTCCTCGAACCATTTCTGTATTTTCTATATAAAATACTGGGTCATGCATTCTTTTCCATCCAGAAGGCTGGTGTTAGCTGGAATATAAGCTCCTGACATAGCTGAGTGGCTTCCAAAGAAACTTTCTGCCAGTGCTACAGGTCGTGACAGAACATTCCAAACATTCCACAGCGCTAAATTTAAGGTTTTAAGGTTTGTGGCCATTTCAGATAAATTCATGTGCCTATTTTTGTGTCCTGTTCATCTCCTCTACTTGTCCTGAAGATTCTGGGTGATACAGTTAGATGTAATTTTCTCTGTATTCTCAAGGACTTACTGATTGCTTATATTAGCTGTAAAATGAGCACTCATGTCTATTCAATAGACTCTGTAGAACCCTGTATCTAGGTTTAATTTTTTAAGCCAAGACCTTTTGTGCCAGCCCTTTTTGTTGAAAAGGCTTCAACCCAGCCTGATAGCTGATCTGCTGTCACTGGCAAATGCTTACACGCAGCTGTAGGAGTCCACAGAGTCTATTTGTAGTCACTGAAAAGGGAAGTAGGCTCAGTTAGTCATCCTATCTCTGAGCTTGGTCTGATACTTGAGAACATCTGGTAGGCTGGGAAGCTGTCTGTGATCCTTCTTGCAGTGGTATGAATTCCTGGAGCTGCCCATTTTTTCTTCTTTTTTTATTTGGCTAGCTGTTGCCTCTGCCTCTCCACCTACTTTATTGTGAAACCGTCTAACCACGCAGATTAAACATCTCTTTGGAAGAGTTGGCTTCCCCTCTGTAGACCACATTCCATCATAATCTTGTGTCGCCTCCCACTTTCCCCACTGTTTCTTTTCTTCTCTTGAGCAGTCCTTCTCATACATGGTCTCAGGGTCTCCCAAATTTGGCCATTCACTCTGGCCAACTGGAGCCATAACAGCACGTTCTCTATCATCAGGTAGAGGCATTAGGCTCATTGGATTCAAGGTGTTACATGTCTTTAATATTATCTGCCATTGTGAATATCAGCTCACACCTATGTGCCCATTGTGGTGTTAGTGCTTGGGCTGCGGACTGTCACATCCCACTGCTCCACATCATGTGGGATATGAACTGTTTCAGGATAAGGGGAACAACTAATCTCTAATATTTTTGCTGTTGTTGCCACTGACTTAGGCTGGTTCTCCTGCTGCAAATGAAGCTAATTTAACTGAGTAATATGCAAACGATCTCTGATGAGGTCCTGAATTACGCGTTACCACTCCACTGGTTATTCCTTTACATTCATGAGCATACAGATTGAAGGGTTTTGTACAGTCTAGGAGCCCAAGACCAGGGGCAGACACCAGAGCTCCTTTTATTGCTGTATAAACTTATTTTTTCTCCAGGGCCTATGCAACAGTCTTTATGTCTTTGTTCTTGGTTTCCTCAGTCAGAGGCTTAGTCAATTCCTCTACCACAGGAATCTATGGCCAACAAAATCCCACAGGTCTGAGCAAACCTGGTACATGATTTTGTGACTGGATGCGGGAGCCTAATTATGGCCTCTATTTTTTTTTTTGACCTGTCGTTCATCATCCATTTCCAAAGCAAAGTGTAAATATTTAACTTCTTCTCTGGCACAGCTGAAGTTTGGTTGGAGATGCAGCCTGTTCCCTCTTTTTGCAGTACATAAATGCATACTGTCTAATGCATAATGTCTAATATATAAACACTCTTGTCACAATTAGGCAATGACAGATCATCTACATATTGTACAAGAACCAATATGCCCAGTAACTTTATACCTTTATTGCAGTGCATTAAGTGCCAAAACTCTCTGCAGATTCAATGGGTCTAAACTTCTATATCCTGAAGACCATAACAGAACTTTCAAGCATTTTCATGTTTACAAGTTTGTTTGTTTTTTTAAAATAAACACAGAATTACCACTATTACAAGCAAGTACTAGTCCAGAGGAAATCTCATATATGTACAAAAAATAAAGCAGTGTTT